>NW_026637351.1:1782500-2382500 GCF_028554395.1 Pezoporus wallicus | reverse complement strand
AGTCAGGAGTCTATACATAGTTGTGATGATTTCTTCAAAGTGTAAAGATGGCCACCAGCTTTAGGAAGACTTACTGAATTACTGGTGCTTTATCAAATCTGGGACTTGAGGAACCCCTAGAACATCTCGGGGGGGTTGAGAGGTCACAAGGCGTGATCTGAAGTTAGGCAACATGTGTTTCTGTGTGCACTGGCCAAGAGAAAAAAAGCAGGAAAGCAGGAACTGTGTAGTGAATCCATAAACCAGCTATGATCCATTTTCAGTTGTCCAGGCAGTAAAGGGAGGGTGGGAAGAGTTAATCTGGGTAAGACAGGATCAGAAAAAAAAATGACACAGTTCAGTTAGACTAAAGGACCCTACGTGGTATGCACCCCTTTGTTAAAAGCATCCTGGGAAGAGCAGAGGCAGCTTAAAACAGCAAAAGGCAGAGTGGTGCCTGGGGTGTATGAGCGGAGTTTGCCAGCATCAAGTGGCAAGGGAGGGACCTCAGCAGAGCTGCAGTTTGATGCTGAAGGATGCTGGGAGCTGGTTATCCATTGTCTGAGACTCCAGCTGTTGATGATCAATATTTGCTTGTCTCATCAGAAGCAGCATTTCAGGGTAAGATTACACTCTAGACTAGAAATGTTGCAGCTGAATGATTCTGTCTAAAATTACTAGTTTGTCAAAACTGATGCACTTCATGAAGATTTGTCAATTCAAAGAAAATTATTTTGATAGGTAATGAGAAAACTTTGAAGAAATCAACCAATTCTGATTGACTTCTTCAGTATGGAATGTTTCAACTTTTCTGTTTCAGACTAAGATTGTTTTCTTCTTAATTTTTCTCTAGTTAATAGAATATGTGCTAGTTAGACTGAAAAAAAAAAATGAATCAACATAATATATCTGAATTATTAATTCAAGATTTTTATTGGGTGGGGGCCTTCTTTTTTTCTCACCTTCTGTAAATCTTTATATTCCGAAGTAGAAGAAATTTCAAAATTCCTGCAAAGGGAAAGGGTAGACCAACCAATAGAGATTTCCCTTCTCCTTTTGCTCCAGATTACAAGTTTGTCACAAACTTGGCAGATGACTTTTTCACCTGCATTGATTTCCACCAAAATACAGCTTACAGATGCTTGAGAAGATGTGAGTAAGCAGACGGGTAATATTCTATGCTCCTTTTTTAGTAGTAAGTGTTTCAATCTGAAATAGAAACAGTTTGGTGTCTAAACCCCATACTCTTATTGTAAAATTTGTATGCAGGATCGATGAATGTGCATCCAGATACCCCTTTGTTAACCTGGAGGAATATAAAATGTCCTGTCAGAGCTGTAGTCTTTAATTCCAGAAGAAAATAACAGTAAGATAATACAAATTAATCTGGAATGTAATGGAAGAGCTGTTAGACCACCAAAACTGCGCACTGCTTTACAGAGGTGGGTGAAGGAGCGGGAATTTCTTTCTCTCGGGAAGCAGAAGCAGTCAGATCAGTGCTTAATCAGGTCTTCACTGAATGTAAATCTATTTGGTACCCTGTGTGTTTTTTACAAGCAGGGAAATGATTCAAGGAATATGCTGACCTTGTTGATTCAGGAGTATGAAGTTTCAATACAATTTTAGGGCTGTGTCTTCCCAGGGAGTGCAGGAAATTGTATCAGCTTTCTATAAAAGCTGTCTCAGGAGCTCTAGTAATAGCTGAAAAACTTTTACTTGGCATGATGCCACCCTAATTAACAAGAAAAGGCATTGGAAGGAAGCTCTGCAGAAAATAAAACTTGAGGATGAAAACTGGCAGTGTGGCAAGCAGAAAGATGCAGAGCTACACACAATGCCTTAAAATTCCCTCTACTTCCAAAAAACATCTGTGCCTGAGCTTGGCACAGCACAGAAGTGGATTCTCACATATGCCCAGTCCATTAGTAAATACTGGCAAGCAGTAGATGTAGCGAGTGCAAGCATCTAGAAAAATGTTTGCTCTATATTGCTGTAGGCTTGCTCCTGTCCTAGCAGGATGCAAAACCATAAGCATATTATCTGCTTGCTGCCATAGGGCCCTCTGCAGAGGGAATCAAACCCCATTAGTTTCCTAAGCAATCTAGCAACATGCCATAGCTGGCATTACCGTGGGACTTTGACCCACCACTAAGCAAGTAAATACTCATCATTGCTAGCACTGGAATAATGGCATGCACTTTGTAGATTTACCTTGTTTCTGTACCCTTCAACACTTATGGTAGCCGTAGAAATGTCACAGGTGTCTTACCTCTCAGTGAAATAATCTACTGTATTGAATGTTTCACAATGTAGTTTAGTTCCTCGCAAGAAAATATACTTCAGCTAGGCTATAAAGTGAGAGTTGTAAGAGTTGTAGAGAGTTGTAAGTTGTAGCAGCTGAAAGTCTAGGCTGGAGAGATTTTTAATTTTGAGAAATGAACTGCTTCAGTCTTCTATTGTTTTGAAAGTGAAAAGTGAAAGTTTTGAATAATATTTTAAGCAATATTTGCAATACATTGCTTTTTCTTATTCACATTATGAAATGTTGGAATATGACATTGTTCATATATATGTTTTCAGTAGTAAAAGCAAATGTTCTTTCTAAATTGCTGGAAGTTTTCAAGATACTTTTGGTTTTATTTTTGAGAAGAGGCTGTGTTTCTTCTTGGGGAAAAAGGCCAATTTGAGAGAAAAAACCCTGATCCTCTTCATTCTGACCTCCTACATTCTATTCCATTTTCTCAGCTATTCATCTAGAAGTTTTGCCATCCTACTAGACAGGAAGAATAAGAGAGAAGCTTTACAAATAACTTCAGTATTTTTGTAGGCCCATACTTTAAGTTTATTTTTGTGAACTTTTCCCCATCTCAGAAGGTTATCTTTGCTATGACAAACATAGTTCAAGCGCAATTCCCCTCATGCCATGCTGTCAGTGAGGATCCTGAGCACTTGGCTTTGTTATTGCTGTTTTAAGTTTCTTCTCCAGGCAATTAGGAAGACTCACAAAAATAAAAGCAACATATCTGAGTAAGAATGAAAGAAAACAGCAGTGAAAGTTGAACTGACATGTGGAAAGGCCAGGACACTTTGTGTAACCAAAGGAATTATGTCCCATCTTTTCAGAACTTCTTTAATAATTGAAAAATGGGACTGAGTTAGCCATGAAGAGGAGTTGAATTTGGTGGGAGAACAGCACTACAACACTCAGGAACATCTCATAGTCATACTAGTTAAGTCTGAAGGCTGCACAGGAGGGAAACAAAGTGCTTACCATATAGCATCAATAGTATGATACTGCTATTAAAATATAACTGGACATATTAGTAATGAGCATACTAAAAAATAAAGGTATTAAAGTAAATGGAGCAAGCCAGCTGAACCAGCTGAGAATCTGATCCTGAGCATTCAAGCAAACAGACCTTGGGGGTAAAACAAAACGCAACCTGTGAGATCGAGAACCTCATAGAGCTGTATGACTGGGGATAAAAAAAGGATTTCCAGCTTTCAACAGTCCTGAGGCAGCTGGGCTTTGTTCAAGTGTAGGGACACCACTGGAGTAATAAAATGCTCCAGGTGCTAGCAGTTGTGCTTGCTGCAGTCCTACTCTATTGAGTGTTGCATGCCTTAATTTGTTTTCATTTCTGCTAATGAAAATAAATAGAGATGAGAGAACTCCAGAGAGGGTAGAAAGAAACAGCATTCATATTTCAGAGCTCTGTAGCCTTCTCTCTAGTGTGCAGTTGCAGTTCGAGGCAGCGTTCACGCCTTGTTAAATAAAAAACAAAGAGCCAAAGAAGAAAACAGAGTATTTTACCAAAGAGCACAGATTCCATCTCCTATTCACCACTTTAAAGAATCTTTGCAGTCTCTGGCCCGAGGCTACATGAACATGCATATCTGAATTTGAAATGCAATAGATGAAACCTTTTTTTTTCCACCTGGAAAACACTGACAAAAGCATCACTAAATTCACACTCAAGTTAAAAGGTATGGGAAGTTCCTTGAGAGTTACAGTCTGATGCCTGTTTAGCACAAACAGAAGAACCATCGGGCCTGATGTTCTGTTCCTACATATCCAGCAGAGAATAAGAGCTTGAGCCCAGTGCTTTACTGTGGAGACACTAGAGCCATTGAATAGGAAGAGTCCAATGCATTCGTCTGGCATCGCTCCATCAGCTCTTCCAATTAGTCCCTGAAAATGGGTCACTATGAAACCTCCATCTCTGTCCTTGCTGCTAAAAACTTCAAGAGAAGTGCCAATTAGGAGCATTATGGTTAATCAGCGCTCTGACTGCTGCTTGGTTTGCAGACAATAGTCAATCAACAGGACTTCAAGGAGACTGGCGAGCATGCATGAAGCATTGCCCCCATGCAGCAGTTTGGATACATCAGTGAGTGCATTGTCCTGAGGGATGTCACACCAAAGCAGGTGCTTAATAATTCATCAATGAGACATGCACGTGTGGTTTAGCAATGGAGGCAGCTGTCACGCTTCCCAAGTTGTGACCTCATCAGATTTATGAAGCAAGCTGAACTCAGCCGTGTTTGTATTTAGCTCTGAAACCTCTTTTGAGAGTCCAAAATAATGCAGAAAGTAGTGATGTGGATTCAAAAGTGAATGCAATTCCCCTCCAATTTTGGACTATTACAGTGTTTCAGCATAGGGCTAGGAAGCTACTGCTGGGAGCTGTGTTTCAGGCAAGATATTGTCTCTTTTGTGAGAAAATCCGCACAAATCTTGCTCAAGAGAGATGTGTACTGCAGCACTTTGAATATACTGTTGTCACTGATATACTCCAAAACAGAAAAGCAGAAACTGAATGTGTCCTGTAGGAGCTGACTTCTCCACTCCTGTACTGCAAGTTACAGCATGACTTGTACAACTAGCACTCTCCAACTTTGCTCTGTATTCAGCCTGCGAAATGCATTCTCTGCTTCAGTGACCTCCCTGGGTTTTCCCTTCTTGCCTCAGTCCACACAGTCATTCTTTTAACACCTTGTACTTTGATATGAGAATGAAGGCAGAGGAAGTTGGCTTCCATCATCATTTTATCTACTTGCATTCCTTCCACATTCACCCTGTCTTGCTCTTTCCTCTCCTTCCCTGTTTGCTTACCTTCTCCCTACAGTGCTGACATTAGAGATAAGGTAACTCTTTATCTTAGGAGTAGAGTCAGCACTTCAGAAGTCAAAAAGCTCACCTTCTGCTTCCAGTTGTTCCATAACTCCTGCACATAAATGATGGTGCATTAGTGTATCTCATAGCAGCCTCTGGCCACAAGCCTCAAGGCGTTCTGTTTCTGCTGCTGAATTTCCAAAGATTTACTAACTAATTCAGCTTTCTAGATGAACAGTTGTTCTTCATTACAGCTGTTAGATCTGTTCTGCATACAGTAAGTACCTGCCACAATATTAGGGTGTCTGGTGTCCCACCTAAATAATGGGATTTCACTCATTATTAGTGGTATATTTAAGTTTTCCCTAGCTTGAATCATTTCTTTAGTGCAAACTGAGTGAAGCCTCCCACCTGTGAAGGCAGGACAGTCTGAGAAAGGTCCTTCCCATGGCTTGGGGCTGTAAGGCGCATGGGTGAGTCAGTCAGCATTCACACATCAGGGAGATGGTGCTCTGTCCACTGGGACCTTTAGAAAGAATCAACAGGGCTTTGAACTAGTCTCTAAAGCTGGGACCTGTTGGAGCATCTTGGGTCACAGTGACAAAACAGAGTCAGAAAAACATTAAACCTGAAAGCCTAGCGTGATCATGCAACTTTCTGCCTCCTGCATACCACAGAGTACTAAAGCAGAACCCGTGTCATGTTGGTTTTGGTGTGAAGAACACCATATTCTATAGGGCAGATAGATACCTTTTCTTTTTTTCATAACATGCTGCCTCATGCACTATACAACAAATGAAGGCAGTGTTTAATATGTGACAGTGAGAGACAGAAAAATTGAATTTTAATGCTTCCTCCTGTTTCACACAACTGTTTTCTGTACAAAATCAGGAATCCTAACATGACCTACAACTGACTTACCCAAGAAACCACCATCTTGCCACTATACCCCACTGCAGCAGCAAAGACACATGAAGGGAGCTTTCATCAGCATAAAGGAAGAGTTGCTGGCATGATAATAACACCAAAGGCCATGTTTTGGGACCTCTTCTCTCATGAGGTCTATGGGGCTCTGAGGTTGGTTCCCTCCCGGGAAGCAGGCTGCAATGCACTGCTTTTCCCTCAGGATGTGGGAGCTGTTGGGTTTTGTTAGGCAGCTTCATTACACTACTGATATTTTCAGAGGACACACTGTTGACATGTTTCACAAATTGTGTTTTTAAAAGTTTGTAAAATGTTTACAGGTGAGGTAGCCCCTCAGACTCTTCTGATGTTAAGCGAAAAAGAAGACAGTCCTTGGGTGATTTTCTGCTTGAAGTAATTCAGGTTAAGCTCTCCCTAAAAGTGCCATTGAATGTACAGTAGTTTAGGGAACCATCTTACATGTACGTTGCAGATATCCTACAGATTAGGATGGTTATTCTTATCTGGAGATAAAGCAAGCTTCATTTAAATATGCAAACAGGCTGGGAAAAAAGGTCCTTTAAGGATTTCAAAACCTGAAGGCCTACTACCTTGGTCATATGTTTTTAATTTAGAGCTAAAGTTTAGCATTGGCTTTAATGAATACAGGGGAACAATAAGAGGCTTTCATATTTGTCACTCACCATCCAAGGAAAGCTGGCCTATTTGAGAAGCTAAAACCATATCTTCAGTCGAAGAAAATAGATACAGAAAAAGCAGCTGGGTATGAACTTCACAGCGATGAAATCTTTTACTCGAATCCAGTGATCCATAGAAACAGTTGCTGCAAAAAATGGGCTCGCTCAGTACTTTCCAGGTTAAGATACTTGAAGCACTGAGTACCCAAAGTTTACCTTTAATGATGCTCAGAGACTTGGTAATGACTCCTCTAGTCTTCAGGAGGTTTCTGGAAGGCTGCATGAATACAATCTCTATAACCAGTACATGAGTTTGGCATGATTTTTTTACAAATTAATCTTTTGAAGATTTTAAATGTTACATTTCTTATGGATTATACTGATTATGTGTATCTATGTATACATAGGTATACTCTCACATACATATACATATATACAAATCAGTATAGAAACACTAACATATTCACACCTGTACTTTTGTTTTGCATCCTGAGATTAAAATTTCAGCAGATGAAAAAATTGATTATCCAGAAATTTTAAAATCATTACTCATTTAACTCAAATTGGAGTTTTGAGTCAAACAAGGGTGGAAACCAGTCTCAAACTAGCTACTTCCCTGTTTTCATATTTCTTTTACAAAGATATTTCACTCCACATGTTTTATGACAAGTTTCATTCTGGCAAAATGTTTACAACAAATTTATTAACACTTCAAACTGTTGGGGAGGGGAAGAATGATAACCAAAAGATTAATGTGTGAGCACCATGATTTATAACCCATTATCACACACAATAGCACAAAAGTGCCATTTCTTTCCAATACTAAAGCTGCAGCCCATCATGAGAATAACTTAGAATGACAAAGGGGATCAGAATGTAAAGCTACGAAATTGTTTTATTCTGTCAGATCTGTAGGAGAGAAATCTCAGCGACACACCATGGCATGAATGCTGATTATTTTTATGCCGCAGAAGGCAGTGATCTGAGAGTTCACCTCTAGCACAAAAACACCTGTCTGGGAAATAATTTGATTGTATTATGAAGAAAGAAGGAAGTGATGAGGTACTTGCAATAAATTTTTAATCATAGCCACAAAAAACGGTTATCTATCACAATGGTGTGAGAGGGAGGATGAAGATCACCCTATCAAGTTTGTTCATTGGAGAAAAAATATGCTTTTAAACAGTGTTCCATCATTTCTTGCTCACCCAGACTGCCTTTGGTAGATGACTGACTGCTGTCTTTTGAAGTGGGAACTATTAATTATGGGCTGGCCCAGTTACCTCAATGAGCACTGGCATGCTTCTCACTAAGTGACATGGAGAATGAGAAACCCTGAGTTTTAAATGCATAGCCAAATGCTTAGGTGTACTTGAAACTTTAATTCTGCTGTCTAGTATTCTGTTGAATCTCTTCATATCTTTTGTATCTTTTTTGGGTGTTTTATGGTTTTGGTTACTTCTGGTGATGCAGCTGCATTTCAGCCTTTGCAGTACAGGTTTCTACAGAAGTCAAGCACCCTGACCTGCCTCAGTGAGCCAAGAAAGGAAATGCATTTTTATGGAACAATTCCTCTGACCAGTTTTAGACATCTGCATTAGAAGGAGATGATTTTCATCGAATCATAGAATCATAGAATAGTTAGGGTTGGAAAGGACCTCAAGATCATCTAGTTCTAACCCCCCTGCCATGGGCAGGGACACCTCACACTATAGCATACCACCTAAGGCTCTGTCCAACCTGGCCTTGAACACTGCCAGGGATGGAGCATTCACAACCTCCCTGGGCAACCCATTACAGTGCCTCACAACCCTAACAGGAAAGAATTTCCTCCTTATAGCCAATCTAAACTTCCCCTGTTTAAGTTTTAACCCTTTACCCCTTGTCCTATCACTACAGTCCCTAATGAAGAGTCCCTCCCCAGCATCCCTATAGGCCCCCTTCAGATACTGGAAGGCTGCTATGAGGTCTCCACGCAGCCTTCTCCAGGCTGAACAGCCCTAACTTTCTCAGCCTGTCTTCATACGGGAGGTGCTCCAGTCCCCTGATCATCCTCGAGGCCCTCCTATGGATTTGTTCCAACAGTTCCATGTCCTTTTTATGTTGAGGACACCAGAACTGCACACAATACTCCAAGTGAAGTCTCACAAGAGCAGAGTAGAGGGTCAGGATCACCTTCTTCCACCTGCTGGTCATGCTCCTTTTGATGCAGCCCAGGATATGGTTGGCTTTCTGGGCTGCGAGCGCACACCGAAGTCGCCTCATGTTCATTTTCTCATCAACCAGCACCCCCAAGTCCTTCTCCACAGGGCTGCTCTGAATCTCTTCTCTGCCCAACCTGTAGCTCTGCCTGGGATTGCTCTGACCCAGCTGTAGGACCTTGCACTTGGCATGGTTAAACTTCATGAGGTTGGCATCAGCCCACCTCACAAGCGTGTCAAGGTCCCTCTGGATGGCATTCCTTCCCTCCAGCGTATCAACCGAACCACACAGCTTGGTGTCATCACAAACTTGCTGAGGGCGCACTCAATCCCACTGTCCATGTCAGCGACAAAGATGTTGAACAAGACCGGTCCCAACACCGATCCCTGAGGGACACCACTTGTTACTGGTCTCCAGCTGGACGTTGAGCCATTGACCACAACTCTTTGTGTGTGGCCGTCCAGCCAGTTCTTTATCCACCGAGTGGTCCATCTATCGAATTGATGTCTCTCCAATTCAGAGACAAGGATGTCGTATGGGACAGGGTCGAATGCTTTGCACAAGTCCAGGTAGATGACATCAACTGCTCTACCCCTGTCCATCAGTTCTGTAGCCCCATCTTAGAAGGCCACCAAATTGGTCAGGCAGGATTTCCCCTTAGTGAAGCCATGCTGGCTGTCACCAAGCACCTTGTTGTTTTTCATGTGCCTTAGCATCCCTTCCAGGAGAATCTGCTCCAAGATTTTGCCAGGCACAGAGGTGAGATTGACTGGTCTGTAATTCCCCGGGTCATCCATTTTCCCCTTCTTGAAAATGGGGGTTATATTTCCCTTTTTCCAGTCATCAGGAATTTCACCTGACTGCCATGATTTCTCAAATATGATGGCCAGCGGCTTCGCAACTTCATTTGCCAGCTCCTTCAGGACCCGCGGATGGATCTCATCAGGACCCATGGACTTGTGCACGTTCAGATTTTTAAGATGGTCTCGAACCAGATCCTCTCCTACAGTGGTCCAAGGTCTTCATTCTCACAGTCCCTGCGTCTGCCTTCTAAGACTTGGGTGGTTTGGTCAGAGTCTTTGCCAGTGAAGACTGAGGCAAAGGAGTCATTGAGAACCTCAGCCTTCTCCAAATCCTGTGTAGCCAGTTCTCCCAAGAGCTTCCTAAGGGGGCTTACGTTGTTCCTAGTCTGTTTTTTATTCTCTATGTACCTATAGAATCCCTTCCTGTTATCCTTAACATCCCTAGCCAAGTTTAATTCTAACTGGGCCTTAGCTTTCCTAACCTGGTCCCTAGCTTCCTGGACAGCAGCCCGGTATTCTTCCCAGGCTGTCTGTCCTTGTTTCTGCCTTTTATAAGCCTCTTTTTTATTTGAATTTTCCTCAGCATCTCCTTATCCCTCCAAGGAGGCCTCCTGGCCCTCCTGCTGCACTTCCTTCTGGTTGGGACGCAACACTCCTGAGCTTGCATCAGGTGATCCTTGAATATCAACCAACAGTCTTGGTCCCCTCTGCCCTCTAGGGCTGTATCCCATGAAACCTTTCTAAGCTGGCTCCTGAAGAGGCCAAAGTCTGCTCTTTTGAAGTCCAGGGCAGTGAGCTTGCTGCACGCTCTTCTCACTGTCCTGAGGATCTCAAATTCGAGCACCTCGTGATCGCTGCATCCAAGGCTGCCCTGGAGAGTCACATTTCCAACGAGCACTTCCCTGTTGGTGAGCACGAGGTCAAGCATGGTACCTCTCCTTATCAGCTCCTTTACTACTTGCAGAAGGAAGTTGTCTTCCACACAATCGAGGAACCTCCTGGATTGCTTGTGCTGGGCCGTACCGTCCTTCCAACAGATGTCAGGGTGGTTGAAGTCACCCATGAGAACAAGGGCCTGTGAGTGTGAGGCTTTTCCTATCTGTCTATGGAGTGCTTCATCCGCAGGTTCTCCTTGATCAGGCAGTTTGTAACAGATCCCCACAGTAATGTCTCCCATAGCTGTTTTCCCTTTAACCCTGACCCCCAAGCTCTCTTTGGACTGCTTGCCTGTCCCCAGGCAGAGTTCCATACTCTCCAACCTGTCCCTAACATAAAGGGCAACTCCCCCTCCCCACCTGCTGGGCCTGGTTTTTCTAAAGAGCCTTCATGTGAGCAGCAGTCGTTCCTCACCAAAAAAAAAAAAAACCCAACCCACTAAGAAAGACTAAAAAGCGTAGTTCAGTCACTAACACGTGCCTTACTGATTCTTCCATTAGACCAACTGAATTCTGCTGTCTGAAAAAAAAAATTAAATGTACTAGGCTCTTTATGATTTTAAATATAGATTAAGTGTTCCTAGCACACAATATTGCCTTCAAACAGAATTAAGTAAGAGCAGCTTCTGCCTTGCTGTTTCCCATGGCCTGTGTAATTAATTCAATCAGGCAATGGAAGGAGACAAGCACAGAGAGCTGATGAAAGCTGCAAGATGAGGTTGTAGCAACTCCCCAGCAGTAGCACGCATGAGGATTTCTGGGCCAGCCCTTAAATTCTCAGTACAAACTCAGCTGTGAGGCTGTCTATCATGTACTTCTCTTGCTTTTCTCTGACGATGGTTATCCTTAAGCCCTTTTGTTTCCTTTCCATACCCATTAAAACAGACCCAAGCAGACCTTCTTACAGAGGATGCTTGTGTTTATAAGGGTGTAACTAGTTTCTTCAGAGTTTAAATTACTTTTGGTTTGAAAGTAAATCAAGGAGTTATACTTTGGAGAAAAGATAAGAGTGCTCCTTAGGCCCATTTTTTTGGCAGCTGCAGGCAACAGTGGTCTTTTCAAATAGAGTGTTGTTTAGAGCACGGAGGAAAGGGTAGTTGTATAGATGGCAAGAAAGAACCTTCTTGACAGTGTTGAAGGAAGTAATCTGGTTTTGTACTTTAATGATTTTATGAGTTCTTTTCAACATCTTTCAAGTGTGTTTCGGAAAGGTTTTGGTATTTCTGTTTAGTGCTGAGTGCTAAAACAAATCCATGTAGTCCAGGACTTTCTAATTTCTCCCTCAATTAGTCCTCTCCCATTCCTCTTTTCTTTTTGCTTTGATTTTCCTATAATACTTTAGCCTCCTGGGAATTTAAAACACAAACACTTTGCTCTTCCAGTCAACTCTTCTTCCTACTCCAAGCCTCTTCCCTTTGCAACAGAACATACAAGGACCTAACGACACACAATGTTTTCATGGCATCTAATCTTATTTTAAAAGAGAATGGTATCTTTAAGCAGGGAGGCACTTGTCTCTCAAAAGTGTCTGATCCTCTGGAAATTGAATAGAGCTTGTTCAAATTGAATATATGTCATTTCCACCTCTCTGAAAATATATTATTCCCAGTAGGTTGAAAGTAAACATAACTAACTGGCATTTTGTCAGATTTGACACATAGATTTTGAGGAAGTTAATAACACAACTTCTCTAAAGAGTTAATGCAAGATCTGTAGTGGTAGCTGGGAAAGGATAAGAACAATTGGTAAAGTTAAATAACAAAAATGTAGCAGAGCAGTAGGCTTGGGCATGCTTCAGAGGCATAGTCAGAGGCATAGCCCAGAGTAGTCTCCAAACAAAAAGGTGCAGAGCCCATCTGGAAGCTTGCAGTGACTTCAGTGGCTATTCCTTGGCTTGCTACATGACCCACGGTTAATTTTCCTCCCAACACTTGGTGGTTATCCTGAGCAGGGCATGAGACAATGGGAATGAAGCAGGACTACAGCCACAATCCTTCCTGTCTTCTCTGTGTCACCTTTTTCTGTGGACAAGGGAGAGATTGTTATCCCAAGGAAAGGGTTTTATACTGAAAAGCCCATGTTTTTCCCTCCCTGCTATGTAAAATGAGCAATATATATGTATATATACTATTTTTTTTACATTTTTCCATATTCTTCTGGGCAGGGAGTGTGCCTTTTTGTCTTCCAAAAAAGTCTTCTGAGCATTGTGAACCTATAACAATATGAACTCTTACCCGACAAATACCCAGATAACACACAAACACACACACACACACACAAATCAAACAAAAACGAAAATTTCTGCAGTGTTTCTTTTAAGTAGCAGACCAAAAGGGTGATAAGCTATGGAAAATTTCTACACAATTCAGAAGAAGTTGGCACTGAACTTAGGCTGGTTTTTTGGTGGAGCATGAACTAGTGCATTTCAACTCACTTTTGCATACCTAAGATCATAGTTTTTTACCTAAAAAATGTCAAGGAAGTCCAACCATTAACAGAACACTTTACTGCACCCACATGTCCTTCTTGGGGGAAGACAGCGCAGGTGTTAGATGTGTTGCTTAATGAGGTGCTGGAGGGTACTCAAGAGCAAAGTATCTGTTGGAAGAACCTGGACAGAATATGAGAGAACTGAGTGTGTGGTCAATCCTGATGCAGATGCTCTCATGCAGTGAGCTATAACAAGGCTATAATATCAATAATCTGCATGTTAATGAATCAGAAATCTTCAGATTCAATCTTTCCCAAGTGAGCTGTGAGACAGAAGACCTTGACAGCTTTATTGCTGGCAAATAGGACAGCTTTCTTAACACTTATTGATAGGGTTTTTTCTCTCTAGCACATTCATGGAGAATGTAAGATCTCTGAATGAATCTTTGTCCTCCAGAAACAGAAAAAATATGGATTTTATACATTTTTGGTGGTGTTGTCATCATCATCTTTGCTATTATGAGGATTTTTTTATCTATGGGAATGCAAAATATTATATGTAGAGATAAATATTAAAAATAAATGCTAAATTCTGAAGTTGCTTTTAAGCTTCAAATTTTGTTTTTATTTCATGCTGGAACCACCAAAAACCTTCTGAATATTTTGACAAACAAAACTACATGAAAATGTACATTTTCTGTCTGAAAAGGGCAAGTTTTTCATTCTAGTCTCTTTCTGATTAAAAATACTCAAGGAGTCCTTAACTAAAATTTCTGTATGAGGACATCCTTGAGGATGTAGCAGGAAAATGTCTGATTTTTAGCACACACACCCCGCATTCTTCAACAAAAAGACATTTTGTGAGTGTACTCTAGGCATCTGTATTGGTAGACCCATAGACCTGGACAGGACACAGCACATACATAAATATAACAATCCGTGCTAAATTGGTTCCATTCTCAGTAGTCAAACTGGAGAAATGATGTGTTTATTCCTTGCCATTAAATGGTCCTAATGAGGTTTAGAAAGCAGAGGTAAGGTTTATTTCAACTGGTGGGTCGTGTAGGGTCTCCACATTAGAGATAGCCCAGGCTAAATTATATCTGCCCTGAAGTTTCTTATAGATGACTATTTTACCCCAAATTTGAGATACTCTATCCCTGGGTGAACTGACTGGGACCTGCCTCAAGGATAGCATTCAGAGGCCTGAGGACTCCATCCTAATGGATGCATTTGCAATCATCTATCATCAAGATGTGCAAGATCAACCACTTATACTCATATGTTCTCCTTCCTCTTTAGCAGACTGGCTTCCAAAACTGCTTACAGAATGCCTTGACAATTCACAGGTGCTTTATAAGGAGCCCTAGCAAGACAAAGCCACCCAGGTTAGGGACAAAAAATCTGCTAGGTGACAAGCTGCATGGGGATCAGATACTGCTTTACTTGGCTGCATAGCTGTGAAATCTTGACTATGGTCATGCATGGAATACGTAACAGTCCTGTTTCTTAAGCACAGGGACTGGACTGGCAAATCTCTTTCTTTTTTGTCTCTGTATTCAAAGTAACAAAAAAATAGCACAGTTAATTATTTTTAAGGCTCATTACAATAACAAACCCAATTCTTTTCAGACAAGCAAGACAACTGAAGAGTGAAAGTTTAAAACTCTCATCTTGATTAACTCACAAAGCTCAAACTCTCCTTCCTTAGCAATCCTCCGTGATCTGTGAACAGTAATCTTGGTACAACAATAGAAATATAGCTCTGTTCTTGTATTGTTATAGGATTTCAAACCTGTGTGAGATTTTAACTGTGTAACATTTGGTAAAATAGATTGAAGTCATGCAACTCCTCCGAAATTGAGAAATTAATAACATCTGAATAACTTGAATACAATGTAGTGTGTGTGCATGTCCTGGGTTCAGCTTTAACAGTTATTTTTCTCCTTCCTAATAGCTGGTGCAGTGCTGTGTTTCGGCTCTAGTCCAAGAAAATGCTGATAACACACTGATGGTTTAGTTGTTGCTAAGTAATTCTTACCCTGAGCAAGGACTTTTCAGTCTCTTATGCTCTGCCAGTGAGGAGGGGCACAGGAAGCCAGGAAGAAGCAGAGACAGGACATCAAACCCAAACTAGCCTAAGGAGTTTTCCATACCACAGCACGTCATGCCCAGCATATAAACTGAGGGGAGTTACCTGGAAGGCTCAGATCGCACTCTGGTCACATTGGGTATTTATTGGTCAGTGGGTGGTGAGCTATCGTGTTGTGCATCACTTGTGTTTATTGGTTTTTTTTACCTTCCCTTTATAGTTTTATATTCTCTCCCCTTGTTATTTCCTTTATCATTATTATTAGTTGTAGTAGTTTTATATTATATTTTATATTTATATTGGACTGTTCTTATCTCAACCAGTGGGGTTTACATTCTTTCAGTTCTCCTCCCCGGTCCTACCAGAGAGGAAGAAAAGAGGGTGGTAAGCTAATGGCTGTGTGGTGCTGAGTCACCAGCTGGGCTTAAATCATGACACTGCAATCTTCTACAAACTTTAGCAATCTACAACATTTAATGGATTATATAACAATCTCTCCCTTCCCTGCAGAAGTCTATTAAAACTACAAAAGATAACCCTCATCTTAGTTAAGCAATTGAAATACTCAATCATAACTAAGCAACAAAACCCTGTACTCTGTGAAACAAAAAGGCTGCATCACAAGAAGAACTTAGATGCAATTTTAGAATGATTAAATATGAGGTTTATTTAGATCACAAACTTTGCTCTTCTAGTATTTCTCCAAAGTATATATATACATAACCTAAGCAGTATCAAAATAAAGCAAAACTGGCATTCTATTTACTTTATTAGTCTCTCAAAATTCTTAGGTTAGAGCAAGATATGCAAGCAAATCGTTATGAGAAAACTCCTTCTGTTATTAAAAAGAACAAGGAACCTACTCAGCCTGTAGCAAGTGGATAGAGCTAGTTCACAGAAAAAATAGGCCCTTCCTTCTAACTCCTATCCAGGGAAGCAGATGCAGGGTTAGGTCTTAAATCAGGATATATTGGAATATTGAAGGAGTTTCAACTGCATAGTCTTTGTTGCAGGTAAAAAAACGGAGGTAGTGGTAGCTGTTTCTGTGGCAGTTTTCTGCTTAAGAGTAGTTTTGGGTCCCTCCATTCGTATCTACTGCCATAGGTCTAACAGATCTATGCCATGTATTGGCTTTAGAAAGAAAGAACACTGCCAGAAATTGGTACTAGTCATTCTGGATGATGGAGTTGCTGAAGGTGAGCACTGAGCACTCATCCAGTTTGACTAATACTAGTGCAAGTTTTGTGTCAACTGAGCCTATGTGAGACAGCAGTGAGCTCAGATCTGGAAGCCCAGGGGCTCACCCAAAGCTGAAGCTTTAATATTTGTGTGCAGTTTGGATATGAGGCAAGTTGGTTTTTTTGCACAGAAGTGCAAGTGTGGGTATGCAGTGAAGACTGGGAAGCCTAGATGTGCCCTGACCTCTCTGGCTTGAGTTTCAGATGGGTTCACCACTTTTCTGGTGAAGGCCAGAGTGGCTTATTTCTGTCCTTTGAAACATCTTGCCCATCTATGAGCTCTCTTCATTTCACTGCCACTGCTATAACACCTGCTTGCAAAATCATACAAAGTAAAACATGCCTCAGTGGTGTGAAAGTCTTCAAAGGGACGCTGTTGCCTTGGTCCAAAGTACTGTAAATGTCTTGACCTCTGGAGCACTGCTGCCCTTCAGGCCTTCCATTTGCTCAGGTTTTGGGGGTAGGGAGGCCAGAAAGGGGAGATGAATGTAACTGTCATTTGAAATAAAGCATTCAGACCATTTAATCCCTATGGTGTCGGGTTCTGCCATGCATAATGTCCTGGGTTCAGCAGTAGCAGTCATGTTTCTCCTTCGTGTTAGCTGGTGCAGCGCTGTGTTTTGACTTCCAGCCTGGAAACAGTGCTGGTGATACCGATGTTTTCGGTTGTTGCTAAGTGATGTTTACCCTGACCAAGGACTTTGTGAGGCTCATGCTCTGCCAGGGAGAGGGGAAGCCGTGAGGAAGCAGAGACAGGACACCTTACCCAAGCTGGCCAAAGAGGTATTCCATACCACAGCACGTCATGGCTGGGGTGGGGGATAACTGGGAGTTACCCAAAAGGACACGGGCTTCTGGGTTGGACTCGTTTTTCTCGGTGGCTGGTATTGTATTCTCTTCCCTTGTTATTTTCTCTTATCATTGTTGTCGTTGGTGGTAGCGGTGGTGATTTGTGTTGTACATTGGTTGCTGGACTGTTCTTGTCTCAACCCATGGGAATTGCACTCTTTCGATCCTCCTCCCCGTTCCTCCGGGGGAAGAAGGAGGGGCTCGATTCCACTCCCTGGGAGTGAGTGAACAAGCTGTCTGGCTAGGGTTTAAACCACGACAGTTCTTTTGGTGCCCAATGTGGGGCACAAGGGGTTGAGATAATGACAGATCTGTCTGGATTAATAGTCACTCATCACAATGCTGATTTATTGGCTCTCAAGGTTGTTCCTCTTGATCTCACAGTTTCAGTATATCGTATCTTACTTCCATCCGGTATTTGCTGTATTAGTGTTTTTCAAGTGTGGGGCTTGGGCTAAGGTTTTTGTCTCATTGTACTTTATGGTAATGACTTGTAATACAATAGAATCATTAATCATGAAACTGATCTGGCTTATGTTCCCAGTGTGGTCACCACCTTTATACTTTGGGAGGTATATAATAGAAGTGCTTAGCAATTACACATCCTTTTTCTCCTTTTCAGGTGCTCAACCTGTGAAGGAGACATCCTTTTACCCTCCCAGTCCTCCCCCCAGACCATTTACATTTGAGAGTTTTGAAGTTTTTGAATGGCCTTTTAATGCTGTTGAGACTTGTTTGCTGATCGTGATGGGAATCACCATGCTAGCATGCATACAGAGTGTGTTTTGCCCACGACTGATTTCAAGAGTTAAGCAGATTCAGGTTTGGGTCTTGTCTGGGGTCAAACGACGATGTAGGAGGACCAAGAGATTTTCCCTGAGGCTGGACAGCCATGAGTGGCAGGGTGTGTGGGATAGTATGGGCAAGTATCTAGGTCAGTGGGCCCCTCCAGTACTTTGGAGGGGCCCACCAAACAACTACAAAATCCAGAAGAATTAGTAAAACACTTAAATGAGGTGTGTGGTCATTCTGGCCATACCAGAGACGGACAAATCACGGCAACGTGCTGGGGCTTGGCCTATGCTTACAGGGCCTTGTTCAACACTATCCAGCACCTTCAAAAGGAAAAGAATGTTGGTGGATCTGAGGGCAAAGCAACAGTCAGTGCAGCTACTCCAGCTCCAGGCACAGCAGCTTCACCACCCCCAGTGACAAGTACAGACGCTACACAAACTTTGGCTGCAATGAACTGCGCAGCTACCCCAGTGGCAAGTACAGCAGCTGCTCAAACTTCGACCGCAACAGACAGCGCGGTTACCCCAGCTCCAAGCACAGCAGCTACACCACTCCCAGCAACAAGTACAGTTGCTACTCAAACCACATTGATAATCACTGCAGCCAAACCAGAGGACCAATTCGTACCAGTATCCCTTGCCCCTGTACACAAGAGAAAAAGCAAAAAAGAGGCAAGAAGGGTGAAGCAAGATGAAGAAACAATGAATTCACCACCCGGTCTAGCATCTGATCAGGAGTCATCATCACATGACAAAGAAGAAGAAGAAGAAGAAGAAGAAGACTAAGAAGAAGAAGAGGTAACTTCTCGTTCTCGACCTTGGACCTCAACCGTGCTATGCAATATGCGAAAAGATTTTACCCGTCATCCAGGGGAGCACATCATCACCTGGTTACTCCGATGCTGGGACAATGGGGCTGATGGTCACGAACTAGAAGGTACAGAAGCCAAGCAGCTGGGAACACTTGCTAGAGAAGGCGGAATTGACAAAGCAATTGCAAGAGAGAAAAAGTCCCTCAGTCTTTGGAGGAGGCTCTTGGCAACTGTGAAAGAAAGGTTTCCGTAAAAGGACGATGTTAAGAGTCGTTCAGCCAAGTGGACTACTATAGACAAAGGCATCCAGTCTCTGAGGTAATCGGCCATCGTAGAGATGATCTATCACATCAAGCCGAATAACGGGGATACACCTATAGATCCAGATGAAGTTGAATGTACACGACCCATGTGGTGAAAACGTACACGGAATGCACCGTCATCATATACCCATTCATTGGCAACAGTAACCTGGAATGACATAGTACCACTAACAGTGGATGAAATGGTTCATAAACTCCGAGAGTTCGAAGACAATCTCACCCCCTCCATCATCTCAGCTGTGGAAAAACTGTCCCAGGACCTCAGACAATTGAGGGACGATCTATCTGATTTATCCAGCTCCTCATGTATATCAACACGTCTCAGCTATTAACAAAAGGCATCCTATTGTTAGAGAGAGGAGATACAGGAGGTACACGCCACAGGCTACCCTATGGTTTTACCTGCGGGATCATGGAGAAGACATGACAAAGTGGGATGGAAAACCTACTTCAGCTTTGGAGGAACGGATGAGTGAACTGAAGAGGGGAGCAAGGGCCAAGACTGATCATCCCATGAGAGCTACAGCTTCAGTCTCTGGTGAGCAGGTTCCCCGATGGAGTGGAAGAGCTGATTTTACTCCAGCTCCTGTGATAACGAAGAATAATCCCTTTTACCATGACTTAAGTGTCCAACGCTGTGATGACCATTAGAGGGGCCCTGCCTCCAGCCAGGTGGAGGTGGGGGACAATCGGATTAATTGGACTGTGTGGATCAGACGGCCTGGCACATCAGTCCCACAGAAGTATAAGGCTCTAGTAGATACCGGTGCACAGTGTACCCTGATGCCATCAAGCTGTCAAGGGGTGGAACCCATCTATATTTCTGGAGTAACAGGAGGATCCCAAGAGTTGACTGTGCTGGAGGCTGAAATCAGCCTGACTGGGAGGGAGTGGCAAAAGCACCCTGTTGTGACTGGTCCAGAGGCGCCATGCATCCTCGGCATAGACTACCTCAAGAGAGGGTACTTCAAAGACCCAAAACGGTACCGGTGGGCTTTTGGTATTGCTGCTTTGGAGACTGAGGAAATTGAGCAGCTGTCCACCTTGCCTGGTCTCTCAGAGGATCCTTCTGTTGTGGGGTTGCTGAAAGTCAAAGAACAACAAGTGCCAATTGCAAACACAACAGTGCACTGGCAGCAATATTGCACCAACCGAGACTCCCTGATTCCCATCCATCAGCTGATCCGTAGACTGGAGAATCAGGGGGTGATTAGCAGGACCCGCTCGCCCTTTAATAGCCCCATATGGCCAGTGCGAAAGTCGAATGGAGAATGGAGACTAACAGTGGACTATCGTGGCCTGAATGAAGTCACACCACCATTGAGTGCTGCCGTACTGGACATGCTAGAACTTCAGTATGAACTAGAGTCAAAGGCAGCCAAGTGGTATGCCACAACTGATATTCCCAATGCATTTTTCTCAATTCCTTTGGCAGCAGAGTGCAGGCCACAGTTTGCTTTTACTTGGAGGGGTGTCCAGTTCACTTGGAACCGACTGCCCCAGGGGTGGAAACACAGCCCTACCATTTGCCATGGACTGATCCAGACTGCACTGGAGCAGGGGCAAGCTCCAGAACACCTGCAATACCACTGGGAGTGAGTGAACAAGCTGTCTGGCTAGGGTTTAAACCACGACACATGCTTTTTTACAATGCTGTCAAAAGCATCTAGCAGCAGGGGTAACTGCCTTCTTGTCATGTGGGCTGACAAAGACATAAAGGTATAAAATAGGTTTTCCTCTTTCATTTATGTGATAAAGGTAAATTCCCATTGCTGAGAGCTCCCCTACCTGATCCATATTGTTGCTAATTTACTATTTCTATCACAGTAATATGTTGGCTCTGTAAGAGATTGATGTTCTGCATGCAAAGTTCTCCTTGTAAATATAACAACAAAGAGACATTTTGCAAGCACTTAAACATAACAGTAAATGCTTTCTACTCCGCATGTTACTTGGTACATTTTACTCACATTTATCTACCAGGTTTCAGTTGTTAACGTCTCCGGCTCTGCAAAAGTTTACGAATAGGTTTCCGTCTATCTCCATGTCCTCCTCTAAACCTTAATAACAAGTTCAGAAGCTTGACTTCTCCAGCATCTAAAACTGCCTGTAGGAAAAGGTGAAGCTTCTATCTGAGGTCTTTGAAGGGCATGGGAATGCCCTGATTTCCCATCCATAGCAGGGGAAAAAAACGTTGCCATTGTCTTCGTGTTTTTAAAACTGTCATCCTCTCCAAAAATCCATAGTTGTTAACCTGTGAATTTTGGCATTTAAAGAAACTTCCCTCCCTCAGCTTCAGATAACCTAAGTTTTTGAATGTTTTTAAAGAGGCTTAGGACTAGAGTGATCTGACATATGTGGAAACCCCAGGATCCTCCTTCAGAAATGACCTGTCGACATCAGTGTAACTCGGGTTCCATTTTTTAAAAAGCTATATTAATTCCTCCTCCCCTTTTTGCTTGGTCCTTCTTTTCAAAGCTCAGCTTTGTAGTGTGTTTGACAAGCTTGAGAGGGACAGGGCTCCTCCTCTCTGATTGCGCAGGTCATTTCTGCTTAAGCAGCCTCAGATCACAGGCTGAAAGCTCAGTAGCTCTTCCTGGCTCTTTCATTTCCAACAGCTTAACAAGGCCATACAGACTGCCTCTATCTTCCACCTTTCACTCCTAAGTCATGGGCTGGGCACAGCATTAATATGTGAGCTATGATTCATAAAGCCATTACTGCGTACTCATCACCTCGAGTACAAAACTGCTCTGTGGAAAGGGAAGGTATGGAAAATAAATATATGCTTTCCAAGAAAGCAAAGACAAAAAAAAATTGCATGGTCAGTCACGACACAGTTCAAACAAAGGCTACCTTTCTGTGACTGGCTTTGAATTAGCTGCAGATACAAAGCTTGTTTTCGCAAAAAAAAAAAAAAAAGAAAAGAAGGAAAGTAACCTTCTTGTGTGTAATTAAGGGCATCTTCTATGGTCAAACTGGAAGTCTGGTTACAACTGCTATATAAATAAGCAACGTGAGAAGTTTTTATCCACATTGCAATTTGTACAGAACAAGCTCAAGTGATGCGGTAGTATCCTTAAGGGTGGCTGATGTAAGTGGAACAGAGCTGCCAGGCTTAAAAAGGCAGATATAAGAACCCTTACTCAAACTGTGAGTTTATAAATGCTAAAAACAGTTTGCACACAGACCATCAGATTCCAGAGAGTTTCAGCCCTGTGTGACCCAGCACAGACTCAGACTTGAGAGCACCAAACCTTTTAACACCTTGTTTATGCCCAAGGCTGATGACAGCCCAGAACTGAGGCACTGCAGTGCATAAGCCCAAATGGCAATAACATCCAGTGGGGGCCCTTGTAGCATAATGTTGTACGTATCAGAATTCCTACAAAACACAGTTACTATGGCTGTTACTTTTGTGTGAAATAGAAAGCTGAAACCGTGTTGTCACTTCCCAGCTCTGCTTTATATAATATTTTACAGGTTAGACTGATCAACATAGGAAATGGAAAATTATGTTTGGGTGCCTTGTTCCCTAAGTTGCCCTAGATAGATGCTGCAGTTCTCTGAGGTATAGGTTAAACTGAGATGTGTTTTTTAGTTCTCTCTTCTTGAAAGTCTGACAGTGTGCAGAAATTTCCCTCCGAAAATGCAAGAGATAAAATGCCATGTAGGAGTCTGGATATAGACTGTAGTGATTAGGGCAGGTACCTGTAAAAGAGAAAGCCTTATCCCTGCTCCCAAGACCACATCCAGCTCCGTGAAGTATGCTAGTTCTTTGGGCTCCTATTTTGAGGGCACATTTCAGAGTGACCTAGACATGCAATCTCTGCTGATATAGATGACTTTTATGTGATGCCATTTGGACAAACTGATGCACAAGTGTGCTCAAGCCATGATGTCATGCCTTACAAATCAGTCTGATTCAACATGCAGGTCCTGAGGCATCTGCTCAGGTGTCTAGAACAACTCACCATTAATGCCAAGGCTGTGGTTGTAGAGTCCCTGAAGAATGGATTTTTCTCTGCGTAGATGCGGGCAGACTGCTAGGGCAAAAGAACCTACATGCCTGGCCATTCCCCTACAGCCACTCCTGGGGAAAGAATAATGTGATACTAAAACCTTTGCAACACCATGAAATGCCATTCTTGTGTGACCCTCCCATGTGCTGCAGGGAACACACCTACTAGGTTCCTATATTCAACCCTGGGTTTCAGGCAGTGAAAAGCTACACTTCGCAGCAGCTAACTTTCAAACATTTATTTGACTTGATCTTTGTTCAGTCATGTCTGTAGGGAGAAGCAAATGAAATTAGATCTGTTATTCACTAGAGATATAGTTGTCAGTCAGTTCCCATTTGAAAAAAACCTCACATTTATCATCTTTTACTGCTAACAGCTCCATCACCTTGTTCACCATCCTATTGTGTAGTTTATCAAACTTTTCTGGCTGAAGTTCTCCACTGCAGTTATAATCAGTCTGAATTGAATCAGGATCTATTTAGCTGCAATGTGCGTGTCATTATGTTGCAATATTCAGGTTCTGTGCTTTTCAGCAGAGGCATTATCATAGAATTTCAGAGAAAAAAATCTCAGAGCTGTGCTAAACCTGAACTTCTGAAATGATTCCTCTCTGACATCCCTCTTCCTCCCCCTTCAATTGAACTGAATTTGAACTGTGGGGGTTTTGAGGTCTTCATTGATCATTTGTTCAGCACAATGGACTGTGTAAAAACTAGCATTTCTAGCAGGATGTCTTTGGTTTGGAGAATGCCCGTACTGGGATTTGTAGAGTGATGCAGCACTGCAATTGATCCTTCCCCTCATTCAAGTGTTTGACACAAACTTTGGCTCTGCACAGGAACTCACTGTACTTCTACACAAATGCCAGGAGGGGATCTGTTCAGAATGGGGACTTCAGATACCTTCATAAATAAAGTTCTGAGACAGACCTGGGTCTACCTCTGCTCTCTGTTGCCCCATTCTTACTACTCACTTCTCTAAGTAAAGGTGCCACCGCTGGAGCACCTCACCACATGGGCAGGTGTTTGAACCTGAACATCTCTAATGTGTATGTTCAAAACTGGACTTGCAGGATCGTTTCTGCCACCCACCCTTTGGTTTCTTGCTCCAGCTCTGACATTCCTTCTGTTCCTATTCTTGCAGTCCTACTCTCTGTCCTTTGGCTTCTTCATCTCACATGCCAGATTTAGGGTGATGAAGTGGTGGATGTGTGCTGGGAATATGAGATGGGAAACAAAGGCTAAAAGCTTCTTGCCTTTCTCTACAGGCTTATTCCATCATATGATCCCATCTAGCTGTAAGTTTTGCATTTCTCAGTTTTGACTGTGTTCTAAACCTTGTTATCTCTCAACCAGCTTTGGTTTCATCTCAGCCTATTGTGGCAGTGAGCAGGGAAATGTGGTGGGGATTTTTCCCTGGAAATGCTCTTTTGCTGTTCTCTTCAGGCATTAACATTATGTGTTACACCTGTTTGAAAAATCAGCGGTATTTATGCACTCCAGCAGAGATTAATTCATCAGGATGAGGGTAAAATGCTCCTTTTTTAGGTCAGTGCAGGATCTTTCCCATGTCACATCATTTATTCTGGGAATACAGCTGCATTGCACCCAGGTCAGGCCAGGACTGCACCTACCTGCCTGGCACTTAGCTCAAGACAACACTGGCCTTCATCGGTAGGGATGAATCACAGTTCTTTCTCAAGCTGACTGTAGTTTTGAATTTCAACATTTCTGGTTATAAATTCAGCAAGAGGATCACTAAATGGCCACAGTGGTCTTTTCTGCCATAATTTCTTCAAAATTTCACTTGTATAATACTGGATTTAATGACATTATAGCACAGATCTCCTAATTTATAACCCTATATTAAGTCCTAACTGCTCTAAACTAGAACAGTCTAAATTATAATGAGACAAGAGATTTTTATCAGTTTTATCATGAAAAAGGCCATTAAACATCATAACAGAAAGACAGTCTTTCCCCTGTAGACATACTGACGTGGTAGAGACAAAATGTAATGCCTGTAAAGGAAAGCCAGTACACTACCTAATCCTGGCCTTTAAGCAGCTTGCTGTGATTCATGAATTCACTTTTGCCTTCTAAAAACCACTTGTTTCTTTTGTTTCCAATAGTTTTGAAGTGCCTTTTTCTGTGCCAGCTAACTAACCTTGCAGAGGTATTAATTTCCTCCTGTTCTCATTTAGAGAAATGTTGGTTTAGTGCATGCACGAGTATTGTGTTGATGAAACATACAATCAGGTTTAGAACTCGAGCACAAAAAGCCTCCCGATGATGATAAAATGATATCTTGGATAACTTGCTACAAATCCCCTTCTAGCAAAGCGACACAACCAGTACTCCTGCCAGCCAGAGCAGGTGCCCCATCTGTGCAAACACTATCCAATCTGAAGCAATCAAGAAGAATGTGTCCACTGGCTGTCACATTTTCAACATACTTTCTCAGTTGTTCCTTCAAGCCTCAGCCAGTGGTGGTAGATGTTGGCAGACACCAATCAGTTCCTGAGTAGTATCAGCATTTTCCCTCACTTGCTGAACTTAAACACCCAGCTTCAGAGTGTTTGTTACATTGCAGCTCTCATCAGTTGAGAGAGAAAAAAATATACATGCAGCTGCTGAAAATCTAATTTAAACTGTCATCTCCGTGAACATGTCAAGCCTTTACAGTATCACAGAGGTCCAGCCACAGCGCCCATTTCGAGATTGTCACTCGGTGGATCTTAAATTGAAAAGTTCTTCTTCAGTATCCTAAAATCATAGAATAGAACCATAGAATGCATTTGTGAGGTACCTTCAGGCTTTGCAGTGTCCAGCCTTGGCACCCACAAGCAGAGTGTGTTGGTCTGCAATAGAGATAGACAGTAACACGATCAGCTAGACAGGGACAGCTCATGTCTGAAGCTGTACTACTGTGTAGGAGGGTGTCCTATAGTACAGTGCAGCAGTAGCAGTCATTTTTCTCCTTCTCAGTAGCTGGTGCAGTGCTGTGTCTTTGACTTTCAGTCTGGGAACAGCGCTGATAAAACGAATGATTTCAGTTGCTGCTCAGTAATATTTAGTCTGACCAAGGACTTTCTGGTCCTCATGCTCTGCCAGGGAGAAGGGGAAGCTGGGAGGAAGCAGAAACAGGACACCTGACCCAAATTGACCAAATAGTATTCCATACCACAGTATGTCATGCCCAGGATATAAAACTGGGGCAGTTACCCAGAAGGGTTAGATCCCTGCTCAGGTCAGGCTGGGTATTGGTTGGCAGGTGGTGAGCGGTTGCATTCTCTCCCCTTGTTATTTCCCTTATCATTATTATTATTGGTGGTAGCAGCAGTGGTTTGTGTTATACTTCAGTTACTGGACTGTTCTTATCTTAACCGGTGGGAGTTACATTCTTTGGATTCTCCTCCCCTTCCCTCCAGCAGCTGGGGGAGGCAGAAGCGGGGAGTGAGCGAATGGCTGCGAGGTTCCGAGTTACTGGCTGGGCTTAAATCACGACAGAGGGGCATTAACAAATCAGCTATTTTATGAAGCAGAGACAATCATGACAGTGATAATAGCTTTCAAATCACTTGAGAAAGCTAACTGTCCCTGAAAGTGCGCCAGGGGAGCACACCCCTATAAATAACTGCTGCAGAAGGCTTGGACAAAAAGATGTTAATGACAGTTCAGACTTCTTCTGGACAGTATGTGTGGTCTGTTCGTTGCAATAATTATTGCTAGTATTTAAAATCAATAAAGCAGACTTTGATGGTGGGCTGATGCCAACCTTATGAAGTTTAACCATGCCAAGTTAAATCCCAGGCACATCTACAGGTTGGGCAGAGAAGAGATTCAGAGCAGCCCTGCGGAGAAGGACTCGGGGGTGTTGGTTGATGAGAAAATGAAGAAGAGCCAGCAGTGTGCGCTCACAGCCCAGAAAGCCAGCTGTATCCTGGGCTGCATCAAAAGGAGCGTGACCAGCAGGTCGAAGGAGGTGATCCTGCCCCTCTACTCTGCTCTCATGAGACTTCACTTGGAGTATTGTGTGCAGTTCTGGTGTCCTCAACATAAAAAGGACATGGAACTGTTGGAACAAGGGCCTCGAGGATGACCAGGGGACTGGAGCACCTCCCGTATGAAGACAGGCTGAGAAAGTTAGGGCTGTTCAGCCTGGAGAAGAGAAGGCTGCATGGAGACCTCATAGCAGCCTTCCAGTATCTGAAGGGGGCCTATAGGGATGCTGGGGAGGGACTCTTCATTAGGGACTGTAGTGATAGGACAAGGGGTAATGGGCTAAAACTTGGGGAAGTTTAGATTTGATATAAGGAGGAATTTCTTTACTGTAAGTTTGGTGAAGCACTTAAATGGGTTGCCCAGAGAAGTTGTGAATGCTCCATCCCTGGCAGTGTTCAAGGCCAGGTTGGACAGAGATTTGGTTTAGTGTGAGGTGTCCCTGCCCATGGCAGGGGAGTTGTAAGTAGATGATCTTAAGGTCCTTTCCAACCCTAACTATTCTATGATCCTATGACTTAGGCTGCAGGCAGGCAACTAGATACTTCTAGTCCGACTTCCCAGACTGGGACAAGTGATGGAGCCTTTGACCTTGACACAACAAATTAAGAGAATTGCACATCCAGGAAAGCAGTAGCAGCCCACCCCCTCACCAGTCCTGCTCCAAATGGAGAAGGGGTTCTTCTCCAGATAAAGGGTGACCATTTGTCATTTGGCCATCCTGCTCTGTCTGAAGCATCAGTGAAGATGTGTGGGGATTGGCTATGGCAGAAACAATGGGGTGATACAGCCCTTCCTCCCTTGTGCTCTCACTGTCCTACTTAATCTCTCTGTGTGCTGGGCTGAGGGATGCAATTTTGATAATGAAAACAATTAGGTAGCTAAGTAAAAAGTAGGCACATCTGACAAACAGTGGGGCCACTAGGAAAATTGAAGTGAATGAAGGGCAGATGAGACCCTGCTAGTTTCCCCTCCTTCCTTATCTTTGCTTTTGTGTGGCTGAGCCGCCAGCTGGGACACAGTTCGTGTCTGTACCTCCAGACCTCCTCGCTGCCCGCAGAGTGCTGCAGAGCGGTAGCCAGCTGTGATTGCAGCACCTCCTTCCAACAGTGTTTCTTTTTATCAACTGAAGGTTCTTTATCTCAGTTGTTTGTTATGCTGGGCTTCACGGACATTAAATACAACACATGCCATGGACAGCAATGTGTTTTTACATAATGGAAGGTGTCCTGGGTTCAGCAGTAGCAGTCATGTTTTTTCCTTTGTGTTAACTGGTGCAGTGCTGTGTTTTGACTTCTAGTTTGAGAACAGCGTTGGTGAAGCCGATGTTGTCGGTTGTTGCTAAGTGATGTTTACCCTGACCAAGGACTCTGTGAGGCTCATGCTCTGCCAGGGAGGAGGGGAAGCTGTGAGGAAGCAGAGACAGGGCGCCTGACCCGGGCTAGCCAAAGAGGTATTCCATACCACAGCACGTCATGGCCGGGGTGGGGGGTAACTGGGAGTTACCCGGAAGGACAGGAGCTTCCGGGTGGGACTCGTTTCTTGGCCGGTGGTATCGTATTCTCTTCCCTTGTTATTTTCTCTTATCATTGTTTTAGCTGATAGTAGCGGTGGTGATTTGTTGCTGGACTGTTCTTGCCTCAACCCGTAGGAGTTGCACTCTCTCGATCCTCCTCCCCGTTCCTCCGGGAGCGGGGAAGGGGAGAGCCCGGTGCCGGGGGTGGGGGAGACGGACACGGACCTTGATTGTTGTCAGCTCGGCACCACTCACTGGGAGTGAGTGAACAAGTTACCTGACTGGGTTTAAACCACGACAGTTCTTTTTGGCGCCCAACGTGGGGCACGAGGGGTTGAGATAAGAACAGATCTGACTGGATTGATAGTCACTCGTCACAATGCTGATTTATTGGCTCTCAAGGTTTTTCCTCTTGATCTCACAGTTTCAGTATACCATATCTTACGTCCATCCGGTATTGGCTGTATTAGTGTTTTTCAAGTGTGGGGCTTGGGCTAAGGTTTTTATCCCATTGTATTTTATGGTAATGACTTGTAATACAATAGAATCATTGATCATGAAACTGATCTGGTTTATGTTCCCAGTGTGGTCACCACCTTTATACTTTGGGAGGTATATGATGGAGGTGCTTAGCAATTACACATCTTTTTTCTCCTTCTCAGGTGCTCAACCTGTGAAGGAGACATCCTTTACCCTCCTAGTCGTCCCCCCAGACCATTTACATTTGAGAGTTTTGAATTTTTTGAATGGCCTTTTAATGCTGTTGAGACTTGTTTACTGATGGTGATGGGAATCACCATGCTAACACGCATACAGAGTGTGTTTTGCCCACTACTGATTTCAAGAGTTAAGCAGATTCAGGTTTGGGTCTTGTCTGGGGTCAAAAGACGATGTAGGAGGACCGAGAGATTTTCCCAGAGGCTGGACAGCCATGAGTGGCAGGGTGTGTGGGATAGTATGGGCAAGTATCTAGGTCAGTGGGCCCCTCCAGTATTTTGGAATTTCACTACCGAACAACTGCAAAATCCAGAAGAATTAGTAAAACACTTAAATGAGGTGTGTGGTCATTCTGGCCATACCAGAGATGGACAAATCACGGCAACGTGCTGGGGCTTGGCCTATGCTTACAGGGCCTTGTTCAACACTATCCAGCACCTTCAAAAGGAAAAGAATATCGGCGGATTTGAGGGCAAAGCGACAGTCGCTACTCAAACTTTGGCTGCAATGAACTGCGCAGCTACCCCAGTGGCAAGTACAGCAGCTGCTCAAACTTCAACTGCAACAGACAGCGCGGTTACCCCAGCTCCAAGCACGGTAGCTACACCACCCCCAGCAACAAGTACAGTCGCTACTCAAACCACAGTGATAATCACTGCAGCCAAACCAGAGGACCAATTCGTACCAATATCAGTTGCCCCTGTACGCAAGAGAACAAGCAAAAAGGAGGCAAAAAGGGTGAAGCGAGATGAAGAACCAATGAATTCACCACCCGGAACACTATCCTGGGCCTTGAGAAACAGATTTTGTGGCGACACGGCACCCCAGAGAGAACTGAATCAGACAATGGGACTCATTTCCGGAATAACCTTATAGATATTTGGGCCAAAGAGCATGGCATTGAGTGGGTATACCACATCCCCTACCATGCACCAGCCTCTGGGAAAATCGAACGGTACAATGGGCTGTTAAAAACTACACTGAGAGCGATGGGTGGGGGAACTTTCAAGCATTGGGATACACATTTACCAAAGGCCACCTGGTTGGTCAACACCAGAGGATCTGCCAACAGGGCTGGCCCAGCCCAGTCAGAACTTTTACATATTGTAGAGGGGGACAAAGTTCCCGTGGTGCATATGAAGAATTTGCTGGGGAAGACAGTCTGGGTTATTCCTGCTTCAGGTAAAGGCAAACCCACTCGTGGGATTGCTTTTGCTCAGGGACCTGGATATACTTGGTGGGTAATGCGGGAAGATGGGGAAGTCCGATGTATACCTCAAGGGGATTTGATTTTAGGGGAAAACAGCCAGTGAACTCAATTGTATACTGTTGCCTGCTGTGTAATGCTTTTATAGCCCATCAACTAGATGTCTCCAGGTCACCAGAGACTGGCCCTGACTTCCCTCCAGCCATCATCCCAACAGAGAATGAACTTGGAACATCATGGACCGAATGGACTCGGCAGCATTATAGGGATTGGTCCATGCACTAAGAAAATGATTTTTTCCTCTTGGTCTGTATGTATATGGATGTATATATGTGGGAGAGCGATGGTGTATTGAAAATGTGGGATCTGAGCACGACGTGAATGGTATGGAATAAGGGGTGGATAATGTCCTGGGTTCAGCAGTAGCAGTCATGTTTTTTCCTTTGTGTTAACTGGTGCAGTGCTGTGTTTTGACTTCTAGTTTGAGAACAGCGTTGGTGAAGCCGATGTTGTCGGTTGTTGCTAAGTGATGTTTACCCTGACCAAGGACTCTGTGAGGCTCATGCTCTGCCAGGGAGGAGGGGAAGCTGTGAGGAAGCAGAGACGGGGCGCCTGACCCGGGCTAGCCGGGGAGGTATTCCATACCACAGCACGTCATGCCCGGGGTGGGGGGTAACTGGGAGTTACCCGGAAGGACAGGAGCTTCCGGGTGGAACTCGTTTTCTTGGCCGGTGGTATCGTATTCTCTTCCCTTGTTATTTTCCCTTATCATTGTTTTAGCTGATAGTAGCGGTGGTGATTTGTTGCTGGATTGTTCTTGTCTCAACCCGTAGGAGTTGCACTCTCTCGATCCTTCTCCCCGTTCCTCCGGGAGCGGGGAAGGGGAGAGCCCCGGTGCAGGGGGGGGGGGAGACGGACACGGACCTTGATTGTTGTCAGCTCGGCACCACTCACTGGGAGTGAGTGAACAAGTTACCTGACTGGGTTTAAACCACGACAGAAGGGTAAAGCTGTTGGACTACATTTTCTGGAAGAAAACAGATCTGATCTTCACTCATACTATGGATTTTGAATATTTTACTACTCTGCTCAAAAAAAAGGTTTTAATTGGTACATTGGTGTATAGATTCAGTTTCTATTTACCCATGCTTGAAGCACAAATAAATGCTAATGGCCTGAGTACTTCTGCCTCTGCTTAACTTCAAGCTTGCAGATAAATTCTTCAACATCCACAGTCTTGATGATCAGCAACACAGCCTGCTTTAGAATGCCGTAGCTGTTAATACTGTCGTGAGGAGAAAGAAGGAGTTGGAAGTTGATGAAGTATGCCTTGTTGAACTTGGTCGATGCATGTGCTCTGCCCTGAGAATAAGACCAAGAAGTAGTGTCAGGCCTGGAGAAGTCATTCTAACAAAGAGTCAGCTCACCAAAAATATGGAATAAAATCCTGAAACTATTGAAAATCATCATGTCCAGGCCTTACTTCAGGATCCCACATATAAATCTCTTATCTCTGACTGCAGCTTCAACAAGGTGTTATTCATAATGACCTCTGCAAACACAGACTTAAAAAAAGTCTTGAGACACTCACTGAAGACAAGAGCTGAACAAAATGCAGTTTCCTTTACCTATTTATAGAAAGAAAATGTTCATAAGCACAGATGGGAACACTGCAAGTACCATAAATGTTCAGACTAAATTGTATTAAAATACATTTTCATATTGTGACATTTTAAACATGCTTCTCCTGAAAAATTACAAGCAACAAATAATGGAGTTGAATCATATGGAGCACAAGGCATTTTGTAGCTCGTGAGAGCTCAAAAACACTGACTCACTTCAGATCCTTATTTTTATTTCTTTGAAAGCTTCACCTGCAATGAATGTGACCTAGTGAATTGAAGAAGCAAAAAGACAGGAAAAGGCAGCAAATAGTTTATGAACCATCCACTGAAAAAAGATTTGTTAACATAAAACTTTCATTAAACAACTATAAATAATGAATTTGCTGGTGTTTACACTGAACAATTTCTTACATGCAGTTTTCTTGTTCCCTGCTGGTGAAAAGCAGCTTCCATTTTTAGAAGAAAGAAAGAGTACTGGTCCAGAGGGAGGTCCTGAGACATGCTCCTTCTGCCCCTCCTGGTGTTGCCTTCTGGTAGTAAAGAGAATAAGGCTATGAACTGTTTTCTGTTCCCAGTACTATGACTGAACCTAGAAAACATCCTAAAATTGGACCCCAAAACCCACTTGCTCAGCCCCATGATACAATACTGAGGTCACAGGCTGAGTTTTTTTATTGGTTGCTTACTTTCTGGCCCCCTAAGTACTTCACACTGTGAATTATATGTCACAACGTCATGTAAGTTCTGCAAGAAACCCAGTTAAGTCTTTGTGCCTCTAAGAAGTCCAGGTTAGCCACTCTCCTGGGTTCAGCAGTAGCAGTCATTTTTTTCCTTTTCAGTAGCTGGTGCAGTGCTGTGTCTTTGACTTTCAGTCTGGGAACAGCGCTGATAAAACGAACGATTTCAGTTGCTGCTCAGTAATGTTTAGTCTGACCAAGGACTTTCTGAGTCTCATGCTCTGCCAGGGAGGAGGGGAAGCTGGGAGGAAGCAGAGACAGGACACCTGACCCAAACTGACCAAAGAGGTATTCCATACCACAGTGTGTCATGCCCAGGATATAAAACTGGGGCAGTTACCCGGAAGGGGTAGATCACTGCTCGGGTCAGGCTGGGTATTGGTTGGCAGGTGGTGCGGTTATATTCTCTCCCCTTGTTATTTCCCTTATTATTATTATTGGTGGTAGCAGCAGTGGTTTGTGTTATACCTCAGTTACTGGTCTGTTCTTATCTCAACCCGTGGGAGTTACATTCTTTGGATTCTCCTCCCCATCCCTCTGGGAGGCCAGATATCATGGAGGTCAGTTTTGAGTTTGAGTCAATTAGAATTCAAATTTACTTATTTCGTTAGCATAATGAAATAAGAGAGAGACCTATTGGGCTGTCATTTACGAGAAGACCAGGATGATCATATCTTTAAGTAACTTTGATGGTAAACTTAGGATAACTATGCACTTGTTTTTAGGCTCAATGAAATCTCCAATTAAATAAACCACTAGGGGCATAACAGATATATTGGAGGAAAATTTGTGTTCCTTTTAAGCCCTACAGGAGAGTGGAGCTCATTTAACTCATTGAGTTAGCTCATTTAATCAATTAGCTTAATTTCAGTAAGCCTGTGTTTCAGAAGCATTGAAACACCATGAACAAGTGATTTCCTCTTTATTTCACATTTTAAGTCACATCGTTCCAAAACAGTAAGGGTCATTGTGATAGAATTACAGTAAATTTTGGATATTTTTTAGGAGCATGGGGCTTTTCACTAATGAGTACATATACAAGCATCCTTTAGAAAGTATTTTTTTTTAGATCAGGGGACAAACAACAGACTGACATGTCTGGCTACATTCTAGCCAGAAAGGTTAATGTCAGGTTCAGCACCAAAGGGACTTTTTCTTACAAGCCACTACAAAGAAAAATCACAGGACAAATCTTGACCCAAACTACTTTGTCATGATCATAAGCTCAACTAGTGCTGACACGTTTAAATTTTAAACTGTCAGCATTTGGTGAGAAGGATAACACATGCACATAGCCTGAAGGGTGGAGCTATAGAAGCATGGAGCCTCTCTCTCAGAGTGTTGAGTTCCCACAAGCAGAAAGCAGGTTCCAGAGAGGCTGGGATCATCATGGTTTGAGGGAGAAAATCTTGCCCTGGTGCATAAGGTACACAGATGTTGAGCCGAGAGCCAAATGAGCATCCCTGTGGAACACCAAGTGGAGGAGATCAAGATGCAAGTGCTTGGGGAATTACAGAGGAAGGTGAGGTCAGCATTTACTGACAGGCTGACATGAAAGAAACCCAACTTCAATGCTTCAAGTGAACATGACCCTTTAGCTCTTAGAGGATTGTAGAGCACTTCACATGAGGCTCTTTCAGTCTCTTCTTCCCAAGTTATGACTCATTGCATGAAATAATTAAACAAGCCCTTAGCCAGGAGAGAAAGGGGTAATGAGTCTATAACCAGCAGCAAAGTGAGAAGCAATTTACTAAAAGTGTGAAAATTTATAACAGGAAAAATTTCAAAAGCATTGGAAGCAGGACATCTACTACACTTGGTGAGGTCCAGAAGTGAACAAGATATGAAAGCATCACACAGGAAAGACAAGGTCATTGCAAGAAAGCTATTAATAAGTACTAGAGTGGATGAACCCCAATGTAAACAGGTATCTGCACAGCTGGTACCACATCTTTCAGTACAAGAAGGCATGAAGTAGCAGCAGCTGCTTCTGGTGGGAAGCATATCATTTGCTCCTACTGGGAAAGGTAGCAAATGATTTCTTTGTCTCTATGTTCTCCACAGAAAGGTGAAGGAGAGACTTTGCTGTTCTTTAGGAGTACCTATACAGGTAATATGTGTCTTAGCTGGAAAAAAAAACAGTGGAGTAGGGTATGAAACAAATCAGAATACAACAATAAATAATTTTAAAGAACTATAAAGAAGTTAAAGGCTTTGATTTATTCTGAGAATAAGCAAATTTCAGGCTGTAGATATGAGAAAAATAAAAGGCAACGAGCATAACTTTTTTTTTTTTTTAACTAGGACTGAAAGAGAAATGTGGGCAAGTAAAGGCTGTTACACCTGGTTTTTGTACCAAGTGAACACATAGAAACTAATGTAAAGAATAAATTTACTAGGCACAGGGAAAAAAATACAATTTTTTGAGGAACAGTCAATGCAATTTTTACCAAGGCAAGTCACGACTCACAAATCTATGAGTACTCTGTGAAGGTCTAAGAAAGTATATGAATAAAGGTGATTCAGTTGATGCAGTGTTTGAGTGTTTCCAGAAAGCTTTCAATAAGGTTTATCCCCAAAGATTCTTAGAGAAATCAAGCTGTCATTTGGAAAGGCCTCTCATGGATTAATAACTGCTTAAAGGACTGGAAATAAAGAAGAAGAAGAAATGATGAATTTCACATAGCACGGAAATGTTAACTGTACTGGGGCATCACCCTATTCTCAGAAGGAACTTTGAAAGTGGGGCTAGGTCACAAAGTTTGGTGGTAACAAAAAACTAGTACAGCAAAATCTAAAGCTGACTGTGAATGAATGTGGAAGATCTTGTTATATATTAACCAAAATTCAGCCTTCATATGTGCAATATAATACATCTGGAAAAAAGTATTTCTAGCCATGCATATAGCATTTTTGGCTCTAAATTAGCTGTTACCAGTCAAGAATAATATACTGGAGTTGTTTCTGTAAGCTCATTGCTCAGCAGCGGTCAAAAGGACAAACAGGATGTTAGGGAGAGGAATTGAGAGCCGGGCCAAAACCACTTTTAACCATCTGTGGAAGTGCCTGGTGCAGATGTATTCCGAAGACTGCACATAGGGCTAGTCCTTCCTTCATCTCATAAAAAGCAGAGTTGAAAGAGGTACCAGAAAGTTTGATTAGAGAACAGCCTGAACAAGAGGAGAGGCCGAACAGACCATGTTCAACTTCAGAAAGAGCCACATGAAAAACAATGAGGCGGTTGGTGACAGCCAATATGGCTTCATGAAGGGCAAATCATGACTAACCAATTTGACGGCCTTCTGTGATGGAGCTACAGAACTGATGGAGAGGGGCAAAACAGTTGATGTTCTCTACTTGGACTTGTGCAAAGCATTTGACATGCATGAAATCCTTGTCTCCAAACTGGAAAGACATCAATTTGATGGATGGACGACTCAGTGGATAAAGAATTGGCTGGATGGTCACACACAGAGAGCTGCAGTCAACAGCTCCATGTCCAAGTGGAGACAGGTAGCTAGTGGTGGCCCTCAGGGGTCAGTAATGGAATTAATCCTGTTCAACATCTTTGTTGGTGACATGGACAGTGGGATTGAATGTGCCCTCAGCAAATCTGCTGATGACACCAAGCTGTGTGGCTCTGTTGATACACTGGAGGGAAAGGCTGCCATCCAGAGGGACCTTGACACACTTGTGAGGTGGCTGATGCCAACCTCATGAAGTTTAACCATGCCAAGTGCAAGGTCCTACACCTGGGTCGAGCAATCCCAGGCACAGCTACAGGTTGGGGCGAGAAGAGATTCAGAGCAGCCCTGTGGAAAAAGACTTGGGGGTCTTGGTCGATGAGAAAATGAACAGGAGCTGGCTTCAGTGTGAGCTCGCAGCCCAGAAAGCCAACTGTATCCTGGGCTGCATCAAAAGGAGTGTGACCAGCAGGTCGAAGGAGCTGATCCTGCCCTTTTACTCCACTCTCATGAGACCTCATAGACTTGGAGTGTTGTGTGCAGTTCTGGTGTCCTCAACATAAAAAGGGCATGGAACTGTTGGAACAAGTTCGGAGGAGGACCTCGAGGATGATCAGCGGACTGGAGCACCTCCTTTACAAAGACAGGCTGAGAAAGTTGGTGCTGTTCATCCTGGAGAAGGGAAGGCTGCTTGGAGACCTCATAGCAGCCTTCCAGTATCTTAGAATCATAGAATCGTTAGGGTTGAAAAGGACTTAAAGATCATCTAGTTCCAACCCCCCTGCCATGGGCAGGGACACCTCACACTAAATCATATCACCCAAGGCCTCGTCCAACCTGGTCTTGAGCACTGCCGGGGATGGACCATTCACAACGACCCTGGGCAACCTATTCCAGTGCCTCACCACCCTAACAGGAAAGAATTTCCTTCTTATATCCAACCTAAACTTCCCCTGTTTAAGTTTTAACCCGTTACCCCTCGTCCTATCACTACAGTCCCTAATGAACAGTCCCTCCCCAGCATCCCTATAGGCCCCCTTCAGGTACTGGAAGGCTGCTATGAGGTCTCCAAGCAGCCTTCTCTTCTCCAGTCTGAACAGCCCCAACTTCCTCAGCCTGTCTTCATACGGGAGGTGCTTCAGTTGCCTGATCATCCTTGAGGCCCTCCTATGGATTTGTTCCATGTCCTTTTTATGTTGAGGACACCAGAACTGCACACGATACTCCAGGTGGGATCTCAAGAGCAGAGTAGAGGAAGTTGTCTTCCACACAATCGACGAACCTCCTGGATTGCTTGTGCTGGGCTGTACCGTCCTTCCAACAGATGTCAGGGTGGTTGAAGTCACGCATGAGAACAAGGGCCTGCGAGCATGAGGCTTTTCCTATCTGTCTATGGAGTGCTTCATCCGCAGGTTCTCCTTGATCGGGCGGTCTGTAACAGATCCCCACAGTAATGTCTCCTATAGCTATATTCCCTTTAACCCTGACCCACAAACTCTCTGTGGACTGCTCACCTGTCCCCAGACAAAGTTCCATACTCCCCAGCCTATCCCTAACATAAAGGGCAACTCCCCCTCCCCGCCTGCCAGGCCTGTCTTTTTAAAAGAGCCTGTAACCTTCCGTTCCAACACTCCAGTCATAGGAGCCATCCCACCATGTGTCTGTGATGCCTATTATATCATACCCCCGTAGACGTGCACACATCTCTAATTTCTCGTGTTTGTTCCCCATGATATGGCATTTGTATAGAGGCATCTGAGCCGAGCTCCAAATGAAGCCGGCTCATTGGCTGGAGCGACTGGGATATCTCTACATTGCTCCAAGCATTTATTATAGGTGCTGGCAACTGACTGGGTGCGTTGGGATGTAATGATGCCCCCCGCCCCCAACACATCTAGTTTAAAGCCTCCTTGACCAGTCTGGCAAGCCTCCTACCAAAACTGCTCTTTCCCTTCTTTATCAGACCAGCTCCATCAGCCCCCACTAGACCTGGCCTACGAGCTTGGGTCCCGTGTTCAAGACACCCAAACCCCTGACTATGACACCACCCTTTTAACCAGTTATTAACCTGGCCAATCCTCCCAGCTTTTTTTAGGTCCTCCCCTGTACCCTGGAGAATTGATGAAAAGACAGTCAGAGCTCCAGAGCCCCTAACCACCTCCCCCAGGGCTCTATAGTCCTTCTTTATGCTCTCCAGGCTACTACTATCTATATCCCTAGCACCCACATGTATCACCAGGAGTGGGTAATAATCCGTGGGACTTACTAGAGCAGGCAGCCTCCCTGCAACATCCCTGATCCGTGCCTCCGGTAGGCAACACACCTCCCTTGAGACGGGGTCAGGCTGGCAGACAAGTGCTTCTGTCCCTTTCAGTGTAGAGTCCCCTACTACTACGACCCGCCGCTTTTTCCTAGCAGCACCAGTAGAGATCTTCTTTACCAGTGCATCAGCCGGCTGTTTCTGGCGAGTGCGCATTAGCCCCCTGCAGGACAGCAAAGTGGTTCTGCGTGGGGACAGGGGATTTAGGAGGAAGCCCCTTGCTTTTGGTTGTCCCTTTCATTTTTTTTTGTTGTTGTTGTTTTGTCACTAATTCCCAGCTTCCCGGGTTAACGGCCTCCTTCTTTCCTTCATGAGGTAGAGGTGAAGCTCGAGGCCCCTGGACAGTTTGGGCCTGGAGCAACCATTCCTGCTTACTCAGCTTCCCTGACATCTCGCAGTCTATTAACAGCATCCCGCAGCTCAGCCCCTGCTGCAGGAGGACCTCCACCAGGGAGCACCGAGCGCAGCCCTGCCCATGGCGCACCCTCCCCTCACCAGACCAGTGCAGGCACACTCTACACCCCGAGCTCTGCACTGCAGCCTCCCCTCATCGGCTCTGTGGGTGCCTACGCTGGCCACCGCCAGGGCAGCCACAGCAGAGCTCCCGGACCGGGCCCTGATCATACGACGGGTGCCCATCACCCCACCCGCCTCCCTGCGTGAACTGCCGTGGCCTACAAGGATACTGGAGAGGGACACTTCATTAGGGACTGTAGTGACTGGACAAGGGGTAACGGGTTAAAACTTAAACAGGGGAAGTTTAGATTGGATATAAGGAAGAAGTTCTTTACTGTGAGGGTGGTGAGGCACTGGAACAGATTGCCCAAAGAAGTGGTAAATACTCCATCTCTGGCAGTGCTCAAGGCCAGGATGGATAGAGCCTTGGGCAACATGGTCTAGTGTGAGGTGTCCCTGCCCATGGTAGGGGGTTGGAACTAGATGATCTTAATGAACTAGATGAGGTCCTTTCCAATCCTGGCCATTCTATGATTATGATTCTATGCAAAAGGAAAGGGAAAGGCATATGCTAAAACTGAATAAAGTTTTTTTACAAGGTTAATGAAAGGGCATGAGGAAGGACTATTCCCTCATTCTGGTCACACAGGAATGAATGGGCTTTCAATGCCAAAACATCAAGCAGCAATTTTAAAACAGAGTGAAGAAGGTGCTTTGTCATACAGGTCTTAACTGAAGAAGGCATTCATTGCTGAGACAAGCTGCAGAGGGAAAATGCAAATAGATTCAGGAAGGGATTAGCTAAATCAAGACAGGTCCATTGGCACTCATTAAACAGGTCAGTCTCTGTATGACCTTCAGCTCAGGTGTTCTCTAAGGCACTGACTGCCAGAGGAGATGCTTGGCCAAAGATCTGTCTGTACTGATGATGAACTTTCCCTATGTTATCTCCTAGTGGGTAGCTGGGAAAAAAGGCTTTGGGGCTAGTTGGGCCTGAACCAGGTTGGTCATTATTATATCTTTAATGTTAACAAACTAAGGTTGGTCATTATTATATCTTTAATGTTAACAAACTAATCAATTAGTGCGTTTGCTATACTTCTTTGGGAGCAACCTCTCTTGCAGGGAGTATGAATATGCCTTGATTCAGCAAGTCATGTGTGCTGTTCCAGGGCATTTCTGGTATGCTTTCTGAAGAGTGAACCAAGTGGAGGCAAGGGGGATTTACGCATGTGCTCAACATTGTATATGCAACAGTCTCACTGTCTGTTATCAAAGGCAAAATGTTTATAGTAGAACAGTATAAATGCAAAATTTATTTTCTGTAGTCTAAATTTCTATGTATATTAAGTGAGAGGAAAGGATACAGAAATGTGGCTGGATTATAGGAGATTAAGGCATACCAGCTGCTCCTACATTCTGCTACTTTAACAGGCAAGAGTAGACTAAGAAAGTTCCTGAAAATTTATCTCTTCTCAACAACATCTATTATTAGTTTAACATAAAATCAGTACTTATACATTATCTCAAACTGTTATGTGATGTTTACTTATATTATGCTAGTATGTTCCAGAAGGAAACAGGGTATAACAGCAGATCCTCCCTGGCAGTTGTTCCTCAGGCAAAATTCTGGTGATATTACATGGTGGAGCAAATCCCTGAGTAAATGAGCTACATGATAAATCACTGAGAGTGTCAGGAATTATTTGTGGTATTTAGCCATATTTGCACAATATTATCAGCATCATGTAAACCAGAATCTGATTTCAACAGTGGTAACTTAATGTGTGATAATATTGCTCTGTGTATCTGTGTGTGTGTGTGCATGCAGACGTGTTTTGAGGGGGGAAGGAAGGGGATTCTCTAAACAGTATTTACACCTGCCAAGAGCAATTACCTCTTCTTCTGCTGCTGAAAAAAATCATGAGAGTGAATAAGCAGCTATAGGTATAAATGAGTAGCAACCTAAGAAGTCAATGAGGAGGAAAGTGGGAGTGCTGAGATGGGCCCAGGACATTTCACTACCATACCTGCATGAAGTACTGAGTTTTGGATAGAGTGTTTAATCATCCCGTTTCCTCAGAGAAAAAGAGCTGTCCTGAGGACATCAGAGCTGAGGTTTGCCTGAGGGGCAGTCTTAGCTGGGGATTGTTTGTGCCCTCTTATGTATTTTCTCATGGAAGAGTACCTCCCTCCACCTCCTCCACAGTTCGTTAGTCCTGTATGTATAGTCCTTCAGTCCTGTATGTATAGTCCTTCCACTGTCTTGTGTAGCATTGTGCCCTTAAAGCATAGATGATAGTAATGCATATTTAATGTAATAGAAGCATTTGACAGCAGATACACATATCATTTATCACTGCAAGTGGAAAATGAAAAGGGGAATTGTTATTACTTCACTCATTTAGCAATTTCATTCACAGAACCCAAGTGCTTTGAAGAGCAAGTCCATAGCATTATACATATGTATTATGCATACATCATGTACTAGGAGAAATCAAGGAAGAGAATAGTGAAGTCATTTGCTCAAAGTCACCCAAAGCATGAGTTTTTAAATCACAGGCTGTGGCAGGCAAGACTGCTTCCATTTACTGTATGCATTATTCAACAACACTGTTACTGTTGTTCTGTATGGGAAAAGTGATGTCAAATATACAGCATTTTTTTTAGTGCTGAAGGATGAAGATGTGAAGGATAGTGAATGAAATATGAGCTTGGTGTATTTTTCTTAAGGCAATATCAATAATACGACATCTAAAAAGGTGACCCCATAAACAAAAGCTTCCTTTCCATGATAACAACAATCTATTACACAGATAAAATGCACAGTATATTGATACTAAAATTTAACCCACTACATTTCTGTAATAGGTCAGTCTGCTTTCCGGATTGTGGTCTCTAGGCTCTTCTCTGTCCATGGACTATTTCTAAACAGCACATGAAATGGCACCACAAAGTCAATGCTGAAGTTAGACTAGGTATGGAGTTTGCACTGCTCTTCAGAAAAGCTTGCAGGTTTGCAAATCAAACAAGGTAGGAAAATCTCTGAGATAGATAATCTCTTTAGATTGCATAACACCTGATAAACTTTTACTGCTTTTCTAGAACATATATCTTTGATCCCATCACAAACATGGTAATCCATTACAGTCTTTGCAGTTGCATGTGGTTTTTATTTTTCTAGTCTTTTCTTGTCAGTCTTCAACCTTCTGAGATTCATAGACATTTTTGGTCAAAGACATCTTGTTTGTCTCTTTCAGGAGCCACTGTTGTTTCTGACTATGAAACTGTCCCTTGGAAACAACTATCTTGTGAGGTCTTCAAAGTATGCTAATAGCAAAGGGTAAAATTTGCCATTGACAAAAACCTTTGCAGCACATTGTGTGATTTTTATTTTAACGGTAACTTTGAATGAAATTTGAGTTTGGATAGGAATTGAAGCTATTACTCGTGTGTTGAATTTAGCAGATCCTCTTGATCCTAAAGGAATTGTGAGGTTTTACTGTAAGTCCAAATTCTTTATCTTAATGAAATATTTCTGAAACAGCAAAGTATTTTGATATTTCAGTTTCAAATCAGAAATATTTTTATTTTTATTCATTTTTTCCTTTTCAAGTTGTTTTCAAGGTTTTTTTGTACTTTCTCCTTGTCTTAAAATAAAGACATATGAGATTTAGCCACACAGAGAGGAAGCAAAGCATTTCATTTCAGGCTGAGTGAAAAATTGCAAGACACTTCAAAAGAAAATAATTTAAAGACACAAAACACCTTAAGAATGTGTATTAATTTTGAGTGATTTCTGCTCAATCAGTGCATCATTTAAGTCACTGTGGCATAGTCTAGGTGGACCTCAAAGGTAGCAGAAACTTTGTACTGGACTTCACACTCATCTCAGGTGTTCTGCCCAGATTTGTCCCAGTTAACCCAAGACTGCTTCCTCAGGCTGACCCTGTAAACAGGGGTTTAAAAAGAATTTACAGCAGCTATGGGGATTTCCCATGATTCTTATTATCCCATGTAAACATGGATTGGCATTTTGATCACTTCAACAGCTGTATCTTTCTGATACAAGTATGTTTGTTGTTTGAATCACCAGACTCACTCTGTAGACACAATAACAGAGCCTTATAGGCATAGTTTGTATCACCATTATCAACACCAAAATGAGCAATAGGACAGGATTCAATAGATCATTAATGCTGGAAAAGAATAACACCTTTCATCCAGGACTTCAGAAACTCCATCAATTAGCAGGCAAACACTGCAATTTACTGTAATTCCAAGCAATTCAGTCTACCAATAATGACTTGTTACTCAGATGAAAACCACAGAACCCCTGCCTTATTAAAAGCAAAACTATAAAGTTCGTCACACAAGGCCAAAAAGACCACAATATCAAAGGCCTTTTGAAGATTAATACATTAACTAAATTACCAGACATTTGTTTAGAAGCAAATGACAGACCTGCCTTATATCTGCAGCCATTTCTAATGTATCAGAATATGTCTTCATTTGCAGCATTTTCTTATTTTTTAACTTATGGCCATAGGCAACTGAATATTTTTTTTTTTTTTTATAGGATCAATTTTTTTTTTAGGATAAACTTCTGGGGGGCATGGTCTAGACGCCTTTAGAGGAAATCTTTTAAATCTCAGATGACTCATTTGGAAGATATCTTGCTATGTTTGCTGAGGCATGGATACGAAAAGCTAGTGAGAACTGTTGCAGCTGTGTTAGATAAAAGGAAGAGACAATTTAATGGAAAATTTCATACTTTGCAGAAATTTGATTGCCTATTTTCTCTATGTAGATATCTTATTAGAGCAACTACAGCTGCTGCACTGAAGGTGTATTTTCACTGATGATGGGAGTGCCAGAGCAGCATGTGGAATTTAACATTTTATTCTGTTGCAGAATTACAGCAAACATTTACAAATATCTCAGCTGTTATTTTCTTTTTATTAGGCAGGAGTGAAAATTTGCTTCTTATGACTGCTGTTTGTGGTCCGAGGGACACAGAGTGTTTGTTGGTGCCAGAAGCTTACTGAGTTGGGTTAATGGCAAAGAAATTGTGATTTAAGTATCTCACCTACTGATTTTACTGAATCCAGGACAAAGTGGTTACTTTAGCATGGTAAGTGTAGACTGTCCCACATCATTCTCCCCTCCATATTTTCCTTCTTCACCTTTTTTTTTTTTTCTTTTAAATAGATCCCATTAAAATCACATCATGATGCTAACACCTGGCTCTTCATTGTTTATAATTAGTGTTGGAAGTAAATATGTCATAAATTCTACATCACAAAATCTCTTAGCTTCACAGCTAAGATAGCTGCTTTTCTTCACTGGAGCCAAAATAATCCCAAAATGGCTGACAAATGTTTTATGTTCTGCAATTTAGAGTTTATTGGTGTTAACAGGGTAATGTTACATATTCTTGGTAGTGTACAAAGTTCTGCAGGCTCGACATTCTTAGGCTTACAATAGGTCAATAGCCGAAACAATTTAAAAATCCTATCTACATAAACCTCATGGAATTTTGATTGATTTTCACAAAAACTATATCACTGATAAGGCAAGAGGTTTTAAGGGCTATTTAAAGTAAATGAAACCTCTTTTCCTTCAAGTCTATGTGAATAGTTCTTCAGCTTGAATCGATCTTAAATCTCCCAGTATTTTACCTTGTTCTTAATTACCCACAGGGTGAGTCTATTGTTCCTGAAGTTAATGGGTGAATATCCCAGCTGAAATTCATAACAACTGAAATCAGCTGTTAGCCTGTCTGCATTTGATGTGCTAGCAGTTTTGCTAAGCAGAAGCTGGTCCAGAACCAAAGCATGTTGACTTACACCTGCCTTTCCATTCACTTTGGAGTCTTGAAGCAAGATTTGTTAGTAAGAAAAAGTCATTAGCTTCTGCTACTGATAATGCCTTCCAAGGTGAGAAAGGAATTAATTTCATCCCTATACAGTAGATCCACACAAGGCCATTATACCAGTTAAGAGCACAGCTTGTCCTATTCCCAGCTCTGTGACTATGGTGGTTTTGAAATGATACATACAGTTTGTACTGTTCCCTCTATTGAGGTGAATTTCAGCCTCAAGGTACCACTTATTATGAATAGCTTATTGGGTGAATTTTATCTTTCATGCCTGTTCATTGGCAAGACACTGTAACAAGCAGCTCATAATGGATCTGGATACCAGGATTTACCAAAGAACCAATCAGAGCCTTCACCTTACCTGATTATTTAACACATTCAATCACTCTCTTCCTTACATTACCTTCATGAGGTTTCAGCTTCCCTCTCCAGGTGGTCTCTGTTGGTCTGGGAAGGTTGGGCAAAAGTCATGTCAATTCATGCTTTGCTACAGCTCACAGCTAATGACTTTGGACATCACAATCCAGGGTTCTTGAGAACCCTACTGCATTTGTCTTCACTCTGACCTGATCTCCAAAACCTCCCCCTGCTTCCAAGGTCTTTACTCCAGTTCAGTTCTTCACCTTCTTTATTCCAGGTCCCCTTTTTCTTCCTCTGTCAGTCAGAGAAACATAGTACCGTACACTTTTCACTGGGACCTGCTCAGAGACTTTATTGTTTTTCCCCACATCTTGTGCTCTCAGAGTTGATTGTAGGACTCTTTGATCAGGTGCAAATGTTGCAGGGCAGCTAAGCTTTGTGCAGGTAGTATTGCTTGGTAATACTTATCATCTAATACCTACTACGCTATCAGCTAAGACTTAGTTTTTTCTCTGTTATAAATCAAAGACTGTAAAACATGAGGCAGGAAAAGGGAGGGGGGAGCTGCAGTGGGGACTCTTACTCTGCTGGAGTTTGTAGGTGCATACCCAGAAGAATAACCACAGCATGAGAACAGCAGGGGAAAATGCTGTCCCAGCAGCTGCGAGGGAAAGGCAGGCTGCAGAATTGCAGATGAGAGGCCCTCATTGTGACACAGGTGAAGGCACTTCAGGCACTGCAATAATATTTTGCTGCAGGAAGGAACATTCTGGACAGTACCAGTGAACATGCAAAATGTTGAGTGAAACACTTCACCTGATTCTGTTTTCCTTCCTGTCTTGTGATTGCTGAGTGGGTAGGAAATATCTCCTGGCAGATGTTTGTGTTGGTAGGTCCCTTAGGACTCTCATCTCCTTTGGGAATCCAAGGTACCGTGCCAGCGCACACTTCTGCAGTGACACCTCTCTGTCACTTGTCCTTGTCTGGTGTTGCAGTGTCCTGAGTTAACACCCGGAAAGTCAAGCTGGGAGCCGGAGTCTCCTGCTGATATCTACTGAGGGCAACATGGCACAGAAGAAGTCAAAGCCCTGCAGATAAGCAGAAGATTGCTCTTGATGAGTCCTGGGCAGGTATGGGGTGTGCAGCACTCCAGGATAGCCACCATGTACATGAAGAAAATGGCAGAGAATGACTGTAACTCCACACAATGCTCAGTTGCCCTGCCAGCTTTGTAGATGGAGGACTAGCAGTAGGGACTGGTAATGAACACAGCACTAGAGCAGGATGCTCAAACAGAAATATAGGTCAAAACACTTTCAAATATCCTGCATTAAAGAGCTTATGACACATATCCTGACATACTGCTGTAAGTAAAGGTTAATCTTTCCGGGGGTCACGTAAGCAGTTTCGGAGTTAAATTATGCTGATTTTGCAATCTGTTTTAGGAGTACAGGTCCTACATCAGAAAACTAGAAGTTGAGTCAGGTGCTGACTGCTTTGCCACTGACTATTTCAAGACTAAAGGTCTTTGCCTCATAGCTTTTACCTCCTGATCCCTTTCATCTTTGGAGTGCCTTCAGAGAAGTCTGCCTTAAGTCTACAGGCCCCTCTGTACAGTCTGCCCAGTGGGCTGCCATGGAATATGCAGATGGGACAGAAGGAAATCTGGTAGTCTTTTGCCAGCAACCAGCACAACAGGCAGTGTTTGAAGCCTGAGTGCTGAACCAAACACGACAGGTTCCTGCACTCGGCAGTGTTTTATTCTGATGAATCAGCATTTCTCACTGGGCATGGGCTCCACCAGAAGATTTCCGGCCAGATTTAATCAGAGATGCTTGACAAGTATCCAAAACACAAGCCAGGAAAGGAAATAACTACAAAAAATAGCAGATTTTTCACATTTTCTGAATTGTGCAGTAATTACATTTGTTGAAGATATAATTCATGCATGATTGTTTAGAGTTGTCCCTGCAACATTTATCGGCTCACATACAATAATCTATCTTTCCTTCCACAATCAGCCTGTAATCAGTTCTATAAACTCTTTGAGATATTTGTTTGAAGACAATGTTTTTGTAGGGAATAGAACAGGGAAAGAAAAATGTTTTCAAATCTGCAGCCAAAGAGAAAGCTGGTAATCAAACAACTAAAGGAAAATGCAGATTTTTCTGACCTAGTACAAATGGATTCAGGAGGAATTAACTCTTTTCCCCTTTCTGTTTTTAATTCTTACATGATATATTTTATTTCTGCTAAAGAGTGTGAAACTGTGATGCATTATCATAGCTCAAACTTTTTCTGAAGATGAAAAGCTATCTTGGATTAACTCAGTGATTGCATACAAATGTTGTATTACATCAGGACAGTTCAAGTGGTTTGATCTTTGTAATTCGAATGCAGCTGCACCAGTAGATGCTTTATTCTAGTATGTGAAACAAATAAGCAAGGTAGCTGTAACAAACTGTAATGCCAAGATGGCCATGCCCACAGACAGGGCTTATTTGCGTGAAGCAGTTGGTAGGAAACATTTCCAACCTGGCACAGTTGCAGTGGTTAAAACCAAGAAAACATTGTCTGTGTACCAGGCCATAATGATGAAATGTTGTTGAAAGTCTTTGGCTGCTTTGTGCTTCTGCAGCAATATATAGTACCTATAAATCTGGTTTAGCAGTCTAATTGATCAGAGCTACAGAAATTTGCATAACTGGGGCTACTCAGCCAGAGTACACAGTAAATTCCCCTCCTGGAGATGACTGCTGCCCTGTTTGTGCTGTTGCTATCCTATTGTGACTCCACTGACACAACCCAGCTCTATTCTCAACTCTGTGCTGGGAGAAGAGCTGCTCCATCTCTTTGCTCCTCAGACAGACTCCACCATTTGCCCTTCTTTCTTCTGACAGCTTGTGAGCATTTTCATTTCCAAGAAGATTCCCCTGGACTGATTTGAGACCTCACTGGAAGCAGCAGCTTGGTTTGGTTCACTTGTTCTCATTCAGTTGGGTTCATGCTTCACCAGTGGCATGTTCTCCATCTCCCCTCTGTGTGTGACAGCTACTCTTCCCCCTTGCCCAGGAGGCTGCTGCCTTCATACACTGCTGGGAAAGCTTGGGTGTAAAGACCTGGGTTTGGCTGGAGGGTTAAGTTTTGGTTTGGGAAGTGTACTTGCCCTAACGACCCTCCTTGGCTAGTCCTGGGCTGCTGAGTTTATTACCAACCTTCTTCCCAATCTTGTTAAATCTGATTGTACCTTGCGATGCTCAAACCCACTGACATGCCATTCTGCAGTAAGGAAGATGTCACTTGCTGTGAATGATCTTGTGACTGAGTGACAAATGGATGTGTTGTCATCTGTGAGACTGGGTGAGCAAAGACAGAAACAAGAATGTACACAGATGAGAGTGCTTCAGCAAACTTTTCTTTCTACCTGTCTTAAGGATGCCAGCCCTCCTGGATGACATGAATACTTAAGACTAATACAGCAGTAATCAAATATTTTTTTATTTCCTCCCCCCCCAAAAAAAAATAAACAGTACAGAGGGCTTATTTTAATGTAGATGCCATCTGTAAGATGCAGCTCAGCATCCTGAGCATGTACAACACTTTTGTTTGCTAAGACCCATGCATGATTAGAGCCAGCCAACATGGTTGAAGGTACTTCTTCCTCAAGCAAGAATTTATAATGTGATATTCAGCTATTTGTTCTTAAAATTAGTATTTACACAGCACTACTAAAATGTGAAGTTCTTTCCTGGAAAACAGTCTTGATGCTTTCTCCAGGAAGACAACAGTCTGGTAGTATAAAATGTAGATTTTTTTAATTAGTAGAGTGATCCTCTCATGTTTCTTTTCAGTGAATTTCTTGCATAGGGGCTGCAAGTTGAGTAGAGATTTGTAGACCCAGACTAGATTAAAACTAGACAAAATAAGACAAGAGGACATATATTAGAGGGTTAATGAGAATAAAAGATAGCTATTACAGTAATATAGCCAAAAAGTCACACTCAATGAATTCTCACAGGAGCTGTACTGCTCTTCCTATTTTTAGGTTCAGTCCTTTGTGAAGTAAGATTAGCTTTTGGCAAAGGTTGTTTCAAGAAAGAATGAGGCGAAGACTAGTGACAGAATTATGAAAGCAGGTCCAGGCATCAGGCACTAATGGCAAAAAGACCATTACAAGACCTAGAAAAGGGGGTGAAGGAAGTAAAAAGGTTTAGAAAAAAGAAACCCAGTCTTACAAAAAAAAAACAACCAAAACACTTGTTCATAATGAATATATATATTTGTGTTCCGGAGATAATGTCAAACCCACAAAAATATTTTATGAGAAGGGGCTCCAGAAAGATTTCAGTCTGAGGCCTGTAACCCAGATTTTGTTGCTATTTTTGTTATTTCCCAGTCTCTTCATTATATTCCTGGAGTATTCATGTTATTTTTCTTTTTTCTGTTCCAACAGAAATGTGAAACCGATGTGCTCTTGAGAAGGAGACATCAGGGCAGGCCACTTCTCATTTTCTTGATGAAGAATCAAAAGCTTTTTGGGAAATAAGAAATTTCCACATGTAAACTCTGAATTTTCTGAAATGGGCATTTTCTTTTGGAATTATTTCCCTGGGAAAATCTTTATCACTTCTAATGGTTGGCAAAGCTTTTTTGCTAGAGCAGAGAGCAACAAGAAATGTCTCCAGAGATCTGGACAGCATCAAAGGGGGCTTACATTTTGGAATACTTCAAAGGGGACCTTTGCCTTGTGGAGTTCATCACCTTATTTTGTATCAGAGAACCCTCCTGGTTATGAGTAGTCACTAGAAGACCCCTTCTTACCAGCTCTCAGACAAGCTTTTCAGCTCCTGTGGAGTCATATAGAATCATAGAATCATAGAATAGTTAGGGTTGGAAAGGACCTTAAGATCATCTAGTTCCAACACCCCTGCCATGGGCAGGGACACCTCCCACTAAACCGTATCTTTGGATATTCCAGATATGCGCAAAGGGAGAAAGGTGTCTACCTTGTGATCCTATTTCACAGATTTCCTCCATTGTGTGATAATGATGGTCTTGTTAGAGAGTTACTTTGAAATCACTTTTTGCTCAAAAGAAGTTTAAGCAAATTTAACATTGAATTATTTGGTATCAAAAATAGACTGACAGCATCATTGTCAATATTTATAAAAGATACATCAAGGAATGAAATAACACACCAAATTAAATTTTGAATGTCTCTCTCTTCCCCTGACTTGTTATAGACTTTTTATGGCATGTCTTGTGAGGTGCTCTATTTTTCTTTGTGCCTTAGGTTTCATTCATCATAGGGAAACCACTCTTAGTGGAGCATGCCAGTTTCATAACTGATTTCTTTTCAGCCTTCAGAAGGATCTGAGCAGAGTTAATCTTCCATCTCCTCTCCAAATCTATGCCTTCCTCCATGAAATGTATTTACCCCTAATGTATGCAGGGGGTAGTCCTGGCATTACTGTAACTATATTAAGAATCAGTTCATTTATTTTTAAGTCATATATGTCACCTTGTAATAAGAAGACTTTTCTAACTGTTTAAAAATTCTTAGGCTCAGCAGAAGGTAAAATTCACCCTTCGCAGCCTTTGATGACTCAGTGAGCACCTTTCAGCATGAACCATGTCTTCCCACCCAAGTTATGTTTCTGTTGATCTGTATATTAACAAACATGTTAAACATGACAAAAAATGGCAGCTTGTTACTAGGCCTTGACTGAAACAAACATTTGCCTTCCTTTGCAATAATGCAGGCAACAGCCCAGGGAACCATTCTTGGAACAATCTTCACAAGGAGACAGAGTGGAACTGTAGGTTGACTGTCTTTAGGAAGTGCTGCATAGCATTCTTTGAGGAATCCTTTCCACAGCAGGGTAACATTTAACAGCACTGACATCCTCTTCCATCAAGTAAACTACAGAGCAGTGGAAAATTAAGGATTGTAATACAGTCCAAAAAACATTCTTTAAATACTGCCATGAGCAGAATTTTAACATGCATAAAGTATAACACCAGGAACTCCACTAAGTCACAGTAGGGTGTGCTTATTTTGGTTGCATCATTGTGTCGGCACTGTATGTGAAGGAATACTAAAGAAGTAGTAGCTTACATGAATTTATTATTTCTATAGGTAAAGGAGGCAGATGCAAAGGAAGAGTGATTCCTCTTCCATAAGGAAGGCAGCAGAAACCGGGTGCTCTGAGGGGTGTTAGGTTTAAGCATCAGCAATTAAGTAACACTGCAGCTGTTCCAATGAAACAACAGCCTCACCCACAGTGCGACTATACAGGCAAGACAGGAGTGTCCGAGGAAACTAATGTTCCCTCCAGTACCTAAAGAGCTGATATCTAGTGGAACCTCTTAACTGCTTCAAATTATGGTAATCTGATTAGCTTCATCCTCTCCTTCTGCCCTCCTTGCCTGATAGTCAAGGTCCTCTAGCAAAAGGCTCATTGCCATCATATTCCTGATGCACTGGCTACAGCCTAAATGTTCCAGGGTGGCACTGAGCAATCCTCACTACCTATGTGCTAGCAGGATCTTCCTATGCAAGGGAAGCCATGGAGCAGCTAGGGAGGCTGAGTAGCTGTAGTTTTATACATCATCACAAACAAGATGCATCACAAAGAATTAAGGTTTAATCCTGCACCTTCCCACACGGCATCTTTAAGAAATCTGCCTAATTTATTATTGTTAACCCATCCTTTTCATTTCACAAAGAACAGGCAGGAGCTTCCCATGCTCTAAATCTACATTGTAAGCACAATTCTGGTAACAGATTTTTAAACACCTTTGGTGGTGTGAGAAGCAAAAGAACACCAATTGATTTTAAGATCAAAGGCTGAGTTTATGTGGTTGGCAAAAAAAATCCTCTTCTCACTTGTAAGCAGCATAAATAAGCTATGTAGATTTCTGGAAGCTGTGCTGGGACCACACATTGATATTCTCCCCAGTGCTTCTTTGGCCAGATCCTCCCCAGTATTTTGCTCCTGTTCAGACATGCACACAAATATCAGGGAGAATTTTGGGGAGTAAGGAAAGCTTACGGGTCTCTGCTGTTTGAAACAAAAGCGTATTACAATGGGTGTGATAAAATTAATTTTGTCGGAAGATAAGGGAAATGCCATAAATAGCCAACTGACTGCTTGGAAGAGAAAGTGAGCAAGCACTGCCGAGCTTCACAAAGCTCATACTGGCTGTGCCTTTCATCAGCAGAGTCACTGAGGAATATCTGCTGTTCCAGGACAGATAACCTTTGCCCCATCAAAATGCTATTATTTTAGTAGTTCTTTCTTTAAATGGTGAATGAATTAAACCTCATTTTCTCATGTACTCACATGTGAACCTAGGTCCTGCTCCATGTGTAAAGCAGAACACTTGTTCTTTGGTCAGACCCTGCAGTCCCCAGTGAAGGTTCAAACATGGTGGGTACTTATTCCACTTGCCTTCCCAGGTGCTCGTGAGTTTTAATCAGAGACCCAGTTCCAGTGCCTCTGCTGTGCCTGTGCAGGTGAGCAGTATCCCTGATGCACAATGTTGCATGCTGCCCAGGACTGTCAACCCACACCTCTGTCTTGCCCCATGTACTGCTGCCAAGGCTCTGGCAGCCGCCAGGATAGTAGTTGCTGCTGGCAGGTCTTGCTGCCCATAGAGGAGGCTGATTAACACTGCAGGGCAAATTTGGTCTATGAGTTTGAAGGCTGTCAGCCCACCCTCCAGACCTGCAGCAGTCTGTACATGTTAGAGTACTTCTAGGAAGTGATACAGACCAAAGATAGCAAGAGACTCCTTCTGGTGATCATCTGTTGGTTTATTGTGGTTTGGCATATCTTCCTACAGTGCATGGCCTTCTAGGTTTAGATACACCTATAGCTAAGCCATTGCACGGACCCTATATATCCCTGAGCTAACTTCATTTCAGCTCACTTTAGTGCTGCTGGCAAGCAAACTGCAGTAGCCCAAGGCTCAGCATGAACATAGTCTGCCAAGGGTTTAATTGGTTGTATTGGCCAGTTCTGTAGCTCACAGATAACTCCATGGGTACACTGAGTAAAACATGTGGTTACTGTGGAGCTGGCTGATGTGCACCTCCAAAAGCTGTAGCACTAGCACACGCTTTGATAATTTGTAAGCGCAGGCTTATGGTTTGCGAGCACGGGCTTACACCCCTTGATTTCTCACTTGTGTGTACTTCATCGCTAAGATCAGTGACAGCAGTTTTGCCAAGGGTAGCTTGACAGGACCCAGCAGACATTGCTGCATTTGAACCAGCTGGACAGTGCCTGCAGCTGCCTTTGCAGCCTGTGCCCTGCTCTGAGCCAAGCCAGGGAGTGCAATGGGCAGCTATGTTCAGCCTACTACCACTTGGCCTTCAGGGCAGCAGCCCAAGCGGGTCTGTGGACTCCCCATTCTATCTCAGAGCAGCAGCTAATGCTATGCTGGCAAGTGCCAAGCCAGCTCCTTTCACCCTTAGCTCCCTTTGGCCTGTGTTTCAAAACTCTTTCTGCCTTTCTTTTCTTCTCTTTCTTCACACACACACACACACAGACACACACAGGACTGACAATTTCGCCTGAGCAGTTCTCCTACTGGAGATAAATTATGTGTCAGCTTTTGATGGAGTTGTGTCAGCTGAAGCCTAAGTGATGAGACTTAAACCCATTACACTTGCGGTGTGTACTCCATATTTGAAGCAAACTAGGCCTCCAGAAGCAGAAGTCTGGTGCCTTAACTCACTCCTCCAGCCTCTTTTCCTCTTTCATCTGGGTGACAGCGCTGTGTGCCTGCGGTCAGTCCCAGCTGCACACATCCCTAGGGCTTGGGGCAGTGAGGGGCTGTGACAACTCTGCTGAACTCAGGCAGGGTGTTTTGCCCAACTTGTTTCAGAGGTATGTATCAAACTGACCAAGGCCAGAAGTCATGGCAGTGGATGAGGGAAAAGAGTCAAGATGAAGAGTTTACCCTATGTCTCTTGTGACACAGGATCTGTGTTTGCCATGAGTCCCCTGACATCTCTATGCATCTTTAAGCAATGTGGAAAGTAGATTATTTGTGGTAGCAGTTTAAATGCTGCAGAATTCATCCCTGTTACTTTGGGCAGCTCTTTCTTGGTACATATCTCCCCAGAAAGGCCCTGCTGCCAAAAGTTACCTGAGAGGAAAGAGAAGGGAGGAGGTATGTCAAAGAAACATCCATGAATTCAGACCAGCTTTCTAAACAGCTAATACTTGAAAAAATAGCCAAAGGTTAAAAACTGCAATAAACCCTGATCAATGTCAGAATTTACCTCAACATAAATATTTTCTTAATGGAGTCAGAGTTTTTGGTTGAGTGAAGCTTAATAGAAAGTTTTCTATGCAAATGTGATTTTGTAAAGAGAAAAGCAGCAGGAAAAACCCTCAGCCAGTCTAAGTTTAAAATCATGTGTCTTATAGACCCTTGACATAAGAATTTTATCTAGGCTGAGTGATATGTACATTGCATACAGTGTTTTTAATTCCAGAGTAAGAAAAGATTGCCTGACTTTCTGAAAAGAAAGCACATTTATCATGTGTGTGAATGTTGGCTGCTTTGTTTTCAGTATACTTGCCTTCCTTGTCAGCACCCTAGCTAAAATAAAGCAACCCCCAGGCAACTTTCACAAACACACAGTGGGAAGAACGTATGTTCATATGTAGGGTCAAACTGAACATTGCACAACTCCATTCACTTTACTTGAATGTGACTCAGACAAATATACATGGTAGGAAGCTTGTATTTGCCTCCATATGTGGGACTTTGGAAACTTTCTTGAATTAGCTACAATTATTTGCCCAGCATTGGTCCTTGGCTTAGAATGCCTGAATGAAGAAGTAAGATTTTTAATAGTAATTCCTCTGATTTATGGAAGATAGTAAACAGAAATGTCCATTCCATTCCCCTTTTGCTATCCCCATTAATTACGCAGATATTAAAGCTACACTAATGCCCCATACCTCCATGCCTAACCTAAACATGAAGATTTAGTCTTGCTTTCATTCAAGCTATTTTTTCAGAACTTTGCACTACCTGAGTAAACACAGAATGAAGGGGCCCCCAAAAGATGAAGAGATTATTTTAGATCCTGCCTGTAAGCATTTCATGCTACTTCATTTCCTGTAGTTGCTTGCAGCTGATTAACATGTTAGAGCAGTTCCTCGTATGTAAAAGATTGCCCAGTTCCCTGTTTCTAGGTCTCCTTTACTTTTGCAAAAGTCGAGGGAAGATGAAAATAAATGAAAAGTCAGGCTGATGCTCTCTGGAAGGGTAACCTTCTTTCCTAGTCAATAAATAGATCCTTGAAATCCTCTTCTGACAGCCTTGGAATTGGGCCTCTAGCACTAATGCCAAAGCTGTGATTTAAAGTCATAGGGTACAACTCTCCCCTCAGATACAGCGATGCAAATCTTTAATTTCAAGGAAGTCATCAACATGACTTCGGGAGAGCTTTGCTGGGCTGGCTGTGCAGTAGATGAGCTCTGCATCTTGTCCTATGGTCCTCTGAAGTATTAGCATTGCCTTTTGAATCACCACATTTCATTTTCTTATTTATAATTACACCCTTATCACACAGGATTTTGCTCATCTATGAGGACACCACCCCACCCCCCTACCCCCCCCAAATGCTTTTGATTCAGTGGGAAAATCTAGAAGCTCAAATCAGCGAGAAAGACTGCTGAGTTTTCCTCCATAATCTGTGACATGCATTCAAAAATGAAGAAGATATTTTTAATTATAATTGACATTTTTTCTCCTGGGTGTCCCAGAGAAGACATTTTTCTTGCTGGAAAAGTAGCATCACTTACAACATTGTCACACTGGGAGCTTAGTGGAAACAGACCTCTAGGGAGCTTCAAAAAGCATCCGTCTGTTAGACTGCAAAATTTAAAATCAGGGAGCTTGATTTTCCCGGCCCTTCTGAAGATTTCTGAGTAAAACACAATGAAAAAGGACCTTCTTCCCTGCCTGTACCATAACGCCCTGCCTTGGAGCTGGGCTTTATGGTCAGCTCTGCTCTTGGCAGACAACTCTGCTGGGGGTGCAGCACTGCTCCCAGTCTCCTGGATCCAAATCTGGAGGCTAGGAGCTGTTGCAGCCCCATAGCAAAGCAAACTGTAGCAATGCACCCTGCTCCAATGCCTGTGTTTTCCAAGAGAGGAAACATAGGTTCAAACATAAGTTCAAACTCCTGAAAATGGGGCAGATGGCAGGTTTGTTTGTTATTGCCAAATGCTATAAACTGCCCTCTCCGTCCTCTTGTCCTTCCTTACATCTTCACGCTGCTTAAGTTGTCAAATGTGGTTTAGAGCTATAAGAACATGGTCAGAAAATTTGCTAGTTAAGTGCAGAAACACACAGAGTTAAATTAGGAAGTACCATCAGTTCAGCAGAGTGTGACTCTTTCCTGGGGATGTGAATATCAGCACAGCAAAGCACTTTCTGAAGCAGACAAGTTATTAATAAATGCTTTTTAAAAAAAATTTTTAAGAGCTTTGAAAATGAATTTGAGGATTGGGAAAATTTACAGCATTGAAATAATAGCCTTCTGTCCTGGGATTGTCCCTGAGGTCTGGCACAAGCCCTTTCCCTCACTTCTGCCAAATCTGCTGAACCAGCCTATTCAGAGACAATTCTTAGTGCCAGTTACAGCAGAAACAGCACCACATTTCTGTTTTTCTCTGCAAACAAACATTTAAGCCTTCCTGGCAGAACTATCATGCCACAGGGGAAAAAAGTGCCCTTGGTCATCAGACCTTTCAAGATTTAGTAACTCTGTACCAGGAGCGTAACATCCCCAGCAGGCAACACGATTGACACCCATTGTCTCTCGGTGTTATTCTGTTGAGCCATCTCCTGTGAGTTACGAATAACTCTGGGAAGCTTCAGCTCTCATGACCTCGTGTTGAGGAGCCCAGAGTTCCTGTGGAAGAGCCAGAGGATGCTGAAGGCTGGGAAAACTCAAACAGGGCAACAAGGTCAAAGCCCAGCAGTGAGTTTTAGTGCCTCAGACCTTGTGAGATATCCCCAGCAGCCGAAAAGAGCACTGATTGCTTTTGCAAAGGCCCAGTCTAGGAGAAGCCACGCCTGCTGATGGGTGATACTGGTGGTTTGTAAAAAAGGAAGCTCAGATTGCATACTGTCGATTGCTAACATTGTAATAGTTAAGTAAAACATTACTTGGGCAGTACAAAGTGTGCAGTGACTGAAGCGTCAAAAGTCCACACAGAAGCAATGAGATAAATATGAGATAAATGTAATAAATGGTATAGCAGAATTGGGGTCAGATATGTAGCTTATGTGGATGGTATCTTATCATTTTAGAAACCCATGCAGCAGAGTTGAAACATAAATATCCTGTATCTACTACCAAAGCAGAAAAAATTACTTTCAACTAGAGTGGGACAAAGTCATGAGCTTGCTGCAAGAAATAAAAATTGTGCCATAGTATGGTCCCCCAAAAAAGGAGAGTTTCTTTTCTTCACTACCTTTTTTGGCAGTACCCAAGAGAAAAGTAAGCAAACAATCAATGTGGCATTACAGAGGACCCAAGCCAGAAGGTAAGGCTGGGCAGAATGTTTCCGGAAAATATATATAGTACATCAAAAGCAGCCAGTCAAATAGGATTTGACTTATGGACTGGTTAAAGCCCAGTTCCCCTTCATGGGTAATATGGAAGCTGCCTATTTACCAAGTTACAGTCAAACTTGTAACCTAACACAAGAAAAAAATTAAATAAACAGAGGTGGAAATCTCGAGGTTGTGAATGCTCTGTCCCTGGAAGTGTTCTTGGATGACATGGTCTAGTGCATGGTGTTCCTGCCCATGGCAGAGGGGTTGGAAGGATCTTAAGGTCCTTTCCAACCCTAACTATTCTATGATTCTATGATTATAAAAGTCCAAGTTAGTCAGCTGTTCGATTTGGACGTTCACTTGCCTAGCATCACAAAACACATGTATTTTTACTGATTACCTCCATCCACACCACTACATTTGGTTCTTTTGCTGCATTGTTGCATTGATTTCTTCTGCCCAAATCACACTATTGATTTTCCCCCTCCTGTTATGCATTTCTCATGCGTCTCTCAGCTACCCTCTTGATATAATAGGGAAAGTGTAAGATTGAGTGCTCATCTTACAAACACTTATGCATATGAAGAATTTACACACAAGGATAAATCCAAGACCACTGCTCTGTTGCAGGACCTATGTATGCTCTTATCCATGTGATTTATTTATAGAATACAAGGATTACTTGAAAGTATAAAATGAGGATTTTATGCGATCCTTTGCTCTTGTTCTTCATCAAGACAACAGCAAACCGTTCAAGGGTAACTGAGCTTTCAGCTATTCTTCCAAAGCTGTGTTGAAGGGCAGTTTTAGTTAAAGTTATTAACGCACAGCAGAAAGTAAGACTTTTCTGCCAAAAATAGACTAGATTTCCAGCTGAGGTCAGGACTTACAGCTGAAGCCAGGTTTTAAGAAAAGGGCAGAACAGCACCTGATATATGCTACACTGACTGGATTTTTTTCAGATACTTTGCACCAGAGATGCTGAGGTTGTTGGGAAATTGTCTCCTGACTGGATACAAAAAGCCTTTGGAAATTCTACTTCAAAACAGAATCCATGTATCAGACATGGATGCACATCTTTCACATCTGGTTGGAAAGTTACTATCTACACTTTCTTTGTGGGCAATCATATATCTCATTTTTTTTTCTTATTTTAAAGTGTGTAACTTTAATTATAAACCCATCAGTTCTTAGTGAAAACCAGAGATTTTACATGTATCAGCATTGGTTTGGGTTTCTGTTTTCTTCAGGTTTTCAGTGAGAAGCTGATTTATTTCACAGAAGAAAGTGTGTACGTTCTTCAGAGTTATTGTAATGTTTAATGAAATGCCATTTAAAGTAATTCTGCATGTGTTGTTTCAAGCAGCGACATTTTAATATAAAGAACTGAATAATTCTGTAACATTTGAAAAATGATAGTCTGAATAGTTTATTGAAACATATTGAGAAAATACGCTCTAAGTTTTTACATGAGATGGTATTACAAATTGTACATGATATTTATTTGTAAGCAATTATTTTGTCAGTAGAAATTATTCCCCTTGAATTATAAACTCACTTTACCTCCCTGAGCTCTGGTGAAGATGAGGAGAAGCTGCTTTAGAGATTTCTTTGTCAAACAAAGTAAGAACCTCTTGAACGACACTTTCTTTCAGTCACTCCTGTTTTGAAGCAAGGGAAAAGGCACATAGAAAATAATCCTACCAAAACAGGAATGGGCAATTTGCACTGGGAAAACAGTGCTGTCCAAGTATTATTACTGTGCAGTCCACAGGTCCCTTGGATGTTATTTCCTATCAGCTTTACAGCGCTTTCATTCAAAGCCCCCAGAATTTGTAACAAAATGTTGTAGACATAAGGGAGAGATTTTCCTTTTCATATAAAAACTTCACAGTGACACTATGAAAATAGTAATGTTTAACAATCTTTTATGTGATGCTGAACCTTTGACAGACCTGTTTGTGGCCACCTTAAGGAGGACTTACTAGCTTGGGGAACCCATGGTAGGAGTTCAGCATCACCTTACACTGATCAACCTTTTCAAATTAGTCACAAACCAAGATTTTCAGAAATGTTGGCCTTGAGCTTTCAACCAAGAAAGGCAGTAGCAGCCTTGCCCTTAGAAGAAAGAAGTTAAGGTGATTCTTCTTGATTGCAGTGCAACTCATTCCCTGTGCACAGCAATTACCTGTAACACAATAACCGATACCTGCTACCATGAAAGTGCTTGGTGGGACTGACAAAATCTGTGGGACTGACAAAATCTGTATAACCCAGAATGCCAGATCAGTTCTTTTTGGGTATTTGGTGGAGCTATAGTGTTGCATTCAGAGGATACCTCTGCTCATATGGAAGTTATGCTGACTGAAGCAAACTAAAAACATCACAAGCACTTGGACAGACCCGCAGGCAGAATCCCCTCTCATGGATGTCCCCTGTAGCCCACCTTCCTGGTCTCGAGTGGGCGCTGCTCCCCTCAATGTACCCCAGGATGTGCTCCTCCACTACCACAACCTGGTATCATAACCCAGAGGAGAAGGCCTTTGCTTCTGGGACAGGGAGTCATATTTTGAGGTCTTTCACTACCAAGGACAGCTGGGGGGGTGGGAGGGGGGCAGGGTTGGCAGTAGGCTTCCCTGGAGTGGAAATAAATGTAATCATGCAGATGGTGACAAACACCTGCAGGTCCACCATGTGGGCTATTGTTGAAGAGCATGACAGACCAAGCCATGTGCACAAAATTAATCTAAAAGCTCCTTTTCTGGGTTGCTTTTATCTCAAGGTGAGTTTTCTGCTTGGTGTTTTCCCCGAGTTCTCTCGTATACTGAAGGTAGCAGGCACAATCATTATTGTGTTCATTATTGCAGGGCTGTAGCTGACTATGAACATCTAAGCAGTTTCTCAAAGGAAGTCTGGAGTATAAGAAATACGTAAAACAAACTGTATTTTAAGCTGCTCTTTGAAAAAGTTCTGAAGGCGGCTTTTGTTTGTTTCTCGCTCTTAACCTCTCTTAAAGAGTTTGTAATATCCCTCCAAAGGCACTGCAAATTAGCTGCATCAGCAAATAATCCACACTGCTGGAAGATATCGACTGTCTACCTCACACCTGCGTGACCAAACCATGGCCATTTATTATTCTGTTATTTTCAACCCCCAACTTCTTTAGTTAGCAAGTGCAAACCACTGCTTTCTAGATTTTAAAATCAATTGATAAATAGCATTCCTTTATCTCCAAGGAATCAATGCACAATTACTTTGAACTGTTTCAAGAAAATAGGATTTTTGAGATACTATACCCTTTCTTTACTCCATTCAAAAAGCTTGATTTAAAAGGCGGAAAGAAAGAAACACAAATAGCAATGCGGAATTACAGAAATGAAGTTCAGTCGAAATATTTTGTGAAACTGCGATCTTGATTATTAATCCCAGATTTTTCTTTCCTTTGGTCCCAGACTCCTGTTTCCCCAGGAAGAGGTTCCAGGCTTTAGGGTGTGTTTTGAATCTTAATGTGTATATAGTTGTCCTGGGTTCAGCAGTAGCAGTCATGTTTCTCCTTCTTGGCAGCTGGTGCAGTGCAGTGTTTTGACTTTCGGCCTGGGAACAGAGCTGATAACAATGATGTTTTGGTTTGGCCAAGGACTTTGTGAGCCTCATGCTCTGCCAGGGAGGAGGGGAAGCCGGGAGGGAGCAGAGACAGGACACCTGACCCAAACTGACCAAACAGGTATTCCATACCACAGCACGTCATGCCCAGGATGTAACTGGGAGTTAGCTGGAAGGGCTGGGAGACTGCAGGGTTGGAGGAGGTATCGGTCGGTGCTTGGTTGGGCTTGGGGGGCGAGTTATCGGTCGGCTGGTGCTGAGGTGTTGTATTCTCTTCCCTTGTTATTTCCTTTATCATTATTATCATTGGTGGTAGCAGCAGTGATTTGTGTTATGCCTTAGTTACTAAACTGTTCTTATCTCAACCCGTGGGAGTTGCATTCTTTTCGATTCTCCTCTCTGTCCCTCCGGGAGCAGGGGGAGGGCAAGAAAGGGGGGGAAGTGAGCAAACGAGTTACCTGACTGGGTTTAAACCACGACAATAGTATGGTATTTACTGTGCATCACCTGTGAAGAATTTCAAAAGAAATGAATCGAGCAAAGCAAGAAGTTTTGAATTTCACGTGCACAAAATCTCAGGCTCAGAATGACTGGCATAATGTGTGAATTTACTTGCATGCAGGATGTCTGACAGTCTCTCAAGCCATCTATGTTTTCAAAACAGGAATAAAGAACTGCAATGCAGGGTCCATCAGTCAGCCAGTGCGTAACATTATAGCTGTGTGTTCAGTGGCTGCAGAAGAAGCTAAGAAAACATTACTTTAGCAAGGTAGTTACATTTGGCTGACGGACCCAGTGTAACTGGAATTTGATTCCATAGGAAAATCAATATACATAGGCCTATGCCTGACTATTGTAAGAAATAACATTTTAAAATAACTTTACAAATTATGAAGTGTAATGACATAACACACTTAAGGAAAAGATACTTTTCTTTTCTTGGTTTTACAATTAAGCTACTTTGAGGCAGCTTGACATTGATAGAATGGGCTTACCAGAAAGGATGTGTCGTGTGTCTTTGTAGCACATCTTCCCCCTTTCAAGTCTAACTTTAGAGGATGCACGGGAATTAATTGAGCTGCTTTCTTTAAAAGATCTTGTCTAGAACAGAGAAACTTTCCAGGGACTGCTCTTAAAAACAGTATTTGAGTGTTTCAAAAGAAAGACAGAATGAAACTGTAACAGATGAAAAGGTAAATTCTGCTTAAGGAGAAATTGCTTTATTTTTTTTGTTTTAGTTAAGGACTCTGTCTAGAATCATGACCCTTTTTCAGTACATGACCCAAACTCTTCATTATTGTCTTTGATAATTACCAAGGGAAGCAGCCATGGTGAAACCTAGAAAAATGGTAGACATAAAGATCAGGAACATAAAAGTGGAAGAATTTTAAGTGCAGAGAATTAGGAAGCTATTAAAGGAGAGGATGCACAGAATAAAAGGGAATATGGCTGGGGAGCCATGATTATGATTTTATTAGACCTGAGAGTTAAATACAAGTGAAAACCTAAGAGAAAATTCAGAACAATTGAATTTGAAGATCCACTTTGATAGATAACTGAGATGGAAGTGGCTCAAGGGCCACAATCTGTGATCCCAGGGGACACCTGGACTTGCAAACAACCTCAGGCCTCTATCCTGATGCAACCAGGGCACCGATGGCTAAAATGTGTTTTTTCCCATACCACTTGGAGTAGTAGGGTGGGGTATTGCACTTCTGACTGTGATTGTCTCCAGGGAACAGGGTTTTTGTAAGGAAGGAAGGCAAGGACAGGATAAAGCCAAACAGACTGCAAGTGCACAAAGCTCTCCCTCAGACTGGTGAGACTGTCTTAAGACAAAGACTCAGAGGGATGAAAATTTACCTCAGTCAGGGCAGATAACATTGGGAAAGCAGCAAGTTCCCCATTAAAGAAAAACATTCAGACTGATGGGAAAGGTGATACAGCGGAGGAATATAAAGCAATGCCCCAGACTGCAGGTCTGGGCCTTTGTCTTAGATCAGATTGCTAGTATTTTTCCTCCATTTAATGCTAAGAAATACAAAAACTCAGGAAGCTGGCTACACCTGGGAGCAGTCAGGCAAAGGACATGGTAAGGCCATCGCTCCCTGCTGGCTCTTCTGGCTGTGCGTCTTCCCCTGTACTCTGACAACCTAGATCTGTGCCACCTATGTGACAGGAAGGAAACACTGCTTCCAGCTTTGCCTTGTAAGCCTTTCCTGTACAGGCATGTAAGAAATTCCTTCATTACTCCTCATGGGAAGGAAAATGAAGAAATCCTTCCAAGCACTGAAACCTACCAAGTTTGCAAGTACTATTGAGACCTCAGAAGACTGAAGTAAATGAACAAAGGATCTTCAAATGATTTAAAAGAACAATTGCTGGGATTAGTGTGAAAGTGGCAGAATAGAAAGGTAAAGATGAAGTTGATAAAGGCAGTTAAATTTATAAATAGTAAAGGTATGAGAAATAAAATTAGGATAAACAAAAAGAAATTCTTTAAAACCATGAGAAATCATCAGCAACTAATGAGTCTTTGAGGCATGACAATGGAAAAGTACAGATGAAGCTGATATTGCTCAGAAAGCTTTTTGTTTCATTGTTACAATAGAAGCTGAAGGTCATTTTCTGGTGATTGAGATATATTTTCTTTGGGGAGAAAGAAAAATGTTAAAAGGCTTCATGATTATACTGGAACAGATAATTGGGCGATAAGAAGTCATACAGGTTGACAAGGCACTGGGAGAAGAAGTTTTCCAGGCCCAGCAAAATAGGCTGAGACAGAGACAAGAATTTGTGGGCTGGAGCAGGGGAGAGGATTTTATTATGTTCTATGGTGCAATTGCAATACACCGGGACAGCAGCTTTATTGCCAAAACAACTGTTTCCAAAACACCTGCATAGGAAGAGGGCACACAGGAGACCTGGGACTTCCATATCAAAAGTGGAATCCAAATGGATGCATTAAGATACTTCGTATAGCACTAGGTCTTGGTATTTCTCAGCCAGGCCTTGGAGCTTTTATTCACGTGGTGGCTGGTTGCTGAGAGAACACACTACATCAGCAGAGGATGGTAGTGTAAATCAGCTCCAGATGGAATTGGTGGAAATCAGGATCAAAGTAGAGTCCTTTAGTTTAAGTTGGCATTAGGCTATGCAGGTAATAATTAATTTATTCATATTTCCTTTCACAATGCTAGCTGATCCTCTGACATTTTAGTCTCTAAATATTCCAGTAACAGTTATATTCATTAACTAATTAATGACTAATCATCCAATGTCAAGAAAGACAGACTGTAATATCTAAATGACCAACTTGGAGGAAGTATTTCAGAGTTCAATTCTGATTCCAGCATTTCTCCTTGAGTGGCTTAAGGCAAGCTGTTTGCCCTCTGAAAGACCTCCTAATGCCTGATACAAGAAAGTTCTTTCCTCTTCTGATACAGCTGTAACTCTAACTGCACTCGTATTAGTTTGTCTGGTCTGGTCAGGATGCTTGTTTTGCTCCAAGCCAAATTGAATTTCCCCTCACTAATGTTAACAGCCATTTCTCTTGTCCTACTCTAGACAAATTTAAGGCATCACTCCTGGGACTAACTCGATGTCAATGGGCAGAGGCCAACTGATAGTCTCTGTGGACATTAGAAAAAGCATAAAAGCCTGTACAGGAAGACACAGTTATTTCTTACGGCCTACTCCTCAGCCTATTCTGAAAGATGTCAGGAAGCCCACTGTCCTACAGGCCTGTTTTGTCAAGGCAGGATCAGCTCCATACTCTTCTGTTTAGTCTCAAATAAATTATAACAGGCTATTTTGGAATAACTTATGCCATAAGGCTTCCTATTTTATTTTCACCTCCAAACTTGAAAAAAGGCTTTATTTTTGTGTCCTGAGAGCATCTACAAGGAAATCACAGATTCCCATAGATGACGTTCATTCCTATAAGAATTGCTGATTATGTTGAGCTGTATGTCTACTCAGCCTCACTGACTAGATGCCACAAGGTGTTCTTCAACAGGTGAAAAATCACAGGCTTCATTGGAGCTGTACCTATTTATACCCCAGTGACTGGAAATCAGTTCTGCTGATTTCCATTCACATGTTCTTTCTCAGCATGTGTCAGGGCAGGACAGATAGTCTTCTGCTCTCATGGTGATGATTTCCTAAACTCCTTGTGGGAGGAGAAGGCTGCCTCTGAAAACTACATGCTTTGTAAAAATTCAGATCAAGCTATAGTCTGAATTTTCCTCTCATGAATCTGAACATTGCATGCAAGCTCATCTGAAAGTTTTCTGTTCCAGCAGTCTCACTGCTTTACCAAGTATTGCTCTCTAGGTACGGTACCTGAGCACAGTGCCCAGTTTTCACAAGTGCCAATCTCTTTCCATTCCTGTTATCTTTGTGGGTGCACTGCAAAAACCAGGCCAATTTCATGCCTACAGTTAGCTGCAGTGGTTTAAGTAGTATCTACAGGAAAGTGTAGACTATGTGGCTATAAGATGTCATCACAAGTGACCACTTGATTTAAAGAATTGCAGAACAACCAATAAGCCACCAGTCAAATCTTCTGTGACAGAGATCTTCTAAATAGACCTTTTCTATGCACTGCTGTAATACATGTGCTCTCACTTGTCACTTACTGACACAATGGAGAGCTCTGAGGTGTGAAGGAGAGAAGAGAACAGCTTCTTGTAAGGAGCATTATAGGAAGCAGTTTCAATAAGTTAACTGCATTATGCAGAGGCTCAGGTTAGAGGCTGCTGATCCATTAGATCTCAAACACTGCTTGCATTTTGGGTCTGACTGGTATCTCCTTAACAGATGGTATCAAGATTAATGCAGACTAAAAAATATCTGAAGGCATGGCATGGAGCAACCTGATCCAGAGTCAAAATCTTCTAAATATCAAAGGCAATTTTACATGGTTTAAATATTGACAAAGAAGGCATTTATTAATGTTGATTACTTGTGCCACAAATAACAGCTAAGGCTAGCAAAAAGATCATGTTTCTTTTATAAGAATAATTGTCCTTTCTGGAGGAAAGCAGGCATGGATTGTTTATACACTGGGAGGAAAAAACAAGCCAAAACAAACTTATCCTATGCTGTTATGTCCATTGCACTGAGACAGTACTTTCTAATGAGTCTATAGCTCAACCTGTAATGATGGGTATCTATTTTCTTTTATCTCAACATGACAGACCTGGCATGGTAATATCTGTCAATTAGTCTCACTTCACTGGGCCTTAACTTAAGCAGTTTACAGTGAAATGCAGGTTTGAGTATGTCATTGCCTTTTCCTGTTACTTCTTATACAAATGACTGGTGGAGAAAACATTAAAATACCAAATCACCTGTTGCAAAAGGCTGCTAAAGAATGTGTTACTGGCTGATATTTTGTTAAACAGAAAACCAAAAGCAAAATGTTTGCACAGTTAGAAACTAATGTTAGATTCAACAGATTATATTGCAAATATATAAAGATATAACAGAGCTTTGGTAGATCTGATTTGATTTATCTAACAGGTACCCAACAAATAAAAACAAAAGCCTGGTTAGAGCTATTTACAGCAACCATCACTCCATGAAAATACTGCTGGCTGTATGCCTTGGATGTTTGTCAGCCCCACAGTAGGAAGGGGCAGGGGATGTGCACTGGTCACCTCTTCCCAAGGATTTGTCCCTGTGAGAGCAGTACATGGACTAGAAAAAAGGCCGCACACTCTGACAGGTACATGGTCTGGCTGATGAGGGACCCAGGCCACCCTGTGTGTAGGGTGCTATACACCTACTGTTAGTGTAGACACAGCCAGCAAAGACCAACTCTTCTTCACTACAGCACAGGGCACCCAGAGATTGTTGAAACTCAGTGTAAGTTTTACTCAGCACACTTCTGGAAGAGGTCTGAAACTGTGTGCTGTAAATTTATTTATTTAAATCACCACTAAGCTTTACTGTGAGACAAAAAATGATGAAAAGCATTGCCTTTAGGAAATCCCACTTGGAAGCAGGTTTTGTGCTGTGCAAGGACTTGCATGAGGTTGCAGCACCCCAGGCACTGACTGAAGCATGCCTCTGTCCCTTGCCTCTTGGGTGATTCCTGAATGTGAGCCAGGGACACCTGGGCCAGGAACATGGGAGTGCTGCAGGTCTTGCCAGGGCAGGCAGCCTCACATTCTCTAAAAAGGAAGGACAAGTCCATGAGCACAGGCCAGAGCAGACGGCGGAGGTGCAATGCCACAGAAATGATCGGAAGGATGGCGAGAGCTGGGGTTGTTCAGCCTGGAGAAGAGAAGACTCTAGGGAGACCTTATTGTGGAATTTCAGCTCTTAAAAGTGGCCTAAAAGAAAGATGGGGAGAGACCCTTTAGCAGGGCCTCTTGCAATAGGATGAGGGGTAATGATTTTAAACTAAAAGAGGGGAGATTCAGGCTACACGTGAAGAAGAGATTCTTTACAATGAAGATGGTAAAATACTGGCACAGGTTGCCCAGAGAGGTAGTGGATGAGCCATCCCTGGAGACTTTCAAGGCCAGGCTGGATGTGGTTCTGCGTGACCTGATTTGGTTGAACTTGTCCCTGCCCATGGCAAAGAGATTGGACTAGGTGAGCTCTGAAGGTCCCTTCACACTATTCTGTGATTCCTGCTCAGCACACACCACAGGAAAGGCTAGGGCCTAATAGCAGAGCCGTAACACTGACTATGCATGAGGTGCTGGCAAAGCTGCACACCAAGGTGCAATAAACAGAAAAACAAGCTTTCCACTCTGCTTTTTCCTGTTGGCTATAAGTGCTACCTGTCAAAATGGCAGGTAAAGCCATTTCAGACAGAAATGTAATTTACTGTTTGAAGGTGTCCCTTTGAGCCTGCAAACACCCTGGGGCAAGGATTATGGTTTTGATCTGACACATTAACCAAATGTAAAGCATTGAGCTTTACAACCCACAATATCATAAAAGACAAAGAATAATGGTAATATCACTACTCCACACCCCCCCCTCAGAAAATGTATCTTGCTGTTACAAAGCTCTTTGCTTGCAAGAAGAAAGCTATTTATAGTTTGAAACAGATTTGCAATCATGTGTGATAGAGAAGGAAACCAAGAAGAAATATGCAAACCAAAAAAAGCAATGTCAAAAATTTGCATAGTTCTTTAAAGTTTTCTTCAAAAGCTTCTACAAAATGTAACCATCTGTTTTTTTTAAAGAATATCCTATGGGGGTAGCAGGGACTTCTCCCTCTTTTCCCTTCTCCTTGTTTTTTTTTCTGAAACAACAAGCTCTACCTGTGGAACTGTCTCTCTCTTTAGCAGGGAAATGTGTGTAATCATAAACTATTAGAGACAGACATCTGCATAGTAACCTGCACTGCTGTATTCAATTACTCAGTAAGTATTTTAAAGCAGTTCGAATGTGCCAATTTACCTCATGATGAAAATGTTTGTCAGAATATTATGTTTTATTCTAAGCACCTGCTATTTAATATGTGAGAGAGCTGGAAGTGTAATAAGGAAAGAGGAAAATATGTGCTTGCAGCTCAAATATGAGCTGTAAAGGCAATTCTGGGGTGAAAAGTGATACAGCTGAATGGAGACTAGACCATTTTTCCTCCACTTGTAAAATAGGCACAGAATGGCAAGCCAATTCCCAGCAGTCAAATGCTACAGGCATAGCCGTTACCGAGGCTCGTTAATCTTTCAATCTGTGTCTTTATTTGGGAAAAATCATGCAAAAAACCAAAACCCAAAGCCTTTTTGTTGCCCATGTGACCCAGCTCTGTGGCTGGCACATTGTCAGAGGGCCTAGGGAGCCCAGAGACTGCCCAGCCCCCCAGGGAGCCCCAGCCTGAGGCTGAGCTGAAATACAGTGTGAGGAGATACCATGGGCATCCGCCATGTGACACCTCTGCAGAAATTCTCCTTAAATCAAATGTAGCTTTGAAAGCGCAAAGTCCTCTCCCATTCCTATGCCAAGGCGGTCAACTGAGCAGCTGGACAGGCAGTTCACAGCATCTTAGCCAAGCTGGGTTTTAAATCAACTGTCTGAAGCTGTCTGGGTTTTCCATCAGTGAGGATGGACCTGGAGTACTGCATGTGGGGCAGGTGATATGTGTGAAAACCCAAAGTGTCTGGCTGCCATTCACTTTATACCACCAGCCTTCTCCTGCTGATGGCCCAGGAAGGACTGTGCTGTGGTAGTAATGCGGAAAAGTCATCCACTGTTTTGATTTTACCCCCAGTATTACTGTATAGTAGCTTGAGTGAGCATCTTGAATAGATTGGTAAATAAGTGTTCAAAGACACCTAGATGGGCTTTAAAATGAGACTTTCAGATTTGGATACTGAAAACTAGACTTCTGAACCCATCTTGAATCATGTAAACAAATTGTCTTGGTTCCAGACAGTCTGAGCAGTAGATGATTCCCAAAGTCAGGCTGTTAGTTTAGGTGCTTACTTCTGCGTTTGGGAGCTAATCCTAGACATCCATTTTTTCAACTCCTGGCATAACTCTATAGAATCCACATGAAGGCTCTGATGGATTTTTCCAGCTGTTCCCTGCCTGGAACAAATCATAAGCTTAAGCTAGCTTTTCTGCTAGGTGAACTGATGGAAATTCGCAGTTTCACAGGCCTAACGTCCTGTGAAAATGCAGAAGAGATACAGTGAGGCAGCCTGCCAGGGAAAGGTAGCTGGCAGAGTCCTGCCTTAGCACACAGAATCCAGCTGCTCAAAATGCATAAGATGTATCCTGCAGGATGTCACACTGGATGCCTACAGTGACAAGATAATGTGACACACAGGACTGTCGGTGAGCAGATACACTGAATGCTAATAAGGCCTGCTTCTATTCCCAGTTGAAGACAGCCATAGTTTTGCTTTAAATTTTAGCAGTAGATGGAAAACAGTGAGATTATGGAAGGTGACACCACAGGAAGGGCATTGTGATTCAGATGGTGCAGTTGCCCAGGGTCAGAGCTGCTCTTTCAGGTTTGCACTGGAACTCCAGTCAGCTGGAAAAACACAGTATTCAGGGGCAGCATCTGAGCTGGAATCTGCACGTCAGGTTCAGCCTTCATCTTGCTCTCTCCAGCAGCCGCTGAAGCCCTGCTTAGAGCCTCTTCTGGAGGTATCCGAGGTGACTGTTTCCTAAGGTCACAGCAGGGAAAACACTGAGCAAGCAGCTTTGCTCCTGCTCACAGAGAGGAGCTTTTCTGCAGGGGAGCTGGCTGACCTCTCCTCCACCTTAATCCAAGGAGGAGCATGGAGGCCCCAGCTCTCCCCAGGCCAGCTCCTTCCTCCCAGGTAAAGTAGCTGCCATTCAAAAGAGTTCTCCACTCTTCTCGCAGGAGCTTGCATCCACACTGGTCCTCCTCTCCTGCCTCCAGGACAAGGCCAGTGGCATCCTTCCCTCTCTCCAGCTGCAAGTAAGCAAGCACAGGTCTTTTCCAAACAAACTTTCATCCAGCCTCCTTCAGCTCATTCAGCTAGCACCTATGGTGTAGCATGGGTTGGGGAAGTTATGCCTGAGAAGGGAGGGGTTTTATCTCAGCTGTACTGCTTAGTACCCTGAGCAGACAGCCCTGCACAGACCACAAGCTATGTTGGTAAGAAAGGAGGTCTTACTCTCTCTATCTGCCTGCCTGGGCTCTGTGGAGGAAAGGTGACAGCACTGGGGTGAGGGGTTGCTGGGGGACTATGTGAAGGACCCCTTCAGTTCATGCTCTGTCAACTTTACCAAGTGGGTAGTTCATTTGTGCTAGGTCCTGAGCAGCTGGTAGATGAAGTAGGCTGGGAACCCTTCCTCCAACTCTTCCTGCTGGAAAATGTGTTTGTTATTTAAAGCTCTCTTGTTTCCACACCCTCACTCCTCTAAACCCTCAATATAAGAAACACACACACACACACAAAAAAAAAAAAAGGAAACCTCCTTTTTGCATTTTCCTCTAATTTTTCACAGGGCACATATATTTTGGCCCAGTCTAGCTGATGAATCTCCCTCAGTACACTTCAGAAGATTGCCAAGAATATCTGTAGCAGTGGGTGGATACTGTTCCACTGTATTTTACTGGGTGGATACTGCTCCACTGTATTTTACTGACATCTAGAAATTTGGGAACAAGGTGTTGGAATAACATTTACACAGAAAGAATCAAATGAGCTAAGGATTTAAACATTTATTTTACCCATAGTACCCTTCTCCTAACACCTTCCCCAATTTATAGGACTATGGAACACAAAAGGAACTAGTCCAATACTCAATTTAAATCATTCCACAGTTCAACTAAAAGGCCTCTATCAGACAAGCAGAGCAGTTACGCTTGTAATAAGGAAAAGGAGTTCACAAAAATGGGATAGGACAAAAGCAACATAAATCCTCATGGATTAACATCAAAGATCTTTTCATGAATTAGCCACTCTCTTAGTAAGATAAAATTTGTCCATTATTATAGAAGTAAACGATTCAACATCTTAGTCTTTGTTAGTAATCTAACTTCTAGCCACAATGACAAATACCAGATAACTGATAGATTACTAGGCACTTTATATATGTGGCAATAACTGCATCAAACCATGAAATAACATTCCAGCAGCATCCCTAGCAGTGGTTGTAGTCATTAAATTTCTTAAAAATTAGTAGGCCAGTTGATCTTATCCAACTGATTTAATTGTCTATTCCTCCCATATAATCTGAGGCTTCATACCAAAGCTCGTCACACAGAACAGTCAGAGGGAAGCCCTGAAGACAAGCTTCAAAGTTTAGGTTTCCTTTCTGCTTGCTTTATTCCCAAGTGTAAGTGAGCACATTTTTTCCATTAGAGTTTTTATCTCTTCTTTGCTCTCTCTTCCCTATTTCTTGCCCTAGCTAGCCTCTGCTTTTTCTCCTTTCTTTTAATTTTTGGTCCTCTGTCCTTTCTTTCCCATATGATGTTTGTTGTTACAGCACACAGGCAGCTTTGTCAAACAAATAGGCTTCACCTTCCAGGTGAGGATCATAATGTATACGTCTTCTGAGATTTTTGACAAGGATACCAGATCTCCAACCCCAGCTGATGAGACAGGTTACCTCCCTGCATTAGGTCTTAACTCATCCTTCGGACCAACAGCTTCACGTACCCTCTTCACAGGGAGAAACATGTCCTGTAGGACATTGAAGACCTGCTCCCTGAGAAAGTTAGGAAACCAGGACAGTCTGAAGCTGACCTGGTTTGATATAGTGGGACAACAGAGAGCATGAGCAACTGTTTCTCATGAGGGGTTGAATTGCTGGCAGTGAACTGAAGCAAAAATGTCCGGCATGATGAAAGACTGACAAATTGGCTCTCTGTAGTACAAACCATCGCAGAGCTGTGAGGTGAGGTATCATTCCCTTTGCAAAAAGCCTGCAAAAGAGTCATACCCTGAGGGCTTTGGAGAAGTGAGCAGTAAATAAGGGAGACAGCTGTTCCCCAGACCCACTAGGCAGCCAGTGAAGGGCAGCCCTGCAGGTAGAGACACCCTGTGGCTATCTGTGATGCCTTGAGCCTAGCACCACCAGTAAGTCAGCCCCTGCACATCCCACTTGCCCAGGATACCTGAGAACAGGTGCAGCCCAGAGGCTCTTTGAGGCAGCCAGCCTGGGGAAAACTCTCTGGCTCTGTGCAAAGGGAGAGCTTGAGGAACAGGTTTTGAAGCAGCGGATGAGGGCTGCAAGGATGTGTTTCCTACTTCACCGTTGGGAGGTTGCTGCCAAGAGCCTCTGGTTGTCAGCCACTGACCTGACCTACATTGTTAATGCCAATAACCAGCTAGTGAGTAAGGAGGGCTGCTAGTACACAAATCTGATTAGATGGAAGTTATTTTTTCTCCCTACTCTGTGCCTAGAAAATTCCCGTGTTTGAAGAAGTCGCTACATGGGGGAGGATGAGGCATTAAGACTGTTTGCCTGTGCTTAAATAGCAGCAGCTCTGCCCTGCTCAGCTGCATCAACACTGTAGCCCTAAAAGATCTGCCACAGGTCCCATAAGGACTCTTGCAGGAGAGGAGCTGCTCCAGCCAGCTCTCCTTGAACTGCTCCTGGCCAGAATGAGTTCAGGAAGGAGCAGAGACAGGTTAAGCATAAATCAGGTTGTGCCTGTGTGTCTGTATGGGACCTCCTGCAAGGGGACTGAGGTGACATACCTGCAGCACACCTGCCTCTCTCACTGCAGCATTATGCTGCCCAGGCCTTGCTCAGCCCCTACGTGAAGACGAGGGCAGAGGTTTAGCCTGAGGGTTGCTGTGTGCTTCCTTGCCTAACTGAAGGGGAATCAAGGCAGTAGCTGTGTCACCCTTCCACCCATCTTAACAGCAGATGATACATTAGTGGCTACCCAAGCATTTGCAGCTGGCTGTAGCAGCACTGAGGATGCAGATGACTGCTTCAGGGATACAAAAGGATGATTTCTGATGGCAGTGGAGACTGCTGTGGTGCCTGGGGAAAACATGTTATCACTGCATAGGCAGCCAGCAGGGAAACAAATTTTCCTCCACCTTCTACATCTCCTCACCCATACACCCTTTTTTTTTCATTCATTATCAGAAAGATTTCAACTGCAATTAAAAAAAAAATTATAAACATTTAATTGTGTTGGAGTCCTCATGCTGATGTGGAGTCCTCATGCTGATGTCATCCTGGTTGTCATGGATACAGGCGAACATGCTGCTTGAGTGCAACATCAGCGTGAAAGGAGGATGAGAGAATGGAAGGGGGGACCTGGGGAGAAACCTGAGGTTCAGAATGGGTGAGCAGGAGCAGCTGCTCTCACCAGGTGAGTGTGACTGCAAGAGACTTAACAAAGATATTGAGGTTACAGCACTGCATTAGTGCTCTTCAGTGTAAGGTGGGAAGGCAGGCAGCTCCCCGACATTAAACACAATAATAAAAGTCACCCCTAGACAACTAACCATTGAGAGAAAAGCCCAGTCTGACACACCTCCATTTGCACAATAATTAGAAAGACAAGAAAGGTCTTTCCTCTGGTTCTTTCTGTCTGATAAGTAAGGAGGGAGTAGCAGAAGGGAAATCATGGGAAAAAGACAGAAAAATATATATGCTTATGGGAGTATGTGTGGTCTTATGTATGCAAAAGTCCAATTCTATGTACCTGGAGGAGATAAACTGTGGGACTAGGGATCTCTTCATGTGCATCCATATAAGACCCTCTAAAGAACTTTCCAAGTAACAAGAATAATAGTAAAAATAATAAAGGAGTCCCACCTAACAGAGTTGCAGAAGTAGTTCCTCTGCCTGTTCCCATTTCTCTTCTCTTCATCTTCTTCTCTTGCTGGGAAAGAAATTAAAATGCTTTTTTCATGCAATATCTCTAGCACTCTTTTGTGTAATAATCCTCTTTCTGTGAAAGAGGCAGGTCAGCAATAGCTGCAGGCTCCTGCACAATCACTGCTCATCTCATAAAAATCTCCAGCTTTCCCTGGGATTTTCCAGCCACAACGTATTAAGCATTTGCCTGTGACAAGAAGCCAGCCTGGGGGAGGGGCTCTTTCAGATGATGCCTGGGCAAATTTTTATTTAGTTACTGACTGGTTGCATGGATTCTTTGTAATGGAGAAACTAGATTTTAAAAAATGATATGTTGGCTTTGAATTAATCTTAATAGGCAGTTATCGCTCAATACACTCTTTAGCTTTTAGTCTAGATTTATTATTCCAAATAAAAATCTAGTTTAAATTGGAGAAGAAAGCATGGAGTGTGCTTTCCCTATCTTACTCCCCTCCTTTAACACCTAACTAAAGGTGTGATTTGCCAAGATTCAAAGGAAGGTCAAACACTGGTCTCTAATATATGAATACCAGAACAGTGAGTTACAGCTAAGCTTTGCACCACGCCTGACTGCAAATTAAACAAGGATTTAATATTTCCTGTCAGAAAATTCCTATTCATTTCAATCTAAATTATGGGTTTCAGGAAAAGTATTTGCTCAGAACAGTGACACAGAACTTTTGAAATTGTGAAAAAGCATTTTTCTTGTAATTATGTAACCAGAACTCTATTTTCTGAGGTTCAAAGCAGAGTTGCATTGCAGTTTAGGGTAACTAGAAGGCGCACGCATGTACAAAGATACAGTTGCAATCAACAAGTGAAAGTTTTCACTTACATGAATTGATTGCCCTGTCTCCTCACCTTTTTAATTTTCAGTTTTTTAGGAAATGTTAGAACACAGATTTTTTTTTTTTTTCTTCACATTATTTTTGGCTGAGCCTGCTGCATTTTATATAACCACAAGTATAAAAAACAAGCTGTCAGCAAGATATTTTTTTTCCCTCTGGTGTGCCATCTTGAAACAACCTCATTGTGGTGATCACCACCAAACTCTAGATGTGACCGGCTTTTTTAGAAACCTTTGCACAGACCTCTGATTTCCCACCATGATGTGTGCCACTTCTTCCTTGGTGTGACTGTGTGCCATGCCAGCCAAGCTGTGCCGGCAGGCGGGTGGGCTGCAAGGGGGAGCCCAGTGGCTTATCCATGACAGGATGGGGGGCAGCCAGACTGCCAAAACCCACCCTGCCCTGTGGGGTCCACCTGCCACCCCAGAAAGCAATCGGTACAATCTCAGAGGTTGTGCCTATGCTCCTCTCCTTCTCAGCTCCCAGGTGCAAGTCCCTATAAACTTTTTATGTAAGATTTATGGGGGCAGATGCTGGCTGATGTATGACTGAGGTTGTTGAGCATCCTCTCATTATCTCATACCTGCTTCAGTTTCAAACATTTTTCTTTTCAGCTCTGTTTCTCTCAATTTGGCCACAGTATGAGCTATAATCCTCCATCCTACTTAGTTAAATCAATGAAGATGCATGAATTTGGGGAATGGAAATAATATTGTCCTGGGTTCAGCAGTAGCAGTCATGTTTCTCCTCCTTGGTAGCTGGTGCAGTGCTGTGTTTTGACTTTCGGCTCAGGAACAGAGCTGATAGCAATGTTTTGGTTTGGCCAAGGACTGTGAGCCTCATGCTCTGCCAGGGAGGAGGGGAAGCAGGAGGAAGCAGAGACAGGACATCTGACCCAAACTGACCAAAGAGGTATTCCATACCACAGCACGTCATGCCCAGGATGTAACTAGGAGTTAGCCGGAAGGGCTGGGAGTCTGCAGGGTTGGAGGAGGTATCGATCGGAGCTTGGTCGGGCTTGGGGGGCGAGTTATCGGTCAGCTGGTGCTGAGGTGTTGTATTCTCTTCCCTTGTTATTTCCTTTATCATTATTACCACTGATGGTAGCAGTAGTGATCTGTGTTATACCTTAGTTACTAAACTGTTCTTATCTCAACCCGTGGGAGTTGCATTCTTTTTGATTCTCCTCTCCGTCCCTCCGGGAGTAGGGGGAGGGAAAGAAGGGGGGAAGTGAGCGAACGAATTACCTGACTGGGTTTAAACCACGACAGTTCTTTTTGGCGCCCAATGTGGGGCACGAGGGGTTGAGATAACGACAGATTTGACTGGATTAATAGTCACTCATCACAATGCTGATTTATTGGCTCTCAGAGTTGTTCTTGTTGATCTCACAGCTTCAGAATGTTGTAACTTACTTAGAGCCGGTATTTGCTGTGTTAGTGTTTATCAAGTGTGGGGCCTGGGCTAAGGTTCTTGTCTCACTGTGCTTTATGGCAATGGCTTGTAAGACGGGCGGGCTCCAGCAGCAGGGCGGGACGGACGTGGCCGTGGACTTGTACCTGGCCGTCCGGCTGCTCTTCACCGTCCTGGCCCTCACCCTACTCTCCATCTTCGTGAGGCTGCGGGGAGCCAAGGGGGAGCGGCCCCGGGAGCCAGCGGCAGCCGAACAGGCCGGGGAGAGCGGCCCCGGGGAGCAAGCGGCGGCGGGAGCGGGGCCGGAGGCCGCGAGGGGACGGCTGCCGGTGGAGGAGGCCGGGGCGGTCGAGGAGAGGAAGGAGGCGGCTGCCGAGCAAAGGGAGAAGGCGGCGGAGGAGCCGAGCCCCGCGGAAGAGCCGAGCCCCGCGGAGGAGCCGAGCCCCGCGGAGGAGCCGAGCCCCGCGACGGCCGAGAGCATTTCCCGGAAGCCGCCCGCCGAGCCCCAGGAGGATGCAGGAGACCACGCAGCATTTCCCAGCAAGGCAGAGGAGGAAGAGCTGGACTCAGGAAAAGAGAAGCTGGCGGTGGGAGAGCCGGCAAGCACAGCAGCTACACCAGCCCCAGTGACAAGTACAGCAGCATCGTTTGAGAGTTCTGAAGGTTTTGAATGGCCTTTGGGTACCCTTGGGACCTGCCTGCTGACTGTGATGGGGATCAGCATGTCGGCACACACACAGACTGTGTTTTACCCACCACCATTTTGTCTGATCTCAAAAGTTAAGCAGAGTCAGGTTTGGGTCTTGTCTGGGGTTAGACGACGATATAGGGGGACCAAGAGATTTTCCCCAAGGCTGGACAGTCATGAGTGGCAGGGTGTGTGGGACAGTATGGGCGAATATCTAGTCGACTGGGCCCCTCCAGTGCTTTGGAAGCATCGGAGATGGAAGGCAGCTGTATGGAGTCCCCAGCAACAAGCTGCAGAAACTGCTTAAGGGAACAGTGAATTATTTTAAGCCTGGTGGGCCCATGGCACTTCAGGCCATCAGAGCAGAGATGCAAAAGAGATGGACTCATGATCGAGGGGTGGAGTTAGCAATGGACACTATTGCCCAGGTTATTCACGAGTGTGAACACTGCACACAGTCTCTCCTGCTCTGGAAGACTGTTACAAGAGATGGAGCCTGACATGGATCAGATGGACACAGCAGCTTTATAGGGACTGGTCCATGCACTAAGATAAGAGTGCACCGAGGTAAGAGTGATGGTATATTGAAAATGTGGGATCTGAGCATGACGTGAATGGTATGGAATAAGGGGTGGATAATGTCCTGGGTTCAGCAGTAGCAGTCATGTTTCTCCTCCTTGGTAGCTGGTGCAGTGCAGTGTTTTGACTTTCAGCTCGGGAACAGAGCTGATAGCAATGTTTTGGTTTGGCCAAGGACTTTGTGAGCCTCATGCTCTGCCAGGGAGGAGGGAAAGCCAGGAGGAAGCAGAGACAGGACACCTGACCCAAACTGACCAAAGAGGTATTCCATACCACAGCACGTCATGCCCAGGATGTAACTAGGAGTTAGCCGGAAGGGCTGGGAGTCTGCAGGGTTGGAGGAGGTATCAGTCGGAGCTTGGTCGGGCTTGGGGGGCGAGTTATCGGTCAGCTGGTGCTGAGGTGTTGTATTCTCTTCCCTTGTTATTTCCTTTATCATTATTATCATTGGTGGTAGCAGTAGTGATCTGTGTTATACCTTAGTTACTAAACTGTTCTTATCTCAACCCGTGGGAGTTGCATTCTTTTTGATTCTCCTCTCCGTCCCTCTGGGAGTAGGGGGAGGGAAAGAAGGGGGGGAAGTGTGTGAACGAGTTACCTGACTGGGTTTAAACCACGACATACATTAACTTCAAAAACAGGAATTGACCATATCTTGCTGGAGGATGCACATGATGCCTCCTGAAGGGGGAGGTTCACAGAGACAAGCAGGGATCCCTTCTGGCATAAGCTCACCCAGTCAGGACTGCATCTTCAAGGGCTCACACCTAATCTCAGCCAAGGCCAGGCTCTGGTTTAAAGCACTGCGTCCTGCACAAAGCCAAGGGTGTGTCTGAGCCTGCACAGACCTCACCCTGGTGGGAAGAGTCAAAGCAGAGTTTTAACTTAGCAGGGATCTGGTGCTTGATATCCACTGGGTTTCCAAGCCTGCCCAAGAGTGTACGGCCACTGGGAGCAGCCAGGTATTTGCTTTTGCACAAGGCTGGAGATCCTGGCAAGTCCCCACTAGTGTCTGGCCGCAGCCACCCTCCTCTAAAACCAGAAGGTGCCAATGAAGCATGGGAACTTGAACTGCCTTACTGGGGGTTTTGGGGCCAAAAAAAATGAAGTGGCAGAGTTTGGCCTCCATAAATAAAATCTGCTTCAAGATCCTTTGTTTCTTCTTGTTGTTTCCCTCCCCTACCACCACTCCCCACCCTTTCTTTTTCTTTCCATAAGCTTTTTAACTCAGAGCACAAAGAAAATATTTTGCCGTACCATAAATAATAGTGGGGTTTTAAACTCGTGCTTTTCCTCCACTGTGTATAGCACAACAGACTGTGAATAAGTCTATTTCAAACCATTTTTAAAAACACATTGTCATTTTAAGTCACATATGTGCCTAAAAATGTTTGATACCCTATTGTCACAAGCAACACCTGCAACCTGCTAGAAATTAATGGGCTAAGAGGATGCAAAACAAATCTCTCTAGTTCAGTGAGCGTTTCACAGACACCTTGGGTGGGATTTATTGCATATCACTTAAGATCTCCACAGCTGAGCTAGTAACCATGGGCTCTATGTAAATGAAAGCGAGAGAGATATAGGTCCATTTAAGGAGCAGCCCGTGTACTTGCTCTGTTTGAGCATCTCAGTTAGGATGACATGAACTCACCAGGTGTATTGACTGGATTCCACTGACTGCAGGTGGTGTCCAGGGGGAGTAGACAGAGGCCCGGGCTAGACGCCTGGGCTGGATTCTGATTCTTCGTATGCAGTATTGCTTCCCCATCCAGGCAGTTTTCCACTCATTTCTTTTCAGTACAATCTTGCAACAAACCCTTATTTAAGAAAAAAATTTATATTGAAACAAGAAGATGCTAATACTATAAAGATCACTGGGGGAGTACCGCCGCATAACTTTTAATGCACCAAAACCAGCTAATGTTGAAATTGTGATCTTTCCTTTGTAGTTATGTTGTCAAACCTCCCAAACTTTGCTTTTTTCAAAGCTTATTATGTGTCATGAGAATGTCTGCAGATGTCCAGCACGTTATGCATGTAGTCTATTTCTTAAAAAAAGAAAAAGGAAAGCCAATATGATAAAACAAATTTAACTTTTGACTATGTTGGTTATTGGTGCGTGCACCTCTGCATATTTGGACATGTAACCTTAATTAGTAAAATCCTGGCTTCAGACTCGAAGGAGTCATTGTGTTATGCAGCTGGGGAAGACCAGTTCAAATTCTGTAATCAACAGACAGTCCCTGGTGAAGTCAGCAAGTTTCTCCTATTTGAATTTGCTGTATTTAGCTACAGCACTTCATTTCTAGCCCTGCCTCCATTCCCTGTCTTGCGTGAAATGAAATAAGTAATTTTCAGCTTAGCTCCTCACCGATAGTGATCTGCATCAAGAAATCATCACACACCAGACACCATGCTTAACTGCAAGTGCTGGAAGCCTGATAGCTGAGCCGCTGCTACAGAGATGCTCAAGGAAGGGTTTATACACAGCTTCTCAAAGGCATCTCTTTTACAACGAAGGGTGCTCACAGATGAATGCTAAAATAATCAGCTGGGCAGCATGAGGGAAAATTCTGCTTTTGTACCTGTTGGTTCTGCTGTTACTCTTTCCCTCCTTTAGCCTAAGCAAGGAAAAACCCCACCGGAGAACAGAACAAAGCCCAAAGGAAAAAGAAACAAACAAACAAAAAAAAACAAACAAAAAAAACCCTAAATTGAACTTATGTGAAATCAACAAAAAGTATTTCACTCCCAAATGACAATAGAAGACTAGAGGTTGAGGGTATCTCTCATTTATTTTTTTACCAGCAATTGTCACAGCAGGAAATGACCACTGTAGGCTTATAATTGCTTGGTTTCAAAGTGGGAAATCTTTCACCTCCGTTCTCTGTCTTTAAATTACTACTTGGAATGTTAGTCTTTGTTGCTGCAGTCCTTATCGGCACTGCAGGAGACAGTGATTGCCTTGGATCTGAAAACTACAATGAAATTAAACCTTAATTAGCCATTTAAATGGGGTATGATATAGACCTTGAAGGACTTATGGATACATATTCTGAATTGGTTTCAGGATTACTGTGAAGGTCTAAGAAATACACCATGGGTGATTAAAAGAAAATGCACCAAACTCTCTTCCAGGAAAGACCCAGATCATTTAGTATGATGTCATTACCAAAATTACAGGAGGAAAACTAGAGAACATTTTCTGCACACAGTCTCCCATTTCCTGCCACTGGGATGACAGGTCGTAGCTTATTTATGCATCACAGTCTCTGAAGAAGAGTGAAAACAAACAGCCAAAATAAAAGATGAAAAGCTGCAACATAAGCATTTACTCATTTCTTGCAAGCTCTCTTAGGGGAAAAAAAAATGAGACCTTTTGAAAATGTTAATAAGAAGGGGCAGGAGGAAGAGATAGGAGCAAGTGGGTGCCCATGGCACCAAAGACAGATTTAGCAAGCTCTATGGTAAGCAAATGCCTGACTGAAGAGGTGTAAAATGTTCCATGCTCCCTTTCCAGTGAGTGATTAGGCGCATGCATAGTCCTGGGTGAGTTTGGCCCTGAGCTTCCAACCTAAACAACTGTCACGATCCATATTTCCCATAAAAAACATGTTTTAGCTGAAACCCCGCATTTGGCTTGGCCCAGAGGAAGCTACCTGGTGACTCACAGTGTGAATCCACTCCCTCCACACTTTCCACTTCCCTGGAAAGAAGTGCCACAGCAATAATGTGCACAGTATAAAAATGCTAGTACAGCATTCAGTGGCTGAGCTGTGCCCCGCTTTGCCTTCAGGTGCTAAGTAGTAGAGTAGTACCACTGCTGTCAGAAATAAAAGGCATGCAAAGCTAAACCACAGCTTCCCACTCTGCTGCAATGGCTATAGGGCCTGCAGCTGTGCTGAAGTTTAAGGAATAGAGGGACTTTGGCAGCATGAGCTGGAGAAGAGCTGGCATGACCCTCAAGCAAGTGCTTACACCAAGACTCTTTTTGCTCAGTGTGTTCTGTTGTGCTTATAATATATAGGGACTGTGATAAAAGGGGCAGAGAGATGTAGAAAAGGAAAATAAATAATCCATTAGTGAAAAATCTGCTCTTTGCAGAACTGATCTCTGTGATTTTGAGCCACAGCTTTCCCTGTGGTAGTTAGCTCCAGCATTAAAGGGACTATGAAGAAGACATTCTGAGACTTCTCTGCTCTTACTTCTTACTAGCAATTGTGCAATAGTGATGGAACACTATGACGAGAAACATCTGGAGCCTTCTTCAGGCTGAGCAGTCCCAGCTCTCTCAGCCTTTCCTCACAGGATAGGTGCTCCAGTCCCTTCATCCTCTTAGTGGTGGCCCTTTTCTGGACTCTCTCCAGTATGTCTGTGTCTCTCTTGTACTGGGGAGCCAAGAACTGGACACAACTCCAGGTATGGCCTCGCCAGTACTGAGCAGGGGAGAGAGATCACATCCCTTGACCTGCTGGCACCACTTCTCCTAGTGCAGCCCAGGGTTCTGTTAGCCTTATTTACCACAAGGGCACATTGCTGGTTCATGTTCAGCCCTGGCAGCATGGTGTATCAGCCACTCCTTCGACTCTGATGTCATCTGCAAACTTACTGCCCCATCACCCAGACCATTAATGAAGATGAAGCAGGACTGAACCCAGTATTGTCCATGGGGTGCCATGTTAGTTACTGGCCTCCAACTGGGCTTTGCTCCACTGTTTTCCATTATTTGTTTCCATCACTTCCATAAGGGGCATATGTGCTGTGTGAATTATAAAATACAACCATAAAACCATGTTCATTTTCCATAACAACTGTGATAACAGAAATTATATATAAAAAAAAAGACCAAACAAACCCCAAGTGATGAAACCTTATAGTAAGAAACATGAAAAACTATTCAGAAAGGATTTTAGAGGCCTCATCTGTGAAGGACAGGGGAATCAGAAGAACTTTAGGCTCTTCCTGCAGTGAGTTTAATGAAGAACTGCTAATTAGCTGGTTGGTTGTATCCCTTACCTACCTGTCACTTGGGCAATTTTAGAGCATGGAGAAATCCTAGATAAAAGCTTTTATTTTACCTACAGCAATGTATCCTCTCGTGATACTAGCAGAGAAAAAACAGTGGAAAAAATTAGAAAGGAAAAACAAGGTGAATTCTAAGTACAATGGTGTTAAAAACCTACAGAACATTTTTTGTAGCTACAGGGATCCTGTATTTTGTACCCTTTTTTAGCGGGCTACACTAGAGGCAGACTCAAATGCTTCTTTAAAGTATTTTCTGTGTCTGCAAAAATAACCATGAGTATTTGCCCTTCAGATAAGAGTACTCGGATCATGCGTGGTGCAGCCAAATGTCTTGTTAATTGCCAGCCTCTGGAAGTGTAACAGCCTTAACACAAGCGGCTACCTTGGTCACTGCATAAGCAGTTTCTCCCTCATGGGAAAACAGCCCACAATGTCATCTGATGAGAACAGGAGACTATCTCTTCTGTTCCTGTGCCAGCCCTCTCCCAGCCTCCTCCAGGCACCTTCTTTTCCCAGCCGGTCCCACTGCCGCAGCCTCATGGGAAAGCAGCCACGTGGGAAAGCAGGGGCTTTCAGCAGGTTCAGCATCCCTCAGCCTGCTGGGCCCCAAGCAGGAGGAGTGGGATGCAGAATTTAAATTCAATGTTAGACCTTCAGAGACATAACCTGAATGCAAACTGCCTATTGCAGTAATTTCATTATTTGATTCCTGAAGTGTTAATTCCCTTATAGAATTTGGACTGTAATAGCTTGATACTGGCAAGAAATAAGATGATCTTAAATCCCATGTGACTAACATTACTCAATAGCTAGATGGAACTGAGAGATACAATAGAGATACCACTTAAAAAGTCCCTGAAACAAACCATGTAGGAATAAACAAAGTTGAATTCCTGACTCTTTCCCCTCACTCCCAGCACCAACCATACCCTAGAGATGGACTTTGTGACATGGTCCCCAGCCCTTGGGTTGGCCTTTGGGAGCATCCTTTACCACACCTGCCCTCCTACCCCACAGCACCCATGTTTTGCATAACAGACTAGAGCACTGCAGTGCCATCCATGCCAAGATACCATCACATCACACCTTCGCACTTCACAGCCACATGTGCAGTGAGCAATCCTCCTAAAGTAATGCTACACCAGGGCTGAGGAGGCCTCCCAGAAGAGATTTGGCCTGACTACTCCCTTCTTGCTGCTGGACAACCATGCCACAGAGAACCCGTTGAAGATTCTCCTTACAGAAGGGTTACTTCTTTGGCTGTAGCTGGAACTGAAGCCTGCTTCTGCTGTCAGTGAGTGTCACACAAGCAACACCTCCCCATGAAGAGCCACGAAGCAGATCATGGTCTTTGAGAGAAAGCAGACCCCTGTCCTTGGGCTCAGTGCCAGGATCATCAGTTGAGCAGTAAGTAGGGGATTGCCAAAGATGCCTAGAACCCTCCTGAGATTAGGGCATGCCTTTATAGCCCCAAACAGCTCCTGCCAACACTGTGTTCTTTGGCAGCTGTCATGACCACTGATAGGAACCACTTGGAGCACTTTTCTGCTTCTTTTAATATCAATCAACAGTATCCACCATGGTCAGGCAGATATTTCTGAGCAGGCAACAAGGCTGTCAGTAGCCAAGACACATAAACAGAGGGCTAGAAGAAAGAAGACATGTCACTGAGGGTGTAGGCTCAGCACCCAAATCCAGGGATCCAGCATCCAAACCCAGGGATCCGTGAGCACTTACCAGCAATAGCCCTGACAGAGCCTGGGCTGATGGTGTGCCTGCACCTCTGTGTCGTGCAGAGTAGCCCCAGCTCCAGCAGTGCCTGAGATGTTGCAGATGAGAATGCAGATGGAAAGCTCCTATCCAGGGCCACCTCACTGGATCAGTCCTCACAAGTGATCATATGAAACCTTACATACATGCTGTGATGACCACTAATTGGATGTTCCATTTTTTGCAGCTTACTTCTCCAAATGTTTCCCCCTAGTTTTTCTCAAGAAGGTAATTTTGAAAGCTCTTCGTAGATCCTTCTGTTTTCCTGCTACACTAAGTCTTTCAGCAGGTAAAGATCTACTTTGAATAGGGTAAATGTCCACTTCCTACAAAAGCAACTCTGCAAGCCCCCCCCCCACCCCTGTTTTGCAAAGTCAATAGTATGAAGATTTAACTTGCAGGCAGAGCAACCAGGACAGATGCTGGAAAGGTAAAGATGATACATCTAGAAAAATTGTATAGAAAAGGATAGTTGCCATAGTACATTTGTCATATGGTTTGGCAGTATGAGACAAATACACTTGTTTTAGTTCTGTCATCATGCAACTCATGTATCTGAGGCATGCAGGTCCAAAACTTTGACAGGGCAGAGGAGCTCCTTTCTTCTCTGTCACATGCTTCTTGCACGAAGCATTTGAGGCAAACAGTAACGTACTCTTGTCAGGAAACATCTTAGGAGCCACCAGCTAGAACAAAGATGTGTGTTGGATTTTGTTTCACTTGAAGTGAGCTGTTGTACTCTGGACTACAGACACAGAGTACAACAGGTTTATCAACCAATTTTTGTACTTAGGAAGTAAACCACAGGGTTGTGTAAGCGTGGAGCTCATTCCCAAGGAGAATGCTAACAAACTGATTAATGGAACCTAAGAATTTCCAAAACTGCCTTTGACTATGCTCTGATTTGCCTAAATGTGGTTCTACATTTGCACCATGCTGACCTGTGTTTTTTCCAAAACCCTTTTCCATTCTGAACCTGGGAATAAAAACAAGCACATGTGCTTTTGAAAAGAAGCACAACAATCCTAATGTTGTCCATATTACTTTTTCTAGAAATACTTCTGGCACTGACCAAAGGTGATCTGGCTTTTATGTAGGGCAGCTCCAGTGACAGATGAGAATAAATTGTTTATATGCTTCATTTGTTCTTGTCTGTAGTGCTTCTAAATGCCATGCCCCTCTTAAAAACCTCATTTACAGAGCTCCAGTCCCATGATCATACTGTTTGCAACAGCTCTCTTGAGGAGTTAATTCTTCCGGATAATGGCAGAAGGCCAGACTGCAGCCTTTTACAGGATTCAGTCACACGTAGGCTACTGTAGTCTAAATGCTAAGCTGGGACAGTAAAGTGGAGCAAAGAGGAGGCTGCTCACAGGGACATAACACGTTTCTGCTTTAGTCTCAATATTTCCTCCCGCTCACTCCATCTGGGCATCTGAGACCACTTGCTGCCGCCACCTAAAGTGTTGTCTGCAGCCTGAAGGCACATCAGCAAGGTGTCCTGCTGTGCTGAGGGACCCTGTGGCGCAGCAAAGATATTGTCAGTGGCAGTGGTCAACAAATAGCATTATTCACAAACCCTCAAAAGACCTTTGCCTGTGGCCTGCAAGCAGTTTTTTGTCTTTGGAGATAGCGCACAACGGTCTTAACTTTCTGAAACAACTTATTTTTGTATTTAATTTTTTCTCCTTTTTTGAGAGAAAGAGGAGGGAGCGTGGGAGAGGATGGGTGTTAGGCACAGTAGTTTGGCTTCTTCTTTGATCATTATAATAGGGGCCACCTTGCCTGAAAAGCCTTGAAATACACTGCAAATCACAGCAAAGGTGAGACAATAACCTGTCTGAATGCTCTCTGGTTGGAGAGGGCTCTGTCCTTATCCCCCCCTCTCCTATGAGTAGGTTTAAGAGCTCTACTGTGTACCTGGCACATACCCTCTCACACACTCTCTTCTTGCAATAGTTCAATGAGGATGAATTGGAGCCCTCTCAGATACAAAGACATGTCTCAGTGTTATCTCACTCATTCCCTGATCCATAGACATACCCTATCTGTGAAATATCACAACTCTTCTTTCCTGATGACTTGAATGCAGCATGTTCAGTGAGGCTGCACTATGGAGAGCTTTTGAGGAACAGTTATAATGAAACCTGTCTAGTGCGTTTTAGTCAGTGTGTAAAACCCAAACTTGTGGTGGTTTTATCATCTCTTTTCTAGCTGGGCAGGAAATATCAACATAAACAAAACAGGAAAGTGCTCTGTTCCTCAAAGCTGTCTTCGGTCAACAAACCCCTGCCACCCACAAGGGATTAAATACACACTTTTTGTGGCAGACAAAACCATAGCTAGAAATTGGCAGCAGTGCCCTCAAAACAGCTTCTTCTTCTTCTGAGGCAAAAGTGCATGCATGGGTGTAAAATGGGAGGTGCCCCCTGCACATCACAATTTGTGCTCCTCAAAAATTTTTTATCTGGAATCTCCACACAGCTGATGTACTACGAAGTAAAGGACTTCAGGGTAGTGCGGTAGGAAGGTTTTTGCAATTTCTGTTCTACTTGGATGACCGTTTGCAAGGGCACTGCCATTGTTCAGTGATTTGAGAAGGAAAGATTCCACTCTTTTTCTGACATTAGCCTTCCACTGCATCCACACAATTGCTCTGCTTACAACAGTTTCTGCAAGAAAAAAAATCCTTTAGAAGTACATCACTATTTTACCTATCATCAAAAAAAGCATTTTCAGCTGAAGCCTTATTAACAGTGGAGGTGGAAGTGGAACTCTAACAGCAAAAGCCCAGCAGGCGTAATATGCTTGTTTAGGTTTGGTTTATTTTTTTCCTTATTAATGCTAATCCCACCCTGCTTATTGCTTTTTTTTTGAAGAGTCTGATTAGAACAGAAAGAACTGACATTACCAGTAATTCAGAAAAGTTGATTTCACAATGCAGACAGGTAAATGGCCTGTTCAGGACAATGCACAACTGATGAAACCCAGATCCTTGCTACCATTTTCAGAGGAAGGTAAACTATTAATTCTGCACTATGTTATATTTATGAGTCTATTTTTCTTCTACCAACAAAACAGGAGTATTTCAGAATAATTTTTTTCTTTCATTCTTTCTGCAGTACCTACAAACTTTCCATGCTTTTCTACCCACGTTTTGGATCTGCCTCTGACAACATGCTTTCAGGTAGATGTACATGTAGATTCAGCACTGATCCCAAGTGATGTCAGTCTCTATTGAATTTACTGAGATTACACAGTTGGTTTTCATACCCAGTTCTCTGCAAAGGAATGTGCTGAGTTGATTGACCAAAGGAAGTGCTCATTTTTAATGTAATTCAGAAATCATGAAAGATAAAATAAAATTAACCCTGCAAGAATGATAGTCCTCGGAATTTTCAAAGCAAATAAATAGGATTCCTATTTCAATTTGCTGCAAAGCCTGTGGAAGATGATAGTCTTTCTATTAGTTGTATGATTATCTTTTAGCTCTGCAGATCTCTTCACTTGGGTCTGCCTTGAAAGAATAATATCAAAGTAACACTGCAGGAGAAGCCAGATCCTACAGCCCTCCTGCTTGAAACATACTTCACTTCTGCCTTTTGTACACTCCCTGAAAGGAGATGGGACACCTCCAGCTGCTCTCTTAAAGGACATGCTCCTGCAGACTTTCTTCTACACAGTTTCTTTCCTGTGAACAGCGCACTCCCCCACTTGGTTAACAAGCCAAAGAGGTCCAGAACTCAGAATAGGGAAAAATTAATAATGCATAAAACCAGAAGCCATGATTTGCACATGAAACATGGCAAATTTAATATATCTCACAGAAGAGTTTTGTTTTACACTGATAGACTTAATTAACTCTTTCCTACACAATCATAAAAGTGAGATCCCAGAAGAAGTGGACGAAGAAATCTCATTACTTTAATTTTAAAGATTCTTTTTAATCTATATCGTGCTTTGATTTTGACAGTTGTGCTTTTTTATGGTCTAATGCATCGCAGGGTTTGGGCAATTTGGCATAGAATAAAAGGAACAAAATTAAAACATAAAATGCCATAAATATTTTCTCCCCTATTTGTTTGCATCGCTAAACCTTGAAGCATTTGCTTTAATCCCCAGTTTCTGATGGGGATGGTTATTTTATGCACAGCTGAGCATGGAAATTATCTATGCTTGTTTTCAGTGGATTGTTTTTGCCTCCTCTGATTATTTCTGAAGAATGGGGCCTTGATGTTTGTCATTGTTGTTCCTTTGAACTTTCAGATTATAACTCATAAAACACTTTGTGATAAAATCCTAACATCTTTACTGTGTTTTGCTACAAATTTTTAAAGCAGCCCTTACTGCTTATGTATCATTCCTCTGTTACTGCAGGGCTGACAACATCCTACTTCTATCTTGGCCTATTTGCTAAGGAAGCCTTGCTGAAAGCAAAGGGCATTCTCACCTGGGCAATGACCAGTGTTTGCCCAGACAGATGGCTTTGAGGATCAAAAATAGCTTGTGGACAGCTGACTTCAGGTGAGGTGGAGGTAGGGGCGGTCACATCTATCTACACACATCTGTGCACCCCTCTTATTGCTGCCCAGAGAAACCATGCCAAATGATTACTTTTTTTTTAGTTTTCCTAGAAGAAAAGTTTTCCCAGAAGAAGCCATACTGAAGAACTAACACAGCTTTGGCTATATGCAAGAAGGACTTTCTGATAACTATTAACAAGTTTTGAATCCCTCCCCTCTTTCATCCTGCCTGTTCTCTGCGGCCTCTTTTATGAGGAGCACCAGGCATATGAAAAGGTAATGTTGTCTTCTCCTTGGTGTTTGCTGGTCTGAAGGAAATAGAGGAGTTCATCAACAAATCAGCACTTAATGATGTTAAAGGAGTTGTTGATATAAAATACTGTGTTCAGGTGGAGACAGGTCAAAAAAAAAACGTCCAACCCAAATTCCACTGGAGCAGGTCCTGGTACAAATGTCACGAGTAGGCTTCTTCCGTTTCAGTCTCTTCCTCTCCTTCTGTAAAAGCAAAGCACTGCCAGAGTGTAGCTAAGAAATAAATAGGAAGGGACAAATTCTGAAGGACAGCACCTACCTCTTTTTTTTTATTATTATTTTAATTTTAATGGCTACATGATGCCCTGGGAAATGAAGGCAAGTTAAAAACAAAGAATCGCCTCATAATTCAGGTCTGTGACAGAACACAAACGTGTTTCCGAAAACTGAAGCCCTCTGGGACCTGGAGAGCTTGTGGTTTGGCCCATGCTGTCTGTGCATTACGGTTATTTGTCTACCGTAGCATTCTCACAGTTGGGTACTGTTTCTGCCTTCCTTACCACCGAGCAACCACTGCCCCCAAGTGCCCATTTGAAGGCTATTTTTTAAGTTCGGGGTTCACAAGGTTTTGCATGGGAGTGATACTGGGTTTAGCAATGAGGCCATCTCACAGGATACTGTCTGTGTGCTGTCAGCCTGGTGAGCTCTGGCAGCTGCTAGCACAGCCGAATCACTTCCTTTAGTATCCCACAAGCCATTTTCTCCCCACTGAACACCTATTACCTCTTAGAAACCATGATTTTTTAATGTCTCCATTTCCTCTGGTATTGCCTTTATACCCTGCACAGTGAAAACCAGTTTCTTGAAAGCCACTTCTCTGTCAAGATCAGTGCCAGACTATAATAAAGTTTTGGTCTTCCATATATTAAAAAATCTATCTTTTCTTACGTCTCCATCCACAGTAATGGCTCTATGTCATCCAGCTTCATTATACTTTCTCTTTGCTTTTATATCAGATCAAATGCACTCTTTCTACTTGGGCAATATAATTCATCATCATTCATTTTCCCTGGAAAAAAGTTTTCCATTATGGTTGTCCTTGTATCAGGGTCACCCATTTGACATATCTGCAGCTCCAAGGTGGCTCTCCAACAGCATAAGTTCATCCAGTACCACCAGCTGCTCTGTGCCGCTTAGCTGACAGTCACTTTGTTGTTTCTGTTTGTCACCATGTGGTGCTTTCCATCACTTTTTGGACTATGTGTGTTGAGTAACTCCTGATAAATATTTTGAGGCATCCTGCCTGCAGTAGCACCAAAAGGTGTAGCACCTAAACCGCCCCAGGCTTCAGCCTCCCACAGATCCTCAGATTGGGAACCTCAAAGTCCCAGTCTGCTCTGGGGGTTTGACCTCTCCCCCGGCTGTGGACATATTGCACAGGTGGGATTCTTACTGCTGTTCTTCAGGCTCCAATGCTGGCTTGTTTGTCATCAGCCAGGCATAACCAGGCATCCATTAGGGGATTATCAGTGCTGCCACACAGGTCAGGAGGTTTGTTTTGACCTGATTGTATCTGTGTCTTTTTTTTTTCATTACAATTTCAGATTCCACCTAAGCCACAGTATACAGTATTTTGAAGAGGCCTCCCAATTCTAAACTGGGACAAACTGGAAGTGTCAGTGATATTATGCCCAAGTCCTTGCAGTGCCCATTCTTGCTCATTCTTGTCTCAAGTTACATTTCATAATCTCAGGGACCCATGACAGCCGCTGCAATTTTGCATGATGGCTGACTTTTCCCACTGGTTAGAAATCATGGCTACAGCAGCAGTGCTCCTTAACATCATACCAAGCATGTCAGGATCAGCAAGAAATTCATTCCCTATCATGTGGTATTGTTTTATTCAAATGTATTTAAGGTAATTAAATACATTCATTTAGAGTGCACAATGCTTGCTTTGTATTTAGGATAACTATATATGAATAATGGTATTTGAATCTCAGGCATCTGATATTACAGATATATGAAACAGGCCATGAACACACGCTGCAATAATATTTACTTGAAATGAAGGAAGGAAATAAGAGAGGCCACAATAATGCTTTCAAGCCCCAGTAGATTTGTGATTTGTGTTAACTTGGCTGTAATAATCTTTTATATCCAGGTTGATATGTCCGTCAAAAATGTTGGCATGAAAATCAAGGAAAAAATTAGGCATCAATAAGCTAAAAGCCTTTTTCTTTCTCTCACTCTCTCTCTCTGAGACAATTTAATTCTGATCCTTTTATCAGTACTAGAAATTCGGAGTAACTGATCTAAGAGTTCAGTTTGTGATGTGTATACACTCATCAAGAAAAACATATGGAAACACTTTCTCTATTCAGGCCAGTGAGTAATGCAGCAATGTCTGGATTCCACTCCCACACACAGAGTGATTGAGCAGAAACCCTGTTGGTAGGCTGAGCAAGGGGGAAAAAAGTCCTGTTTCGTTAATGCGATACTTAGCAATCAGGTTGGCAACACTTCTAAGGCTGTTCTACCAATGACTCCCCAGTGGTATCATGGCTTTACAAAGCCTGTCTGGAAGCAGCAAATAATTGCCAGCAGGCAAAAAAGAATTTTAAGGAAAAGAAAAAAGCAGGAGTTTGAACATGAAATCAGGTCGCTACCTATTCTGCCCAAGAGGCAGCTGATTGCCCTGCAGCCGTTGGTGCTCAGGAGAGGAAGATTTCAGGGGAAACCCTCTGGAGCAAAGCTCTTAGAGGTGGTGTTGAAAGCTGCTGAACAGGTCCAGTCTTGCTCACAAACTAGCCACTTTCTTACCACCTTCAACTCACTCTTGGTCTCTCATTTTGATTACTTCTGGGTTTTACTCTTTAACCATTAAGTATGCAGAATAAACCTATCATTTCATGTGTCATTGTTTATTGAAGCCAGATCACCAGTGGAAAGGGAGCCTTGCAAGAAGACCAGACCCAGTTAACAGACTAGAGAAATAGGCAACTCTAATGTCTTTATTTTACATCTTGAATTTTCTCCTGCCTAAGTCAGTGCCCATTTTATTCTGGAAGCTTCTCAAACTTGTATCGGAAAGGCCTAAAGGTGCTCCTTTGTCCCATATAGATAGTGTACTTTAGAAGTTGGAAACGAGTTTTTCTTCAGGTTTTGGTTTTTGTACTTTTACTTTCCACCAGCTCCAATCTATATGCAATTTCCAGGTTAGCTAGAGTCCATACGTGACTGGGTTTTGCTCAGCCTGAGTATTTGAGAAAAGATGTACCTGTTGCACCAGAGATACGGAAAAAACATAAGAAGTCAAGAAGAATGAGACTGTTGGGATACCTTTCTCGTGGAGTGCTCTTTCACTGGTGAAATAGTGAAAAGCACCTCACTTGCCAGTGCAGTCAGGGCATGTTACATTGCATAAGCAAGCCTGAGTTCCTTTCTGTGGTTAAAGCAGTGCTCTGTCCTAGCGCTGTCAGGAGGTGTTATTTCCAGAACTGTGAGCCTGTTGGTTATGCATTTGTGTTTCACACATACCCTGTCTTTCTAAACAGACAAGCCTGTTTCCAAGTACTCTCAATCTCATTAACAACATAATCCAGAACAGAAAAATGCATTCATAATTTACACATGGCTGAAAAAGCAATTGTAAACTCTTAAGAATTTAGCATTGCAGTTTGGCTTTGGTTATGCCACATGATGGTATGAGCTTTAGAGCAAACTCAGCCTCAATGCTCCTTTGTTTCACCGTATCTGAGTATTTGATAGCATTAACAATTTCCCCTCTCCCCCACCCCAGATCACATCTAACTGCCTTTCTAATGTCAAAATGAGGATTGAGCTGTGCGATGCACATTACCAAATTGAACACAGATAACACAGAAAGCTTTTCAGACAAATAATAGATTCCAAAATGTGTGTTAGCCAACATTTTATTCTAGTCAGATAATAGAAATACCATAAACAGGATCATGTTCTTCACTGTATTGTAATTATACTAGACTCCCCTTCAACTAGTTAGCAGCTCATTTTGTTAGAGCTGATAGCCAAGGTAATATAGATTAAAAAAATTCCTTATGTTCACTTTCTTCTTTGTGTGCTGTTTCTCATTAAACATGTTGAGGGACCTTCCCTCCTCCCCACTGCCCTGGTTCCTTCCATACATCAGTCAGTTTAACTGCTAGGTTCCCTGCTGCCTTCCAGATCTGGGCGTCACGCACAAATACCCATGAAACATTTATCAAAAACCTCAGGTGCACCTGACTGAGTTCAGCTTCTGTTCAGAATGAGCTGCACATCACAGGTATGTTGTGTGTGTTTCATTAACTTTTCATCAAATATAGACACTAGGTTTCTCCATGAGAATTTTCCTTGGTGAACAACTTGACTATTCACTACCAGCCATTTTTTTCCACTCTGAAATCCACGCTGTGGAAACTATCCCGTGGGGTGAATTGCACAGTAGCATGTGATAGGATAGCTTGTCTTCCTTCCCTTCCAACAAAAGAAAAAGCCATGCAAGTCTGTGCAACATTGAAACTGGAATTGTTGCTCTGGGATGTGACCCAAAGAAAACTGGATTAATTCAAAACTGTGTCAAATGCAAAAGAAAAAATTCTGCAGCTTATCCACATAGACGGTGATGGGAGAAAGAAGGGGAGATTGGTTTTGAACATGAATTTATAGGGCACATTCAGCTTTTTGGCCTTGTTTATACTCAGGATTTGAAAGAAATTCAAGGCTGTTACTTAGCAGCCTGAGATTTCCCCTCTTCTGCGCTGTGTACCTTGGGAACAGTCCCATGAGTTCAGTCGGGTGTTTCAGCCTGCAGGTGGCACGCAGAGAGCATGGAGTGGAAAACGCACGCTGGCACACGCAGGCAGGCGCAGAGTCTCCAGGGGCTGTCGATTATCATTTCCTAAAGTGGTTATTGATCCAGCAATCACCAGCACAGCCTTCGCTTCTCACTGTGCTTTTGGAGCCCTCAGCTGATTGGAAAGACTCTCACAAAGAGACTGGCCATCAGTGGCATCGTTAGGGAGGAGAGGGAGAGAGGAGGGAAGTTTGCTTGTTCAAACACACCTCTGGGCAGAGGAAGGAGCAAGGGGAGTGGAGCTGAGTTAGGAGAGGGATAGGACAGAGCAGGATGCCACTCTGAGCAATCTTTCTTTTCTTTTAGGCTTTGGGTGAACCTTGCTTTGGCAATGTCAGAGCTCTCCTCCATAGTTTTTAGATAGGCCCAAGATGTGTAGGATTAAGAAATTAGAACAATTTCCTGATCTTCTGTCCTTCACCTTTTCCCCAGTGTTTTAGGTCTTTGTGGGCCAAATCTTTCAGAATACATGCACCAATACTTTCAAGTCAGGAAAATGTTTTTCCTCCCTCCTTCTGTCTTCTATGGCTTGCACAGCTATTTAAATTATTTTCACACTCCTTTATTTCTACACACTATTACTTCTTTACCTGAGTCCATACGGATATGCCCTTTATATGGCATCCCCTGTTAAGCAAGTAGATAAAAAAAAAAATAAAAAACAAAACTCAGCTCAGGTGTGAGGAATGTAGAAGACTTTACCTTGCAAGCAGAATTACAGCTGGAAAACAGAGTTAACACCAGCAGGAACTGAAGACTTCTCTTACCCATTGCTGTTCAAATTATAACCACCAGTGGTCAGGGAAGCAATCCATCGGACCTCAAATAAGGAACAAAGCAAGGCTAGCACTCCTCAGGTCTGTGTTTTCTTTTCTCTTCCCCTTGCTATTTATTTGCTTGCCTCTTGCTTGTCATCCAGTGCCTCCAAGCATGCCCAGCCCTCTTTCCTAATGTAGCGTCTCCTTTAATAATGTAGTCTGTGTAAATTGCAGCCTGACAAACTGCAGACTCATCAGAGGCACGACATGAGTAGATGCTTTCTCCGTGTAATCCTTTACTGTCAAAGAAGCCAATACATACAAAATCTTCATTTGCCTTGAGACACCCTATGGCAGAGCAGATCAAGCTGCTCTTTTCCTTCATTACAAATGTGTCTTCTCTCTGCAAGATTAACAGGCATTACTGCGGATTTGGGATATCTGTACTGTCAGGGATCGTTTGCAGCCATCACTAGGCAAAGCACAGCAGCACAGCAATAGCTGTTACGCTGCTCATCAAAACCAGCAATCTGTCCTTCTTCTTCACCACTAAAATGAACAGTGCTGCACCCTGAATTGGCCATGTCAGTGCCTGTCACCCAATTCACATGGGAAACCAGTCCTTCTCTTCTGGGCAAACAGCACAAGATTGTGAAATAAAAAGAAAGTTTACTAGACAGCACTGATTTAATGATGTCAATAAACAATAGCTATTAGTCCAATTACATAAGAGCAGCAAGCCCTAACACCAGAAGATGATAAATACAGATCAATTTCAGCTTCTTTACCTTATGCAGCTTTCCAGATAAGGAATGAAATGCCAGAGTTTATCTTTCTGCAGATGGCTCTGATACAGTTTAATTGTGAGTTACAAAGGGCTTTCTTGCCTGGAAAGAAAATCCTTTGCTCTCCCCTTAAGTGGGGCTGAAATTGTTCTCAGTTTGCAGTTACTTGTAGGCTGAAAAGTGAGAATTTACCTTGTTTCCCCAGGTCTTTGTACTTAGAAATGCATAAAGGAAGCAGCGTTTAGCCTGTCTCAGAAATGCTACATTTTGTTTTGATCTATTTTCAAGCAGTTTAGGAGATACGCAGCTCGCTGGGTACCACTGCAATGGTGCAAGGGAGAGTGTGGGAGAGTGAGGTGGTTTTATGCCATCAGGTCATGGCAAGGCATCAAATAGATCAGCATCACCATAACAGTAACAAAATTGTTAATCAGAGACACCCAGCAGAATCTGAGCCCCTGAGCCACACACTTCACATGGCATGTTCATCTCAGTGTCAGTGTTTCAGCCCATGGCTGACCCCACAGCCCTGCCCTCAAAATGACATTTCTGTGCTTTGAGGGCACAGGGCCTCTGCTAGTACACACTGTGGTAAGGCAGCAGTGCAAGGGGATACTCATGGGGCCATGCTGTGCCCTCCCAATACTGTCTCATGGCTTTGCAGATATGCCTTTTATTAACTGCTTAGAGACAAATTAGCTTTAAGGGAAAGAGAGCAGAGGACTTCCCATCCCCTCTTTGCATTCACCTGGCATTTAGCTTAATTTCCTGTAGTTATACTTCACCACTTGGTCCTGTCCTTTGATCCTTGCATAAGGGACTAAACAACAGTGGCTACCCTAAATTACTGTGCTAAAAATGATGGAAAAACATATTTTGAAATGCATAGTCCTGGCTAAAAATAGATAATCCATTTGAAAGGTATTTAAAATATTATTTCAGAGCTATTATAATTATCTTATTATAATGCATATTTGCAAAAATAACAGCTTTTGACATGTTCAGGCCAAGTTTCATCTCAAAATGACCTCTCACAGCACTTACTATCACTGTGAAACTGTTAATTATATCTTGGCAGAAATGAGACCCCTATAATTAGGCTGATATGTTTGACAGATTATTTATTTTTCACAAAAAAGGTTGACCACAAATACTTCTTCATCGACCTAACAACCTTTCCATTTGAAAACCCCTAATGTGAAAGATTCAGTCCATCTTGCCACTACAGTGGCTTGATATGATTTGGTAGGACTTACTGAGTAGTTTGAAGCCAATTTGTTAATGGAACGAACTAAGAGGTCTTGAACTGTGAGAAGTCAGTTGGCCACTTAGCTTGTCCTATACAGTTTTTTTTTCCCAAAGACAACTCCAGAGCTTCTCACCCTTCATCTTCCCTGTGGCAACTTGCTCTGGTGTTTCAGACACCCAGCTGCCTCTCAAAAGGCAATGGTGTTAGCCATGAGACCCCTAGCCATGATATCAAAAATGTAATTCCCAGAATTTCAATCAACTGCATGTGATGAGACCTTAGATTAGACCCTCCAGACATGCTGGCACTCTCTTGCAATATCCCCTTTGCTCAGGGCAGGAGGAGAAGGCAGAGCTTAGATCCATCCCAACGCTCCCAGTCAGTTGCCAGCACCTATAATAAATGCTTGGAACGATGCAGAGCTCTAACTAATGGGTCAGCTTCATTTGGAGCTTGGCTCACATGGCTCTGTACAAATGCCCGTAGTATGGGGAATAAAAAAAGAGGAATTAGAGATGTGTACGTGGCTACAGTGGTAAGATATTGGCATCACAGAAACAAGGTGGGATGGCTTTTATGACTGTGTTGGAATGGAAGGTTATAGGCTCTTTAGCAAAGACAGGCCAGGCAGATGGGGATGGGGAATAGCTATGTATGTCAGTGATAGGCTGGAGAGTATGGAACTCTGCCTGGGCACAGGTGAGCAGTCAACAGAGAGCTTGGGGGTCAAAGGGAGAGCAGCAATGGGGTAAATGACTGTGGGGATCTGTTCCAGACAGCCTGATCAGGAGGACTCTGTGGATAAAGCGCTCTATAGACAGATAAGAGTAGCATCATGCTCATAGACCCTTGTTCTCATGGGGGACTTCAACCACCCTGACATCTGTTAGGGGGATAGTACGGCCCAGCACAAGCTGTCCAGGAGGTTCCTCGATTGTGTGGAAGATAATTTCCTTCTGCAAGTAATAGAGGAGCCGACAAGGAGAGGTGCCATGCTTGACCTCACACTCACCAAAAGGGAGGGGCTGGTTGGAAATGTGATGCTCCAGGGCAGACTTGATTGCAGCAATCATGAGATGCTCGAATTTGAGATCCTCAGGACAGTGAGAAGAGTGTGCAGCAAGCTCACTGCCCTGGACTTCAAGAGAGTAGACTTTGGCCTCTTCAGGAACCTGCTTAGTAAGGTTCCATGGGATAAAGCCCTAGAGGGCAAGTTGGCCCAAGGTTGATATTCGAGGATCGCCTGCTCTAAGCTCAGGAGCATCGTGACCTGACAAGAAGAAAATGGGGCAAGGAGGCCAGGAGGCTTCTGTGGATGGATGAGGAGCTGCTGAGAAAACTCAGAGGGGAAAAAAGAAGCTTTAAAAGCAGGAAGAGAGGACAGGAGGCCTGGGAAGAATGGAGGGACATTGCCTGGGAAACTAGGGACAAGGTTCAGACAGCTAAGGCCCAGTTAGAATTGAGTTTGGCCAGGAACGTGAAAGATAACAGGAAGGGTTTCTATAGGTATGTAGCAAACAAAAGGCAGACTAGGGATAATGTGGGCCATCTCCAGAAGCTCTCGGGAGAACTGGCTACCCTGGATTTGGAGAAGGCTGAGGTTCTCAATGACTTCTTTGCCTCAGTCTTCACTGCCAAGTGCTCTAGTCACACCCCTCAAGTCTTGGAAGGCAGATTCAGGGACTGTGAGAATGAAGACCTTGGGCCCACTGTAGGAGAGGATCAGGTTTGAGACCATCTTAAGAACCTGAACGTGCACAAGTCCATGGGACCTGATGGAATCCATCCACGCGTCCTGACAGAGCTGGTGAATTAAGTTGCTAAGCCACTGGCCATCATATTTGAGAAATCATGGCAGTCAGGTGAAGTTCGTGATGACTGGAAAAAGGGTAATATTATCTCCATTTTCAAGAAGGGGAAAATGGATGACCCAGGGAACTACAGACCAGTCAGTCTCACCTCTGTGCCGGGCAAAATCTTGGAGCAGATTCTCCTGGAAGGGATGCTAAGGCACATGAAAAACAACAAGGTGCTTGGTGACAGCCAGCATGGCTTCACTAAGGGGAAATCCTGCCTGTCCAATTTGGTGGCCTTCTATGATGAGGCTACGGAACTGATGGACAGGGGTAGAGCAGTTGATGTCATCTACCTGGACTTGTGTAAAGTGTTTGACACTGTCCCACACGGCATCCTTGTCTCTAAATTGAAGAGATACCAATTTGATGTGTGGACCACCCTGTGAATAAAGAACTGGCTGGATGGCCACAGGCCATTGTGGTCAACAGCTTAATGTCCAACTGAAGACCAGTAACGAGTGGTGTCCCTCAGGGGTTGGTGTTGGGACTGATCCTGTTCAACATCTTTGTATGTGACATAGGCAGTGAGATTGAGTGCTCTCTTAGTAAGTCTGCTGATGACACTGTTACATGGCTCGACTGATACGCTGACATCCAGAGAGACCTGGGCACGCTTGAGAGGTGGGGCAATGCCAGCATCGTGAAGTTCAATCAAGACAACTACAAGGTCCTACACCTGGATCGAGTCAATGCCAGGCACAGCTACAGGCTGGGCAAAGAAGAGATTCAGAGCAGCCCTGCAGAGAAGGACTTGGGGGTGTTGGTCAATGAGAAAATGAAACTGATCCTGCTTCAGTGTGTGCTCATAGCCCAGAAATCCAACCGTATCCTGGGCTGCATCAAAAGGAGTGTGACCAGTAGGTCAAAGGAGGTGACCCTGCCCCTCTACTCTGCTCTTGAGATCCCACCTGGAGTATCGTGTGCAGTTCTGGTGTCCTAAACAGAAGGAGGACATGGAGCTGTTGGAGGAAGTCTAAAGGAGGGCCACAAGGGTGATCAGGGGTCTCGAGCACCTCCCTGTATGAAGACAGGCTGAGGAAGTTGGGGCTTTTCAGCCTGCAGAAGGCTGTGTGGTGACCTCATAGCAGCCTTCCAGTATCTGAAGGGGGCTTATAAGGATGCTGCGGAGGGGCTATTCATTAGGGACTGTAGTGATAGGACAAGGGGTAATGAGTTGAAGCTTAAAGAGGGGAAGTTCAGGTTAGATATAAGAAAGAAGTTCTTAACTGTGTGGGTGGTGAGGCACTGGAACAGGTTGCCCAAAGAAGTGGTAAATGCTCCATCTATGGCAGTGTTCAAGGCCAGGTTGGACAGAATCTTGGTTGGCATGGTTTAGTGTGTGGTGTCCATTCCCATGGCAGGGGGTTGAACTAGATGATCTTAAGGTCCTTTCCAACCCTAACTTTTATGATTCTAACCACAATAGCTGAAGATTAAAACACTGGTACCCTGAGCCCTATCTGTTCCAAAGCCTATCAGTATTCTTTCTGCCCATCTGTCAGCTGTCCCCAAGAGGAAGGGCTCTTCACAACCTGCAGCAGTGCATATTTGGGAGTGGTTTAGGGAAAGGAGGGAAAGGGTATTGTTTTTTTAAAGCTTCATTTAGAAAATTGAATATAAAAGACATAATTGGATCAAATTACAAATATTGCCAAAGGAATCAAGTGCCCTAATGTGCCTTTTCTTTCAAAGTGGAAGGACAGCTAAATGCCCCTCAAATTCATTTCAGGCTTTCATTTCACCTCCTTGCAAAAGTTACTTGAAAGAAAATCACATCATTCATAAGTTCTTAAAGAAGTAAACTGGTAAACGTGGGGTGGCTGACCCGTTTTTCTCTCAGCAACTCATTGGAGCTCGCTCTTCATGTGCCCAAATTAAGGCAATGTGCCTTAGCTCAAATTCTGCTTAGTGAGGTTTAAGCTAAGGGAAGCTATTTCACAGCAGGGACATGTTAAGGACCTGCACAGGGGTATTTAGAGGGACTGAGCTGTAGGAAGCTGACTCAGGAAGAGCTGTCACATTCCTACATTTGGTCAAGGATATTCTTCATGTCTCACACTCCATGACCAGCAGAGCAATCTCCAGCGAACACCCTGGTGTGGAGCCAATCTTGTTCCCTGCCTGGCATGGGGCCCGTTTCTCTTCAGGATGAAGGGCTATTTGCTGAATTGTTGGATGGTTCCAGAGATTTGGTTTTCTGAATGCAAGTTTTAATTTATATTATTATATTAGAGTAGCATTTGTGAAAGAAGATATTTCTATTGGAAATGTATGGCTATGTTTGTTTTCTGCAGGATTTTGTCCATTCTATACCAGTCACTATAGAATGACATATTTTAAAAAAAACAACAATTTGAAACCAAAAGTTCAATTGTAGAAGTGCAGGAAATGCCCTAGAATCATGTTCCAAGGACAGTACTCCTGCTTAATACAAAACTACCGATGCTTTCAAAAGCTGTTACTAACTAGAGCTGCATCAACACCACCACAGATTGAAGTGATCCTTGAGATTCAAAAAGCTTTTTCCTCATTCCATTTGATTTGTCAAATAAATGTGATAAATAGCTTGATCAATGGCTTCTGAAAGTTAAACCTCACATGGAGCAAACATTACCTTTTTGCCTAGGAGGTGAAAGAAAGAAAGTTGAACTGCACATAGACTGAAGGATAAAATCTGGGCCACAGTACCCACAGGGAAGCAGATGAACAGTTTTTGTGAATGAGGCTAGTGATGTGGGGGTTTTAAGTGTTATATTCCCATAACTGCTATCACTAACAAACATTTATGTTGGTGCAATGCCCAGTCATTTCAACCTGATGAGAATTCCTACAAGGCTCCACTGCAGTAGCTTTTCTACAAACTAATGACAGTGTGTGCTTTCCATTACCCTGGAATACTTGATATATGTTTTATTACACTGAATACCTTGGCATGAATGGTCTGCTTCTGGCTGCATTTACGGCTAAGTCTTCTTGTTTTCAAAGAGTTGAACATTAAGTTGTTTGCTAAGAGGGATGAATTTCCTTCTGCCTCAGTGATGTTCAAAATAAGCATTTTGTATAATTCCTGCCATTTCTCCTCCAATTGAATTGTATTCCCTAAACCTTGTAAAACTGTAGGCTGATTTATTTCAAACTCATTTCCCCCAGAAGCCCTTTTGCTTCTCAACAATATTTTTACTGTAATACCTACACTAGTGATAGTCACTTAATCACTCTGACAGAGTTGAAGTGTCATTATCTTCAGTTTTCCATGCAGACACAGAATAATACAGAAAAGGAATTAATCCCACTCAGTTTCAGCCATGTAAAAGTTAAGGATCTGGTCTAAGCTTGTTTTATGCAGGCTCCTCTTACGGAGAGCTGTAGAGAGCAGCCTCACACTTGCAGACCCTTGCCCCCTCAAGGGGCACTTCAGCCACCCCTGTATTTGTTGGAGGGACAGTACAGCCCAGCACAAGTAATCCAGGAGGTTCCTCTACCATGTGGTAAGACATTTCCTTCTGCAAGTAATAGAGGAGCCGACAAGGAGAGGTGCCATGCTTGACCTTGTGCACACCAACAGGGAGGGGCTGGTTGGAAATGTGATGCTCCAGGGCAGACTTGATTGCAGCAATCATGAGATGGTCAAATTCTTGATCCTCAGGACAGTGAGAAGAGTGTGCAGCAAGCTCACTGCCCTGGACTTCAAGAGAGCAGACTTTGGCCTCTTCAGGAACTTGCTTAGTAAGGTGCCATGGGATAAAGCCCTAGAGGACCAGGGAGGGAGGCCAAGACTGCTGGCTGATATTCAAGGATCACCTGCTCTAAGCTCAGGAGCATCGTGACCTGACAAGAAGAAAATGGGGCAAGGAGGCCAGGAGGCTTCTGTGGATGGATGAGGAGCTGCTGAGAAAACTCAGAGGGGGGAAAAAAAGAAGCTTTAAAAGCAGGAAGAGAGGACAGGAGGCCTGGGAAGAATGGAGGGACGTTGTCCAGGAAGGTAGGAATCAGTTAGAATTGCGTTTGGCCAAGGATGTGAAAGATAACAGGAATGGCTTCTGTAGGTATGTAGCAAACAAAAGACAGACTAGGGATAATGTGGGTCCTCTCCGAAAGCTATCGATTTTATCATTTTATCTTATGCATGCTTATTTTTGTATATATAATTTTAATGCTATTGTATTGATTTTTATGTAGTGACAACAGCACTTGGCAGAATCCACTGCAATGTTTTCAGGGAGTGATCAAGACTGGAGTGGGTCAAGAACTGAGGATTTTTACTAGAACCATTGTTTGTTCAGAGACTGCCCTGTCACTCACAGATCAATTCTTATTTTGAACTCTGTGTGTGTGTATTATAATTTGCACAGGTATGATGCCTTGGTAAAGGTATGATACAGCTCTTGTCTCAATATGCCAAGAGTATGTGCACATTTTACTCGCACAGTAATGTATGCATAATGACTGAGACCTCTTGTTTACGTTCACTGTCTTGATGCTGAGAGCATTACTTACCATTTTATGTTTGTAATTCTGTATGTTCAATGTGTGGAACAACTGCATGTTAACTTGTTTTACTATCTGTTGATAATTCAGAAAAATTTAATCTTAAAGTAGTTATGTGCTAAACTTCATTCTTTCCTGAAAATGTGCATAAAGAGAAGACAATTTTAGATGCATTTCTTTGGGGGACTTCAAGATGTGAAGGAGTTCTAAGACTTGGGAAAAGGCTTACAAAACAACATGCTACCATTATTCATCCACCGTCTTGTAAAAGTTTAGCTTTCTGAAGCCCATAAGTAAATACATACATTTTCTCCTTAGGATAGTGAGTTCAAAGTAATGAAATCAGAACTTGTCATAGTTCATAAACATAGATATCATTGCCATCCACTGTTAATGTTATAATTTGAACCTTCCATTCATAGTTCCTTATTTCTCTCTAGGTATTAGGGAAGCAGTGATTTGTGGAGTCCAGAGAAGCCAGTCTGCAAGCAGTGAGGAAAGAGGATTCCTCACATTTCCTGATCTGAGCTAGGTGACTTTCTAAAGATGGAACAATCTGTGGAAAAAAAGTAACTGAGGAGGCAGGATCAACAAGCTGGCTCCAGACAGTGAGTCCACCCCTCCCAGCTTCACCCTTGATCACCAGAGTCCATGGCTGTGCACCTTCAGATTAGAAGACAAACTAAAATCATGAAGGACAAGCTCAGCTGTTCAATGTAATTAACAGGCAAACTCTTCTTTTACACTGACTGACCCTTTGTTGAAAGGAGTGGAACTACTTGGGGAGAAAGGCAATTGCTGTAAGTGAGCAACTGCTGTAATTTTCCAGCCCTTTCTGCACTGCAAAAATAGCCCTGACTCTACAGTTACATAAATGGATTGCTAGGTGTAAAAGGATTTGTCAGCAAGGATATGGTTCTGCAGTAAGAAGCTGGAGGACCTAAATATGCATACACTCCTCAGCATCAGTTATGTGTAAGTAAAATGAGTCCCGTGAGCAGGGGCTGTACTTTAACAAATAGCCTCACTTCTCTACCCCAGGTCCCACCCTGTGAATAATGGGAGAGTTGTGATGGATGCACCAGGAGCAGCCTAGCAAAGCATGTTTGCTTTTAAAACACTGCTCCCTATGGATAAGCCAAGATCCTACTTGGCAGCCGCATGAGGAAGTTTGCAGTGATCATGACCTGACCAGATAAAATAATCTGGGGCCTAACATATGCAACACAGTACCTTTTCACAGTGTTTATTCAAATTTAAAGAAGAGCTGGGCCAGTTCCAGGTAAGGTGTGTCCATGGCCAGCAGTAAGTTACTTCTGTCATTTTTAAGAAGGCCAGATGCTGGCTAGTGAGAGTACAGATTGGAGGGCTGAAAAGGAAGCAGATTTTCACTTTGCTCTTTACAGATAACTAAATGTTGCCAGAATTCAATTGAAGAAGGCTGATGCTGCACTTGTAACTGTCTTGTCCAGGAGAGAAGAGAGTCATGGCTGTAAATAATGCATACAGATCCATAAAGTTAGGAGGTGGAAACCAAAATGCCGATGGAACTTCACTCCTGAGCAAGTGAAAAGCAAGAAAGGGAATTCATTCTCTTCTTTGATAACTTTAAGGGAAGCCCTACTATAAGGAAGACTCCCTAGCATGAACTGAATTTGGAGACCAAGTCTAGCACACATTAATTGGAAAACTATGACCAAGATACTTCAAACACTGGAGTGCTTGGTTTAAGAATGAAGGAATAATTTGGAATACATGTCTGCTTGTGTCTATATTGTGTAATAACATGGGCTGCTTTTAATTTTTATAGCAAGATTTTCTACTCCTCTCTGTAACTCACCCTTTAAAACTCTCAGATCTGAAGAAAGTCTGAGAAACCTCCTGAGAGTATTCACATGAACATTTGTCTACAGAATTACACCATTGTTTAATAAACAGCAGCTAAATGAATTTACATTCCCACCACACACATGAGGGCTATGTGTTTGTGGGTGTCCTGCAGAAGCACAGGGATAAAGTGGGCTGAATGTTGAATTCCACAAAAAAAAACAGATGTGCCTGGTGATGTCCAGATTGCAGCTTAAGATAAGGGACATGCAGGTTAAGTCCAGGTTCTGGCAGATTCAAGGGAGAGTTTTTCATTGCTGCGTTATCCAAGTCACGCAAAGTAAAATCTTAAACACTCAACCAAGTCCAAGTATTATCTCACTGCAGGGAACAGAATCATCCTCTCTGATAAATTATAGCAATGCAATTCTGAAAAGTTTTCTGTTGATGCAAGTGTTACAACCAGCCCTAGTCCACATTTAAAATGCAACTGTGCATGCAAAGCTACCCGTCAGCTGGTTCTTACCTTGGAAAGTAAGCCTTGTGTGCTAAACTGCTTCTCACAGTGTGTCAGAGAAGGAGTCTACATCCAGAAGGTCATCAAAGCCACTCCAGCCCATGATGAAAGGCAGGGGAAGTCCCACAGGACCTGTGTCAGTGCTGCAAAGACAAGATGCCTTTGGTTTCAATCACTTTGCACTGACACTTTGGTTTCAATCTGTAGAAATTGTGATATATACCTAGAATAATTTTTATTCTTTTCAGCGGAAAATGAAAACACAGAAATACTGCCTTCAGTGGAGGGCTTCTTCCTTAGGACCTGCTTGCCTACAGTTCTGGGGAATGAAAGAGGCTGGGGGTGAGCTCGTCATCAGGAAAGGCAGAAACATCCAATGTCGGAGAAAGCAGCAAAGCAACACATATAAGAGAGGAAAGTGAGCATGGAAGCAAAGGCCCAAGTGTCCAACAAAACCCACTGTTAGAGAATTTGTAGGCTGCAGAGCAGGAAGGCCATTGCTAATCTATGAACTAGTGCTGCCAATGGAGACCAAAGAGCTATCAGAAGAAGAAATCAGAAAGGAAGCAGCAGGTGACAATGAAACCCTTGAGGAGGCTCAAGACCTTGGTCAAAGGAAAAGATCCAGCACTGCACACCAACAATGAAAGAGCCAAAGAGGCACAGACAGAGGAAGTAGAGACTGCTGGGGGGAGAAGGGAGATCATGAGGCAATAAAGCCAGAGGATTCAGGCTGAACAGATGGAGAAGAAATGGACGGTAACAAAGAGAAAGGTAAGATAGAGTGCAGGTCAAAGGAAAAGACAAATGAAGAGCACAGACTCTCAGCACAGCACTAAACTGGCTCATGAGAGTATTGCAAACAAAAGAAGTTGTTTCAAACCAGGGCTCATGTAAGACATTGCTGTAATTAGTCAATCAGCCTAGCTTCTGGCCAGGGGCTGCCAGGCACAACATCAAAGTCCAAAGCAACAGGCTCTACTCATGTTATTGAAATAAAATAAAATTTTAAAAGTCCTGCAACAAAGGCTGATTCATTATAATACTTTTCCATGAAACAGTCAATATTATCTGTCGGTTCCTTAGGCATAAAAGTGGAGACTGAAGAAACATGTGAGATTCAGACAAGGAAAGCAAGGTTTTACCAGCACAGGCTCAAAATGGCTACACAGGCTGGAAAAGTAGGTGCATCCAGCTGCATCTAGGTGGATCATGTAGGTTGTCCCATGTGAACACTAAAAGCCTTTTATCACATTTAATTTTAAAAGTAATGGTAAAAAGCAATTAAATTAAATGGATATTGCCTTTCATTCACATCACTTCTGCAGCCCATCTTTCTCCAGGGTATGACCTTAGACAGAAAAAAAATAATAACTATTTCATTTTAGAACCCCCTGTAATTGACACCAGTGTTTTGTTTTGGTTTGTTTTTTTCCACACAATGCATTAGATTTTTAATGGTAGGATATTCTGGATGGACTTTAAACCTAACCTCTGAAGTGTGCTAGTAGTATCAGGCCTAATGGTGGTGTAATTTTAGTAGATGGGAGATTAAGTGAAGATTTTTTATTAGGGGGTGGAAGTACAAGGTATAATCCTACAGCAGAAAGATTGACAGTATCAAAGGTGTTTCAATTATCAAATATGTCTGTAGTTTATCATAGGGACGCTACCATCATGAGTGAGATATATATATACCAGTGTACTTTCACCAGGAAACATTTGAGGTGTTTTAAGCTTTATTTGTATATTTTTGTTTTCTGTTAAATTGTGCTCTCCAGAAGTCAAGCCAAATATAAACTAGCTCCACGAACTTTTCCTAGGGGACTCTGCCTTCTACATCAGTGTAAGCAAAATAGCTGAGAGTTCACACCAACCATGTGTTAATGATGGCAGCAGAGCTACTGTTTCATAAGAAGTATCACAAAAATTATGTGCACTCCCAAGGACGAAAAAAAGAGTGAGCAGCTATGCCAAAAGATTTTGGACAAAGGATTCATATTCTGAGTTCTTTCACTGCATAATGGCTTTCCTTCACTGCTAGCTTTCATATTTTGATGAAATAGCACTCATCCTTATTATCTGTAAGATGTCTTTTGTGAGATGTTCATAGGCTGAAGTCTGCAGACCGAATCATTCAAGATTTTCTATGGGCCTGATTCTGCATCAGGAAAGTTGATGTGAATTTTATTGGTGATTTGTCAGGGTATCTGAGGTTTTTATCTTAGAAATGTTCATACGAAAAAAGTTTAAAGTACTTTTGATATTACATTTTATTCTTCTAATATGCTAACAGAAATCCAATGAGCCAGTGCTGATCTAGATTTAGATGGTGTGGACTGTGTAAAATTGAAGGCTCCGAAGAGCAGCCTGCAAGTAGCAGGCAGCAGCAGAAACAAGTAGCAAACAGAACTAATCTTTAAAAATGCATTAATTTTTATTGAAGAAGACTGTGCTAGTACCACACTAGACACTTAGAATATGGGAAGTAAACTAGTGAAGAATCCCCTGAAAAAGGTCTGACCAAGTTCATCCCACCCTCCTACCCTGCCCAAGAAAAAGTTTTCTTTTAGTGCTGTATGTATTAGAGTATTATTCATAAGCTGAACAAGCACCCGTTTACTGCTGCCAGTATTTATGACAATTATTAAAACCACAAATCTCTGTTTTGCACTAAATTACATTTCAAGGGTTCCTGCCATGCATAACAAAGGAGGCTTGTCATGGTGACACAGTGCCACAGACCAGACCTTGCAACAGGTCTTTCCTATGGCACAGAGTATGGGAAGGGCTGGAGGAGTGAGCAGGGCATGAGCCCTTGGCTCCCCCAGGCGCTGTCTGCCTGACTACGATTCAGCAGCCAGTTTTCCTGGGCTCTGCACAGCTCCAGCAGCCCCAACCTCCCCAGTGCTCAGACACTGGGGAAGAAAAGCTAAGTGTTAGCAGTTGGCTGGCTCTGGTCACTCTTGAAAAGTCCCTTTGTAGGTCATGGAGATGGATTTTATCAGCTGTGAGTGTCCATTGGTCACACACAAGGAACCCTCTTACAAGATGATAAATATAGAATAGTGAGTAATACTACAGAAATGCTAGCAACTTGTATTGAGACTGACTGTGTTTCACCATGGAAAAGTCAATGTTCAGAGGTATTTATTCGTTACCTGGAGAGCTTTGGTTTGAAACAAGTACCCATGAGACATTCATTTACATCCCAAGGTTTCCCAAAGGAAGTGTTCAGTCTCCTAGTGAAGGCAGTACATGATTAAGAGTCTCTCTTGAAAAAAAAGGATATAGATATCACTCTTTAGTATATACACACATATTGAGATGTGGTCTGATGAAGATTATCTGAAGAGTAATCAGGTCCTCACTCAGCTAAAGGCTTTAAGTATGAAAAACTCAACCTATTTTAACATGGTTCACAGATACAAGACAATTTGCCAGAAAGTGAAGTCCCTAGATACAGCTATAAAAATTCTGAAATGGATGCCATCAACAATCACTGACAGGTTTCCAGTACTGAGTATGTTAGATTCTATTCACACAGAAGGATACCATTCAAGGAGCTCATGCCACTTTTCACCAGCTACTAAGAAAGAGAAAAATGACTGCTACTGCTGAACTCAGGACAGATGGACGTCCATATGGGACAAACCCAGAATGTGTCATGTGAGCTCTGTCATTGCGTTGAGGAACCAGAGTTCCAGCAACACCACCCATTGGTGTTTCAGATAATTATTGCAATTAAAAAGAAATATATTAAGCAGTAAAATCCTTATAAAGCCACCACATTGTCCATGTAGGGAACCAAAGTGTCAATGGCAGGGTATTTTAGCCTGGGAGGTACCTTGGGCAGTCTCAATAATGCTCCTTGCTAGTGTGAGAAAACCCCAAGTGACAAAACAGGACTGAATTCACCCACATGCTCCATTGACTTCAGGCTATAAGCAAGCGTACATTTGCTTCAGCTCATTTCTCATAAGACGGTTAGGTATTGCTGATAGATCCTTTTATGCCCTTTTCTTTCTACAGCAGAAGATCTCTTTCCGTGTGCAGGAGCACTCTTATCAAAGGCAACAGAGACTGACCAAGATCTCTGGTTATTTTGACTTTGTTTCCCCAAATCACAGTATAGCACCATAATTAAACCTTCAATCTGCTGAAAACCCAGAGCCACACACCAGGCTCGGTAGCAGCCCCAAGTACCCAAGCAGACACCTCCAAGAGCATCACTTCCTCCTGTGCCTCCCTATTAGCTTCAGCTGTCTAAGGCAGGTGTTTTCAGCTTAGTGTTTGTGATCTGTGGAGAGGTTAAGGCAAGCTAATGTAATCTGGTTCCAGTTCAGCAGAGCTTGTAAGCACGTAGCTTAATTTGATTGGAGTCCCTGGGACTATTACGTTGTGTGTTATTAACTGTGTGCTTATGTCTTTGCTAGCCTGGGAAAGGGCTTCCCAATTTTGTAGATCTCTAATAGGCAGTAGTACTGTCTAGACAGTGCCCAAAACAACCGTTGTTTTTCAGTAGCTGTTTGTTAGGAGCCTTTCTTTCTCCATGCATTTTTCAATGGGGCTTTGCCTGAATATTGCAGTGAGCCCAAAAGCCTGGGGTGTGAACACATAGGATTTATGCAAGTTACATCACTGGTCTCAAACTCTTCAGTTTGCCATCTCTGTTAGAAGTTTTGGAGGGGGCTGATTATATACTTATTTGAACCAGCTGTGTCGTATTCCCTTTCTTCCTCCATATTGCATGGCACAACTGAGGTGAGCTATTGTAAGGCTGTGAAAAAAATTGTGTTGCCTCCATGTTTTTATTACCTGGTCAGTTGCATACTTTTCTTAGCCTCACATTGTCAAGACTGAAGATAGCCAGTCTCCTACACCACAGATCTGATCTGCCCAAGAATTGGTCTAGCTTTTTATCTTCTTTTCAGCTTTCAATTGCTTATTTCATGCATAAAAGATGACTACACATCAGGAAATTGTAGTAATGGAAGAGGAGTTCTTGTACCTTATGTACAGGACATTATTTGTGCTGAGCCTTGATGGGCCTTGCTATCTACTTGTTGCATGCTTTTCCTCAAGGATGCCTCAACAGCACTGTGAGTGCTTCCTCATGAATGCCTGCAATGAGGCCGGCAGGTGCTGCTACCACGTATGTATCTCCAAAGAACATCTAAATAACTAAAACATAAAAATAACCACAGTTCCTTGAAATCAATCACAGACTTTAATGATATGAAACCCTAATGTTGGAGCCTTTCCATGGAAAAATCAAATTTCTTCCAAGGCAACAGATATTAACATTATAAATTAAAACATGCCGGTCATAAATCTCTGTCAAAAAAAACTGATTGACCCTAAATCATAGAGCTGCTGTGCTAGAACAATCTTCTGTAAACTGGATGAGAGAGGGATATAGCATTTAAAAGTATTAGTTATAACATCTGGGAAAAAAAGTGCCTTTTTCTCTTCTATGTATCAGAAATCGAACATTGCAGTATTCATTCCCTGGTTGTTTGTGCCATTTCAAAAGAGCAATTGCAATTAAAGGAACATATGACCTTTTGTCCTCAAGGGAGACTCAAGTCGTCCTCTGGTTTAAAGCAGCTGGCCGTAGCAAACAAAATCTTCTAAGACATTTATCTAAGTGTAATGGTGTATAATGGTGCATTTGCACTAAACCAAAGAAAACTTCTAGCCATGTGAGCCAATGAGGGACACAGGGATCATGTAAGAATATCAGATGATCCATAATAAAACTCATGTGTTTCACAACAAAAATGGAAACTGTAGTAAAACCTGTGGATATTCTTCTACCATTTTCTACCTTCTTAATTTCTAGCTCAGGGTTTTCCCTAGCATTGGCCTACCTAGATTTTTGATTAATATATTGCTGATTTTCCATAGATACAAAAGACTATAAAGCTTAGTTTTTAGGCCAGCACACCATTTGCCTCTCAAAACATGCAAAGTAGAGCACGTAAAAAAAAACCTAGGGTGTGTGCATGGATGTGTGTGTGTACAAAAAGATGCACTACAAATTGCCAAGTCATTCTTTGCAGTAGGATTATACAGTTCACTACCTAAATTCAAAGGCTTTTTTTTCATGCCCAATTTGGGCAGGTATGAGACCAGAAGAAAAAGGAAGGAAACCATGTAAGAGCTTTAGAATATATGAATTATAGGAATATAGAAAATCAGGCTACTAAAATAAAACTACATGCCTCTGCATTAATGCAGAAGGGCTGCACTTCCAAGGGGTGTTCTGGAAATGTTATAAGCTTATGAAAATAGGAGGACTGGCTCAGCCTCAGGGAGAAAGGAAAAAGAAATAGGTCCCTGTGTCAGGCCCACAGCAGATAGATTCAGGCAACCTCTTTGTGAGGAAGAGGGAGGGATTCTGTCATTTAAAGGAACAAACCCTGAAGCAGTGGAGTGCCAGCCTTGAGCCAGTCAGATCAAGCTATTTTCCACAACAATCAGAAGCGCTGAAAAAGACCTGAGGGGTTTTGTCGTTTGCACTTCTAAATCAGGAGAAAAAAAAAAGTGAATTGCCTTTCATTTATTGGGTTTTTAGATGGAATTAGCTGAGACTGGAGTTCTTTCGTTGCGAAGCCAGAACAATCAAGGGGCAGATGTCTGTTGAGAAGCAAATGGTTCCCTGTCCAGAAGGAATAACAAAATGGGGATAGCTCCCTTTCTATTCCCTTATGACAGGAGACAGGTGAAAAAAATGAATCCCAGCAGCAGGATTTGCTAAATGAAAAAGATACAGAGAGAACATAATTTAACTTTCTTACATTTTATGGCAAATTTTGCACGTTTGAATTTGCGCTTAGCTCAATGTACCGCTGGATGAAACTAGTATAATACGCCTGCTGGGGGCGACCAGCTCTAAGCAAACCCTGCTGTAACCGAAGAACCCAGAGGATGTGCGAACCAGAGGGTGCTCGGGGCTCTCCGCGCCGCGGCGGCGGGAGTGGAGCATCTTCCCGCCAGCCTCAGTCGGCTGAGAGCTGGTTGCCATGGGAGCACGGATGCTTTCCACCGCATCGCCCTGAAATCTGTGCTCCGGTGCTTGGCTGCAACCATGTGAACGCCGGTGACCTGGCAGACTTCCGGAGTTCCCAATGCGTGTTGGCAGAGGAGTCGACAATTCAGCCCTGCAATTATTAGCTTTAAACTGAAAAAATGATAGATTTAGATTAGATATGAGGAATAAATTCTTCACTATGAGAGTGGTGAGGCACTTCAACAGGTTGCCCAGAGAAGTTTTTGCTGTCCCATTCCTGGAAGTGTTCAAGGCCAGGTTGGATGAGGCTTTGAGCAACCTGGTCTAGAGGTAGGTGTCCTTGCCCGTGGCAGGCGGGTTGGAACTAGGTGATCTCTAAGGTTCCTTTCAACCAAAACCATTCTGTGATTCTATAATTATTTTCTGTCCCTCTGGGTTTATATTTGGAGAGGAATGGGGATTAAGGGGGTGCAGTGCCCTCTTTAACATTTGAGCATATGCTGCATGCGAAGGACTCTGTAAACAGCCGGCGCTCGGTGCCAGAGGGGAATGCGCAGAGGATGCAGGCGGGAGGCGGGAAGGCGCGGAGTTGCGGCGGTCCCCTTTCTAGCCCCGTCCCGGGTGGGGAGCTTCCCGCAGGTTTGCCGAACCGATGACGCCCTCTCGCGGGCTGCGGGGCCGGCAGCCGATGCTGGGGAGCTTCAGGCAACCTTCTTCCGGCAGAGGAAGAAAAAAAGATGAAAAAAATCCGGGCAAATATGGACCTTTCAAAGAAACAGGGAGCGCGCACGTTTTCAGCAGAAGCAGCATTGGAGGTTTTTTCCCTCTTTTTTCCCCCCATTATACAGACACTTATTTACAGATCTATTTGTAGATGCCACCCACTGCTGGGATACACGGCTGTCATACACAGACAGAAAGCTCCTGTCAGAGGCAATCACCACAGGCAAAACAATTGTGGAGCTGCTGTAGTGTTTAATTAGAGATCTGCTGAAGCAAATACTCTCCCCTCAAACCTAACGCTTACCAGGCACTGGGTATCCCAGGCACCTTGCTGGAGGAAGCGGCATGTGTGAGAGCTGTCCCGTGAGAGGACACTGCCACTGGTTTAATACACCAAAAGGCCCTGCAAAAGCCACCCTATAGACCGAACTTGCATATGTTGTTTAGTGGTTCTTAACAATAACTCACCGTTTGTTAGTAAGGCTCCAAGAAGGGAAGCAGTCTGGAGCCAGTCTGAGATTCTGGACACTGGTTTAAATCATGTGGCCTCCTCTGGTCAAAGCTACAAAGGTTGATGGTGTCCCTGCCCTGCCAAAGACTTTTCCTGTTGCCTTAGGCAAAGTCTATTCTGCTGGGACTTGACCTGAATGCCTGGACACCTGGGACTGAAGTGAGGGCCTCAGTTCTCACCTGGAAAACAGGTAAAATCGTGTCTCTCTGCTTTACTTGCCCACACAGGAAAGAGCATGGGGACTCAGCTAGTGTGAGATAGGAGCTATGAAAACTACTGTGACAAAACTTTAAGCGTCACAGTCTGAAGTGTCTCCAAAAGCAAGCGCACTGCCTACCTGAGCCCCAGCTGCACTCTGTCACCTTCTCAGGAGCCTAACAGGTGAGTTTGCACTGGAAAGGAGGGTTTGCATCTTTCTGACTCACCTGGGCAAAGATGATCTATTCCCATTATCTGAGAATCTAGGTTAAATCTAAACCCCACTCCATGAGTATTTCTACATTGGATATGTGTACTCCAACAGCTGTAACACAAGATGGTCTGAAATGCTGTCAGGCTGTTGTGCTCTGTAGGCATTTCTTGGTTGGCAGGAGGCTCTTCAGGGCTACAAGAAAGGCTACAAACCAGCAGCAAAAAGGAAGGCCGTGCTTGCACCCCACCCAGCCCCAGCCTTTAGGGGACCAAGGAGCATGGAGAAGCTAGGGGAGTGGATAACGTTTTTTCCACTAAATTAATCTTTCCATGGAAACGGAATGCAGGGGCTCCTGAGTCTTCACCTCAAGAACAAAACCTATTTGTTTGCTATGCTATTTACAATCTCCTTGGATCAGTACCCCCTAGCTTTCCTGTTTCCAGCAAATCTGTGTGGCTGTACCTTTGAGCTTTTCAACAGTTTGGGCACCACAAGGAAATAACACTGCAGTTTTCCTGCTCTTGGAGGCACGATAGAAGAAAAATTAAAAAAAAAAAAAGAAGTAAAAGAGCATTAGTGCAAAAGGCATGTAGGATACAGTCATGGCTGTAGAGGAACCTGTGAGTATTTTACACCGGGTTATTTGTCCCCAAATGTAAAGGGGAAGAACTCACCACATAAACAGCTCCAGCACAAGCACTCACTTTGCCAGTGTTGAAAACCCTTCACAAGTGTGGAGGCTCTTCCCTAGGACTTTATTGCTTATCATAGGCAATAACAATTTGTTTCAGTGTCTTCACTGTTAGGTATAATAGCCAAACAGAGGTATGAAAGACCCAAGCTGACACTCTGGTTGAAATCTGTTGCTCTGCCTAATCATTGTATAACCAGTCACAGTGAAACAACAGATCACCAGTGTGGTTATAAATTCTGTTTTTGCATAAATAAATAAACAGGTAGTCTTGTGCATTCAGATTTCCCATTCCATAATGTGGTTTCTCTAAGACCCTTCTGGGGGTTTCTGAGTATTGCTACTCAAGCTCCCAAATCTTCAGCAATATCAGGATTGACAGTTTTTCACCTGGTTGAAAATCAACAACATCTTGTTATGTTGAGTCCAGAGAACAATTGGGTGCATTTGTGCTGCATCCATTTTAGAGAAAGGGATCCGAACCATACAGAAGAGGAAAGATTTTGAACAAAAAAATAAAAGAGCTCTTGGACATCTGTGGATGTGGAATGATCAATTATCCTCCTTTATGAAGGGAGGACTCACCACACTGTTCTAAGCCCTGCCCAATCCTGCCTTCGAATTGAAATCTCCCCTGCAGCTTTACTGTTGTGTGTGCTTAAAAAGCTCCTGCTTGCCAGCCCACCGTGAGCCTAAGTATTGCTATATATTCTCCTCTGTGGCACACTTTGATATCTTCAGGAAACAAAAGACAGAAAATGCATGCAGAATTTGATGTTTATCCATAGATTTAATATTTTCTGGATGAACAGAGGCAGCAGCTGGCTACTAATCACATCTGTATGAATCGTTACATTCTGTTTGCTCCATTTCAGTCTCTTTGGTGTTCATTGTTGCTTTGCCTTTCTGCTGCTTGGTACAGTGAAGTAGACCTGGGCACTTTTGCCCATTAATAGGCTCAGTGCAGCAAAGTGCTTTCAGCTCCCTCACACTTCTCTTGATTTCAGGGAAGGAAAGGAAAAGTTAAGGGCATCTGCACTAGTGATTTTTTGCTGACTCAGTCTTTCCAATTTTGTTTCAAATTCTTGTAAGAGTTCATTTACTCTCATTTAATGTAGGCCTGTAACCATCTCCTTGCCTTAAAAATGGGTCTTTGTCACAATTTCTATCTACAAAGAGTGAAGCACATGGCTGTTTTCCCCAACTTCTTTCATACACTTAGTGCCAGGGTCTGCACTTCAATCGAAAACACAAAATAGCAGGAGAGAAAGGGAGGTTTTGGAGGTCGTAATGAAAAAGATATGACAAAGGGATTAAAGACTTGGCAGATCTGAATCCTTTTTTTACTGTATTTTAAATATGACCACCATGGCTCTGTTTAGGTATTTGTGTGCATACCTCACAGTTGTTTACTTTTTCATATTGTTAACAACATTAAACATAAAGTACTACATCCACCTGAAATAATGAAATTTGGCATTTAAAAGACACCTAATTTAAATTATGTTGTTTCTGTGGATACAAGATGGCCCAGAAAAAGGCTCAGCTTACCTCACTAGTTTAGAAGTGGTCTTTTCAGACTGAAGCAGAGCATTTGTTGTAAATGACAAGGGCAAAACCATAAAACAACAGAAAATCTATAGCATATTTAGATTAGATTAGGTTAGATTAGATGCAGATTTAGATTTACATGGGATATTAGGAATAAATTCTTTATCATGAGGGTGATGAAGCACTGGAACGGGTTGCGCAGAGATGTTGTGGATGCCTCATCCCTGGAAGTGTTCAAGGTGAGGCTGGATGGGACGTGGAGCAACCTGGTCTAGAGGAAGGTGTCCCTACTCATGGCAAGGGGGGTGGAACTCGATGATCTTTAAGGTCCCTTCCAGCCCAAACCATTCTATGATTCTATGATAATTATCAGTCTGAAAGAAACTAAAGCCTCAGGGATAACCTGTTTGTTTTGGTTTTTTTTGTAAGGATTTAATCTTAAAATTACTCCTTTGAAGGCATAGTTTCCAACACTGGGAGCAGACTGCAATGAAAGTAAATTATTCATATTCTTACTCTGTCAGGAGCTTGCAGGTTCAGTACTGTATTCTCAGACACTCACCAGTGAGTATCACTTCTCTATAGCCAGATTCAGGCAATGTCACCTAGATCAGATCCAGTGGCTCTTCTCAGGCAAGTGCGTCTTTTTTCCCCACTAACTCTGTCCCTCTAAAAGCCCATACTGATTTCTTCTTATCAGTATTTGAGAAGGGACAGTGTGAGTTGCTCATCTCAAATGTTCTTCAGACTCTTTTCGGTATCCATGGGATATTCCTTTCAGACAGTCTGGCCAGGTGCACTTAAATAAGATGCGCCAAAGTGAAAGCTGTTATCAAAAGTGGAATATTTTATTTATTCCTGCATTAATTGACCACACACACATTTGGGCTTTGGGCAAAGTCAGCCAGAAGTTTTGTTTTTTTCCACATTACTCCCTTTTCTTGGTAATCCAAGTCACACAGGAGAAATAGGGGTTAGAAGTGTAATTTCATGCCTAACAAAGATTGAAATTATTGATGGTGTCCACTGATGAATTAATAGTGGACATTGATCCAAAATAAGGAGTTTAAGCCTTTTTAGTTCAGCAGTTCATTAGCAACAATTAGCATACAGCATGTGGGGCATCAGGCATTCTCTGCTACAGCAATCAGTTTACTTTCTGTACAGCCTGCCAAACCAGTCATGTCAGGCTGTAGTTCTGACAGCACAGGTGGGGACTGGTCCATCTGGGAGCACAAACCAGAAACGTTGAGAAGCAGAGGACATGCACAAGGACCTGATCCTCATTAATGAAAGCATTGCTACACCATCCCTTTATTCATTGATGAGGACTACATCTAATCCAGGTCATCCTTGTTCTGTTCTTTACCTTGTGGACTCTCATTAGCTAGTAAGTAACCCCACAAATGTCCTGAGGTTTATCATGTGGGGACTCAGTGCAGACACCCAGATGTGCTTTGAGTTCAGCAGAGGTGTCCTACCAGGCTCACAGGTCATCACAGCCCAATTGTCATGCCCAGCGTGAAAGCAAAGATGAGAAGACTCAACTTTTCTTCATTTCAACAGTTAAGGGAGCAACTACTTGCTGAACTGTTGAAATAGTGCTGAGGCATTTGAGATGTGCACCAGCTAATATGCCAGTGTTTTTTCTAAACTCTTCCCCAGTAGGCTCCTGTTCTTTAACCAAGCTCTATGATTTTGCTGTCCTCTTGCATGAACAACTTGGTCTATTGGACAAGCAGAACTGAATTTTGTTTCACGGCATACTTATTCTCAGTTAACTAGTAGCTTGATTTAGCATAGTCTATGATACTTTGCTGGCCACTCTGCAGCAGCATGCAGGTCAGACCACAAAACATATGCTAGAAAAAAATGCCCATTTTTAATATTTATGTCTGATAGATCCCAGATAGATCTCTTCACACAAGGCAAGCATTATCAAGAACCTTAAATCATAAGATTACACCATGTTGATTAGACCATAGATGAAATACAGAAATCTGGGGGTGAAAAGTGGTCCTTTGTTCCTTCCCTGTGGGAGCCACTAATTCCTCTCAGCACTGAAAGCTGAACAAGCAGAAATAACCAGGCAGCTTCCAGTGCCTGCCCACAACTCTTTCTCCAAACCCCTCTCCTTCCCCTTGTGTCTCTCCACTCACTTGTTGCACCTTGCCCTGGGCTCTGCAGTGCTGCAGCAGCCAGAGCTTGGCCATGACTGGCCCCCATATCCAAACCCACACATTTTCCCCAGCAAGCAGGAGTGCTGCTGCTCCAGCCAAACCCAGCTACGTACTCCTCAACTTCAGCATTCATGGTCTTGGAGTATCAGTTAGCAGGAGTGTACAAATCTCATGCATCAGCCATAAAATCCCCAGACAATCTATATCAACATTAAACATGCTGCACAGTTTTTCTTGGAGCACAACAAAGCAGTAAAATTACATCCAATGCAGAAACAAATTATTTTTATCTACAAGAATTAACTATTCAATTAAGATGGAGTAGTGCTGAGTCAACGATATTGGAAGCTGGTCATGCCCAGCCTTTGAGAGAATATTTGCCTTCAGGGTGCAGCAGGCCATGGTCTAGGTGGGACACAGGACTAAGAAATATCCCCACAATGTCTTCTGCTGTCTCTGTAGAGAATTGTCCAGTAGGCGCCTTGAAAACACAGGTTCCCAGAGACTGTCCAAAAGAGAACAGATCATCACATCTTTTACACAAACACTTCCAAAATTCTTTTGGCATCAGAAGTTATGACATCTGTTGAAAGAGATGATGACATTTTGTGTTTCATTATTGTTTATCTGATTTGTTTCTGTGCAAGAGCTCAGCTGGGAAGGGAGTTTGAGTGTGCTAACAATATCATTTGGGGGGGGGGGGGGGGGAAGAGAAACAAAGAAAAAGTATCATGTGTGTTTGATGTCTAAAATCTTAATTGGAGTTTTAAAGACCAGGAGTGTTGTTAAAGACCCAGTACAGCTCTGGATGTTTGCTTTGCTGACAGGCATCCCAGTGTGAAGGGAGATGCCAATGCCTTTACTGAACTATTTCTGAAGATTTCAGAGAACTGTATTTTATCTCCTGAAAACTTGAAATACAAGACATTTGGTAGCAAAGGTTGCTGCAAGCAAACTTACAGCATCAAAGTGTGTCAGACTTTTTAAAAGCCTCATGAAGCTCCATTCCTTATCCATCAGCCAAGGGGCTGCATGCTTCTGTGCCAGAGCACATCTTTCACACCTGATAAATGACCCATCAGAAAAGCAAATATCTTGACTTTTCCAGCCAGCCCATTAGAGGTGGCACAAGACCTGGTGGCAACCTACTCAGCAGCTGCTTACCACAGGAGATAGCTACCCCAAAACCAACTGGGCCGTTTTCCCTGGAGAGGTTTTCCCACATGGTTTAGAGGCAGAGCACTCAGGGCATCCCATAGGTGCTGTCCTATTTGGTACACTGTCCTCCTTTCTCAGAGTTTGCTCACTCCTCAACAAATTGGATCCCTAAGGCCATTCAGGGAGTCTACTCAGCAGGAGAGGGGATAGCCTAATCCATCCCTAATCCAGTCTGTGAAGACACACACAGAAAAAGTCCCCTAGATTAGTGTGACAAAAGGTGTGTGAGGAGGGGAATAGAGAAGGGAATGTGTCCAAAGGTGCTGGTAATAGAGGAGTTACTGTGAACACGTTACAGGTGTCTCTGGCAAAAGCAGCTGGCAGGCTGGGAAGGGGAGATTGCTGAGTAGCAGGTACAGTGCTTACCCCTGCTGAAGAGGTGTAAGTCCACTACAAATGGCAGACAGTCTATGTAAGGAAGCTCTAGTAAATGGGCAGGTGGGGTCAGAAAAGCTCCAAGGCATAGAAAATAATCTAAAACATTGCCTTTCCATTTAGTACTTCAGATTACTCTCCCAGAGAGTGAAATAATCAACCAAAATTAAGTTGCAACCAAAAAAGTTTACTGTTTTCCCAGAGGATGTATTTTCCTTTCACATTACTGATTTTAAAAATAACTCCCCTGACTCTGGAAAATAAGGATTACCTTTTACTTTTCTAGAAGTATTCAGCATTAACAGACTTGTCATCTACTTTGCATGTCTGCCACTCAATAAGCAGGGAAATCCCAGGACGTGACAAGCAGCAAGTCACACAGTCCAGGCTGATCATAGAATCAGAATGGTTTAGGTTGAAAGAGACCTTAAAGATCACCTAGTTCCAATCCCCCTGCCATAGGCAGGGACACATTCCATTAGACCAGGTTGCTCAAAGCCTCATCTAACATGGCATTGAACACTTCCAGGGATGGGGCAGACACAGCTTCTCTGAGCAACCTGTTCCAGTGTCTCACTACCCTCACAGTAAAGAATTTCTTACTAGTATCTAATATAAATCTACTTTCTTTCAGTTTAAAACCATTAAGCCTTGTTCTATTGCTACACGGTCTACTAAAAGGTTGTCGCCAAACGTTGGGCTCAGGTAGCAGGAGCTAGATGCAATGAGGCAGTGGAGTGACAGCCTATGACTGCATAATTATTTGTCATTGTTTCGGCTTAGATGTCTTCCTTACTGTTAATTAGTGGCTAGGGTTTACCACCAAAATACTTATTCATGTTCAGGAAGCAGAACGGATTCAAGCTACCTGTGTTGGGCCATAGGAATGTTACTTTTCTTTGCCTGTAATCCACTACTCAAAGTCTGTTACAAGGAGCAGCTATAGCCCCTGATGTTAATTCTTAGCCAGCTTATAGTTTTGCATCTGAATATCTACATATAGGTCAGTGGTGTCTCAGCTATGACGGTGGCTGTCACACAGGCACATACCTTCCAGATACAACTGAGGTTATAAACTCCCTTGGGAAACATGATGCAGGCTAAATTTTGTAAAGGCAGCCCTTTCCAGATGAAGTCTGTCACGTTCCTGCTTATTGCCACATTTTCAAAATGTCTCAGTTAAATGCCACTGAAGCAAAGGAGGTGAACATTACGCAAAAGATCAGCAATGTGCTCTGCTGCCAATGAGACCAGCAGCCTCAGGTAGTTTGTTCCATTTCTGCAGCTCTTAGTGTTCAATGAATTTAAACAGGAACAGATGTGAAACTCCACCTCTAGCTCACTTTTCACAGGAGTACTTATCCTGTGCATGGGCCACCACCCCTGTCCTGGATGCTGGAGCACTCTGAGAAATTCACTCCACTGGCTGTGGAGCTTTCCTCCTCAGGTCTATGCAGAGCTCATGAGGCTTGGGAATAGAAGTCCTACAGAACAGTGATGTTCAACCAATAGTGACAGCACTTTAGGGAGTGCTATCAGTGTAGGTGAACATGTCCTCTATCTCAGCCCAATGGCCTCTGAACAGGAACAAGTCATGTCTCCATCATGGTACCCTGGGAGAGGAGTGTGGAACCTGGCACGGGTTGTATCGGCAGGCTTCTGACCATTAACACTATGTAAGGAATAGAAAAGGGACAAGGAAATAAGTGAACACAGGGATGTGTGCAGTGTTCAGGAAGCCTGGGAGCCTGCTCTTGCTGTGGTCCCTGGGACATAACCTTCTGCTTGTTTTGAAAGCCATATCTGTCTGTCTGTCCTGAACACAGGACACTGTCCCTGCCTAGAAAGCAACATCTGGTTCATTCTATGTCTTACAGTGCCAACACCATGCATTAAGTGGATTTTGCATAACATATTTGCAAATATTTTGTAAATATTTCACACTTTGTCCAGACTGTGTTTTGGTCTGGAAAGAAAGAAAGCAAGCATTTGTTACAGCTGAGTATTAGTACAAGCAGTATGGATAAGTGTGGAAGAGGATCTATATTTTTAATTGTTATAAAACATCTTGTCTCCAAAAGCTTTCTCCTGAGGGTGCCATATATTATTACATTATGCTTGGACAGAAATCATAATTGCACTACTGGAAATGGTATATTTTTCTATCAGCTGCCTCAGGCCTGACTGGGAAGAAACAGAAATAAAGAAAACAACCCTTAAAAGGTCAGGATTTTTCTTCTAAGAGTCATGCCAAAATTTGGGGTGTTTTCTCAAAGTTCTACAACTGTTGGATTCTTTGTATAACTGAATTGCAAAGCAAGTACTGCCAAGTCTTCTGACTCCACAAAAAATCTTGCTGTTATGAAGCTTTATCTTTAAAACTTTAGTTCCAGGCTCTTATGATCATGTGAAAATCTTGGACTGTGCTGATTGTGAAGAACTGAGCTTCTGCTATCCACAGCTGCAGAAAAGAAGCTTCAGCTAAACTTTGGTATAAGCCAACAATGCAAAAGAAATTGTAGAAATACCTATTTTCTTTCTGTTTCAGGGTTGGGGTTTTGTGTTGGTTTGTTTTTTGTTGGGTTTTTTTTTGGTTGGTTGGTTGGCTGGGTTTTTTTGGAGGTGTGTGGGTTCTTTTATTTTTTCTTTTTTCTAAGTCTCAACAGTTGTCTCAACAGTTGCTTCCACAATCCTGGAAACTTTGTGAGAATAAGACCATGTGTACTCCATGACTTGTGGGCAACCACTGGCCATGCAATTCCCGTTTGCCACCTGCTTACGTCTGTGGCCATCAGAGGTGTATAAAGCAGGTCATCTGACTTCACAGATCAACAAGCAGTTTCAGCCTTGCCTTCATGTGTAGCTGGACAGGGACTGCTTAGCCATGGAGAGATCATTTTTCACAGCTTACAAATTGCCAGATGGGCTGAAGTAGTTGGGGAAGGAGAACATCATATCCACTGGCTGTTGGGCTTAAAAAATGCTCCCAACAACACTTCCAGAGCATGATGTGAAAGAGGTATAAGAAGATGCAGTCTTTCTGAGGTGTGAGGTCTGTTTGCCAGTCACCCGCCTCCTCCTCCCCAGCACACAGTGGGACCATACCCATTGCTTATAGCTACTAAGTCTCTTGAAAAAAAGTGGATGCTGACTTCTGTGAGAAGTGTCATCTTCATAGTGTCTCAGCTTTCATATCACATCTTAATCTGATGGGGAATGGCAAGAGATGCATGAAAACTATGGTCTTTATCAGCCTCAAAGGTTGAAATTGCCATAAAGTTTGGCTTTGTGGAACTTTGAGTGGATTCATCAGCGGTTTCACCCACATATGCATCACAGCTGCACATCTGCGCATGCACTGCAAACGTGGCAACATAAAAGTCACGGCAGTGACCACAGGCTGCCTATGAGTCAGGCCTGTTCTTCTGACAGTAGATAAAAGCTTGTGCCATGAACCATGCATGCCAAATTGCACAAGAAAAAGATGCTGCCTTATGGCCCTTCATTATTTAAATTACAGTTTTGCATCACCAATTTTAGCCCTGCTTATGCTTATGCGATCTTCAGTTTTCAGAAAGGTTTAGGGAAAAGCAGGTTTTTCTTGCTTACTAACTTTTAAAGCAGGCATTACAGGTACCTACCTGCTGCTCATGGAAATGAGAGAAAAGTTCAGCTAATTCCTGCATAATCTATACTAAAAAAAGTTCAGCAGCTGCTAACAAAAATTCAGAAATCAATTACTTTTAGGAAATAAAAGTATCAGTTAATGTTTAACAAGTACTCCAGGATTTTTGTGTTTTCTGCATTTATGCCACCATAGCTGCAATCCTAGACAAGAGAAAAGCATCCTTACTCCTTTTTTTTTGTTTGTTCCTCTTCTTCTACAGGTGCTTAAAAATACCTGCTGCTTTCTGAAATGGATTTCTGTTAGATAGCCAGAAAACACATTTAACTGCCTAAATGCTATGTTTCTTAACACATTGATTCATTCATAACAGTCTTTTCCTTTTCTGAACTAGCATTTTCATTTTTAAAGGCTTTCTCAGCTTCTGGTGTAACGGACTGTGGAAGCAATCTTAGCACATTGACTGTTTATTCTGAATTCCCTCAAACTAGTGCCAAGAAGAGATTAATATGTGCTTGAACCTTGAGGATTATGTGTGTACATGTATGTATGAACAAAAGAATTTATACTCAAACGGTTCCTCTGTTGCAAGGCTCTGGGAACAAGAATGAGATTTTACCTACAGTCATCACTGCCAGCTGTTTACTAGACATACATCTGTCTGACAGATTTTGTGCTGCAATATTAGCAACCTGATGGCTGGTGTTGTGGTTTAAACCTAGCCACCACCTAGTCATGGTTTAAACCTCGTTCACTCACTCCCAACTATAAAAATGCAGGTGAAAGTAGAAGTGTGAAAGCTGGGTAGTTACCTGAGTTGATCACATAACTCAAACTAAAAACTCTGCCTTCATTTATTTAGACAAACTTGCTGATGGGCTCAACTGGAAATTCCCCAGAGGGAGCAAATAAAGTCAGAGCATCTGCCTTGGTGATAATAGACAGAGAAATTTTCTCTTAGCACCTCAGCACTTCCTTTTCCAGTCTAAGCCATGCCAAAGGATTGAAGTGCACAAAAGTATAAGTAGGAGGCTTGTCTCTTGAACTCATGTATCTCATCACTCTATATGCCCAAAGTGACTGTGAACATGGAGACAGCAACCCTACATGCTGTGCAGGGACTCATCTGTTCCACGTCATTTTCTTTCCAGTTCTAGCTGATGTTGGAGGGAAAGTTTTTCTTCTTCTGAAGGGTCTTTATTTTCTTTACAATAATGTATTTATATTGCCTAACACTGTCACACATTTACCTGTAAATACAATTTAGGCAGGATATATTGTGCATGTGAAATATACCCCTCTCTCTGTGAACTGTACAAAGAATCTAGATAACTTATTAGATGAAATAGGGAGAGATGAATGGGGAGAGATGAAGAGTGCTCGAGGTCACTTTCTGCTTATTTGGACTGACAATAACGGATGCCTTTGGTTATGGGTGTCCTAGAAATAAATAAAATAGAAACTTCTCTTCACATATAAGAGACTTGAAACTGTTTAGTCCTGGGTGCTTAAGCAGAAGCCATGTAAGCAGTAAACCCAACTACTTCCTCAGACTTGGGAATGAGGAGCCAGGCAGCCAGCACACCCTTTAGGTCAGTAGCTGATCTGTTACTCAGCAAATCCTCCACTGCACTTGCCTGCAATCTGATTTGCTTGCCCTCAGTTACTAGACTGTGTCTTTTTTTCCCAGGTGGAGGGAAATCCCTATGGAAAGCACAGGATGAAGGCCTTGGACCTCTCTGAGGGGGTTAATGTGATGCTGGCAGGGGACATGGGCACTGCAAGGTGCTATAGATGTGGGCAACCAGATCGTCACCCCTGTGCTGTGGCAGCCCCACCAGGTCTGTCAATGAGTGGATCACAGTCTGCAACAAATTGTCTGGAAGCAAGTGACTCAGCCATACACCCAGGAGGACCAGAAACACCATACCCTGCCCGGGGTGATGGATAGGGGGAAAACCAGCAAGGAAGACCATATCAATTCTTGCACCTTGAAGCTGCTCCTCTGCTCGAGTCTCCCAGTGTAGCCTGCCCCTGTGCAGCCATTCTGGACAGGCAAATTGTCCAAGCCTGTTCCCTTTCTGGGGATGATCACTGCAACATGTTTCCCAAGTCACCAAGTCAGGGCTGCTACACCCAAATGGTCATTTGTTCTTAGGCAATATTAACCTGTCAGCTCCACATGTGCACTGACTGCTGACTGTAGCAGGCAGGATATCCAAAGCTTTTGTATCAAGAAGGATTTTCTGCTTTATTGCTTAGTACTGAATGATATATAAAAAAAAATCCTCACATGCAGATAATCAATATGTTTTACTCTCCATGTATCTGAATTACATGGCATAATACATAAACAGATACTTTTCTTCTGCATGAAAAAAGATAAAGAGATCTAGCAAGTCCTGATAGAACTATATTTAATAAATGGTATTGTTTTCGATCAGATTAGTCACCAAGGGATCTGAATGTGATCAGCACATCTCAGACAAGAGTCTGAGGAGATGGCAAGCATGAGCTAGAAAAGAGTAGCTTTTGAAATGCAAACAAGCATAGCTCACTCACAAAGGTGTGCCTCACAATCACAGGTTCTCATGGGGAACTTCAGTCACCATGACATCTGCTGGAGGAACAAACTACCTAGGAGGTTTCTGGAAAATACTGATGTAACTTTCTGACACAGTTAGTGGAGAGACCAGTAAGGAGAGGTGTGCTGCTGGACCTTATATTAGCAAACAAGGAAGGACTGGTTGGTGATGTGAAAGTTAGGAGCAGCCCGGGCTTCAGTGATCATGAGATCATGGAATTCAGTATCATGCAAGGAAGAAGAAGGGCAGTAAGTAAAATCTCAACAGTGGACTTCAGGAGAGCTACTTTGCCCACTTCTGGGACTTTTTGGAAGAATCCCATAGGAACAGGCCCTAGTGGGAGGAGTGGTGCAAGAGAGATGGTTAATATTAAAGATCACTTCCTCCAGGCTCAAGACCAGTGCACCCCCATGGGCAAGAAATCAAGCACGGATTGATTTCAAGCACCATGCAATCAGGGTGCATGGATGAACAAGGAATTCCTGTCAAAATGCAAAACACAAGCAGGAGATATACAGGAGCTGAAAGCAGGGGCAAGCTTGGGATGAATATAGGGTTATTGTCAAGAGTATGCAGAAAAGTGATGAGGAGAGGTAAGGACATTTGGAATTATATCTGGCTAAGGATGTCAAGGAAAGCAAGAAAGGCTCCTTCAAACACATCAATCATAAAATGAAAACTAGGAAAAATGTCGGCCTGCTACTGAATGGAGCAGGATGCTGGTGATAGGACACAGAGAAGGGAGGGAAACTGAATACCTTTTTTCCTTCAGTCTTAATGCCAAGGCCAGTCCTTAGGAATCCTTGGACCAGAAGACTAGGGAGAAGGTCTGCAGAAGGAAGTCTTTCCCTTGGTTGAGGAGGATTGGGTTATAGATGATTTAGACAAACCTAACATCTACAAGTGCATGGGCCCTGATGGGGGTATCATTGCTAGGTCCCTCTTGGTCATCATCAAAAGGTCACAGTGATCAGAAGAGGTGCCTGAGGACTGGAAGAAAGCAAACATCATCCCAGTCTTCAAAAAGGGCAAGAAGGAGGAGCCAGGGGGCTACAGGCCAGTCAGCCTCACCTCAATCCCTGGAAAGGTGATAGAATGGTTCACCCTGTAGGCCATCTCTAAGCATGTGGAAGACAAGAAGTTGACCAGGAGCAGCCAGCATGGATTCACCAAAGCGAAACCATGCTTCACCAACCTTCTACAATGGAACAACTGGCTGGATACATGAGGGGAGAGCAGTGGATATTTTCTACCAGGATTTGAGCAAAGCTTTCAACACTGTCACCTGTGACATCTCCATAGGCAAGCTCAGGAAGTGCAGGCTGAACAGGTGGACAGTGTTCAGAGAACTGACTAAGTGGCAGGTCTCAAAGGGTTGTGATCAAGGGTGCAGAGTCTAGTTGGAGACCTGTGGCTAGTGGTGTCCCCCAGGAGTCAGTACTGGGTCCAGTATTGTTTAACTTACTCATCAATGACTTGGGGGAAGGGATAGAGTGCTTTCTCAGCAAGTTTGCTGATGATACAAAACTGGGACAAGTGGCTGATACCCCAGAGTGCTGTACTCCCATTCAGAAGGATCTAGACAGGCTGAGAGGAGCATTTCGAAATTCAACAAAAAAAAAGTGCAGGGTATTGCACCTGGGAAACAATAACCTCAGGCATCAGTACAATCTGGGGCTGATCTACTGGAAAATAGCTCTGTGAAGTACCTGGGGGTCCTGGTGAACACCAAGTTGTCCATGAGCCAGTAATGTGCCCTTGTGACCAACAAGGCTAATGGTATCCTAGGCTACATTAGGAAGAGTGTTGCCTGAAGGTCTAGGAGGTGATCCTCTCTCTCTACTCAGCCCAAGTAAGAATGAATTGTAGACCTAGTATTTTATCATATTTCTGTTTATTCCTTCCCTTTCTAGGAATATCCTGTTGATAGTCATTCCCTCATGACATAAATGTTTTCTCAGGAAAAAAAAAAATAACTAGCTATTATGTCCTTAGAAATATCATAGAATAGAATCATAGAATAGTTAGGGTTAGAAAGGACCTTAAGAGCATCTAGTTCCAACCCCCCTACCATGGGCAGGGACATCTCACACTAAACCATGTCACCCAAGGCTCTGTCCAACCTGGTCTTGAACGCTGCCAGGGATGGAGCATTCACAACCTCCCTGGGCAACCCATTCCAGTGCCTCACCACCCTAACAGGAAAGAATTTCCTTCTTATATCCAATCTAAACTTCCCCTGTTTAAGCTTCAACCCATTACCCCTTGTCCTGTCACTACAGTCCTTAATGAAGAGTCCCTCCCCAGCATCCCTATAGGCCCCCTTCAGATACTGGAAGGCTGCTATGAGGTCTCCACGCAGCCTTCTCTTCTCCAGGCTGAACAGCCCCAACTTCCTCAGCCTGTCTTCATACAGGGAGGTGCTCCAGTCCCCTGATCATCCTTGTGGCCCTTCTCTGGACTTGTTCCAACAGTTCCATATCCTTTTTATGTTGAGGACACCAGAACTGCACCCAGTACTCCAGGTGAGGTCTTACAAGAGCAGAGTAAAGGGGCAGGATCACCTCCTTCGACCTACTGGTCACGCTCCTTTTGATGCAGCCTAGGATACAGTTGGCTTTCTGGGCTGTGAGCGCACACTGAAGCTGGCTCATGTTCATTTTCTCATCAACCAACACCCCCAAGTCCTTCTCCACAGGGCTGCTCTGAATCTCTTCTCTGCCCAACCTGTAGCTGTGCCTGGGATTCAAAATATATTTGAAAGCCAGTCAAATTGCAGAGAAGATAAAATTATCCTTTCAAAAGACTCAGTGATTCACCACCACGTAACCTTCAACACCTGATAACACTAAACCTCCTGCAGGTAAAAAGTTCAAGCAAATATAAAACCTCACATACAGGAAGCTCCTACATTCAGAAAGTCTTTTGCACTAAACAGCAAACACAACAAATTGTTTAGTACTGTAGGTTCCTTTTAATAGCTGTAAGACATTCAAGATTGCAAAATGAAAACCTTCCAGACGTCAAAATCCAAAGAGCACCAAGTAAGATGCATGCTTACTTAAACATTGTGCAGTTGATACATAGTCTTCACGCTGAGGCATTGCATTAGATAAGGCAAGCGGCTCAAGTGTGTGCACCCAAACTACTAGAGGCTGACGGAGCTGCAGGACCTGATCCCAGGTGGCTCTGTCATGCAGACAAGAGAAAAGGTGCAGAAAAGGAAATTAAGGTACTGAAAAATATCAAGTGAGATCCATAGTCAGACTGCTCGCTAATGGTCTTTGCCGCTTCTGGCTTGGCTGGGCAAGTCAGCCTGTGCTGCCACCTTCAGGCTCTGCCATCTGTGAGAAAAGACTAGCTTCCTCAGAAGGGGTAGAATTCAGTCTTTGGAGGAACCGTCTTTCTTTCAGTGCCTTTTTAATACACTGCAAACACAGCAGAGAAGGTGCTGTGACTCCCTCCTCCTGGCCATATGTCTCCACTTCCCAACGCTGGTGTAGTCATCATGTCACCTCAGAGTGAAGGTGCAGTCTCCTGCCCCTGCTGCTTCCCCTGGCACTGGCTCCCCAGACTGAGAAGCAGCCTTGGTGGACATTGCTGATGGAGCCATGCCCATGCCTGTCCAGGCTAGCATCAGGTGACTTTTTCTCTCCTGCTTTGAACAAAAAGTAAACATACACTCCCATGTGTGGTTTTCCCTCAGTCCTCTTATCATAGGTGTAAGATGAAGATTGAACTCATAAGTGATGCCTGTTAGAATGCTGCTCACAGGAATGAAAACCATTCTTACAGTTCTTTAAGAAATTCACAAAAATATTCAGAAAATTGCACCAATTGTCCTATCTCTTAAATGACTCATTAAGGAAAGAGACAACAGGCAATGCATTTTTCTGATGACTCAGGAGCACAAGGTACCTGCAAAGCTTCGTGTTGCTGCCCCCCTCATTTCCAACTCTATGGATGGACGCACAAATTTGTAGTCAGGTCATATGGTGACACCAAGGACTGTGTTACCCTGACCAGGCACCTGCACTGGCACTAGAAGTCCCACACTGTACTTGCAATGTGTGCCAAAGAGGTAAGCAGAAATTAAATACAGTGACCTCCTGCTGCTGTAGATTACACTTACATCTGTGCTTGGCATTTTGGCTCTAGGTTAATTAGCGCCGCTGAGGCAAGCAGCAAGCAACTCATGTTTGAGAACTACCCTATCCTTCCTCTCTGTTGCTCAGGCACTATAAATTGAACACTGATTGCTTTGCTCTGCCTCTACCTTATATAACCTTGTGAGGTCCTGCAGACTCACACTGCTTGTGGTCTACAGTTAAATGCAGCAAGGCTGCATACCTATTTATTAATCAAGAAGGCGTGCATAGCCAGGCACTTCCGTCTGCCTTCTGGGACTATCTTTTTGAAGTTGGCAGTGACTACTGCTAAAGAGACCTCTGAGAAACTGTGTTAAGTGATGTTGATGGATGCCATCACAGGGCTCAGTCAGTCTTTTTTCTTTAACTGGAAGCACATTTCCATATTAACCTTGATGAGAGATTAATTTCTGTTCACTTTGATTTGTTTGGTTCTTTTTTAATCTAGAGCCAGATTAATTTTTTTTTTTTTTCTCTGAAGCAGTCAAAATGTTTAATATGTTGCTAAGTTGCATGTAACAGAAGTAATCAATAGCATTCCAGAGCATGTTTTGATACCATCAGATAAGTGATAGTGACTAATCATAAACACTGCTGAGATAATATAGTTATGGCAGAGCTCAAGAAAAACTACCAACAATTCTCATGATTTTAATGAATTTGTTCACAGTTTTTAATTATGAAATCTGCTAATCCCTTGGTTTGTCCAGTTTCTAATAACTTATTATATAAATTCAAGTAATTATGTGAGGAAAAAGGCTGCACTTCTCTCTAAGTCAGTCTTAGGAAGCAGCATGATGCTAGTACCTCAAATTCTCTATTTGGGTTTGCAATTAGGAAAACAGGCATTCAATATTATTTATTTAATACAAGAACGTGATTCCTCAGGTCACACTAGAAAGCATGCTGAATCTGCAGGGTAATTTCCAGTCCAGGACTTTCAGAAAAAGAAGAAACGGCACCTTGGAAATGAGCTTTTCTGCTCCTAGCTCAGCTTCCTGACAGAGATGGGAAAATGTGTCTGTGTGACTGATTTCTACCTGATAGTACTTAGGAATGGGTCCAATTACAAAGTGCCGGGTTTGCTGCGCAAGGAGAGGAGGGCTGGCAGAAAGGCTTGCTCATCTCCCAAACCCCTGCAGTAAATTGGCTTCTCAGGAGGGGTGTTGAGGGTTTTAGGTATTCAGTGAAGTATTCATTAATCTAGAAGAGAGATGAGGCTGTCCACATGGCTTCAGCTGATTGCATCCTGTACAGGATTTCCAAGGGAAAACAGCCTTTATTTCCTTTTGGATGCTTTCTGTAGGTTTGCAATGTTCTTTTTTACTTGACAGACAGTGAGATGGCTATGACAAATTTCTCTTACCTACCTTTAGTAAAGCTATTTGATTTTTTTTGTTATTGTATCAAAGGCTGGAATTTGATGGCTGTAACTGGATTCTTTATTCTGCCTGTCATTTCCACCAGGCTTTTTCTTACTCTCAAATCAGATCTTACTGTACTTCTTTGGTATTTAACTGTCTCCACTAATGATCTCCACTGATCTCCCTATATTCCTATAACGGCTGCTTTGCTCTTAAAATCTTGTTCAAGCTGCAGCCAAGCTTTGTGATCTATAACCAATACTTGTTCTCCAAATGCACTATAATGTTGAGATTGTTATCTCTAATACAAGCTTTGATCTAATCTCAGATGATACCAGCAATCCATGAGCTATACACAAACCCCTTTCTTTATGGAGATGGTAATTAAAGGAAACTTTTGTTAATATTACTGAAAGTGCATTGCAAAACCCAATGCATAAAAAAAATTATCTGATCATGTGAGTGTGGCGAAGGGCGTATAGAATAATTGATAGCAGCAATGACACTGCACAGTGTAAATCTCTCTCACATGCTTTAAAGAACATGAGCAAGGTTCAGATCATTACATAAAGTCCTGTCCACGAGCTGGAGCATACATTGTGCAATACCAGCAGTCTCCCCTCCAAAGGTCAGAGGGAACTTGCATTCACATGGTATCTAAAGCCTGAAAAGTGAGGCTGGACAAATCACCAGGAGCTGCTAAGCTAAGAATGGAATAAAGTCAATTTAATACTCCCTCAGAAATACAGTAGTGTAAGTCTGATACACAGTGACAGAATCAGAGACCTAAAATACAGAGGCTGAATGTTAAACCCATGCCTGCTGAGGGGCTGAGTCCAGGAGGAAATACTCAGAAATTTCTCCCTGTTTTCAGAGGTGAAGGCACCTCCACTAAGGGCTGCCCTCACTGGCACGTACACATCTGCCTGGGGTCTTTGCATGTCTTTTGGCCAAGACTCCTGAAGACAGCTCCCACTGGCAGCTATAAGGGCAGCTCAGGGGTTGATATTGAGACTGGCGCTGTTCAACATGTTTGTTGGTGGTATGGACAGTGGGATTGAGTGCACTCTCAGCAGGTCTGCTGACAACACCAAGCTGTGTGGTGCAGTTAACGTGCTGGAGGGAAGGGATGCCATCCTTGACTGGCTTGAGAGGCGGGCCAGTGTTGTATGCTGGCCTGCATCAAAAGGAGCATGACCAGCAGGTCAAGGGAGGTGATTCTTCCCGTCTACTCTGCTGTCATGAGACCCCACCTGGAGTACTGGATTCATCTCTGGGGCACCCAGCACAAGAGGGATGTGGATCTGTTGGACTGAGACTAGAGATGACCAGAGGCCTGGAGAACCTATTATATGAAGACAGGCTGAGCAAGTTGGGGGTTTTCAGCCTAGAGAAGAGAATGCTCAGGGAAGACCTTATAACAGTCTCCCAGTACCTAAAAGAGGCCTACAAAAAGTCAGGAGAAAGAAATTTTACAAGGGCAAGTAGTGATAGAACAAGCGGGAATGGCTTTAAACTGAAAGAGGGTAGATTTAGATTAGACATTAGGAAGAAATTCTTTGATGAGACACTGGAACAGGCTACCCAGAGGAGCTGTGGCTGCCCCACCCCTGGAAGTGTTCAAGGCCAGGTTGAATGGTGTTTCATGCAACTTGGTCTAGCGGAAGGTGTCCCTGCCCATGGCAGGGGGATTGGAGCTGGGTGGTCTTTAAGATCTCTTCCAGCTCTAACTATTCTGTGATTCTAAGATTCCTTTTGAACCTGCCCCATGCTCTGAACAGTTTGCATGGCCACTTTGCCTCCAGCTTGCTCCTTCTGTTGTGCAATGAAAGCACCACACATGTGGCCTGGCAAGGTCTTCCCCCATGAAGATGGAAGGAAGGAGCTCCAGAAGACTGAGCAAAACTTTGAGCCCTCCTTCTGGACCTTCCTTGCAGTCTCTCCCACATACTGACTTCACATTGAAGCATATATTGGAGCTGAAACTATTAGTAGAAATAAGCATCCTGACGGATTTATTTAATTAAAGCTCCACCTACAGCTGAGGTTTGAATTTACTCCATATCATGCACACTGCTGGCCAACAAATGGACTTCCAACAGAGCTAATGAGTTTGATGTTTGGGAGGGTTTGGCTTGTTTTTCACAGTTTTTTTGTATTTCAACTTAATGTAACCCAGAGTACTAACCAATGTGTGTGTGAATGTAAATTTATGTGAATCAAACTTTGCAAAAGGCTTTGATATTCTCTTGAAAGCTCATCTTTGTGCCTGAACAGTGGAGTGCTAATCAACACAGATGATGAGTTAATGGCAGAGATTTCAGCTGATGGTAGCACTTAAGAATGCACATGTTCTAGGATATTTCAGATAAGCTCTGTTGATATCCTTAAAATACAAGAATTATGTGACTTTAGAGGTTGCTAGGTGATTATAATTATGGCCTTAATAATGAAAATCAGTCTGCTAGTGATAATGTATTCTTGCTTTACAACACTTAGGTTCTAGCTATTTGTCAAAATGCATTCATAAAAAAAAAAAACTAAACTAAAAGTTTATACTGTACACAAAAATATGCAAGAGGCATTTTTTTTTTTTTTATTTTAACAAAAATTTTTTATTTTAATGTCAGAGGTTTTCCATATGTTTGTATTCCAGTTTTTAGGTGCATTGGGAAAACAGTGAAATCAGGACAAGATGGAAAACATTTTTGCCTTCCACCATGATTATGACCAGTTTCACTCAGCATTTAGGGTACTGAGCAGACATACAATAACACATAACTGCGACTACTGGTGAGATGACCTGTGAAGTTTGACTTCTTCGCATCAGTAGTTGGCAAAAATGAAAGAAACCACTTGTAATACAATGAAGAACTCAGTGGTGACATCTTTGGATATTTTTCTTCACATTCTATGATCAAGAAATTGATGGTTTTTTGCCCATTCTTGGAAAAAAATCATTGCTGCTGACGTAGCTGTCATCTCAAGTGAAAGCTTTGTTTGGAGTGTTCCACCACATTTCTCAGCAATTTTCATTGTTTTTTTCCCTGATAAATGCAAAAGTCCATGTCAGTCTTGTGACTTTCTATACCTTCACATTAATAATCTTACACATTTTGCAAGCTCAGCAAATTATTACTACAATGCATTCACTGAATCAGACATAAATCAGCTAGACAGGTTGCTGGGTAATGGTTTCAGCAACAGTAGCTTCTGATGTTCACCCTTCAGTGTTGCCCCTGGGTTTTTTATAGTGCATAAAGATAAGGACCCATTAGTGAGCATTTCTTATTCAACTCTCTGTTCTGAGCATCAATTAATTTCTTTCCAAATAAAAAGTATCTATTTGGAATAAAGTTTCCTTTGCTGTAAAGATTGACACCCGTTTATCTTCTGTTGATTTCTGAACACAATTCAAATTTCTCTTTTAAAATGCAGTCATAACATTTAGAAAAGGAGGATCACTGTCAATATGACACATCACTTTCTTCCTTCCCTTCTTCTTGCACTTTCAGCAAGTCCTTAGCAAAAACCCTGGTAGACCCAGCTGAGACGTTGACAAAATCTCCATGATCATCTCCCATTGGATTCTTCCCATTGGTCTTAAGCGAGGATTCAGCATCTGCTTGGTTGTGGTTTTTTGTTGTTTGTTTGTTTTTTTTCCCAAATCCTACGTGTCTGCAGATCCATATGAGCTAAGACAGAATTATTCTGAGGTCTCTTATTTGTACATACAGCTGCTAAAGGCTTAGCAATTGCGCAGTTCTGACAGGCATTGCTACCCTGAAGGATGCTAATGCCCAAGATAATCCTTGGTAACCCCTTAGGTATTTTTGTGGTCTTTACTCCAAGTTTTGAGGCAACCACAATGTGTACAATTCATCTTTTGATGTCATCTGTCATTGTTAAAGCTGCTTTAGGCAAAATTACTTCAATCTCCATTGCTTTTTAATGAGCCTGTGGCAGCTCCTTTTAGCACTAGAGATTTTTTTGCCTATCAGCAAGTTATCTAGACACACACAAGTTTCCTGTTGCTATCACAGAGGATGTTTTTGTTATTTTCCTCTAAACTTGGCATCTGGATCATGAGGGAGCGTTGCCGTTTAAGTGCTGCTCTCAGACTAAAGGCAAAAAAACAGCACTGCACCAGCTGCTGAGAAAAATAACAGCTTTATTTTGTAACATTTATATTGTAACTCTTTGTAACATTTGTAACATTTATTGTAACGTTTGTTGTAACATTATATTGTAACATATATTGTAACTTTATGTTGTAACATTTAAATGTTACAGCTGAACCCAGGACAGAGAGGTGCCTATTGGTGAAGCCTTTATTTCACCGGATTCCCTGTGGCCTGCTCACTGGCGCCAGCAGAGGTGTGGGAGCAGGTATCCTCACCAGCTTCAAGAAGCAAAGACTTTTTTTTATGCCAAATAAGCACAAACAGCAGTTGGTACATTACATTTTCTGTTTCAGAATATGTATCCCTCTCACAGTCTTGGAGTGGCCCCTTTTTGCTCACTTGTCGTGGATTAAACCCAGCCAGACAGCTTGTTCACTCACTTCCCCCCTTCTTGCCCTCCCCCTACTCCCGGAGGGACAGAGAGGAGAATCAAAAAGAATGCAACTCCCACGGGTTGAGATAAGAACAGTTTAGTAACTAAGGTATAACACAAATCACTACTGCTACCACCAATAATAATAATGGTAAGGGAAATAACAAGGGAAGAGAATACAACACCTCACCACCAGCCAACCGATAACACCCCCCCCCCCCCCCCCCCCCCCCCCCCCCCAGCCCGACCAAGCACCGATCGATACCTTCTCCAACCCTGCAGACTCCCAGCCCTTCCGGGTAACTCCCAGTTACATCCTGGGCATGACGTGTTGTGGTATGGAATACCTCTTTGGTCAGTTTGGGTTCCCCTCCTCCCTGGCAGAGCATGAGGCTCACAAAGTCCTTGGCCAAACCAAAACATCCTTGTTATCCACTCTGTTTCCGAGCTGAAAGTCAAAACACAGCACTGCACCAGCTACAAAGAAGGAGAAAAATGACTGCTACTGCTGAACCCAGGACATCACTTTAGCATGCACGTAGCAGCAATCTCAGTGATAATGAGCCTCTGTGTCAGCAGACAATCTCTCAGAGCAGTAAGGATCTTGTTCTTTTTATTTGCTATAGCACCTGGCACTTGTATGTTTGCAGCTAGCACAACACACTTAATTAGCACTGCACACATACCTTACTTTATAAAGTACCTGCTTGGTTTTGGAGGAAGATTGATTATTCTGGCTCTCATACTGTTGCTTAGTGATTCCATAGATGTTTCTATATTCAGTCACTGTTGTCCTAGAATCATAGAATGGGTTGGGTTGGAAGGGACCTTTAATGGTCATCTAGCTCAACTTCCCTGCGGTGAGCAGGGACACCTTCTACTAGATCAGGATGACCAAAGCCCCAAGGATGACCTTGGACACTTCCAAGGATGGGAAATATACCACCTGTCTGGTCAATCTGTCTCAGTATTTCACCACCCTCATTGTAAAAAAAAAATCTTCCTTATATTTAGTCTGAACATACCCTCTTTTAGTTTAAAAACATTAATCCTTGTCCTGTTGCTACAGACCCAATCAAAAAGTCTCTCCTCATCTTTTTTATAAGCCCCCTTTAAGTACTGAAACTCTGCAATAAGGTCTCCTTGGAGCATTCTATTGTCCAGGATGAACAACCCCAGCTCTCAGCCTGTCCTCATAGGAGAGGTGCTCCATCCTTCTGATAATATTTGTGTCCCTCCTCTGGACCCACTCCAATGAGCCTTGCTCATTTGTCACAATTAGCACACACCAGAAGCCCTAATTTTTCCCACTGTAAGAAAGCCAAGGCATTTCTGAAGCCCCTGCCTGTGTAGTATTGCACCCATTCTCTCCTTTGGTCACAACCAGGTATGGAATATGATTGCAGAATTGGGCAACTCTCAGAGTTTGTATCAATATTTAACATGAAGTGGCATTAGGATTTCCTGTAACTGTGTAAATTGTAAAGGTCTTCTGTGCTTACTTGGAAGGGAATGGACAGGCTCTCTATTTTTTCTGCTTCGCTTCACAGAGATGACATTTACACTTTGGCAATAAAAACTGTATGAGCTGTAAAATGCAGGAAAAGGAAGAAAAGTCAGAACCACCATGTATACCATGTATTGAACAGCCTGGTCTAGCGGAAGGTGTCCCTGTTCATGGCAGGACATTGGAACTAGGAGATCTTAAAGGTTCCTTTGAACCCAAAGCACTCTATGATTCTATCAAGGCCTTAGTTCTTCAAACCTGAAGCGTATCTTAATATATTTCATGTATTTCAGAGCAGTAATAGTAGCTAAGTACAACCAAAATTGGTATTTGGCAACCAGTTATTATTTCAGGCATCATCTTTGGGAAGATACTTTCATGCAAAGGCTAGCCCTTCATTTCCCAGCTCATGGACAGAATGCAACTTGATTCTAGTGCAAGGTGGAGCTTCTGTATTGCTGTAGCCATTGACACACTAGCTCCATGTGTCTGCTCCTCTTGCACACTCATTGCTAGCACGTTTTATAAATTTCAGTAAATAAACAAGGGTTGGCGAGTGCAGGCTGCTAGGTCTGCCGCACCCTGCAACAGGCATCTTTTGCCACCCCTCCGCATCCTGTCACTTTCCCGTGCACCCGTGACAGACCGGTACCCAGCCGGGCACAGACAAAACGTGCGCTCGGAAGCAGCGTTCAGCCGCCCTCCGCCACCGCAGGGGTCTCTCACCGCCCCGTCGGGCTGGGCCGGGCCGGGCTGGGCGAGCGGGACAGCTCCGGAGAGGCGTGGCTAAGGGTTACCCCTCCTACCTTCCACCCCAAACCAGAGACCATTGGTGGAGGTGCCTCGGGTTCCCGCCCAGGGGCGGGCGGGACGGCGGGGTGCGGTCCGCCCGCCGCAGCCCAGCAGGAGCTTTTGCTGCCGCCGCGGAAGGGCGGGATGGAGACAGGGGAGAGGGCAGGGCGCAGCGACATGGCCGGGAGATACGACGTGGTCGTGGTCGGGGGCGGCATCTCAGGTGGGTTCGGGGGGGCGGCGCGGTCCCCGGGCATCCTCCGGCCTTCATAGGGGCACCACTCCAGTGCTCGGGGTCGGACCCATCTCGGCTGGACGGCGCGGGGCCGGAGAGCGGTGGGGCAGGGGTGGCTCACTCCCACGGCTAGCTGTAAGGTTTAGGCGATGACTATACAGGGTGTCAGGTCCCCAGGGGCGTCAGCTACATTTGGGGAAATAAAAACATGAAACAAAGGGGGGGGAAAATATCCCGGTTGTTATTTTATCACGTGTTTGTTGCTGCCTGCGCTGGTTTGTACTTCGTGCTCATCAGAAGAGAGTCTGTAGGAAAACTGTCCACAGGTGCGGGAGAATGCAAGGATACAGGCTGGGATTTTTGCATCCCGAGGAAGATGGTGTTTTGAAATTGTGGGGTTTTAGGTTGCTCTTGCAGCACTGGCAACTGTATTCTTTTGATAAATGCTGCAGAAGGACATCTGGAATAGCTGTAAAAACACGTTAGGCTTTGTTACTGTGACAAGAGCTGGGCTACAGCCAGCTAAATTCTCCCAGTGCGATGGACTCTTCACACTTTGCTAGGAAATACTTTTCCAAACGCTCTTCAGATCTACTTTTAACACTGGCAAGGTACATTGTGACCGCTGATTCTCATGCTTAACATGCCCTCACCCCCCACCCCAGAAATAATTATTCTTATGGCACTTAACTGTGCCTAGAATGAGAATGGCGCTATGATGGAGAAAATGTGTTTCGTTTGTCAGTTGCGTAAGTACTGTGTTAGCAGCTTTGGCCAAGATTCAGTTTTCAGAGAGTCTTTACTTCACTAATGATAACTGTGAGTTATGTCACTTCAGTGATACTACAACCATTATGGCTATAGGTAAAATGAGTTTTTATTAGAATTGAGGAGTTTTCCTTTCTTTAATCTACAGTGAATTAATGCATAAAACAGCAAACAGTTTACTTAATTACATTATATAATTTGGTAAAATGATATTAATTGCTTATTATTTGTGACAACGTAATTATTTAAAAAGCTGTAGAAAGAAAGAGTTTGGACATAGGTTTGCTTGCGTTTTTCTTTTATCAAATGCCTGGGTATTTTTCTGCTATCATGAGTCATTGGGTCTTCATGCTTAAGGTTCATGTAACAAACAGAGTGCCCTTAGGAAATTATCACCCTGTACTGTGTGCAGCTGATGGTGGTGTGAGCTTAATGTGGTTTTTAGGGCTCTGAGAAGCTCTTTTTCTCTTGCTTCTCCAGCTTTTCAAACTGTAGCAGTGATTTGGAAAACACATCGAGCATTTCTAAGTGGTATCTTGCTTCACTAGTACAAGAATTAGGAAGTTTCTTCAGAACACTTATGCCTTGGACTAAAGCCTGGTGTGGAGTCCGAAATGTAGCCAACCAGGAAATTCCAAGGCGTTGCAGTCTCTGAAAATTCGTCAGTGGCATTAGGAACACAAATAAACATGTCATAGCACTCTTGGGATACAGGAACATTTTTCTTACCAGTGGAAACCCTTATGTCACTCCAGTAACATAAAAATTGGTGTTTGACTGTTATGAATTACAACTGGCATCATTTGAAGAAAACAGCCTTAGAAAAATGGACTATAAATGCCTTATTTCATAATTAATCTATCTTCAATATATAATACCATTCATAGCTGGGCACTATAATTGCTACCAGCTCCTGGTTTGTTTTGCTTTTTACACAGCTTCTCTGTCTCCACTGTTCCTGTACCAATGTACCTACACCTCAGTTCTGTAAGAGGTTATACAGCACTGCTTTCTGGTCTTAAAAAATGTAATCTGTATCCAGAACTTTGTGACTGGTGAGATAAAAACCATGCTCCAGTATGGACAGGGTTTCCCCTTAACATGTCTCTGACTCCAGTCTTGACTTGCTACTGCTTATTTCCTTGAAGATCTACTTGAAGTTGTCTTATATCTGCTAAGATTACTACCTTCTCTCCTTCTGCTGTATTTTAAATACTCCTGACCTGATGTTTGCAAGAAAGAATGGAAAACTTTGGGATAATCTAGTTATTTACTAGAAATACATGAAATCTGCATCAGGTATAAACAAGGTGCTTGTTAATATATTAAGTGTGAACTTCCTAGCAGTGAGATTGTGGCTTTAAAAAATAGTTGTACATTATTTGCAAAATAAAGCTCAAATCATGACTGGCATCTCTGGAAATATCTATTCCTCAACACGAAGCGTGTCCTTGAGAACAAATTTCTGTACAACCTAACACACTCATCTGTGCTCCTCTCCTCTGTATGCACACATCTGTCACTCACAGCGACACAGAATCAAGTCTGCCTGTAGGAAGCTGCACTCTAGGGGTGGAGGAAGCTTCTGCAAAGTGTGCTTCAGAGTGGGGAAGCCCTTGGAAGAAGAACTCATTTCTAGTAGACTCTACTGCTGATATTTTCCTGTTGTACTCCATGGAATCATGTTCAAACAGCCCACACTTCATTAGCAACTACATTTGGACCCCTTCAGAGAGGGAGCTGCAGAATTTGGGCTAGATTCCTCTTCTCACATGGGCGCACATGTTGAAAATGTGGATCATGGCCAGGAAAGGCCCCAGGCACATTTGTATTGTTTGTAATGGATAATGTCCCCTGTAATACAGTTAATATTAGTTATAATGTTTTATACAGTAGCATATGAAAGAAACTGAAGCTTGAAGTTTAAGACTTTCCCAATACCCACAGGGAATTATTACCTGTATGCCTTGAATATTTCTCCCATTTTCTACCTATAGGGTTTTCTACTGAGCTGAAGAGGGTATTCTGGTTTGGATTGATTTTGACCTTTTGCTTGTATAGTTTGGTTTAGGCTATTAAATTCCCTCATTTGTTAAACACAGCAAGCTGACAGCGCATGGTGTGCCATGCATGTGTGTCTGCTTAATCAGCAGGATCATAACCCTGACATCCCATCAGAGAATCCTCTGCTGCTTGGGTTAAGGGGCTACACTAATTGAGGACTAGGACATTGTCATCCTCTATGTTGACTAACTACTGTATGGATGGCTTTCAGAAGTTGTCCCTTTTATGCAGCAGATCACTGCTATAATTCTTCTGACACATTGTCTGCATCTCAGCTGTCACCTGCACCTGAATCTAAGGCCATGGTTACAGGGAGATTTATATTTTGGCTCCATAGCCCTAGGATGCAGTGTGCACAAAAGCTCTGAGATCTGAAATCAGTTACAAGGTCCAGGATGCTCAGTCACTCCTCGGGGATTGATTGTTAATGACTCGTCAGCATTAAGTGCTCAGAGAGTTTGACAGAAACCTTAGATATTTCAGCTTTTCAGATCTAGGAAGTGGCTGCTGCCTGTATGTGATCTGCAATTCCTCACAACTTTGTAACTGACCCTATTGCAGCATATTTTCACATGGATAACAAAATGCGCTATGATGACTCAAAGGCTATCTCCTTGCCAAATTTTAAGTTGCTGCTAGAACTTCCAAAATAGGAATAAAATAAAGACATGAGTTTAGAAAATCAAAAAAATGTTTGTTTCTTGAAGGTTTAGAAATAGCCAATTTTGACTAAGATTTTCCAGCAAAAAAAAAGAATCAGCCTGAAAAACACACCCTGAAAAGTCTGTCTTAAATAATTCAAAACCTTGCAAAAATAGAGTGGAAGCAAAATACCCTAATTTGCTTCAGTGGAAAGTTTGGGCTATATTTGTGCACCAGCCTCACCTTACACATGAATTTGGGATAAACTTGGGAGCCAAGTTTATCAAAAGAAGGCAAGAGACGTTAAGAATGTTTGTCTACATAATGCAAAACAGAGACATATTACAAATGGAGAACAATGTCCAGAAGCAGACAAGCCCAAGAAAACTTGTATACAAATATCTCTTGGAAGACATTTCAGCACATCATGAAACAAGCACAAAGCACTAGGGAAACACAGTCATCACTGAAACTTATGCTGAAGATTATAATTCTTTGATATGGACAGATTTCATTTCCACATAAAATCACATTTGCTCTTAATTAGAAGCAAGGAGATCTCATGGCTCAACAAAACAATGCTTAAATTTGCCAGCCACATGCAGGAAACAGCACTGTTTTCTGTTGCACTTAAGGAGTCCAAATGCCACAAATTGTAGGAGAAGCTGGGATGTAAAAATAGTAACAATTAGTCTTATGCTGAAATAAACCGCATAACACCCTATTACAGTTGTGGTTTTGGGTTGTTTTTTTTTGGTTTTTTTTTTTTTTTTCTCTCCAAGGAAGGGCACTATGTGTTGCATCTCCTGCTCCATGATGTGAGATTGATGGGATGTGAGATGATTGAGAACCTTACCACTTGAGCTACTCACACATTGGCTGAGGTCTCTGAGTGAAAGAGTGAAAAACAAGGAAATGCAGATTTTCCTTGCTTGCTATAATGGCTGCTCTAATGGCAGCACAACTTATGTTGTATACCACTTTGTTTGTTTTGACAGCATGCTGTGCTGCTAGGGGGTGGTGGTGTCAGATAAACTGTCAAATACACAGTTATTGGTAGAAGATACAATCAGTCCCACCTGTGCAAATCTGGATCAGATTTCAGTAGATTTTTCTTTTGGTTTGTTTTGGTTTTTGTTTTTTTTGTTTGTTTGGTTGGTTGGTTTTTGTTTTTTTTTTTGCATTGTTACTTCTAAATTTACCCAGAATTTGACCTGTAGAAATGCAACAGCTGGTTCCTAAAATCAATCCTGTGTTTGTCTCTTTACATCTGCCCTGTCCTGGACTCTGGCTGCCTGATTCCTTACTGCTTTCTTACTGGATCCAACAGGAAAGCTGGTAATCAGTGATATTGTTGTCACTGAGAACCAGAAATTCCTACATTTTGGGGGATGAAGAAATAAATAGTAATGTTTCACAGAGCTCTTGGTTCCCCATGAACTGCTAGGAAGCTGACTGGCTGACTGTCATTATGAGAAAAGTCTACAGCAGGGACAAAACTAACAGGGCCCTGTATAAAGTGTCATAGATATTCTATACAATAGTTGCAAATAAGTAGAAATATCAGTTTCCATTTGCCTCCTTCATAATGTGTTCTAAAGTTTTACTGCTAAAGACACAAAGTCCTATGATGTAGAGCATGGGTTTTGTTTAAGACACTCCTTCCTTTGTGTTATGCTTAGTACCAGATATTTAGTTTCAGTCAAAATATGGTTGTGATGTGTTCATTATATAATCAGATGTAAAAATATTATTATTTTCTTTATCTTTCATAATATTTGTTATCTTTTCTATGGTAAATGCATCATTTCTAAACATTGTCTAACCCAGGATGTAACTTGAGTAGTCACAGCAGGTTCTGCCCCTGGATGAAGAATGTATTAGGTTTCTTTCTGGCAAAACCAGCATGATTCATAGGTTAGCAAATTCAGAGCTCTTGAGAGAGCATTGGAAACATATGGCTTGTCCTTGAGGAACAGATTTTGCATTATTTGCTTAGGTGAAAGGTATTGAAAGGTCAGAAAGAGTGTTTGTGTTAGCTAGGTAGGTCTGAAGTCTTAAGAGTGTTATTTACTCCAATAAGCAAAATATATATCCAATTAGTTAGAACAGGTCTCTCAATATCCTGGCATAATAAGAACAGCATGGGACAGGCATTATGTCTTTTCTGGGAATACCTATGTTCTTGATATTTGTGTCAATGACACTGATCACAGTTTAGAAACAACATTTTTTCACATACCTATTTAGCTGAAGGTCACCATTTAGCCATCAGGAATTTATTCTGCCTACTGAGCAAAACAATTAGCAGTAGTTAGAAAATATGTGTAATTACATTAGATGTTTCCATTAACTGGATAGTATCAAACCGTCATCATCATCTTACCTGGTGGTGTTAATTTCTAACTGCACGCTTATATTAGTTAACTTTTTTCTGTCTTTAGGGGGAATGCATTTTTCTGGGGAAGAGACGTTTACTGCAATGGGCTTTGGACTTGAAAATACCAGTGGGTGTGTATGGAGGAGTGGATTCATCCTCAGGACATAATTCCCTGTCCCTACTTACTGTGTTTCTATTAACACTTGCCATGAGAAACTGCCTTTGTACCATTCAGAATATGGCTTGCATCCGATGAAAGCATTTACACAGTAGTGCCACTGAAACCAGTCAGAGTGGCTGGTCTCAGCTGAACAATGCACTCTGTAACAGAAAGTATTTGTTCTCTTCTAGTTGAAACCTTCGCTGAATCAACTGGATTATTTTTGCTTGAGGGGAAGAAAAGAATTGATGAAAAAGAAGTGAAAAACATTTACCTGAAAATGACAAAATAAATAAACACAGCCTTAGCCCCAGAATCAAGTATTCTACATCAAGGATTGTGAAATAACATGTGGAAAGATAAAATACAACTTGTGACAAACAGAGAGTTAGTAATGTTATGGATTTAGGCAACATGGAAGAAGAAATTAATGTAGACTTATGATTCACAATGTGTATTCCTACTGTTTTGTGCAAATTTAAGGGGCTGTAATTTAATATTTTTGGTTGGGTTGGCAGTTTTAAATCTTCAGATCCTTAGTATGTGAAAGAAAACAGTTCTTTCTTCTCAGCCTTCTATATGTTGCTGCCCATGTGTGATTTCTCTGCTCAGCCTGATATAAATGAGTACATTTTAACTATATCGTAAAACTTATTTGCATAAAATGGTGCGCACAACAAAACAAACAAACAAAACCCGAACAAAACAAAAGAAAAACAACAAACCAAAGCAAGGTAAAGAAAGAGGTAAGGAAGCGAGATATTACCCTGGGTCATGGCAGAAAGGTTTTCATCTCTTATTGACAGGTTTATGTACTTGCCAAAGAAACTTCTAGCTGAATAGTGAGAGCTTATTCTAAGGTGGGCACTGGCAGATATAATTACCCAGTTGCATCTGGAAAAAGTTAAGTTTTTCTCCAGTGAAATGGTAAAAATAATCCCAGCATTAGCATGCTGTTACAGTGGAACTTTCACAAGGATATAGTGTCAATTGTCTTACTTTAATGGTGTATATTAGCATAATGTGGGAAAAAAAGTTTAAAATTATTCCCCTGCTTAAGATCAGAAAAATGTAGAGATTTTCCAGAAAGCTTTTTTCTGTGCAGTACTCAGTTAAAGCCTGCTCGGTTAGAACACTACAGTAATGGCTTATTAGTCTTTCACACAGTGTAATTATCCCACTCCTCTAAAGCAGGGTGGATTAACAAGGATTTTATGAAGGAATACTGTATTAGGTTGGGTTTTTTAAACTTTTAACCCAGTGGAGGATCCATAAAAGCAAACACACTTTTTCAAAGCAGCTAGCAAGTAGGCAAACAATGTGTCCAGAAAACCAGCAGAAATTTACCTTTTCAGTATTAATAGCTAACTTCTGCCTTTGTTTTGGTGTGCTCAATACAGCACATATGTAGTGGCCTCAGTTTGAAAGGTTAAAAGGTTGGTGTCCCTTCACTGCCCTTCTGTGGATTGGAGATGTTCAGCATGCATTGCATAGGAAGTATGCTGTCTCTGGAAAAGATGCTGGTGGTTTTTGCTTCTCATCATTGTGTATCAGTGAATCTGTTTGATGCTGTGGGTTACAGAGCCTAGATTTTGAAAAGTAGAATTACTTTACTATTACTGTAGAATTACTATCACATTTCAATAAAGTAACTTTTTAAAAACACCCACTATTTGTGCTACAGAACCTCTATCTGTTCATATGCTCTGTATCAACTCCAGTGTTGAGGCAACTTGGAACTATTCTCAGAAATGCTACCCTTATAACCGCTTCCATACAAAATAGGCAAATATTTCCTACATTGTGGGGCTCACTTGGGAATCAAACTCAGGTCTCTTAAGCCCCAGTCTTGTGCGCTACATGTAGAGTTGAACCTCTCTTTCCTATGAGGTAGAGGCATGCTTTGTTGTATTTTCCATGAGCCTACATGCAAAATCCAGTTTTGTTCAGCATCTCTGTGTTTCAGATATGGTGTATGTCTTGTCTGCAGATTGGCTTGAATTCATCTTGCTTGCTTTTACTTATTTATTTTTTAACTGTATATCTGGTGTTTTGATGCACTTGAAACTGCTTTGCTTGATAGAATTATGACAGTTTTCTGAAAGGAAAATAGCAGCAGTATGATCTCTGGTGGCAGCAGCAATTCTGAGTCCTTAATAGTGCTGCAGAATCAATAGAAACGGGGCTTTACCACATGGCTTCTTCAGATGGGGGGGGGGGGGGGTGGAATATCTTCTTGTGAGATTGCCATAGAAACCCTTGTGGAGGATGTATAAGCCGTCTCTCCTTATTTATTCTCATATAATACCAAGTCACTTTCTACAGCCAGATACTTCAAATGAGGCATGGTTTTGGCAGGTCTTTTTCATCTTTCTGGGGCAAGTAGTTTCTTTCTAATTCATAGAGTGATATCTGGAAGGAGTGCAGCCAGTGATTTGGTGTGGTTTACTTGGAGAAGGTGGAGGTGGCAATGGGGCACAGCAGTGGCCTTGGTTATGATGGGCATGTCCCTACTGCAGTCATACAGGCATACTCCGGTGATTTTTAAAATACCTCACCTGAGCCCTGGCTGCAGCCTGAGAGGTCACAGCCCAGTGCCTGGCTTTGCCCAGGGCACTGTGGACATCCACAGTATCCCAGGACATTGTGGTGTCAGAGCCCATGTGTGCTGGAGGGCCACGGCTCTAGGGGAATACTCATGTTGTGGGAGGCTCTTGTGGTGTGAAGGTCCTGCTCTCCCCCTTGCCAGCTCCTGGAAGGCATGCAGTGTCCTCTGGGGAAGTAATGGGGATGTTGGAGAGGAGGTGAAGACTACATCTGTGTGGCCCAAGGGGAGCTGAGCAGGCAGAGGTGGGGCAAGCACCTGGAAAAGGTCTCATTTCTTCCTCTCTCTCATTCTCTCCTCATCAAACAAACAGAAACAGATGGTCACTCTCTGGCATCCAGTCCTGTAGAGGGTACTGGAACAGCAACAAAAGCCTTGAAAATTCAAGTTATGGAGAAGATAAAGGGAAAATACGCAATCTATTCAGAGGCTAATTGTGTATCAAAAACAGGTAGGCTTCATGATTGTGATGCTGTATCTGGTGCACTTTGGTTACACCAGAATGAAGCTGAAGAGTTGGGCTCCATAGGCAGCTACATAGTAATACCCCATGTGTGGGTGTTGATTGTAGTCTTCCATTTTCAAAGAAAATTGTTTCCATGGTTTAAACAAATAAATACGTAGTAACACTCTTTAATTAACATACTTTGCACTGTTTTGATTTCTGAGTTGAGCCCTCTGGCAGTTGCCAGTAAGCCATTGCTGTCCCAATGTATCTCTTGCCCATTCCCACTCTGTGTATCTATGAAGACTTTTTTTTTCTTCTGATCAGTGTCTAAGGTGACACTTGATAAACAATAATGACACTAAAAACCTGTAAGGCCAGAATGCAGGAATTACAGTTTAACAAGCAAACAAGTTAGAGAACCTCAGTCTTACTGCCGCATATTCTTCATCCTTCAACAGTCCTTCTTTATTTGGACATATCATCTAATTAAGCTATAAACCAGTAGCAAGCTTAACTTCCAACCCAGTCCAGTGCAACCATTATTCTTCCTACACATCTATGGCATGAATATAGCTGTCATAATACAGCATGGAGTGATGGTGTTAGGCACTAAGTATTCACATACAATGGTTGTGGGTTTGTTTTTTTCATACCTAGGCCAGATTTTTGTCTGCTTCATGTAGGATAGGATAACACATGAATACACTGTCCATTTTTTCAAGACTTGTATATCTGTGGCAGACTTTCTTACAAGAGAAATTCATAATTTTGTAATGCTTAAATAAGAATTATGCACTCATGCCTGAATGTCCAAGTAATATTTATGCAGAATAGAGAAATTCAACTTATTTTACTTTACATATGTAAGAAATCTTTTTTTTTTAATATGTTTTCCTCATTTAAAAAAATATTTGTAAGAAAATACTTCAGTTTGTATTCCCAGCATTATAGACTTGTGTCTTCTACGCTTATGTTGGGGAAGAAGAGAATGCCATCACAAAAGTATTGCAGAATTCAATATTAAAAATAAAAAAACAAAAAAATTAAATGCTCTCTATAGACTTTCATGCAGGAAAAAAATGATCAAATACTGCTGAAATAAATGAGATCAATTTAGAAGATGTTCACTCTACTGAAAAATTGCTTCCATTTTTGAAAATTAGAAAACTAAAAAAATAGAAGAATCAAGTATACTTCTTCTGCTGCAGTAATCAAAAGAATGTAGTGCAAGGATGTAAATTTATTTTTAGATGAGAATGGAAATTGTATGTATAATTTTTGTCAATGTAAGCCATTTGAACTTCCTCAGTTCTGATTTCCAGTGTGTGGTATTCCACTTCCCCATTAAAAGATTACGTGCACAGAAGTTTATGGGTTTCCTGTATTGTCCTCAGAATAAGAAAGTACACTTAATGCTACCCAGAACAATTCCTCTCCTCTGGTCTTTTCAGACATGCATTCTTTGTTGGCTCATGAACGGTTGCTTTTAATCACATTTTGAGGTAGTGTAATAAACATGAATATAATATTATTATTCTTTACTTTGGGCTATCTTGGAAGTTCCGATCAATACGGCTGGCTTTCTATACTTAAGGAGGGGAAACGACTCCAAAGAACCAATGCCTTAGTGCTAAATTGGCCTGCAGGGCAGTGGGATAATCTGATTTCACAAACTCATAATTGCTTTTTACAATTTCAGCTCACATTTGTCAAAAGCAAAGAGGACTCCTGTCCTGTCCAATTTTCAGTTGTCTGTACTGCCTCCATCACAAAGTCCCATAATTAGATAATTTTTGCTGTGACCATAATTCCTTTTATAAAGTATCTGTGTTTGATTGCCATGGTCAAACTTCATTGCTTAAAATTAAACTTGACAGTGAAGCAGTCTTTCTTCCTGCATGTAAATGAGGACAGTGGATAGCAGTAGAATGAAGAGTTGATGAGCGAGAGAAGAAGTTGGAAGCCTACCTTGCTGTAACATGCCTACTTAGTATATTATTATTTCTATCTCTATGGCAGTCCAAGCCCCTCAAGCTGGTTCTGCCTTTCTAGGTACTGTGCAAATGAAGAGTAGCATTTTTGTCCCTTAATAATTGAGATTTTACTGGTTTTAAAATGCAAAAATACTAACTGGAAGGAGGAAAACTTCAGTCTGTGAATGCTGCTTACAGATATGGTTATAACATGCAACTAAGCAGCAGCAGCCACATGATTTCTGTGGTAAGACATGAAAAGTTTCTGACTTCTCTCAGGAATTTTTGAAAACAGTATGGAAATCTCTGACCTTGAAGCTTTGGTTCAGTTTTTGACCATTGCTTTAAAGCACTTTGTCTTTTTCTGGTAGGTTTGTCAGCTGCCAAATTGCTGTCTGAGTCTGGGGTCAATGTGGTGGTTCTTGAGGCCCGGGATAGAGTTGGAGGAAGGACATTCACTGTTAGGGTAAGTACTTCATGAGATGCTGGACTCCCACTTGTGCTGATCTACAGTGTGGCAAATGTCACTCCTGTCTTCCAGAAGAGCAAGAAGGAGGAATCAGGGAATTACAGGCCAGTCAGCCTGAACTCAGTCCCTGCGAAAGGGGTAGAGCAACTAATCCTGGACACCATTTCCAGGCACATATAGGACTAGAAAGTCATCGGTCAGCATGAATTCACCAAGAGGAAGTTATGCTTGACCAGCCCAATAGCCTTCTATCATAAAACAACTGGCTTAGTAGATGAGGAGAAAACTGGGTATTATCTACTAGGACTTCAGTAATTCAACACTGTCTCCCGTAAGATCCTCATAGACAAGCTGATGAAGTATGTACTGTTTGAGCAGCCAGTGAGATGACTGACAACTGGCTGAACAGCCTGTTCCACAGGATGGTGATCTGTGACACTAAGTCTAGTTGGAGGCCGGTAACTTGAGGTGTACCCCAAGGGTCAATACTGGGTCCAGTCCTGTTCAGCATTTTCATTAATGATCTGGATGATGAGGGGACTGTAGCTTCTTTCTGATGAGGAAAGTCTGAGAGAGCAGGGAGATGATGCTCAAAAGCTGTCTGCATGCAGTCCTGGCCAACCTGCACTAGGAGACCTTACCAGACAGGGAGCGTTGGACCAGATGGCCTCCTGAGGTCCCTTCTGACCTCAACCATTCTGTGATACTGTTGGGTTTGACTTTTGCCAGGGAGAAAAAGGGGAGTACGAGTTCCCAAAGCAGACAACTGTCCCAATTTGCCATCACTTCTGTCAAGTAATAGAGCTGTGTTTGAAGAGGTTGCACTGCAATACGTGCCAGTGGGCTTCTCTTGACAGGAGGTTCTTTAAGATTGGACTGGAAGCAATTCTGAGAGCCATTGAATGGGACTTGGGTACCTAACCAGAAGCATGTAGTACCATTTCAGCTGCCCTAGGATACCTTGCCTGGTATCCAGCTGCAGGTCTTCCATGGGTCATGAGACAAATTTGTCAGCCTTGCTCAGCTTGGGTACCTTGGGCTGCCTAAAATTGTGTTAAACATCCGTATTAAGGTAATTGAGTTGCACCCATGTAGTCCATACCCTTTGTCCATGGCAGGATCTGCTCTGTCTTTAACATTACAGAGGAAAACTATCATCTTGAGACCAAGAGTATGAAAGCATTTCTCCTGTCATTCCCGTCTCCCTTTGCATACTATAACAGACATGGTAACTAAGAGCCCTATAAGAAGTAGCCTGAGCAGAGCCAAACATCATTACAGCTCAGACATACATTTTAACACAGCTAAATTATCTGAAATAATACTCATGCTTCTAAAAATGGACCATGCCTTGGCTGCCATTAAAAAGAAAATGAGAGAAATAAGGAGTCACCTATGACACAGGACAATGTAATACAGACATTACTTCTGCTCCCCACCCTGAAAATAAGGGAAGTTTAAAATATGTCAGATGCCATTCCTGGGGAACCAGAGATAAACAGTGGTGTTTCAGCAGAAATCATTGTGTATGAAACATGAAGCATAAACACCATTCTTCTGTGACACTGAGAATGCCTAGCTTAAAATGCTCCCTATAAACAGTGTTAAAAAGAGTTACCATCTTGGAAAATCAGCCTGCTTGTAATAGTATTCATTCCTGAAACCTTTGGCTTTCTTTCTGCTTCCCAAGTGAGCATAATGCTGATCTGAGGGATGCATGGAGCACCTTTGGTGGCAAGCATTGCTGGGAGCTGCTAGCCAGGGCACATCAGGCTGGAGCCAATTTGTGCAGTGCTGGAAAGGAGATTACTCTCCATGAATACTGCAGTGCAGTGCTCAGCATCCACTGCTAAGCAGTTATCTACAGAGAAAACAAGCGTTGGTGCTGGAGGCGGTTTCAACAAATGGTTTGCAATGTTTTGGTTGGATATTTCTTCAGGTTCTCATATCTTTTGTGAGACCTAAAAGCCAATGCTAAAAACTACAGGGGAATTTAAACAAGAGTTAAACCAAATTGCACATGTGTGTGATAGAGTGAAGACACTGTGATTTCTGCGTGTCTGTGATTACATGTGCATGTAGTTGCAGTGTTAATCAGTATGGAATTATTCTTTCTACTTCTACATTTGTATTGAAGAGCATCCTGTGCAGCTTTTGATTCCTGTATTCTTTCTTTTAACAGAACAATCAGGTTAATTACGTAGATGTTGGTGGAGCATATGTGGGACCTACCCAAAACCGGATTCTCAGACTGGCAAAAGAGCTGGGTATTGAGACCTACAAAGTGAAATTCGATGGCAATATGATCCATTATAAGGGGGCAAGTATTGCATTTTTCATGTTGAGGTACCTCAAATTTAGTCATCCAATAAGCAGCTGTTTGAACTGTTGTTATTCTATTTTAACTTACTGAGAGTGTGACCAGTGGTTCTTGTTTTCTTTTGTAAAGTGTTTAAAAAAATGGGACTGACAGCAGTTAAAAAATTTGGGATACATTTGGCGCCTGATTGTCTTTGAATCATATCCTCTGATGAATTTTCTTGTGGATAAAGGCCAAAATAAAGGCCAAATAAAGGCCAAATATAAATAAGAAAAAAATTTAAAACTGTTGGATACTATTGAATGGTAATACTGGGCAACATTATATGAGACTAGTATGGGAGTAAGTATAACATTTTTGCCCCACTTACGTAACTAGATTCATGTAAGATCCCTCCCAGTCCTGTAGCATGGGATTTGTCTTACTTACAAATGGATGTTTAGAAGCTGGACATCTATTATGAGACTCATTGAGATTCCCTCTGTAGCTAATGGTGAGAAACAAGCCCCTTCCAAGTCTTGCTGTAAGCTTCATGTTTGAGATGTAGGGCAGTGGGAGTACAGATGGCCACTCATGAGTAGGTAGCGTGGTTGAAGTGAATTAGAATGAAGCCTGTCTTCAGAGCAGGTTTCCAGCCCTTGTCTTAGATCTTTAGCCCACCAGATTTTTGCTCAGGTCTTAGACAGGTCCTGTTGCCAAAACAAATACAAAGGGAGAGCAGTAGGGAGAGCGACAGAGGTCTAAGATTCATAGGTATGAGGTACAACTGTCTATCTCCATAACTCACAAACTACACTTCCCAAAGACCATAACTTCTTATATTTTTTAATATCCTTTAGTTTTGGTACTTCCCAGACTCTGGTAAAAGGCTTGAAGCCTGTATGACTCAGAGTTGACATAATTGATAGAAACAGGCCTAAGTGGTGGAATTTTAAGTGGCTTCATTTCTATTATCTTTCCACTTTTTCATCCAAGAATTAGACCAATGTGCTCATGCTGCAAAGTGTCATCATCTGGTTCTGTAACCTCTCCTTATTGGGCAGATTCATGTCATGCTCATAAAATAGTCACATCTTAAATAAGTGCATAGCTAGTCTATAATTCTAAAATAATTCAACAGCAAAAGGGCTGGGCTGATTTGTACCAGCTGAATGTTTGGCCCCCTCTATTTTATTTAAGCTCAGACATGGATCTCTTAGCATCCTAATGGCACTTATGTGTGTAAAATAAAAGGCTCTAATGGGTTACATGAATTTCAGCCCTTAATCCATTTTAGCAATGAAGCTGCAGCTTTTTTTTTTTTTTTGTTCCATGTTACATTATGCATGTCCTTGCTAATGATCTTGTAATTTTGTAAATTTTCTTTGAAGTAAAAGCATGTTTCTAAGCAAGAGGCAGCATTATGAGCTATTCAGCTGGATCACAGGCTGTGGATCAGTTGTATTGTGGTCCTACCAAGCTAACTGAGGTCCCCAAAGGAGACATAGTTGTTGGACCAGGGTGACTGCAAAGGGGGTTTAAGGTCTCCCAGTGCAGACAGACTTGAGCACTGAAGAAATAATGATGCCTTTTCTCCAGTAGGTCTCATTTCTCCCACATCATCTTCCCATGAATTGCAGGTTTTTTGTTTTCTTTTACCTAAGGTTTTCCACAGCTTCTTCTCCATACCCTTTCCTTGAGACACCATGTAGTCACCATGCCCTTTGTTTCAGGTATCTGCTGTTGAATCCTTTCTTACATCCCACTTCTACAAGAAGCCTATTGAAAACCATCTGTGTGGTCCTGGCTATTGGCTGGGTTGGTGAATGCTCAGGGCCGTAAGGGCTTGTACATTTTACCTACCCTGTTACCGCGCTGTGATGATGGTGAGTTGGCCAGGCAGGGATTTGTGCTCTCCTGGCTACAGTTACACCCCCTCATATTCATTAAAGATGCTCCAGGAACCCGAGCACCCAGGGTATCTCCTAGATAGAAAATGTTAGCAAAGAGATATTAAAGGATCATTGCCCCAGAAATTAGATATTAAACAGAAATATGGATATGTTCAGTTTCTTGGGCTAATATGTTGTCAGCCTTGGGCCATCTGCTGCCTTTCAGGTTTGAAAAGTTTGACTGAAACTTTTCTCCTTGCATCTCATCTGCTATTTCTGTCATCTGATGGCTGCCAGGGAGCATGTAGCTGGGGACGGACAGGAAGTTCTCTTCCCAAGGGCATTTCTCCAAAGTCTACAATGCTGTGCAGTTTTGTCTGAGGCAAGAGGGACAGTGCTTTGAGGAATGACTAAACATGTATATATAAGGAGGAAATTCTTTCCTGTTAGGGTGATGAGGCACTGGAATAGGTTGCCCAGGGAGGTTGTGAATGCTCCATCCCTGGCAGTGTTCAAGCCCAGGTTGGATGAAGCCTTGGGTGAGATGATTTAGTGTGAGGTGTCCCTGCCCATGGCAGGAGGGTTGGAACTAGATGATCTTAAGGTCCTTTCCAATCCTAACTATTCTATGATTCTATGATTCTATGTCTTTAGATTTTGTTGCAAGTCAGACAATTGCATATAATCTGCAGCACCCCCAGATTAGAAGATTTTTGTTCTTTTGTGTACCATACTAATTGTTTCAGCCTGGCTTTTCCTGAAGATTTCCAGGATACTGCTTGGACTGAGTTAGGAGAAAGTGGGGAAATGTTTAACCCTAGCAGCGGAAGCAGCCAAGGGAAAGTGAAGATCCCCAGAGGGATTTCATGAGCTTCTTTGCTCTGTAAGGAATTTTTCCCATATGAGTGTGGAAAAATTCCACATATTGCAAGCTTTAAAAATATGTTGTTCCATGTGGACAGGTTCCCTTTGTAGTTAAAATTTATTGAAGAAATCCAAATATATAACTATTGTTTATCTTTTTAATTATTCTTTGTTAATTCTTTTACCTCAGCACGGTAACATGGACTGCTTTGATGTCAATTGGGAATTTGCTTGTAACCTGTCATTGTAAATCTGTAACTTCAAACTGTAGATTTTTATATGAGCCCTAGATTTTCCTTCCAGCCAAATGGCTCTGTGACTACTGTCCTTTAATTCATCAAGAATGCTTTAGGACTGAGAAAAGGCAGATGTGGTGGAGTTCTTCTTTCTCAGATGATACAGACAGCTTTTTATTTTTACAGAGGTCCTTGAAGACCAGGCTATGTTCTGTTTTCACTTTCTCTTTAGTATAAGACCCTAGAAAGTAAAGGCATTAGGGTCTTGGTGCAATATTAAACTTTTCATATAACTGCAGTCCTCTAATATCTTGCAGCAACACCAAGCTCCAGTATACACAACATTAGTAAATAAGGACAGATCTTGCTTATTTGTTTGCTCATGATTTTGAGAGCAAGGTAATACTTGACAAAAGATGAGCATTACTGTGCAGTAAAGGATGTCTACCTCAGGGCTCACACCATAGTAAGCTGCTGCTGTAGGTGTATGCACTATGGGTGGCCCAAGGGCAATAGCAAACCCTGCTCTGGTGCACAAGGGATGTTCCTCCTGTACTTCCTCCTATGCAGCATTTCCTCAGCACAGCAGGCAGGAGACAGATTATCAGACTGCCAAAATTGTCTTCTCCTCTTGCACAACTTTAAACTTGGAGCGGTGCCACAGCTGGGGCAGTTTGGGCTTAATTCCTGTAGTTATGGCTACAAGCCACAATGTGGCCCTGGGCAGGGAAGAGACACCTTGCAGAGCACAGCTCTGCTGCCTTTCCAACCACTGAAATATGGTTCTTAGGTATATTATTTCCTTTGGATTGGTGTGGGGTAACTAATCCAGGCAGGCAGTAGGACCCAAATCTGAGGTCTGCAGGAAAGCATTCAACAGGCCAGGAAATGAAATTAAAAAAAAAAAATAAAAAAAAAACAGATAAACCCTGTGGTCAGGCAGGCAGCCTTGTGTTAGCATGGGGGCAAAGCCAGTAGGTTATTTGCCTTCCAGCTAAGAAAACAGTTGTTCTCAAAATAATACACCCAGAACACTGTAAACTTGTTTAAAATGGAATATTGCAAGACCTTGCTTGCTTGCAGTGATCTCCTCTGTGAAATACGTAGCCAGAGCTGCTTTGCCTCGTAGGGAGGCAATATTAAAACCAAATGAATAACTTACCAGCTCCAGGTCATTTGGGCTAGATTTATTCCCTGCTGTGGAGATACTTGTGCAAGAGAGAAAGAGTTGAAAAACCGATGTTGCTAAGGATGTTTGTCATGTGCTCTCTGGTGAGTAATGGGAATTTCTCTCCCGGAATTTGTTAGAATTGGGCTTTCCTCTTATGTGTTCAACCACCCCTGCATAAGGAGTTAGTGTATCTATGAACTATTTCAGGCTCTCTGAATTCAGTCCCAAGCTCTTTAAAGTCTGTTGGACTGTTGTATTTTTCCAGCTTTTCCTGCCCTTGGTTTCCAGTCTTACTGAAGTTATGGGTTTTTTTTGCATGCAGAGGAGAGCAACAAGTAATGTAGCTTTAAACTCTTATGTATGTTTAGACTGTTATGTTTAGACTGTTAAGTTGACATTTCCTAGTTTTCAGGGGATAAAATATGTTTTCCCATCAATCTCCCTGGGCCAATCTCCCATTGACCAAAGATGTGAGGTTAATAGTGTTTTCAGATAGGTAATGAAAGGATAGTTATTTTTTCAAATAGCAGGTAAGTGAATATCCAGTGTGATATGTGTCATATTCTTGGTCAGTCCTCAGCAATTTGTGGTTCTGGTGGTCTAAAGCTAGCACAGAGGTGGAAAAGTTGGAGGAAAATATCAGCCAGCCAGTGGGAGTGTTCACTCGCTGATTGCCCCGTCTGAAGCAATCCAGATAGTTCAGGAGTTTCTCAGCCTGTAGCTGTTGAGCACAGTAAAGTTAATGCTGAGGGTTGGGAAAGTTGCTTTGGTGCAAAGCTCATCATAGAGTTTCTGGGAGAGACTTTTCTTGGGGTGTTGTTTCCAGCAATATAAGGAGTAAGATTGGCTGAAAACAAAAGGAGGAGAGGAACTTTAGAAGAAGTTATTTTACTGGGTTTTTTTTACTTTCTTTTTAGAGTTAAGCAAGCTGAGGATAGGAGTGGTGTTTGCAAGTTACACCACCTAGCACAAACACAGTCACTTATCAGAAAGTCTGTTGAAAAGAGGTATCACTCAACAGTGAAAAACTGGAAAGTTTTCATGCAACTCCTGAATGGCAGGCTTATCTTTTCCCTTTGTCCCTTGCAGTACTGACATGGCAGAGCTGCAGTAATAACTTATCTTCACCTGTTGTTAGATAGCCTGACAGCTTTGTACCTCACCTCTGTCTAAGGGCAGGATTATTGATGTTAAAGCATGTGAAGGAAGACACATTGATGGCACCTGCATTCTAACCAGAATAAGAAGTCTAGCAACAAATTAACTTTGAAGGAGCAGTATTTGATGATCTTTTGCGAAAACAAAGTGTTGTACTATAAGAAGACAATTATTAGCAATATATTACTGCTTTGTGCAGCAATTTCCTTGTTTGATACAGCACGGGTTTATGACAGTAAAAGCCGTAGCATGCAGTATATCGTTTTGCATGTGTTTTTTGTCCATTTTTCTGTGGCTGAACACACAGTGCTCCAAACTGGCAGTGAGAAATCGTACTCTGGAAAACAAAGATGCAAAGTCATGCAGAGGATTCCCTTGCTGGTAGTTCATATGAGAATTTTCTCTGCCCTTGCCATGGCAGGATTGTGTTTCGCATACACACATGCACTTGGAGAAGGCTGGAGCAGCATTCCCTGCCCACCTTCCTCCAACATAACTCCCTAAACCAGAATGAAATGGGGATAAAAGAAACAAAACAAAAAAAAAAAACCCAAACAAACAAACAAACAAACAAAAAAAACAAACCCACCAAACCAAAAAAAAAAAAAAGTTGTACACAAGATTAAGATTACATACACAGAAATCCAGAGGTAACCAACCACCTCCAGAATCATCCTGGTGAACTGAAAACTCAAGATTTGTTGGGTATTTAACAAAAGCCTTTAAGCACTTGGATCTCAAACTGAACTAAGTAGTGAGATTGCTCTTTGCTTGGCCCAGAGCAGAGATTACTGTGTCTAGACTGAACAGGAGAGCATATCTGCAGATGCACTCACTGAAAATGAGGAGGAGGTACACCATGGGCCCACATGGACCCCAGGGTTCGGCTACCACTGCAGCCGTCTTCCGGGGAGAGAAGAACCAAGCAGTATTGGCCACAGCAATTTTTCTCTCCCTTACCCATGTACTGTTGTCTCCTCCATTGTACCTGCCCTGGGGCTGGCAAACATCGACCAAAATGTGGGAATTTGGATTTTTTTTTGCTGCTTTTTCCAAGTTTGGAAGCTCACCGTGGTCTCTGAGTTTCATTTGCACCATTTATCTTCCTTAAGATCTTTGCAGAAAAATGTTCTGAAGAATATCAGAAATCCATTTGTATTTACACACACATACACCATTACCAGTGGGGAAGACCTATAAATTCTCTTTCACTAAGCGTGGGGAAGGCGCATTTGGCTCTTGCTTAGAGTCCCTCTGTCCCTGGGTCACCATCTCATGCATTTGCAGCCTCTCACTTGGTCTGTGACTCCCACCTGCCAGGTGTGATGTGCTGGCATGGTATGCACTGCACTGAAAAGCACGTTGCACACCTCTTAGCACTGCAGCTCCTACCTGTCTTCATCCAGTATGTTTGCTGCATCCTGCCACGTGACCTCATGCAAACTTTTGACACACCTGGAAGAATAAAAACAGTTAAAGAGCTCTGATGAGAAATTTGCTGTTGATTTATATAGGGGAAGGTTCCAAGCAATTTATTATGAGAAAATGTTGCCTGCTCATTCAGTTATTTCAGATTAAAGTTATCACAAAGAACCATCTGCTGTTAGACAGTTTTGCTTATCATGATATCACAGGATCATCTGAGAGATAATTATCTGTTGCAGTTATGTTTTATACACATTGTAAGTACTGATACCACTTTTGAAACTGTATAGATTTTTTTCTTCCTAAAGTTAAAACCCCTTTTTGGCAGGTTTCTACCAGGGTACTTGGAATAATAAAGAGGCATGTTTGCTTTTATAGGTGACGTGTACCATAAAAGTGCTTAGACACCAAAACACAAAAGGTCAACCATGTGATGACTTCGAGAGCTGTGTTCTTGTGCAATGAAGATATGCTCTATTCTATTTCAGTTGCTTACATTCTTATGTGTATTTTAGGGGAAGTCATGCTGTTTCACAGGTATTTCCCCTCCAACATGGAATCCCTTAGTTTACTTGGACTGCAATAACTTCTGGAGGACCATGGACAAGCTGGGAAAAGAGGTAGGCTGTGTAAATTATATCTGTTTCTTAAAATGTTCACGTCACCTTTAGCAAATCTGGTTTTGGTTTGTTTTGTATCTGGCAGGCATTTTTATTGCTTCTTATTACAAAAAAGAAAAGAAATATCCATCAGGAAAAATACCTGTGTTGCCCGGGAAGTATCAGGAATAACAGGGCTTCCAAGGTGCCTTCCAACCCAAACCATTCTATGACTCCGTGAGAGGATACAAAAAAGTCCAAAGATGTCTAAGATATCTGAAGAAGATGAGGTTGAACCTCAGTATATGTATTTTCTCATGCCAAGGAAAACCATTCCATGAGCTGGGAAATGAGAAGGGTATTTCCCCTTCCCTTGTGACAGCCTATTTGAGTAACAATGATTTGGGGGGGGGGGGGGGGTGTGTTTTTTGGGTTTTTTTTTTTTTGTGGGGTATTTTGTTTTTGGGTTTTGGTTTGTTTTTTTTTTTTTTTTGTAGATGTCTAAAAATTTGCTTTATTTTATTTAATGTCTAAAATTTTATTTCTAAAATTCTTACACAGTAAATGCCTTCAAAATTAAAGCAGTACAGCCGCAAAGCTTTCTGTGCACAAAAATTAGCCTGGAACATCATGCTGTCTTCCAAATATTTACCAGTTGCCTTATAATCTGGCTTCAAACCAGGGGCCCTACCCTACAACAAACTTCAAGCATAGTTAACAATATTCCTGCAAAGTTCATTTGGTTTATGTGGTTTTGCAGAATCAAGTTTGTCCATGATACTACAATTTTTTTATAAAATAATACATATTCTTTACAGATTCAGATATGTGTTAGTGTCATCACATGTCATGGTACTTTGATGCAATGGATTATTATTAAGAATTTAACTGTCTAAAAAGAATTGAATAGTATTTAGGGATTTCTGCTCCCTCTGTAGTTGACAGTGAGACATAGGGGCCTTTGAATACCCATCTGACTGAATCTTTGACTGGAGAAATTTTTCCCTCAGCTATGAGAGGATATCAGGACAACTGAATTAGAACAGACACCTTGCTTCTGGACAACTAAAGGCCAGATGAGTCCCAACATAAGGATGTAGTTCATTGGTCAGCCAAAGCCAGATTTGGTGGTCACAGTACAATTCATGCCCAAAGCTGTGAGTGGAAACTATTCCATTTAGTTACTTTATTCCAAATTTACAGGGGGACAAAAGGAACTTCTGGTCAATATGTCAGTCAGCTCTGTGTTACTAACTAGCTACGACCAGGCAATGACATAGTACTAAGTAACTTCTTGGGTATTTCACCTCTCTCTCCAGATTCCTTTAGAAGCACCATGGGATGCTCCACATGCTGAAGAATGGGACAAAATGACCATGAAAGAGCTGATAAATAAGATTTGCTGGACCAAGTACATAACTCTTCATTCACTTTGAAATCTAGCTACTATCTATCTAGAATAACAGTGGCAAATTCTGGGGTACAGCTGAGTACAATAGGGGTACAGGTGATGAGAGAGCAGGAAGTATCTGAGATGAGGCTGGTCTTTGTGATGCGCTGTTGAGGGGTTGGTGGCCTGTAAAGGGTAAGGTGGTATGACAGAGCTTGGTTTGGCTGGCAGGTGGGATTAAGGTACTGAAGAAACATGGGGTTTGCCTCAGGAGGCCCATGCACACAGGAGTGACAGTGTGGGCTCTTCCCACCATGCTTTCACTTCACACAGTTAGAGAGCATGGGCCTTTGTCTTTAGGAAAGAACCATTTAAATAAAACTCCACTTTATAGGCATGAATAAAAGCCACTTGCAGGCATAAAAATGGAGACAGAAGGAGGTGAGGGGGCTTCCCCAGCCCCACAGTGAGCTAGGAGTTGAGGAGTGATGTTCCCTGACTGTTGGCTAGGTCCTCTCCTTCATTGTTATCGTATACGTCAAATGGAGTTTATTGTGTGACCTGCATCACATGTACCAAGCAGCGGGGAGATGCTGCTGGCAAATGGCAGAGCAGCATGCTGTACCAGAGGGCAGCAGCTCTCCAGTGGTCACTCAATGGATAGGGCAGTGTGAGACCTGAAGAGTGGGAAGTGAGCAGCTGTTGGCTCTGGAAACTCCGGAAAAGTTCAGACGCTGCTCCTTGTTTCAGCAGTAGTGCCTGCTGGGCCACCAAAACCCTTAGAGAGAAACAAGGCAGCTGATGAAACCTTTTTTGTTTCCTTTCCCTTCCGTGGCTGGTTTGTGCCTTATCCTGTTGAGTGCTCTGTGTTCATCCCAGCAAGCCTGTTGCTGCGCTTGCTCAGCTCTGCCCATTGTAGTGCACCCTCCCTCTGCTCCTGGGAAGCTGTCCTTGAATGACAGCCAGCTCTCCTGGCTCTTTGTCCTACAGGGTATTTTCCCATGAGACGGTGCCAAGCAGGTCCTTAAGGAGCATAAAATCAGCTCTTCCAAAGTCCAGGGCTGCTATTCTGCTGTTTGTTTTACTACTTTCAGGATTTTGAACTCCACAGTCCAATGGCCACTGTATCCAAGGCTGCCCTTCACCTTTGCCTCATCCAACAGGTCTTTCTTGTTGTGAGTAGCAGGTCCAAGAGAGCATCAACCCTAGTTGGCAGGAAGAGGGTCCAAGTTGTTGTATCACCTAGAAAATGGCCTGTGTTTTTTATATGTCTCTGAGGGACCAAACTGTATGAATAAAAATACCAAACAATGTTCAATAAGAGGTGATAACAACTGGAAATACACTTTTCTTCCTTTTCTTTTTCAATTAATTCTTTTTATAAGGCAAAGAGAAGTGTGCTCATGTAAGCTCGTGTCCCCTCTCTCTGTGCCGTCCGCTGTGCTATTCTGTAACACTCTCCTCCCCTTGTATTCAGTGACTTTTATGTGTGCAGCTGTGCTGTTTGCTCTTTCATTCTGACTGTGCTTTAGCCCTATGCCTGCAGCTTCCTGATCAAAACTTTCCATTTGCAATTTGTTTTGCTAGCTTAAATCTTGCTCCAGCTCCATGTGATATAGGGTACAGCTGTTTGGAATTGCTCTTGCTCTTGCTCTCTATGGCATTGTGGTTTGCTTTACCATTAGTTTTATGAGCCATTTGCCTGCAAACTCAGTTACTTTGAACTATCCTTCCTGTTGCAAGTGCTCTGGCTTTTTCTCTTCCAGTTTTTACTGTTCCTCTTAGTCAGGGAGCCAGTGGAATAAAAGCAGAACTTACAGATTATAGTGACCTCTCCTCTAACACACTTCTCTGCAAGACTGCTTCTACTACTGATGGTTTTGTGAAACTTCAGTTTTAATGGATAAGCTCAGCTGAAACATGTTTAAAAACTCAGTAAGAAGTCATTTTAGATCTTTAAGCCAAGGCAGATTTTTCTGCAAGTAGTTAAAAACCAAAGCACCCTAAAATTAAAAAAAAAAAAAAAAGCTCTTCTGCAGCATTTTCTCTCTGACTTGGGACAAGATTATAAAAGAAAATTTGCTTGTCATGTGTCACAGATCAGCATCTTCTGATCCTGGAGATTCTCTTCATATTTCTTAGGTGTGAACGTGTTACAGCTGTTTAGTGTGTTGATGCTTTCAGGATTGCAGCAGAGGGTTCTTGCATGCAGAATGTTTTCATACCCTGGTTTAAGAAATAGAGGTGACTTGACTTAATACCCAGGGAAATGAAGTTATGGAAGTTTATATGTTACGTGTTTTAGCCTAGATAACCTTCAAAATTCCTTCCTTTAAGATGATGATAAATTCATGTTGTTTTATGAAACTTTATTGAAATCAAAGACATTTCATCTTCTTTGCAAAATGATCTCAATTCTTTTAGCAATCTGTAGCCACAAATGAAAGAAATGTGAATAGATAGGTCCTCATGTCCTGCTGCTGGAACTCTGTTTACATTCATTGTGGTAGACAGCTGGTCCTCTCCTTATGTTTATGACAATGATTGCCAGTTTGGTTTCTCTGAGTTATTTACTATGTCTGGTTCTTGGTTTCACAAAAAGTCTGTGTATCAGTGTTACATAGGAGATGAAAATGTCTTGGCTAGTTGAGTCCCTCAGGACCCATCAGACCTTGGAAATGATGTGGTCGATGGGCTCCCCATGGAGATGAAATGCAAAAGAGTTTCACTAATAGGTTACCAAATGCATTCTTATGTTGAGAAAAATACTTGTTCTCATGAAAGGAATAGCAGCTGGGAAACTAAAGAAAGAACTAAGGTGAAATCAGCAGAATTTCTTACTGAATGGGTAAATGCTTTGGGGCAGAGAGGGGTGCTGACATAAAACCACTGAAACAGACTTGCTACAAATTAAAGTGACACACACAAAAATCACCTTGGTTTTTCTGACTTTGGAAAAGCAGCCATTGCTGAGAATAACAAAGAAAAACCTATAAGCAGTCAGAAACTCATGTTTACTCACTGGCTGCTTCTGCTTTTGTGTCTCATGCAGAGCTGTTAGAGAATTTGCCACCTTCTTTGTGAATGTCAACGTCACGTCTGAGCCTCAGGAAGTCTCCGCTCTCTGGTTCCTGTGGTACGTGAGGCAGTGTGGGGGCACAGCCAGGATTTTTTCTATTACCAATGGAGGCCAGGTATAAAATGTCTCATATTCTTCCTCCTCCCTTGAAACCATAAAAAACAAGTGGAGTATTATACTTGTCGAAGCCCTGCAGTTAATGAAAAGAGGGCAAAACACCAAGTGCATGTGGCACCGGAGACAGTTGTGTTCCCATGGACTGGAACAGCCCTCTTGGCTAACTCTGTACAATGAGGAATTTTATTAGCTAGGTTTTGGGATAAGCTGGGACAATTTAGTCAATAGTTCTTTCCTGCATTCACTTCAACAAAGTTCTTCTGTTGCTATTTTGTTGGTTTTTTTTGCCAATTTGTTTTCTATGAGTTACTTAGCACATTTGAATGTTTTCAAGACTTCAAAGCAAGTGTACTTCAAGTGCAATGTGTTTTTTTTGGCATTGAAGCCTCTAATGACAAGAATTGGAATTAAGTAGTGAAAGACCCTTCCTTCTTGGGACAGCTCGCATGGCAGCATGTTTTATGAGCTACTTCAGTGTTTCTCACTTTCAGAAAGCACATGTAGCATTTCAAACTTCAGCTACCAACAGCAAAACCAGCAACAGCGTCACACCCTTCCAAGTGTGCCAGGATAGGGAGACATTAAGGGAAGCTGCCTGGAGAAATGCAAAGACTCCATCAACATCTGTCTATTGGAGTAAGAAGAGGCAACTCTGTGTCAAGGATACAAGTAGAGCTGCCCTGGAGTAGGAGCAAGACCTGAGAGCCTTCCTCCCCAGGAACTCCTCATTTGCAACATTGCAGCCACGTCAGCAACTGCTAGACATTGCAACAAGAATTAGAAATAAAATTAATCCCAAGATACTTGTATCTAAACAAGACCTGGAGAAGGGAAAGCCAGCCTGGGAAGAGCACTTCCATTTCTTCATGGCCAGATGGGGCAATCTGTCTTGGTTTCTACCATCCCTCACTTTCCCCTCACCCCAGTACAAACCCGTTGAACAAAAATGCTAAGAGTTTCTGACTTGGTGGCCATTACGAGTCTTACAAGACTTCTTCAGACAGCCATTTCAGTCTTTCAGCAGATGCTGCCAAGACCAGCATCTTATATGTAGACGTGAGCTGCTTGATATAATGCTAACGGCTAGTAGATAAAAGAGTGCTACTGCTTCCCCTGAGCATCTGCACAGACATTGCAAGGAAATATGTGTCACAGGTTGTGCTTTTTTTCCAGACAGCATGTCTTCATGCCTTCCAGGGAGAGATAAAGCTCATTGTCTGCTGCACTTGAGGCCAGACGCAGCTAAAGATCTGTCTTACTCCTGCACTGGTGCAGGCTTACTGTATGGATGCAAGCTGGTGTCTTTGTCACACGAGAGGGCTTTGGTAGCACAGTGATGTGTAAAACACTCAAAACATGTTTTAATGAGGTGATATGTTTATACTAGCTGGAATACCTGCATTGTATGTGTTTGTTCACTGGGCTTCAAGAGTCTTTACTCCAGCAAATTGAGGAAACCATTGCAAATATGGCTTAGACAGAAATCCCCACAGAGGCTCAGGCTTATGCCTTTGCTCTTCTAAAAGTCTGTGCCACTTTATGCACCTTAGGACTTGCAGATCTGGCCTGGAGTTTCTTTATTATAAGCAGAAGTCTTATTGAATGTCATCATGATTAATGCTGGTGATATTTTTGTTTCTGTTTCTTTTCTGTTTATTTTTTAGGAGAGGAAGTTTAAAGGGGGCTCTGGTCAGATATCAGAGAAAATAATGGAACGCCTCAAAGGCAGAGTCAGACTCGAGAGACCTGTGGTCCGTATCGATCAGACAGGTGATAATGTCATTGTGGAGACTCTAAACCATGAGATATATGAGGTAATTTGATCAGAATAAAAGTAGAGTATGCATTTAGTGGGGGAATACATCTGCTGTAGCTCTTAGACAGATGTAATTAGGAAGTACCCAGTTGTGTGTGTCCATTTCTCGGACAATGCTGACACTCTGTGAAGCCTGCTTTACAGATTTGTTTATGACTGGGTCTCTTCTTGGTGTGCTGCTAATTAGCTTCTGTCATTACTCTGTCTTAATCACATTTTCTGTGATTATTTATTTTTACATTTTAGTTCTGCATTGAGACCATTTCAAAGAAAGAAAAAATAATGTTTCTCTTCATATAGAAGTTTCTGGTTTGCAGAACAACAAAAAAAGACATTTCAAACACCTTTAGTAAGATCTGGCCTCTGTGCAGTGGTGCTGTGAAATTCTCCGTCAGTAAATGATTACCTGCAGTGGGCACATAGGGTGGCAACTCCCTTCTGACCACAGAGGTTTGTGCAGGACTACCAGGGTCTGCAAGATCTCCATCTCACTGATGGCAGTGTTCCTGGGATATTTAGAAAATGTTAGCAGAAAGGGAAGGGGCTGTTTGAAAGAGAAGCTGGTCTAAGGATGTCCTGGAGGAGGGAATCTCACTCACCTGCAAGTTTTTAACCTCAGAGTAAAACCTCTTGCTTTTCCCTCCATGCCGGCTGGCTGAGAGCCAAGTTAGAGGAGGCAGGATTCCTGCATGACAGCACCTGATGGCGGAAGCGTCAGTTGTTACACAGTGTCACCCTGAGCCCTGAAACAGTGTCCTTCATTGCTCCAATCACACACAGTACCTGCAAGAGGGATAGAGTATGGGATTTTTTTGTTGTTGCTGTAACAGCTTATAATGTACAAATTATAAGCTGTTGTAACAGCTTATAATGGACAAATGTGGTTCAGATTTTTCTGGCCATGATAAAAGGCAATTTTACCTATGCAATAAGATCTGTCTTGTTCTATTTCTCATTTGTCTCCAGCCAAGTTTCGGCTCTGGTCCTGTAGTGTCTGGAAAGCTGTCAAGAATCATCTACCTACAAAAAAATATGCTTTTCCCATCTCCTTTCTCTGAAATGGCAGAATTATTTTGGTCACTTAGAAATATCAGTGTGGGAAAACTAAGTAGTAGAGTCAGGTGTGGGAAATCTGTTTAACAGCTAACAAGATCATCTTTCAAAAGTGTCCTGCAGGGTGAGCTCAGTGAGAGGCAGTGCCTTGTCTGTACTGACTGTGTTCTACATTTCAGGGCAAGTATGTGATCAGTGCTATTCCCCCAATCCTGACAACAAAGATTCATTACAAACCAGAGCTGCCACCAAAGAGAAACCAGTTAATTCAGCGTTTGCCTATGGGATGTGTCATAAAATGCATGATGTACTACAGGGAAGCCTTCTGGGAGAGGAAAGGTATGTGGGGAAAATGAAAGACTTGGGAAATAAATCCAATGGGGGGTTAAAGGTGCAAAACACCAAAACTAAACACGCAGAAAAGTGAAAGGTAAAGCTCTTAGAAAGGAGAGCTCTTCCTCCAAGCTTGAGTGCGCACCATGTCCCAGAGATGGGGCCAGAACCAAACAGAATCATTGTTGCTTGCTGAGGAGGGATGACTTAGAGAACAAGCATGATTTCCCTGGGAAGCATTGCTGAAAGCTGCAGCAGCAGGTCCCTGCTTCTCCCTGCCAGGGACAGTTAGTGCAGCGAAAGAGAGTTTATAGCAGATGACAAAGAAAGCTTAAGGTGTAAGCAAGACCTTTCCCTGGTTTTAATCCTCTGTTCTATAGACTTGATTGTCTCAGAGGGCTGGAAAATATAGGTTAGCTTTTTGTTTAACTCAAGATATTTTTTCCCCGTGCTGCAACATCTTGTGTTTCTCAGCTTTAACTGATATAATTTCGAGAACTATTTGTATGAGCAGATCAGTTTCCACTTCCTGTGTAATGATACTGAGAGTTGTACTGGGTGAGAATATTTCTTAATCAAAAGAGTATAAGTTTGCATGTTCCAGGGTATAAACCAGCCATTGGGATTAGAAAGAAATGTAGGCAGGTTTATACACTGTTATCTATATGGGAATTTTTACATGTTCATCTGAACCATGTACTGATGTGACACCAGATTAGGTGGCCCATGCTTCTGCTACAATGGTGTTATGGGACACCAATGCTGACAGTCTTATCATTAGCAAAATCAATACATGGTGTAAATTTGAGCCCACTGTGACCACATGCAATTACACTGGGTTTTGTTGCTGCTGTTGTTTTGGCCAAAGTTACTCATAGTTTTTACTAGATCTGTTTATTTTAATGTTTATTGCCCTCAGTATAGAGAGCCAGAGGGACCTGCAATAATCCAAAGAGATTCTTTGCTAAGTAATACTGGAATTTAAATATGACTTTTATGAGTCTGTGTAAAAAAATTCCCGGAGCCAGAGGGAAGAGAGGAGAAAGCCTGTTACAAAACCACTTCAGACATGTAGGTATTATTGGTGACAAAGGAATTACTGTGCAGCTCCTTTTTGGATAATCTTCCTTGCTCATTGCTATCAAAAATAATGATCAACAAGTTTCTCTGGAAATAATTTTCATTTCTTTCCCTCCCTTAGGTTATTGTGGTTCTTTTGTCATTGAGGATGAAGAGTCTCCAATTGGAATAACTATAGATGACACGAAACCTGATGGATCTTTCCCTGCCATTATGGGGTTAAGAGTCTCTAGCCTACACTCACAGATGTGTATTCAGTTTTGTATGAAGGAGTGGGAGGAGAAGGAAGAGGGGAAATGGCCAGGTTACCTCAGTGGTACTCAGTCCCACAGTCTTCATAGATACAGGAGAGTACTTCTGACAAGCATCTTATGCCTCTCTAGTCCATGTAACTTTTTAGGTGAAGCTTCTGTTACAAATAGCCTAGTACAAAGGAGTTGGCTGGGAAAGATTGACTGAAATCAGCTGTAGTTCATTCATGTAAGTTCATTCATTTTAACCATTCAGGTAAGGATTTTTTTGTTGTTGTGGAGCAGATATAGAAATAAATCCCTTTCTCACCTAGCTTTATGAGCCTGTGTTTGGCTTATGTTGGGCCTTGTGTTTAGTGCCTGGGCCAAAATGAAAGTACAGCTGTCCAAGAAATCCTAATTTGCCTCCTTTCGCCATTGTGCTGAGGCAAGACAATGAACATCAGCTGGTGATTGAGTGGGACAGCAGCTGTGCAGTGTAGAAATGGGAACTCTGAAGAAACTGCCAAGTAAAAAAGTTGTAGTTTGGACAAACAGGTATGAAATATACGGAATAGCTAGCTTTTAAAATAGGTTGAGCCAGTGTGAGCAAACAATCTTTACAAGTGTTTCCACTGTTGAGTGAGACTGCCAAAAATGGCCAATATAAATGTCAGGCAACTACTCCTTAAGTATCTGGCAAGGAAAGCTTACCACTTCTACTGAACTGTGCATGTTTATGGCCATGTTCAAGGCTTAAAAACTTCCATGGCTTGAGAGCAATAAGCCTCCCCCAAACCCCATACGGCAGATAGTTTCCTGCTTTCTCCCTGTGGATTTATGCAGCTTTCTAAAAGAGTGCAGGAACATCATCACACAAGTATCTCCACTAAGGTCAGATGAACTAATTGCCAAACATGTTTCCTTCAAGCTGAATAAATATCAATCCCAGTTCTTAACAGGACTGGTCCATGACACTGTGCAGTGCTTGTCAGAGCAGCAGATTCCCATCACCTGCTAACACCAAATGACATGGGCAGCGGTTTGGCCAGCTGTCTGCAAGTCTTCAAAAGCTTAAGAAAACTCAGGGTCTCCATCCTTTTGGATAAGACCTAGCTGTAAGAGGGTAGGCAGTGCAGGCTGGTAACTTGTAATTATTAAGTAATGAGGTATGACGAAAAAAAATTTGGATTAATTTCTAGGAAGACCTTGCAAATCAGCCAGGGTGCTGACACTGAGTGATATTTACATGCCATATTTTTCTTTTCAGTTTCATCCTTACCAGAAAAGCTGTTAAATTGGCCCATCTCAGTAAGGAAGAGAGGTAAGAGTTCAGAAACTGCAAACATTTCAGAAGCCAGTCAGTTCTCTGGAATAGTTCCCCACAGGAATGTGTGTGAATATGTGTGTGCATACTCATGTATACACATTCTCAGCGCAACTACTAATATGGAAACTGGGGCAAAGATTGAGCTTCTAGCATAAACAGGCCAAGACACAAATGCTAATAGTCATCCAGGTAGGGATGAGTCTCCAAGTCCTGCCCACTCTTCTATGTTATGACATAGCATCTCTGCGTCTTTATGTGAACTGAAGAGATATTTCCTACCACATTCCCAGGCTGCATCCCAGCTGAATGGTGCTTCACCCTAGGGATATAGGGAGCACTGACATACATAGTTTCTGGTGTCCTCCACATTCACACCAGGCGACAAACTTTTTAAACCTCCACGTTTACAACAGCATGGGTTTTCCTTTAGCCTGTGAAACAAGCAAGCAGTACTCTCTAAAAGGGATTTTGGGTACACATGCAAATGAAAAAAGAGCTCTGCTTAGGAGTGTGAATGGTATTCTCCAGATCATATTTTGTTGAGAGCTATAGTAAATCTGTAGAGATTTTGCTGATTTATGTTGCTTCTCTTCTGGTCTTACACCAGTGAACATGAGAATGAATTGGCTCTGCATACTAAAATAACTGTACAAAGATTTATTTTTTTAGAGCTCATTGCCAAAATCAACCTTCATTTCACATTCCCTAGGTCCATTTTGGATGTCACATTTAGGCATCAGCATTTGAAATATTTATGTTGAGATAAGAACATGAAATCAGACTTAAAACCAAAGCCAAATTCAGCTTTCTGTCCAGTATATTGTAGTAAATGTGATGTTTTTATATAACAAAAGCAGCAGCGGAGAAATTTTTTCTGCCTTCCCTTTTTTTTTTTTTTTTACCGTGACTCTGATTTTATTTTCATATAGGAAGACGAAGATCTGTGAGGCATATGCCAAGGCAATGGGGATGGAAGAGGCTTTACATGTAAGGAATGAATGCCTGTTTTCACCTCTGTTGTACAGTAATGTTCCTCCTTTGTTCTGAAAGAGGGAGCCAAAATTCTTGGTACCTAAATTGTGTGCCTGAAATTGCATATTGTTCCATACAACCCATACTCTCAAAGGGAGGGCAGCAGCATCTAGTACAGGAAGAAAAGAGCTGCCAGTATCACTCTTTACAGAAAGGAGAAGGCAGTGCATGGTTTAATTTGTCCTGTCCTTTCCCCATGGGAGGCTAGTGCTTCTGTAAGAGTGAAAAGATTCATTTTGTGCAGATGGATAGCATTAGCCAGATGACAGGATGGTCCTTTGACAGGTATCCTTAGCCTGGTTTTCCCCTCTTAAAAGGAAATTTGGATTTTTATTTCCAATTTCTCTGTCACTGTCTCACTCTCTAATGTTTGCTAATACTTACAGCCTGTTCACTATGAAGAAAAGAACTGGAGCATGGAACAATATTCAGGGGGTTGTTACACAGCCTACTTCCCACCAGGCATAATGTATTCTTATGGAAGGTAAAACACAGAATTCTTTGCTTTCTATTATACATTCCTTAGCTCGTGTGCAATTATACAACTTATGCAACAAACTTATGGCATATGTAGCATACTGGAGGAATGCCAACCCTCATCCTTCTTCCCTGCTCTTCAGCTAATAAGGATCTTACTACTGACTTTAATAACAGCAGTGGTTCTCTTGTGACTTTCAAGGAAAGAAGACACGGTCACAAGGGGACCTGTTAGAACCACAAAACCTTTCCCCACTAGGCTACTTACAGTATTTGCTGCTACCCAATATTTTCAGCAGATCCCTTTAATGCTTTCTAAGACCTTGAGGGCACACATCTTGGACAGATGAAAAGTCGTCACTGACTGTAGGTGGAGCATGAGGTTCTGATAAAGCTGGTTGAGTCACATCACAAGGGGAAGACATACATTTCCCTTACATGAAAACTTATTTGCTCCTCCACCCAGCAAAGCCTCCCATGCCCTCCCCATGCAGAATTGTTGTATTCCTGAAGAAATGCAGTAGATAATACTGATTAATATTAGGTATATTCCTGAAAAGTTTGTGGAAGGCATGGCTCAGCACTAACAGGAACAACCAGACAAGTCTTGTATCCATAATCAAAGACCAGACAAACGATGCAGTACATGGCAGCATGAGCTGCATAGGATGTCCATCATGGAGTTACTTCCTGTCTCTATGCCAAGATGCATGTGGGAAGAAGTCATCTTGTGCATAGACTCTTCTGCTGTAATTTATCTGAACACTTGATGGGTGATGTCTCTGACCTGGGAAAGCTGGTGTCAGGCAGACAGGAAAAACCTAACTGGGGGTTAAGTGGGAGTCCATAGAGCAAGCACATCTTTCTATGGGAAAGGGAGCTTATCACCTAGGGCTGGGTTAACTGGGATGCTTGTGCAGCTTTGCACAGCTGAGGGGCTGGCTTATATGACCCTGCAGGGCAAATGCAACTTTCTGAATGATAAGGCCTTCAGCTGCCATCCCCTTTTGGCAGGATGAGCAGTCAAGCAAGTCTAGCCTCCAAATGGAAGCTGGTATTAGTGACCCACCACTGCAAAAACATCATTCACATCCCATTGTAATGACAGGATAACAACAAAGCTGCCATGCAGAAAACATAAATCTATCAGCTGCACTGTATTTCTGGAGGCTGTTCGGATTATCCTTTATCCCAGCACTAAAATAAGTCTCATACTATTTTGGACAGAAGCTGGCCACACTGATTTATGCCTTAGTTTTTCGCTTTCTCAGATCTTGAGTGTTGTATATAGAAGCAAATACGTGCTCCTGCAGGGACGGCTTATTGCACCATGCTCCCCAGCCCAGGTCTGCAGGAATTCTGGATAACTGAGAGCCCCATCAAAGTCCATAAGTTGCTTTTAGAAAGATCATCACCTTCCTGTTACTTTTCATCTTACATTCTCCACTTGTTTTGAAGGATCATTCGCCAGCCCATTGACAGAATCTACTTTGCTGGCACGGAGACAGCTACCCAATGGAGTGGATACATGGAAGGAGCCGTACAGGCAGGAGAGAGAGCAGCCAGAGAGGTACATACCGTTGGTTTGCTTTCAACATCTCTATTAAAAGGCTAAAAAGGATTAAGTACAGCTTGGAGGGTCTGATTTTGTGCATCACAACCTGTAATTGTGTAGAAGCTGCTAGAGTTGATGAGGAAGAATCCCAGAAAAGGATATGAACCAACCCCTTTTTTTTTTTTTTTTTTTAAAATGAACAAACAGAACAAACAACGTTACTTAGTTTGTTATTGAATAAAGTGAAACCGAGAATCTCACATTATGCAGTGTGTTGCTGTGCTGGAGACTCAAAATGAAGCTCATGCCCTGTACCCCATGTCTAGAGGGAAAAAAACCTACAACCTGCTGCTGCCCTTAGATATACTACCACAGTGTCTAACAAGTTAATCACAGTATGCTTTAAAAGTAATTTAAGTCATTATAAATACTTGCAGCTGTTTCCTATTCAGCAATTTGTAAATCTGAGCATTGTTCTCATTTTTGATCAGTCCCGTCTGCTTCTCCTTTTGCGAGAGAGTACAGTTAGCTCTCCTTTATGAATTTGTAATGGGCAGCTCTGATAAGGGCTAAAACTCCTCACAATGACACACACTGGGCTAGCTTCCCAGTCACAGTGAAATCCCTTTACAGCAGTCTGGAAGGAAGGGTAAAAAAACACATTAAAGGGTATACATTACAGTTACATCTGCTGTACGGCAGAGCCACAGAACTGTTATTTAAGGGAAAAATCAGCCCTTTGCTTCCGTTTGACAGACCATCATATTTATCTTATAATCATCATTACTTGCTTTACTTCAAGTCACCTAATTTGTCTTTTCTATTTTCCATGCCAGTGAGCAGTAGCTTCAAAGTCGGTGAGCTGTCTCTTCTGGAGACACTCATTTGCCCTCAAGAACCTCCATGATTGTTACAATCAGTTTATTCTCAAGAAAAATCCTTTATGAGCTTTGTACTGCCAAGAGATAACTTCATGATGTATGCTTTGAAAGCTTCAGAGTTGTATTTCTCTTTTTTCTAGTTTGTGATCACCCCTAATAGGCTTTGCATCTTGAGTGCATGGTGGTAATCTCACCTTTCCATTCTCAAACTGTGACATGAAAAAACATTTATATTTGTACTCAGGAAAAAAATGGAAATAAGCATCTGGAGAAGTTGCAGTTCATGGGGATTTCTGAGTCCTAATTTTTAGAAATTACTCTCTGAAATCACAATACATATTCTGTTTCAAAGCGCTTTCAGGTGATCATAGTTATGCCTTTTAACAATGTCACTTTGTTCTGACCTGCTCTCCTTTTCCAAAACTGGAATTTTTTTTTTCTCTCTGGTGGAAAAAAAAAAAAAATTCTTGTAGATATTGCACAGAATGGGGAGGATCTCAGAGAATGAAATTTGGATGCCAGAGCCAGAGTCAAAGGTAAGCCAGACTTTTTCATTGTTACCTGACCAGGCACACACCCCTCAATAAGGCTGCAGTCCCTGCTTCAGTGACTTCTGTGGGGCCTGACCCCATGCAAGGTTTTGGTTACCTCCCATGCTGATGGGATTAATTCTTTTTGTCTGAGGAATATGGTTACTCCTGTTAGAGGTGGATGTGGATGGCAAAGAGCCAGGGACAAAGATTTCGAGCCACGGGGACTGCAAAATGCAGGAAATCAGCCTAGTTCTGCCCTGTCTCAGGCCATGGTTTTAAGCCAAATGTAACCTCTTTCTTGTCACAAGTAACTCCACCTTCACTGCCTTGTGGCTTTTTAGGATGACAGAAAATAGGTGTTCCATAGCTGTGGCACTCCTTTCCCTCGGTCTGGTCCTTGGGGTAAACCTGTGACCTCTCCAACCTGGCATGGGACGTTTGCCGCCTCCTTGCTCAAGCAGTGAGGGAGGGTAACCATCTCCTCTCTCCCCCAGGATGTCCCAGCCCTACCGTTCACCACCAGCTTCTGGGAGAGGAACCTGCCCTCTGTGCCGGGACTGCTGTGCCTGCTTAGCTCAACCATGTGTTTCACCTCTGTGGCTGCTGCAGGGCTGTTTGCCTATAAAAAAGGACTACTAGTTCAAAACTAGCAGAGACCGCGTGTCTGGTGAAAGCTGCATACTCTTTCTTCTTCCCTTTTACCAGATGAGTGCTATTTTTGGAGAGAAGTGGCATGGACAGCTGGAAAGGGCAAATGTTCTTGTGATTTTTCTTTTTAGTACCACAATTAAGGTATCAAATCTCCTGCCATTGCTACTGGCTAACCAGAAAAAAGTCAGCTGTGGAGGTGTTTTTTAAATATGCCTTTTCCTTGTCCATTTGTTTTGATTGGACATGATAATATTGATGGCATATTCCTGATGCAGGCAAAGCAAAATGCAAATCACGCCTTTGTCAAAAGGCAAATGGGCCTTGGAGAATGCATTCATTATCACTCACCACTTAATTTTTTACCACACAAGGTAATAAATGCCTTTATGTATTCACCTTGGTTAGCAGCTCAGAATATCTGAGGTTATTCCCTGCTTTACAGAATAGATTAGCATGCCAATCAGATGTAGAATTGCCAAATTAATTTTCAAATGCCTTTGATTAATTATTAATCATCACAATGTGAAACTTTACCATGAGCTGGATGAAAAGAGGTAATTAGCAGGAAGCAGCTCTCTAAACAGCAAGAGGAAGCATGAGTGGACTTTATTCTGCCCACTTTCTAGCAAATAGCTATGCTTACCTATTCTGAAGTATGTCTGCATCTGTGTGGCACTGCCATGGTGTGGTTCTGGCTTACTTCCTGGCCCAAGAGCACCCAATCCAGCCCAGACATTTGCTGTTAAAGCAGAGTGAAATGAATTAGCAAAGTTAAAGCCCCTTCAGATGGCAGCAGGTGCTAGCTGTTTTCCAAATGGCAGCAGCTTCCTGGCTCCCTGTCAATTCGCTGCCCCTCATTTTGCTTGTAATCTGTACTGCCTTCCTCCAATAAGGAGGAATATATTTGGGGCTTGAATTACTGCCTTGTAAATTACAGTAATTGAATGCATCTGCCTGTTCTGCTCTTATTCTGTACATGATACACTTAAAATAATCACTTTAGTGTTTAACTGAAGTCTGGAATATATGTTTCACAGCATACTACCATTCTGCAGTCTTTTTGCCTTGAAATGTGAGCATTGTGTGTGTCCATGGACTCATCTGTCACTCAACACGGGTGAAATGTGCCTTTCAATGGTCCTGAAACCTTGATAAGAGGAGCTCTTCTATAAACTTTTCTTCAGATTCTTTCTTGCCTTGTTTTTTGTGAGTTTGTGGAAGATGGTGTTTCTCTACTGTGTTAAGTCACTGCGCACATCACATGCAGCAGCCACCAACCTCTGGTTCTGCTCGACATGATCCATACATATACACCTGCAGAAATACCTACCTACCCAAGATGACTTCACTCCTAACCTCCACTTTAACCGCATTTGTATGTCCTCTCACTTTTTTCGTACAAAAGCCTTGTAGACAATGCAAGTGCAGACCAATTACAGCCTAGGTGATGGTGGACTCTGAACCAGAAGCCATTTCCTAAGGGAAAGAGTGCTTCAGGTGGCCCTGTGTCATCAGATGTGAGTGAGTGCTCCCGGTGCCAGTGTTAAGTATCACACAGAAACGGCCATACAGACAGTGCATGTCTCCTGAGCTACTTTGTTCACTGTTCACAGCTATTCTGTGTGAGAATCAGCGAGCCACTACTGGTTTTTCTAGGGGAAAAAAAAAAAGCCTGAACAGATTATTGATAAGAAAACTGTCTACATTTTCAGCTTCACATTTCCCATCTACCTTTAATTTTGCATGAACTTCAAATTACCCTCACTGGAAAGGAGCGAATAGTCTTGGTCGGAAGCAGCAATGTTGAATTTTGAACACCCTAAACTGTAGTATTAAATGCTCATTTAAAGGGTTTTTGACAGATTGTTCGACAGGTCAGTTTAGCATCCACCTTAGGAACATTTTAAGGGGGGGAAAGTGACTAATGTGCATTGCTGTTTGACTCGAGCACTCCCTGCTGAATATGTTCTCCCCAGCTTCAGCTATTCCTGAGCAGAAGTTCCTGTGTGCTGGGACTATCCAGTCATGTAACCTGGCACAACCACAAAGCCTGCCTGAGGGGCTGGGGAGGGAGCTTGCGCCTGCTCTTGACAAGCCTTTTGTGGCACGAAATGGTTCTGCACCCTTACATACGTCCCCCAAGTGGGTATTTCCATCACCTGAAAAAAAAACTGTCCATATCTGTTAAAAAAATTCATCTATACTTGTATTTGTGGCAATCAGAGCCATTCATTTTTGTGCTGACTTCAAACTTGACATTTGAATTTCATAGCTTTTGTGTGCACATGCTAAAGGGACCCCAAATCATCTGGAATACATGCATCAGCTGACACAATCCAGTCTCATTTTTTCCATGCACATTTCTATTGCAATATTGCAAGTTCAATTCAGCTGAACTAGCCTCAAACTGTTAAACAGGGCCAGGTACAATGTTCCCCACTTAGCAGGGAAAAAGCACGTCTCACTGCTGTGGGAGTGGTAAGTGGCAAATGAAATAAAAGAAGTTGATTAAAATTGTCATTTCTGAAACTCCTGCAGCTCCCAGGCACCACTCTGCTGCAGAGAACGAGCAGCGTTTGTCAGCGATTATAGACCAGTTTCCATCCTGTTTTAATGCTCTTTCTGACAATCAGAACAATTTCCGTGTTTAAACATTGAACATTTAGCTTAAATATTAACAACCTGGCATCTTTCTTAAACCAATTTTGAAACAGAATGGGACTAAGTTTATCACTGCTGACAAGTCTCAAAGCAAGCTGCTGCTGCTATTAAAACCATGCGTCTGAAGCACTGTGGAAACACCTGTTTCTGCTGGAGACCAAGCAGGGTCCTCACCCTGGAGTGAGACAACCTTTGGTGACCTTCCCTGAGTAGAGGTGCTTAGTGCCCTAGTTTTTGAAGGAAGAGCCCTGCACTCCCTTGGCAAAGGTGGGAGATGCTCTGTCCTCTCAGAGTATGGGGTGAGATGGCAGAAGCCAAAGTCCACCCCAAATCCCTCAGCAGCGGGAAGAGAATTGCATTGACATGTCTGAGAAATGGAAAAGCCTCAGGTAAAAAGGCTGCTTTTTGATGCTTGGAAATAAAGCAAAGATCAGAGCAAGCACTGCCAGAAGGAGCAATGGAGGGGAAAGAGGGGAAAAATAACAAAAAAAGGAAAAATAAAAGACTAATGCTCCATGCTAGCAGTGAAATAAGCACCACAGAGAAGATAGATCAGGTGGAGATGATGCACATGAGAGAACCTGCCTCTTTTTTAATTAAATTGCTGGGTTTTCTTTCAGATATGACAGCAGCTGTGCCCAAGCTCCTCACAGCAGGTCACATAATTAGCCTGTCAACACCTTTGAGAGCCACAGAAATCAGCATCAGGGATGGAAAAACAAACACTTCTGTGAGACTCTCACGCTTCCCATCGCCTTTCTGCCCCTTTACCCTTGGCTGCAGTTCCTGCGCCTGCAGGATGACGTGGCTGCCATCAGCCAGCCCCGTGGGGATGGGGACCTTGGAACAAGACAGGCTGCTGGGCTACCAGGAGCTGGATGGGCAGGAGGTGCGGGATCAGAGCTGCTGGCTGGCTGTTCGGTGTCATTGGCCCAGGAAGGCTTTTCTTCCCTCACAACCTGCCCATCACGCAACCTCCAAAATGCCCAGCATGGGAACTGACAACCCCAACTCCTCTGGTTGGAAACCCACCGTGTGAGAGGTCATGAGGACAAAGTGCCAGGTTGCAGGGTCTGCATGCGTTGGTGCAGTGGACATCAGCATCCCCCAGGTAAGGCAACATCCCTCCAGCCATGCTCTAGCATGGAGGCAAGGACTAGGTCTGATCACATTCACCTGGGTTGTGCTAAAGGCACATCTAGGCTCAAGATACACTCTGAGCAAGCAAGTGCAGCTGTACTTGGTCTCTCTGATAGCTGTTCACCAGCAATACTTTCCAGTCCATATTTGGTCCAGCTCCTGGTTTTACGTTTGATCTCATTTCCAGGATCAAATATACCCCCAGACATTAGCACAAATTAGCATTATATATTTGACAAATATGCCACCCACTGTTGATGTGCCAACACTGCAGTCGGACAGGCCATAATGTGCAGGCTTCCCATCAGTGGGTTCCCGCGTTCTATTGACCAGGTTCTGCTGCCTGGCAGCAAGGGTTTTCCCCAGCCAGAAACCAAGCTGGGAACAAGGTGGTGACTGTCCTTAGGTTCTCTGCACAGAGTTCAACTCCCAGGTCCTGATAGCAGTGTCAAGAAGTATGAAAGTGGTCAAATTCTGAAAGTCCTCTTCTGTGGAAACATTATTTTCATCAGTTTCCTTCTTTCCCGTTTGGACTCTTTCTCTTCCAGGATCAGTTGGAAACTATTTTGCTTTGTTAATGTTCCCTGCAACAGTTGCTTTCCACACACACAGAGAAAGCAGATTTCATCTTGGTGAAGATCCAGAAGGGGAAATTAAGTGTGGTCTTTGTTATTGAACTGTAACTTTTTCTTTTCCCACTTAGCTTCTGCACTTGGCAATCAATGCTTCAGGCTCCAGTTGCAGTTCCTGTTCTGCTTTTTTTTCTTTGTAGCGCTTGGCTTCCCAGTTTCTGTTCCTTGCTTCTTGCTCTCCTTGAGCTTTTTTAGCCTCATCTTGCACAGTACAGACAGAATAACCCAGGGCACATAGAAGGAGCAGGGAGAAAAGTTTCCTCAGCAAGAGTGCTTTACTTATGAGAGGAAAGAAAGCTTTAGCAGAGAAATGCTGGCAGCTTTCAGTTGGGAAAAGAGAGATAAAATACGAGCCAGGCCTCCCCATGTTTGTACTTCAGCCATCATTCCTCCATACCAAAGAGGCTTTAACCGTTAGCTTGCTTAATTGCAGCACATGTTTCACACTCATGAATAACCTGGGCAATAGTGTCCATTGTTAAGTCCACCTCTCGATCACGGGCCCATCTATATGTTGCATCTCTGCCCTGATGGCCTGAAGTGTCATGGGCCCACCGTGCCAAAAATAATTCACCTTTATGTTGCCAATCTAAGTCCATCTGAGCCACTTCAATCCTAGCAGCTTTATCCACTTGTTGGTTGTTCTGGTGTTCCTCAGTGGCCCAACTCCTGGGTACATGGGCATCTACATGGCATACCTTCACCACCAGGTTCTGCACCCTGGCAGCAATATCTTTCCACAGTGCAGCAGCCCAGATGGGTTTACCTCTGCGTTGCCAGTTGCTCTGCTTCCATTGCTTCAACCACCCCCACAGGGCATTTGCCACCATCCATGAGTCAGTATAGAGATAAAGTACTGGCCACTTTTCTCGTTCAGCAATGTCCAGGGCCAGCTGGATGGCTTTCACCTCGGCAAACTGACTCGATTCACTCTCTCCGTCAGCAGTTTCTGCAACTTGTCATCCAGGACTCCATACAGCTGCCTTCCATCTCCGATGCTTTCCCACAACATGGCAGAATCCATCAGTAAACAAGGCATACTGCTTTTCACTCCTCTTCCAAGTGTCCCAGGAGATGTGATATGCCCCAGCCTATAACCATGAATGGGTCATGAATGCACTGCCTATGACCTTACTAAGCACAAGACAAGGCAGATGCCCTTTGCTACCTCTATCTTCCTGCTGTTACTCTATGAAATGTAACTGTGTGCTCCACTGCTACTCATGGTACAAGAAGACAGCTTCCACTTGACATGGGGTTGAAAATGAAGCAAAGGACATAATTACTGCTTGTTTTGGCCTTGGATTTCCATTGGACATTGGTGTTCTGGTTTCAGCTGGGATAGAGTTAATTTTCTTCCTAGTAGCTGGTGCAGTGCTGTGTTTTGTCTTTAGCCTGAGAACAACGCTAATAACAGACCCATGTTTTAGTTGTTGCTAAGTAATGCTTACCCTGATCAAAGACTTTTCAGTCTCACGCTCTGCCAGTGACGAGGGGCATAAGCAGCTATGAGGAAACAGAGACAGGACACCTGACCCAAACTAGCAAAAGGGGTATTCCATAACACAGCATGTCATGCCCAGTATATAAACTGGGGGGAGTTACCTGGAAGGGACCAGTCAGTGCTTGGCTGGGCTGGATATTGGTCAGTGGGTGGTGAGCAGTTGCATTGTGCATCACTTGTCTTTCTTTGTTTTTTTCCCTCCCTCTCTTTCTCCTATTATATTAAAATTAGTATTAATATTAGTATTATCCTCCCCATCCCACCGGGGGGAGTAAGCAAGTGGCTGTGTGGTACTTAGTTGCCAGCTGGGGTTAAATCACAACACATGGCCAGACCATTCACTCTAAAACTCTTTGGATTATAGCCTGAGCACCATTATTTTCGTCAAAACTTTGGATAAATCCAGGATGTCCTGCTGAATTATGAAAGTCAGAGCCTAGCATTAAGGGGAGGCTACTGTTAGTAGATGCCAGCTGCAAACAGCTGTACTGAAGTATGGCTGCTGTAGATCTGTTGCAAAGAAGGAGCAGGCTAAAATAAAGGCTGCCATCTTCTGGTTATGTAATAGTAGTACTTCGTCATTCAGCAAACAAAAATGTGACAGAAGCTTAACAGTGATTTGCAGAAAGGTCTGGGTGGGTATTGTTGCACCGGTGTTTATCATTCCCTATGGGTACCCAAAATATCAGACTCTGGAATAGAAACACACTAAAGGAAAGGGATGCAATTTCCCAGCTTCAATCCCCAGTTTTCACCCATCTCTAAGCTCCAGTATGCCACACTGGAGGAAGCAGAGAAAGGCAGGGTCCACCCCTGCAGCCCCTGATTCACGACACCAGCCAGTCCCTGGCAGAAATCAGGACAATGAACTGGCTGCTGCAGTACCCCTCTGTCTGTACTGCAAGACTTCCTCTGAAGGGCAGCTGAAGGCTTTTCTGCTGCTTAGCAGCATGCAGGAGCTGGAACAAAAGTGTAAGCGCAGATCCTAAATGCACCTGAAAACTCCCCTTCTCTGAGAAAGGGGCTTCTTTGGGGGTATTTTGCTTTACAAAGCTAGATAGAGGTATTGGCTCAACTACACAACCTCTGAAAAAGCACTTTGGACAAACTCCAATTCCTAGAGAAATTACTGGGAAATAACAAAGTTTCTAATTTATCCTCTTGTTCTACTTCGAGCTGAATTGGCAAGTGAAGGCTGGAGTAACTTCTCTTGATTTTGACCAAGTGTGAGCATGCATTTCAATTGTTGAAGATAATGACTGCAGAGCCTGATGGGACATCTCACAGCCTCAGACCTGAAATAGAAGTTTCCACATCTGAAATTCTAATGTAATTTCTGCTAAATGCAACACTGCTGTGCAAAGTGTTTTCTTACAACTTGGAGCATATGCAAATTGGGAGTGAACAGCCTGAGAGCTGACAAGGATGCCTCAGTGCGTTATTAATATGCTTCCTTTTCTCCCCTCCTTCCCCTCCAAGCATCAGAGCATACTCAAGTGCAATGCTGATTCCCATTAGATAGTGGTTCAGGAGTCATTTGACAAATCCAATCAGCCAAAGGCTGGTGTTTCTGTTGGGTGCAGCTTCCTCAAGTGCTTCTTCAACAAGTCTCTGCTGCTGCAGGGAAATGGCACTCAATGAGAATCCTCCCCTAAAGTTACTAATGGCCTTCAATGGCTTTACACCCCTGGGCAGGTGAGGCTGGTCTGTGTTTGCTCAGACCACTTCTGCTATAGATCAGATAAACAGATCACTTGAATATGTATGAGGCTTTATGAGGCTTTCCTCTCTCCCCCCCGAGTTGTGAGGTGGAGGGAGGGAGCCTACAGAGCCTGTAGATGCCTTGGATAAATGGAGCTGGATGGATATTGATTATTTTGCGAGGGCAATACTGCTAAGGAGGGATTGTAAATATTGCTAACAGAAATTTCCCTGTACACATAGCAAAAAACAACCCTGGGTGAAAGCTAATACAATTTTACTTCTAAATTAGAAAAGATATCTCTCACATTCTGCCAATGTGTGCCACAGAATGAGACTGTCTTTGACCTACAATGGATGTAAAATCTCAAACCACCTTTGTTTGCCTTTTCAGCAAAGCTAGGAAGAATGGAAAACTGGGATACTGGATAAAGACCCAGTGGACAAGATCCTTAGTGTGTGTTCCACAGCTTATCAATCACAGCTATTTACAATTCATTTTTGAGTCTATTCTAGCCTACTTTCAAAACAGCTTATTTCTACTGACTTTACAAATAGTGCAAACTAAAATCAACTTATAAACGCTCTTACTGTATTTTTTTACAGCTTAACTTGGCCCTCAGCTGTTATTTGAAGGCTTTTCTAACAAACACTACTAATATTCTGACTAGAATGTCACACCTTTTTCTTTTCAATGACCAACAAAATCAATGACTAACAAAATCATTGTATAGCCTGCCTGCACAAAGAACAGCTACTTATTGACATGCAATTTATTAACTTGCATCACTTTAGATTCACAGGGCCTACATTATCAGTATTTGTATTTCTCCATGGTTGAATACCCCAAGGAAACATTTAAGTACCTAATTGCCATCAGCAGATGGTAGGAGGTAGAAACTGCCTAATTCAATATCCAAAGAGCATCTTTGCCATCTCCGCAGGGCTGGTTTAGGACATATCACCTCTGTACGTGTTGCCACCCTTTGTAGCAGCAGCTGGAGGCTGGACGGGGGCCCTCAGATGTCCAAGAGGCACAAAGCAACTGTGTTTTGGCCCCTGAATTGGTCTCAAGGTAGGCATCACATGCTCTTTGAAAACATCTAACCTTGCTATCAGTGTCTTTGTAGAACAAGTGGAACACATGCATTAAAGTTCAGTTAATCCCATGAATCTGAAACACATAACTAAGGTGCTGAAGTCAGAAACCCCGTCAATTTTAGGTATCCTCCCACACAGAGACCAAGAGAGAAGGATGTGTCTGTAGGACTCCTTCAGTCCTGCATGGGCTGAACCCTGAGGCTTGGAGCTCCTCTTTCCCTGCTCACCAACAGAGGAGGACCAGCCAGACAAGAACTGTGTCTCAGTAACCCTGCTGACCAAAGTATCTCAAATGAGGAAGCAAAAACTTGGACCTTAATGCACTGGTCTAAATTAATCAGCCTCTCCTTGTTTTGAGAAAGACGCCAAACTGTATCTTGGTTCTGTACAATGTGAGGCCAGTTTTGCCTTTCAGTTGTGGATGATTTTTTTCTGAGGCCCATTGGGAATTTATCCTGCCTTAAACCAGAGAGCAAAACAACTCATTAGTCCCTCAAATGTTCAGCATTTGCTTCAGATCGGTAGATTGGTGTAATTATACAAGGTGAGAGGAATAAGTAATCCTCAATTCTCATACTAGAAATGAGTTTTGTATGGATTAGCCAAATAATTTGGAAACACAACCAATCCTCCCCTAAACAATGAGTGGCATTTCTAATTAGTTTCTCAGGAAATCATACCACTACCTTCTATAGATGTTCTACAGAATGCATTTCTCCTGTATTAATCTGTCCAAATTAATTTTCTGTACACTGGACTGCTGGAAATAATGAAGTGCCCCCTGGCTGACATAGTCTCTGCACACTGAAAGCTTTGTAAATAAATAAATAACTACTACTGTTACTACTATTTCAGTACCTCCTCTGGGATGCCAGAGGGTACGTCTGAAGAAAGGGTTAAAGAGGTAGTTCAAATCTGACCCAAGGCAGCAATGTTTAAGAGTCATAACCATTTGTGAGCTGCTTTGAAGGCCTGTGAAATGTGTTGCTGGTTCCGATAGGTTTCTTAGGAAACGGATGCTTTACAGAGCATGCAAAGGATTAGCTGAGGATATTTGCTCTCATGGTATTTGTGCTCCTTTATAACTTGTAAGTAATACTGAAAGTTAAGCCTATACAAAGAACATCACATGCTTTTGATGCATTTTTCACATGGATGGTTATGCTTTTTCCAGTATTCATAGACTATATTTTTGTGAAACACAGGTCCATTCCCAAAGCTGAATTTGTCCTTCAGTTACATTATCTATCACTGACACTGAGCTGCTGGATGAAATTAAGCCAGTGATTTTTGTATGCTTAGTTTTTCATTTTATTTTATGTTTACACCACACAGTATTTGGTACATGATCTGTTTCTTCCCATGTTCAGCTACAGCCAATACCACCTGCCCTTGACTCTTATGAGCAGCCAGAAAACGTGTCCCTGCCCATATGTGTTCTGGTAAACAAGGTGCTGTGAGAGGGGTATTCATGCTAGGGACACTTCAAATCCATCTACAGCAATAAAACCCAGTTTTAAGCGTAAGACAGTTGGTCATCTACACATTAGGAAGAATTATTATTGGGGGGTTGTTGGGTTTTGGGTTTTTTTACTATTTTTATTGGGGGGGAGGGGTATTTGGTTTGTTTAATCCTTCTGTCCTTCTTTAAAGTGCTGTCCTAAATGAGAAAAGCTGAAGGTACCACACTGGCTTCAGCATGAAACTCAGGATGTTGGGTTACTAAGTAATAACCATCACAACCGAGTCAAAAGGGACTTGTACAAAAGAAAACCCTCAAACAGTAAGTGTGACATGACAATATTTATTGATTCTAATTAAGGTTAAAAAAAGTTCACAGCTGTCGGATAAAAATATCTGCAGTCTATTGAAAAGGGAGCTTAAGAAGGAAACCAAGGGAGACAGTCACCACAGAGGCACTTGAGAATATGCTACAGTTATAAAAGGCACAAAATTCATCACACACACAGTATATATATTCCTGCACAGTGAAGTCACTCTCTTTTTTCCAAAACACAGAGGCAAGCATCACTGAACACTAACCTGTACATGACCACAGGAGACATGCTATAAGTGGCAGCCTATGACAACGCCTAAACAACTTGACTGCAGAGATACTTGGAAAGCAAGACTGCTTTGGCCATCACATTTTTACCTCTATTGAACAACAGATTGTAAGATCAAGGTGACCATAAGGTCGTGGAGATGGGAGACGCAATGTTAGTTCATTTAAATGCGGGTCAGGTTTATTTGTGAGCATTTGCAATCTGCAATTTAAGTGGCTTTATTTCTTGCCTGAGAGCAGGGGCAGATCTGTTGTCATTTCACCCTGGCTTCCTTTTGCACCCAAGTACTTTTGAAGGACATGCAATTTCTTCTTTCTCAAAAATATTTTTCTTTTATGTCTCAAAAAAAAAAAAAACCCAAAACTTAAAATTTCTGCACTTTTGTAAAGTTTACCTCAGTGAAAAAACAGTCCCACAAAAGCGACTCCAGGCCTTGGTTTTCAGTGATGGACAATGCTCAGGCATATACCTAATTGTGATTAATACATCTTTTACAAACATCTACTGTTGTACTGACAGTAGATGTGCTATTTGGAGTCAAAATCAGCATTGAGAAAAAAATCACAGTAGTTAAAGGAAAGACAAGGGGCTGCCTCAGATCTCTCACCTCCTTGTTATTGTAGTTTATACAGTTAGCTTTCAAGCACTTTGGTTAACACAGATTTTCATGCCATTACCCAACATTCCTTGTAATATACAGTTGCTATCGGAACTCTTAAGAGCCTTACAAAATATGCATGATAACACAAATCGGTTCATAAGAGACAATACGATTATTTCCATGGTTGTTCTATAATACATTTTATGAAGCTGGTAAACTGCTGGAACTTTCATGACAGCAGATTTCTTATCAAACATGTTAAGAAATTAATAATATATTATGACCCATTAAACCAGACTTCATTCCTCTCTTTGAAGGGAATTTTAAAAATGTAAGCCAGTGCTAACACTTCCCTCCACCCATGGGGAAGCATCTTGATTCTCTACACACATTTGTCAATGTTCTCATCACGCTGGCATCCACATACACAAAGTGCCACATATTCCTTTTATGTGGAAGATGTCAAGAAAACAGCAGCAAATTCTTCTTTTTAATCCCATGGTGGCGATAAGCTCCTCAGCATCATCACAGCAAGACACAGCTGTAAATACAAAGAGAGTATTCCTAAGGCTTTGGCAGTCTGGAATGAAGGAGGACAGAGACTTTTGAGTGCTAATACAGGTGCTGCAATTCAGAACTCCCAGCTCCATCTGATTTGGCCAGAAACCTCAGGGAATCCAAATTTAATTTGAGATTTTAAGCTGCACATACTTTTAATTGCAGCAGAATAACAGAAGAAATGTTTTGTGTTTTGGTTTTTGGTTTTTGTTTTGTTTTCTATTTTTGTTTCACTTTGAAACTAAGATTAAGAAAGGTTTATATACATTTTATTTCTCATTAAAAGCTTTGGTTGTGATCAAGTTCAGTTCTAACTATAATTAACTTCTTTTTTTCCTTGGCTTTTCTGCCCTTATGACACACAACATTGTCTTGTTAGACTGGGAAAAACCTCTGCCAGATTCAGGAGCAAAGAAAAGAATTACATATATCAGACATGAATAAAACCAGTTTATCCTCATTACATTCATGGATTTGCTCCCCTTTAGAGACTATTTCTAGGGCAGAAGCACGACTTGAATTCCGAACAGTTTTGGCAGAGAAATCATCTGCAAATGCAGCAGTTCTTTATATGTTAAGTATGTATTCACTGTCTAGCACTTACAAATATTGGCCCAACACTTTAAAACTATCTTCCCAAATTTAGGTTCCTATGTTTATTTTTTGCCAGAGAATTATCTGAGTTACAAAAGCTCTGAACTTACCCATTCAGCTTTCAGTTCCTAATTCATTTAATAAATAAATCACAGAGAGAAAGCCATATAGAAGTGCTTTGTGGTAGGCAAATGTCCCAGCCAATTACTGCTCTATGTGACAATGAGAAAGGCCATATGTACACTGCTGCACTGTTCTTCTGTCTTAAAGATCTTTATGTCTGAAAAGTTCCCCTATGCATTTTAAAAGGCTGTTATGAGGATATTCATTTGTGATAAAATCCAAGCTGCTGCTACAAGAACATTTTTAAATGGCACATCAAGTTAAAAAGAAGGAAACATAGGGGCCAGAAACCGATGTGCTGCTAAGAAATATTACAGCTTTCTAATGGTTCAGTGATTTCCATGGGACTATTTGGAGAATGAAGTACCATTCTGCACAAGCAAAGACTTGATGGTAGCCCAAAAAGTCTGCCTGAGACTGGTGATACAGTTCCTCTACCTTCTGCTCACACTAATTGCTCCATGGCTTTCTACTACAATGTAATATTTTACATAAAAATCAGCACTGATTGAAGGGAGAAGTGCAGCAAACAGGCTCAGAGAAATTCCAGACATCTCAGACTTCATGTGCACCCAATCCTGTTGTCAGATGTACTTGTGCATTTGCATGTGACTATCCTTTCCGTGGTTCTCTGATCTCTCTATCATTTATATCTTTCATTAGTTGCCAGAAGTGCAGAGTCAGCACAACACAGCACGGCAGGCAGAAGTGGAAGTGCTAATCCCATCAATATGGTTGTTAGGAGAGACTGAAGCTCTGAATCAGCTAAGCAGTGTCCAGCATGAAGCAAGTGTTGAGTAGCAGTGAAGTTGAGGTTTTTGTTGGATTGTTTTAATGCTCACACTAGATTTTCAAGTCCATTGTGTCCTACCAGACAAGAGACAGGCTCGAGGTGTTCAAAGTGTAAATTTCAGTAGACAAAAGAAAGGAAGGTGGTAAGAAAACAAATATGTAAAAGAGGCTTTTAATGGAGATCTTTACAACTTCTTGGGGTAGGCAGAGGTTAAATTGTTCTCTTGTTATCTTGCAGCAACTTAGGGAGCTAAAAAGAGGACCCTGGTAGCAAAGAGATATCAGACAGGGCAAAAAAGATTTGAAAGGTTGTATCTGTACATTGGCACTCTGAGGTCCAACATACTGCTCTCATTGGCACTCTCAGGTCTGTCATACTGCTGAACATATCAGCTGTTGTGTGAAGCCTGCCAATTTGTTAGGCAGAAGAGATTCAATCCTGCACAGGGTGGATGAACTCTGATGTTCCAAGCACTATGAACAAAGCTGCGGAGCCTAAAACTCAACCACGTTGCTAAAGGCAGTAAAAGTGTTGTTGAAGTCAACATGTCACCGGATACGCCAACAACCTATGGCCACACTTGAATAGTTTGGATGGATAAATTTAGCCTCACCTGTCTGTTAGGTGCTGCCTGGGCTCTGGACATCGGGGTGAAAAATAAAAACATTAAAAAGATCCTTACAAAAGATCCATGCAATTTGCATGAACTAGTTAATTATTCTTTAAGCTCTGAATTTTTTTTCTCAGTCTACCACATAGGAAGGCAGAAATCCTTTGTTTACAACTAGAGATGGAAGGGCCTGTGAAGACTTGGAGTTCAGGGTCTGATTCAGGTATAAGTGTAAAAACAACTGTAAGTCTCACCAGAACAGGCTTTAGAGAAGATTTTTGTCCCTTCTGTTCTGAGATGTGGATAAAAACCTCAAGGTGATAGCACTTGACACGATATCCTACAAATTCAACAAGCAAAAAGGAGCTGCTAGAAGTAGGCCTGAATTCAAGGGGCTCTTTTTCAATCCCTTTCCTTTATCCCTTTGCTTTATCCCTTCCCCCCAGCTTCTTCCCTCTACTGCCTTCTTTTCCCCCGTCCTGATCTGATTTTGTAGACAGGGAAGTACATGCCAAAAAAAAAAAACCACCCTCTGAAAAAAAAAACAAAACTGCTCAAGTGTGAGGCTTTGCACTGGCACCTTTTTCAGTTTCGAACTAGAAGTCCCTTTTTACAGGCAAATAACCCAGCTGCAGTCACAAAGGCAAAGAAAGTGGAAAATCCAATCAGCTTTAGCAGTCCTGGCACAGATGGCAAGTTCCTCTCCCAGAAGGTTGTAGTGATGGGCAAAGCTGGAACATCCTGTGGGAAGAGCATCCATTATCAACATAGCAGTATGTCCACTGTGAGAGGCAAGGTGCAGAGATTCTTGTGGCAGAAACAGAACTGGATTGAGGTAGTTCATGTTTATCAAGAAGTATGCTGTATCAAAATTTTCTGCTCAGTTAAAGGGAAGAAGAGGAGACACACGGAAAGGTTTCATAGCCTGGTTAAAAGTGTAGTTCTTCCCAATCTCATGTTACAGAGTTGTCTAATGGGCGCCCTTGTCTTAGTTTCTAGTATGCTCCTGTTTAGGGAAGGGCAGTTTTGATGAGTAAATAGAAGTTTATGGTGGCTTTGATACAGTGAAATTAAATAAAAATGGCCATCAAAATTTTATCTCATCAGCAAAAACTGCATGAAAAAATAATCCATTTAATCTACAGAAAGACTTACAATTGATTCAGGTTCTGGCTTCCAAATTTCGCTCTCTGGGATTTTCCTCATAGAAAACAGTATCTGCAAATAAATAACATTCCCTAGTAAGTACCATTCATATTCTGAAAGGGAAAAAGAGCTGGCTTCAATTTTTATTTTAAAATGGCAAGATGAAGAGAACAATTGAGCACAAACATCACTGTGTACTCAAATTTTAGAAGAAGACTCAACCTTTGTACAACTCATTTGTGGTGAGGCCTGATATTTAATAAGACATTCCTCCTAGTGGAAAATAGAAACAGCAACCAAAAAATCTCACTATTAGTCTACGCAAGATATTGGAACTTGACTAGTCCCACAGAGAGCTAGTGACTGGGAGTTAAGTATATACTCACGGTAAAGTGAGACATAGAACGTAGAATCATAGAATGGCTAGGATTGAAAGGGACTTTAAAGATCATCCAGTTCTAACCTCCCTGCCATGGTCAGGGTCACCTTCCATTAGACCAGGCTGCACAAAGCCCCATCCAACCTGACCATGCATAAACCAGCTACAGCATGGGCAAGCTATATAAACAGGATTAGCTTGTTTTACAAATTTCACCATGATGTATGAAGAGGAACAGAAGCCTATGAGTGACAACAGACTACCACTTTCATTCAGAGAAGAGCAAGACTAAAAAGAGAACTTTCACAATTGAAAATTGAACATTCAAAGTATCAAAGATACCAGAGAGCAGTAGAATAGCAAGGATTATCTGAATTATAGAAGACAGCAAAATTAACTTCTTCTGCAGTAAAATAAAATGGAGATTTATGAAATACTGTTTTTCCTACTCCAGGCACTTGTAGATTTACAATTTGCCATCTTTCATGATATGTTTTTATTCTAGACAAGATTCATGGGCCCCCTCAACTTTTCAATACAAGAGAGTGAGAAACACCCTTGCACCAGATTTTAAAAATATTTTCCTTTCACAAGTAACTGAGGAAAGGAAAATATTTTTAGCAACCAAGTTCACTTGCCAACTTCTCTTCTGAGGCCTATGGAGGTTCTGCTGTAATGTCTGCACATTAGAGAGGTCAAGAAGCACTACCTCTGGAGGTTTCAGGGACAGGTTAGGTACCTTCACATGTGGGACAATTGATCCCTGTCTTTTGGGGCAGGGGTATAGGCTAGACATACTCTCCAGGTCCCTTTCAGGCTAATTTCTGTTCCACTATTGTAGCTTTTTAGCCACAAGATTCCCTTCACTTCATAAAACAAAGATGAAATTTCTTTTGCTGAACCATAAACTGTAATATTCCTGAGAATACTTGAGGAATTGACATTTTCTCAGAAGCAAAATATTTAAGTCCTTGTTTGATGACTTTATGCAAGGCTGTCTCAATGGTATGTCACTGTCAATGGTATTGTTGGAAACAATTGAGGAAGGGACTATCATGGTGTGCAGAGCTGCAGAACTGAGCTGCTTCTAATGAGGCTAAGAGCCATGATGTCTCAATACAGTGACTAACAAAGTGCCCATTTTGGGGAAAAAAAAAAAGAAAAAAAATGACTCAGTGAGAATTTGGGACTGTTCTGTTAAAGAAAGATTTAATCTCTGGAAGCAGAAAAGTGTTTGATGAAACAACCAAAGCCCTTCTTAAGCATTCCAAATCACCGATTTGCACTCAGGAAAACCTGAGTCTGTCCCCTTCACAAGGATTTGCATCAAAATTTCAGAACACCTGAGTCTGTCAATATTCATCTCCCATTTCACCTCCAACCAGAAGATCTTTCATTTTCCATTAGATATTTGACAGTTTCCCCTGGTTTATGCTTGCTTTTGTACCTCTCTGGCTGCTCTTTCTCCAGCCTGCACAGCCCCTTCCATGTATCCACTCCACTCTGTGGCGGTCTCTGTGCCAGCAAAATAGATCCTACCAACTGGCTGCCGAATAATCCTGGAGGGGGACAAGCAGTAAGCCATATCAGCCATTATCAGGAAAGATAACTGAAATCCATGGGTTAATATTAGAATAAAAGTGTTTTAAGTAACAGCAAGCACTTAGAGTAACTTTGGGTGAGTTGAGCTGGAGGAGGAGTCTGTGTTGCATTTCATTTCTTACAATAAACACGGCAGTGTTTGTATTTCCTAAACATTTACACTGTTCATATGTGTAAAGGACAACTAGTTTGAGACTTATTCTAGCTCTTAATTTTAGCCAGCATCATAAATACTAATGCTAGGCATTAGTGGCACAGTGTAGCACTCTGAAATACATCCCCACAATATCTAAAAGCAATAAGGAAATAATATTTAAATAAGTAATCAATTAAACAAGGTGTTTGTTACTGTTTTGTTTTTTTTTTCTCTATTTTTGCAAGAATTTGCAATTACTTTAAATACTAAGGCCTCCATATGTTCTTCATTACAACTGCTTTATTACTTTCAGTTCTTTTTAAATTGTGCAAACTTATACCTCAAAAGTAGGGCTATGTCATCACATTAAAAGCTATGTATCTGAACCCTATAACCAGTCTGACCAGTAAGCCTTTTTTTTTTTTTTTTTGGTAAATCTTATTTTCATGTAAAAAATTATGTCAGAGAGGACTGTATACAATGGCACACAGATTACTATAATAAGCCTTGACTACTAACAGGAAAGGAACAGTCTAAAGAAATCACTCGTTACTGTAAATGTTGGCAAGAATTAACTGTCAGTATTTATAAAATACAACTAAAGGTATGCGAAAAATAGTAATACTAATCTCAAATATCCAAAACTAGTTTTGTAAGCAGATTGTGAAAGCTTTCTAGCTCTCTTCCTACTCATCTGTATTCACTGAGTAAACAGAAGTGAATAAAACCCCTAATGATACTGTACTCATCCATCATAAAGCCCTACTGACACAAGTGACTATAGTATCTATTTAAAATATTCCCCAGTGATCTTAAAGGTATAAAGTGAACAGTGACAGAGGATTTATGACCCTTTCTGAGGATATTTATTAACTTGGTGTTATCTTACTACTCCAAAGCCCACTATAAATAGACACTACCTTCCATACTGAGTCATTATGCCTGGTGGGAAGTAGGCTGTGTAGCAACCCCCAGAATACTGCTCTTCACACCAGTTCTTCTCTTCATAGTGCACTGGCTGTAAAACAGAGATTAAGTCACTCAAAGAAAGGACAAAGTCCTGAGGAAGCTAATAAAAGAACTGAGGAGACAGCAGAGAAAAATAGCTTATGATTTGTTGCGTGTCAATGTCTGAGAAGAGGAGGAGCACATTTAACAAATCTTTTAATGCAACAGATTCAACACAAAAAAGCCTTAATTTCAGACACTGCTAGCTATTTTTTTAAAAAAGCTAGCCAATTTGGCTACTGTAGAACATAATTCTCTTAATCTGTCAGTGTGAATGTATGCTTTGAGAACAAATTTATGCTTTGAGACATGTAAAGCAAAATTAAGCTCTTGCATACAAAGGTATAATACTTGTAATATGTACACTGGATATAAATATATACTGTTAAAAATGACATGAATGGCATTTGTATGGTTGTACATACAATATATTTGTGTTTTAAATAATGTAAGCTTGAGATTGGTGTCTACAACATTTAACTTGTGTAAAACTGCTCTTAAAGGAAAAGTGACATTGGTCACATAAACCATGTGTTCACACGAATCCTATCAGTTGTTTATATTTAACGTTACACGGAAGAGAAGACAAGGGGGAAAAAAAACAAAAACCAAACAAAACCCAAAACAAGCAAAACCAACCATCCAAATAAAAAAAAAAAGCCAACACAAAAAACAAACACCACATGCAGGAATGGATCTTAGCAACTAGTAAGAGAGAAGAAACATTATGCTCAACATAGACTGAGGGAAAGGCAAGCCTGCCACATCTGAAAACAGTTGAGATGTATGGTGGTAAGCACTGAATGACACTGATGAAGCTGGACAAGAATGTACCTGCCTTTTAACTGTTTCATAAGCTCATTGTTATCCTCCTCATCAAACACAACCCAAGGCTTGCCATAACCTTCTCCCCATTCCTCTATATGGTGTAGCAAGTACTCCCATAGCAGGCATCTTTTCCAAAACACTACACAGGACTGCTCAAGGACACTGCTGTATTCAGTTTTATTCTGCCCTCCCCTACCTCAAGGACTCTGACACCGTGGTTTAGATCTTGTACTTACATGTAGAGCTTCCTCTGATCCCAGAACCTTTGCATAGAGCTCACAAAGCCTCGTCTTCCTGCAAAAGAAAAGCAGCAGAAGACTTCTGTGTGAGGAAAGACAAAACCAACCACTTCTAATACATTCTAGTTGCAAGAGGACAAATATTAATATCTGCTTGAACTTTTTGGTATCTATCTTAATTGGTAAGCCTTTGGATCACTAGAAATAACACACTCAAACTCCTCTGCTGCTTACTAGCTATAATGCAAGCTGTTCCCTTAAATCCAACCATTATCCAAAGGTCCTCCAGGCTGTAAGGAGAAGGAAGTAGTAAGGCATTACACTTTTCTGTCTTGGCACATAGTCTAACGTACGGTCTGCTCCTACAAAGATGCAGGTATTGACAGACTGAGGCTTTCAGGGTATCAGTACTTTATTTCTGTATGTAGAAAATTTCCTGCTGTTTTTGTTTATGAGTCTATAAACCCACAAATATACTTTATTCTGTAGCAAATCCCAAGTGCGATTAAGTTTTTCCTACAAGATTTTTGGGTCTTACTCTTTTACTGCACTGCACCAAATACCAAACATGAGAAGACCAAGATGAAATGAAAGTTAATTATGAGAATCAAACATGCAAACACAATGCTGTAAAGAAGTTTACTTCTGGAAGCAAATCCTGTGCTCCACAGATAGCCATGCTGTGCAGAGAAATAGAGCAGTCTCACCTCTGTAACTGTATGAGCTACATTTGCAGCTATATCAGTATATGAGGAAGCCATATCTATACAGCAGTACGAAACAACCCAGCACTACAGGAGGCCAGTTACACCCATGAGCAGCTGAACTCAAAAGAGTGCTATAGAAAAGGGATAAGGGTCAAAAATAAAACCAAACAACCAAACCAGGAAGACCTGAAGGTCCTCCTGTGCAGGTAGGGGCTTGAGCAAGAAGACAAAGACTGCTACAATTCAGGAAAAGCCATGGCCCTGGGATGATTTTACTGGCATATGTCAAGCCCAGCAGAGGCAGAGTGGAAGGAAGCAGCTCCTTCCTTCTGCCCAGAGGCAGAGGACAAGGGTCAGCGTGCTCCAGAAGCAGAAATGCATGGTGACATAGTGACTGGCCAGGCAGGCTCTGAGAGTTGCAGGATCTATATATATGAACATATATTTGATCTATATATATGAACATATATATTAACATCCCTCTTCAGTCAGGGGTGACATGAATCCAGCAACAGCCATCATAAAAGGGAACATTTCCTCCATCTTTCGATGTTGACCACCGCACCCTGCAAACTACCAGCACTGATCACGCAGTGTCTGAACAGACTAAAGCAGCTTTAATAGCACGAGTTAGCAAAGCCTCTGCTGAGGTCTGCCTACCACCTCTCCAAAATGCCCACCAGCTCCTGCTTTCAGGCAGGTCAGTAACACCACAGGGCTCCGCAGGAAAGCGGGTTATCACCTTGGGACCATATACTTCTTCTCCTCCCAGCACCACAACAGGGGTGAGATGGATCCCTCTAGATCTGCCTGTGCTCTGCCCTTTTTCCACACGTGACTTGCAGACCTTCCAGGGAGCCTGGAAATGGCATACCAGAGGCTGGTAGGGATTCTCATGTACAGCCAACTGCAGGACTCTAAGAAGGTGCAAATGCACCACTGTTTGGTGAGCACGTTACTCACATAAAGATAGCAGTGCAAAAGAAAATGTTAAGCTTCAGGTCAAGGGCATCTTCAGACTTTTAAGAAATTTCAACCTTGAAAAAAATATTCATCAATAAGGTATTATTTAACAGAAAAAAAATAATTAAAAGATAAGGAAAAAAAAGAAAAAGGAAAAAAGAAAAACAATACAGAAAAGCAGTATCTAAAGGATTGAATCGTACCAACAATAATCTATCACTGAGGACATTCCCCCTAACAAGAAAAATCCTTGTAGACGAGCTGGTGTCTCTGCAGCATCTGCGCTATTTGTCCTAGAACAGTTTAAATAAATACTTATTTATGCATTTATGATTAATGCTAGCATGGAACATATGGAATACACAGAAGTTAAATCCTTATTTCTTGACTCCACGCTCAGCTGTGAAATTGCCACCAGCACTAAGTAAGAAGAATGTTATGCCTGGAGCTACCTAGGTAGGTCCTGTTGAGAGTTACACTGTGCCTGGTGTGAAAGAAATGCACATGCGGACAGACACTCTGTTCTTCAACCTGGTCTCTTATTCCATGGCAGTGTGTGATGCCACCACCTTCGTTGCACAGGTAGGGCACAATCTAACCACTGAAAATGCTCATTGGCACCTGGCCTGGGAAGACCAGATGGAAGGCAACAGTGAGTTTTACTCCTTTCAGTCTGGTTTAGGCTCTAAAACATCTTTCATTCCCTCCCAGAACAGCCATTCTCAGTCATGATTTAGGATAGTTGCCGTGGACTCTACACCCTATTCTTCATATCCAAGGATTTCCAAAAAGCTTACCCTGTCTTCAATGTGATAAAAGGAGAGCCCAACTTGTGTTGATAGGTGAGCACAGCATCTCAGCAAGATGCATCCTCTATAGCATGCCACAAGAAGCCTGTCCTCAGAAGAGATCCCTCCTTTGTGAACACCATAGTCCCAGTATAAACAATACAAGCTGGCTACACCCTGCATGTATGCTGGCAGAAGGTCCAGGTTCAGGTTATGCCTTCTCCTGGACCCTGATTTACCACTGAAGGAGACTTGTGCTCATGTGCAGGAAAGGAGCTGCAGTGCAGCCCACAAGGTTCCTGACTTGATTGGCTGTGGCCAAGACTGCAGGAATCAGAGAGGTACCCCTGCACCAAGGTACCATCTATCAGGTACCAACCCAAGCATAATTTATAACCATTCTTTACCAAAGCAAAGTCTTTCCTAGTCTGAAGTTTATTCCCCCAAAGACAAAGAGTTTAAACTCTTTTTGTTTAAAACCTGGCTGTAGGCAGCAGCAGAGTCAGATAATTGTGCTAATACTTTTAATGTCTAGAGAAAAGCAACCTTTCCTTCATGATGCCTCACAAACAATCAGGACAGCACTTCATTTCAGAGAAAGAGAAGTCATTCTCAAATACTGCAAATGCTCTGTTACATCTAGTGCATTGACACACACATTAAGACACCATTTGATGTTTATGATGGGCACACTGAATTTCAGATTACTACACTATTTTTGTCATTGGTCACCTGCTGGGGGTCTGTCTCAAAACCTGAGTGCTGAGGAAAAGGCTGCCTTGTCCATTCCTGCCAAAATTAAAAGTGCTCTGTGGTACCAGGCTGTCATTTGAAAAGACTGGGACATTAACAGCCCCATTTAGACTCATTATCCACAGGCTGCCAGACTACCTGCAAAGTTAATCTGAGATGACTACATCTTCTCTAGTTAGACTAGTTATTACTGTAATAATGTTTACTTGGACATGGTATTCCTTGTGGTTTTAGAAACGAATTTATTTTCTCCATGTCCAAATAAGGCTCTCCTCATATCCACACTCTCTATTTGTAGCTTTAATTTCATCAGATACTGTGAATCAGTGTGATGGAAAAATCTCATTACTTTGTAAATTCCATTTCAGTAATAAACCAAAAAGCACTAGTGTATGCAGAGATTTGTTTCAAGAAGACAGTAAAAAAGACCTTCATCTGTGTCTGAAGGGCATTTTTTTCCCCAAACTACAGGTGGAGAGATGGAGATGGCTTTTTGACCCCTTCACAATGCTGAAATCTCATTCATGGCAGCTATAGCAGCCTCAAGGTTGCGCTACATTACAGATGCTGAAAGGACCCTCAAGGGTGATCAGAAAAGAAAACAAGCACAGTGGCCAAACATGTCCCTTCTGATAAGCTTTCAAGTACTCAGTACACTTGCAGAAAGCCAGAGAGGCAGCACTGGGGTAGAAAGGGGCTGGCCCTGGACGCTTTCCCATGAGGACAGCAGAGTATCTACACTGCTTTCAAATTCAGCAGCTTTGAACCATTCTTCTGCTAGAGTCACATAAAGAGAGAACCCATGCTGAAAAGTGAGAACCAGAACTTAATCCAAAACCAGCTAAGGTACTTTCTTGCTTAGTGGTATGTGTGCCTACTGTCAGAAGGTTACAGACAACTTCCTTCAAATTGGGGCATTTTATTCCTGCTCTGGTCATTTATAACAACATTTTGACACATAGTCAACACAGATCTCCAGAATTTGTACTTACCTTTCTTCTTTTGTGAGACCTGTCAGTCTTCTACACTTCCGAGCAAGAATGAAGCTGTAGGAAGACCACAAAAAATTTACTTCCATTATGTTACATTCCCTGAATTATTTAAAATGCTGATACCTTATGATGGGATGCTGTGATTCACAGTATTAGCTTTTGGGACTCTGTGCAGAGAGGGGAAATGGGTATTTTGGATAATGTTATATTTCTGCTTTCTGCTTGTAGGACTCAGTGTGTGGAAAGAACCACCTGAGATTCAGGTTAGAATATCTGTATGAGCCATTTCCCAATAACCTTAATTTTACACAGCAGTGGGGGCAGGCACATGACAACCACAGGTGAAGCCTCTGGCTGTTATAAAACATAAAACAAAACAAAATATAATTCCAGAAAACAAACTTTCATTTAAAGAACTGGAAAATTTGGGGAAGGCAAAATATTTGGAGAAAACTTTACATTTCTGCAATCACTCTTTTTTTTTCTCCCCATTCCTTTCCTCTTCTCCCATTTTTTACTTTGCCACATGAAAAGGCAAAAGATAACACTGAGAATAAGCAGATTTTTTTTTCAATTAGCAATTAAATAAGAGAGAACTTTATTTGAAAGGAAAAAAGATCATAGAACATATTCACCACCCTTGAGAAACTAAACCCTTCAACTATTTTGAAGTATTTCCCTTCAAAAGCAGCAGTTTCCCATTTCAATTGTTGCCTCTAAGACAAAACAAAACAAAAAAACCCAAAACCAACAACCAGCCAAACAACAACAAACAAACAAAACATAACAAATCAAAAGACCCCACCAAATAAACAGAAAAATCTAGACATTTTCTTTATCATTTACCCTATTATGGCAGGAAAGCTGCCATCAGGCTTAGTATCATCAAGTGTTAAGCCAATTGCAGCATCCTCATCTTCAATGATCATGGTACCACAATAGCCTGTTAAGAACAAGGTGAAAAAAAAGTTAGGATCCATGTATCCAGACACAGGAAGGAGCTTTCAAGAAATTGTGAAATACTCAAGACTGGACTAGAAAAAGCCCTAAACAACCTGCTCTAATTCACTGTGCTTTGAGTAAGGCATGAGACTTGATGACATTCAGAGGTTCCTCCTAATCTCTATCATTTTCTGGTTGTAATACAGGGAGATATGAAGATAAAAGAAAGGAGAACAGAGACAATTTTTTAAAAAAGTACCATGACTCCCATTAAGTGACAGAGATTAGCACACATCCCAGATCTAAACCTTGTCTTCTAGAGCCGTTCTAGTGCTTGAATGAGACAGGTGGTTTTTCCTCTCTAGGAGAGAAAGTTTAGATCTGAGATGTTCTGACAAATAACAAATCCTTTTCAATCATCTTTAAAACAGAAAGTCAATAAAGGAATCTCTTATTGTTGAATTCATGATAAAAAATAAAGCTGGATGTTCACACTCAGAATTGTGGTCAATGGCTCGATGTCCAAGTGGAGATCAGTGACGAGTGACGCTCCTCAGGGCTCAGTACTGGGACTAGTGCTGTTTCATGTCTTTGTCAGCCACATGGACAGTGGGACTGAGTACACCTCAGCAAGTTTGCCAACGACACGAAACTGTGTGGTATGGTCGACACTCTGGAGGGAAGGAATGCCATCCAAAGGGACCTTGACAGGCTTGAGAGGTGGACTAGTGCAAACCCTCATGAGGGCAAGTGCAAAGTCTTGCACCTGGGTCAGGGCAATCCCAAGTACAGGCCAGGTGGAGAATGGATTGTGAGCAGCTCTGAGGAGAAGAACTTGGCAGTGTTAGCTGATGAGAAGCTCTACATGAGTCAGCAGTGTGCGCTTGAAGTGTAAGCCAGCCACTGGGCTGCATTACGAGCAGCATGGCCAAGCAGGTCCTAGGAAGTGATTCTCCCCCTCTACTATGCTCTTGTGAGACCCTAACTGGAGTACTTCATTCAGTTCATTCAGGCCTCTAACACAACAGGGACATGGACATGCTCAAGCAAGTCCAGAGGAGGGCCATGAAGATGATCAGATGGCTGGGGCACCTCTGCTATGAAGACAGGCTGAGAGAGGCTTGTTTAGCCTGGAGAAGAGAAGATTCTGGGAGACCATAGAGCAGCCTTCCAGTACCTAAAGTGAGCCTACAAGAAATCTGGAGAGGGACTTTTTATAAGAGCAGGTAGTAATAGGACAAGGGGGAATGGCTTTAAACTGCAAAAAGGTAGGTTTAGATTAGATGTTAGGAAGAATTTCTTTACAGTGAGGGTGGTGAGACACTGGCACAGGTTGCCCAGGGAAGTTGTAGCTGCCCCATCCCTGGAAACATTCAAGGCCAGACTGGACAGGGCTTCGAGCCACCTGATCTAGTGGGAGGTGTCCCTGCTCATGGCAGGTGTGAAGACACCTTCAATTAATCTTGCTCAGTGCGTACAGAAGGCAGAACTTTTGTAGGCTCACAACTGATGGGATAAGACCTCTTTCCATCACACATCACTTGTACCTTTAGTTACTGTACAAGCGGGAGAGGCTCACAGCCAGGTGCCACTGAAGAAAAAGGAGGACAACAAAGAACAATGAAGGCAATAAGCAACAGGTATGAGTTATGCCTCCATGCCTACTTCCTTCTTTTTATTTTCCCATCCCTCTATTTTCCCAAACAATCTCTCAAGTTTCTCAAACAGGGGAAGGCAAAAACGGCACAGAAGTGTATGAAGTCTCCTTCTAAGTTCCAGCATCCTCTAAACACAAAATCTACTCCATTACCATGTACTCTCTTCCCTCTCTGTGTCACCACTACTCCCTTCAATTAAAATGTAATACCCTTCTTCCTCCAGAAAGTTTCCTTATAGTACACAATACACTTGATGACTGAGCCCATAGGGATTCGGTTGATGAGCTGGTTTCTCATTGGGGGCAAAGGTGGGTTGAAATGAATCTTCAAACCAAGAGCTGGGGGAATGGCAGTGATCACATACTTGCCCTGGAAAAGAAATTATATATAAGCCAAATATTTTCTCCACTACTTCATTGTAAGTATATTGCTCTAACAAGACTGGCAGACATCTGGGGAGACTGCAGGGTGTATCTTCTGAAGCAATGTTAGCATCTAGCATAAGAATCGCAAAACTGAACTCTCACAAAAACCTGCTTGTTAAAATAGCAAGCATTATATAGGCATCCATCTGTTTGGATGATGGGCACTGCTCTTTCCCCAGCACTTAAAAAAAAAGCACTGTGTTGTAAGAGTCCATTGGTCTCCCTTCCATCTGGACTCCTCTGGTACAACTTGGAAGCAACACTTGCAATGTCTTTCACAGAAGACATTGTGTTGATAAGCAAGCACAGACAGTTTATTACTAAGCTACGTTTTTGTGTTCACTTTACAATTATCCTTTATTTTGGAAGGTAACTGAACACAAAGAAGGGATGCTAGCAAAGGATGAGTTTGAATATACACTTTGATTTTCAGGCATCATTTTAATGCTTTATCACTACTCTTACTTTGGGGCAGTCAGAAAGTGCAACTTTCTGTCACAGTCACATCTCTGCTATTTTGTACAGGATTTTTGAGAAGTCAGAAGGGAAAAGAGAAAGGTTTTCTAGCCATGCCACACAAACAGTTGCTTAAATGTTACAGATTTCATTACCTCATATAATTCATGATCTAAGGTTTCCACTACAACACTTTCACCCGATTGGTCAATACAGATTACTGGCTTCCTCAGCCTCACCCGGCCTCCCAGGCGCTCCATTATTTTCTCACTGATCTGGCTACTGCCTCCAACAAACTTCCTCTCCTGAAACACAGAAAGTAACTTGGCAAAGTGGACTCAGCAGAGCAGTGCTTGTGAAGAGTATCAATACAAACATTTTGCTTGGTGTTCAAGACAAACCCCATTCTGTTGTTATCAAAACATTTCTGGGAAATCTGGCAGAATTTCATCTGGAAAAATTATCAACATCAGTGGATATCTTAGTGAGCTACTCAAACCCTTCCCATGTTTGACCACCAGCCAAAACTAGTAGCGACCTCATGAGAAAACCCCTTACCATGTGGTCTCCAAATGGATTTCACAGACCTGTGTGAATCAGCAAGACTATTGAAAAGTGCTTAAACTTTTAAACCTTTCTCCGATTTCAGTCTTATCCCTGTAAAGGTCTGTGTATCAGAAGCAGGAATCCCAATCGTCATAGTAAATAACAAGGTATAAGAAGTGATGTAGCTCACATCAAAATGTCTCCTGCAGTATATAATCTAACCCAATTTAAACTCAAATCACCTTTAACTTAAAACAAATAATATTTTATTTGATGCATTTACAGTTAAATTATCTATAATTCTTGCATGTTTATGCATATTTATGTATTTTATCATGTTTTAATGTATTTGTATTGTATTTATTAATGATTAAACACTTTGCATTTCAAAAAATATAATTTGTCATACAATTAGCAAAATCTGCATTTCTAAGAAGACCATTAATAGCATCTATACTTTCTTGGAATGCAGAAGCAGCACTAATACACCAGATTTCAAAAAAATTCAGAGCAATATCATATTTAAGAAGGGGTGTTCGTTTCTCCTCAGACTAATTTTAAAATCTTAACAGTTTGAATCCTTTGAAGCTTGCATCTTTAGGAACCCAGCTCTGGGCTACATTTTCAATATTAATTTGGAGTGCTCTCCACATTCATGCAGCTAGCACTGCCATCTCCATTAAGTGCTTCTGAAGTGGTAAGGCTTGCTTCAGCCTCGTGACAGAAATAAGAATAAGTAAACCTTCCATTTTTCCAACATGGATAATCAAAGTGTGTGCTGTAACCAGAGCCCAAAAGGAAGCCAGTGTCAGGAACAGATATAAACCAACTGATCCTTGGACCAATGACATTAGCACAGGAACAGCCTTCAACACTACTTTTGCAAGATCCAGATTAATGTGCTAATTAATAGAACTAGTTATCAGTGTGCTACTGGCTCACAACCATGGATTTCTCAGTTGGCCCTCTGAATTAAAATATTCAAGCAGAAGAATGAAGTTAAAACAGGGCCTGTCATGAGTTGCAGAAAGTGATGGGTAACAGTACCTGGCCTCCATTGGTCGTTGAGAATATCCTTGTTGTCCCCCCACACTGTTTCACATACCACAAAAACCAGAGGGCAGAGACCTCATGGGGCTCAGAAGTAACATCCACGTTCACAAACAGAGTTGCAAAACTCTTGGCAGCACTGCAGCAAAGGTAATAAAGTATGTTAATTTAAAAACCCAAGAAGGGTGACAAGACTGCTCTCGAGTACAGGAGAGACTGTCTTTGGCAACCTCTTCTTCCACTGTGAGCAAAGGACTCCTTAATTTCAGTCAAAGTAGGAAAATATCTATTCGTTTTATGCAACATTTTTCAAGTAACCCTGCAAGAAAAAAAAACTAATCAAGCACTGCTGTAATCCAGCCAAATTTGGGCTCCAGGAGATACAAAAGCCCATGAAATCTTATGTCAGTTTATGCTACTAATGCAAAGTTAGATTCTCATTCTAGATTCAGGACTAAGGGAAGCAAGCCCTCCTGCCTTCACTGGACTGTAAAACTACCATGTCTTCCTACTCTTCCTGGGTTACATACAGAATCTGCAGCTCTGTTTGCACCTGCTCCATTCCTGTCCCTCAAACACATAGCATGGAGGTTATCCAACACTTCTCATAAAAAAAGTTAGGGATATTGTCTAAGCTAATTATCTAAACACTCTGGATTAGTCAGCATCCCCCTACTGCCTGCTCCTCTGCTGCGCTCAGGGAGGGTGATGCAGCTGGAACACAACGAGGAAAGAAATGTGAATAGAAAGCCATAGTGAAGAAACAGTATATACACATTCATGTAAAAGTCTTGGCAACAAAAAGGGAAGGGATGCTTTTGGTTCCTCAACTTAGTATTTTAAACAGTGGTCTGGTAGCCAGTGGTAATGAACATTGAAGGGGAAATCTGGCCTGTGTCTCAAAAGAAGTCCTCTAGTTGGTGCTTTCATAACAGCTTTTCTGAAAATTACTGTATAAACCTGCACAAGGTTTTTGGGGGTCCACCAAGACAGGAGTTAATTAAGGCTTAGGGAAACATTCATCCTGCTAGAAGTAAATACTTCCTCTGCCTCACTCTCAGGAGGAGTTTAAAAGGACATGGAGAGGACCAGGAAGTGCTCAGCTTAACTGCATTGTGATTGACAGGTACTGAGATTCTGTAGTTATTTCATATGTAATGGATTAGGCAATCAGTAACTTCCCAAGCCAGTACAGGACCCAATTTCAGTTGTTCCTCTCTCTTTTCAGTCTTTGAACTTGGACAAAAAAGGGAAAAAGTGAAAAGCATAGGTCAAACATACTAATTCAAACAGCTGTAGGTCTACATAGAAGAAAGGCACATTCTGTTCTTTCTAAAATTCAAAGTCCCACTGAAGCAAAAGGCTGATCCATTTTCTGAAATATGGGTGCATTCTGGTTTCATTCTTGACATTAGTCAAGAATTAATGTACGTATTTATTAAAATTTCATAAGCAAAAGCTGTTAGATGGTAAATTCTCTTAGTTTCTGCCACCTTCTCCCTCTGCTTTTCAGCATTGCAGTTCCCCACTTTCCCCTGGTATTCTACCTAGAAATGGCAGTATGATTTCAACCAAGAGCACTCAGGTATTTCTAGCATGCAACTGTAGCTAAGAGCAAATCTGTATGGTCTGTTAGATGACAGAGAGTAAAAAGCAGAATATTCCTTTTCTGGATCATTACTTTCCAGGGTGGGAAGTTTCTACGGCATGTTGCCTAAATTTTGAACACAGTGGGCAAATCAAGCTGAGATGAACATATAAAATCTGAAAAGCATCTTGAAATTGAGGGAGGCTGACAGTTATGCCAATATTCAGGTAAAATGTCAAGTCTTATTCCATCAGAGTTTGAAAAACATGACTGTAGTCACATGAGCTATTGGATATTGAATGACTACCAATGCTCAGCAGTTTGCTAACTTTTATAGTTCCTTACCAAATCAGAGGGTCAGATCGCCAGCAGAACTGCCAGCAGACATTTCTACTTGGTTTTACTGAACATGAACATACAAACAAGAAAAGCTTTCTATATCCTTTCATGCAATTGTCACGCAAAGCAAAACAACCAGAAGTTTAAAAGTTTTTGGATAAGAGCCTTCTGTCCATTAACAATAATCTTGTTGCTTTCTAGAGGCTGGCTGAAGCCATGAAAAAATGCCCCTGTCAATGACAGTGTCAGCTTGAGTGGGTGCTAGCAGCCTTCTGCACCAAACTCATGAAGGCTCGGGGCAGCCTTGTCTTGGGTGCTTAGCAATACTGAAGAGGTGGCTACAAGAATCAACCTGCCCCACAGCAAGGCAGAATCAATGGATTTTATTTTTTCTTGGGTGCAAAGAAAGCCAATCAAACTGTTGTTGAGTGGCAACTAAAGAAAATTGCTTTGATGTATACATAAAAACAGGAAGCATTTTCAGTTTCCGTGGGTAATATATAGTGCTGCAGTTAAATAGAATGATGGGTATTAGAGTAATTTAGTGCTATTTCAAGACAAGTGTTATTTTTTATAGTACTTTGATAAGATCAGGTGGTCCAGCACAAAATAAAAGTGTGTTGCTCCATCAAAAGTTTGATTCAAAACCTACTGTAGCCAGGGCATTTTTTCTTTTAAAGGTTAAACACGCAGTAAGGAGAGGGAAAGTGCACATAACAGATGAAGGTACTACCCATGTCTTCAGAAGTAACCCGCCCCAAATACATTTTCCTTTGTCTTTATTTTAGTCTAAAAAGTTACGGAAAAATAACAGAATCTACTGTGTGTGCTGACAGGTGGTGTGGTCCATTATTACAAGATTTTCTCACCTGATTTCTTTAGAATAGCTGTATTCTAGTGGTAGTTATATCTGTTTGCAAAGCAGTGATGTTTATTTGGAGCTGTAAGGTATATAAATATAAGCTATTATATTTCATAGTTTCTTACCTTGTCCAGCAAATTTTATTTATGAAATCTTGCATAGTCATTTTGTCCCATTCTTCTGCATGTGGAGCCTTCCATGGGGCTTCACTGGGAATCTAAGGAGACATAAAAGAGTGCTCATCAGCAGATGAATGAGTGGCATGAGAAAGACAACAAACACAAAAAACCCCTCATCTTTACATGGTAATTTATCTTGTAAATTCTTGTTGGTAACACAGCAAACAACAGAGGATGCTTTTAGGTTTTCTGTTGTTTGTTTGCTTAAGACATATATTTTTTTTATTATTATTTTTTTTAAGATTGAAGAATAGAGAATACTTTTAAGAGCTATGACCTTTGCCTAGAAAGGCGAAGTACAGTGCTGGGGAATATCTCGTATCTCTCTCATACACCAGGTAAGAGTAATCTCTTCCCAAGTCCTGTAGCTCAGTCGGTGGAAAACATACACTACTGATAACAAATTAAAACGCAGAAGTTGAACTTAAAGGTGGAGAAGGGCATACATTTGAGTTGTACAAGCTTCTTTAAATACCACTTAAGTAATCATCAGGCAAAGTGCTAAAAATCACATGCATAAACATTAATGTTCATATATTCAGAAATATGAAGGTAAGACTGCATCAGCGTGACCTTCAAGAAGAGCTTGCCAAGATGCCACTTGTACAAATGCACTGAACATCAGTGGGTGCCAAAATACATGGTGTGATGCTGCTCTTGCCAGCACCAGGTTTGTTCAAGCTAGAGCAGCTTTGCCTATCTGCATTACAGTTACATCTTTAGTCTGCCCTTCCTGGAGGCAAAGCTGAGCTGAGACAGTCAGCTGCAATTCTTCATACTATACCTCCTTTCCCATTTCATCCATGGTCCTCCACAAGTTGTTGTAGTCCAGGTAGGCCAATGGATTCCACATAGGAGGGAATGGACCTTTAAAGGGATAAGACTTACCCTACAAGATGAAAACCAAACAAAAACATCATAAAACCTAAGTACAAACATAATCATGGCTTCTGTGTGCATGAAGCTGCACCAAATGGTTAAGTGTCCACTGGAAAAAAAAAGCACAAATTTAATCAATACATGTTACAGCTTCTGCCAGATTGTACAAGAGGAACTGAAACACAGGATGTTCCTTCTGAATATCAGGAATTGCTTTTCAACTGTGACGGTGACCAAGCACTGGCACAGGCTGCCCAGGATGCTGTGGAGTCTTCATCCTCAAAGATATTCTAAAGCAGCCTGAACATGGTCCTGAGCCACCTGCTAGCTCTAGGTGGCCCTGCTTGAGCAGGGTGGGTAGACAAGGTGACCTCCAGAGGTCCTGTCCTATCTCAAACATTTGGCTATCCTGTTATTTTGCATGTGCAACTTAAGTGTGAGAGAAAATGGAATTATCATAGTTAATTGAATTATCATAGAATTCAGTCACTTGTGTGCAGAACTGATACTGCTTTGTATCTTTAAAGCTTTATAGTGGGCATTTTTGGGAAATAAGTCTAACACCCTTCAGTGGAATCACTAAATCAGACAAAAAAAAAAAAAGCCAAAAAACCCAAATAAAGAGATGAAACAACAAAGCTCAACTGAGATGAAAAATTGGCTGTTTGCTAACGAAAAACTTTTTTCTTTTTTGTTCTGTTTCTGAAAAACTGCTGATAATTGTATTTAGTGTTTTGCTTCATTATTTCCCCTTTCAAAATCAGACAAAAGCAGCTATGATGAGTTTTGTTATACACTAAAATAATAGCTCAGAGACCTTCTGGAAGAAAATAGTTTTGGTTAACATAAAAATCTCCAGCCTTACAGAAAATTCAGCATTTACCACTAAAAAGTCATTTTTCCAGTCCAACACCCCTGGCTATAAATTCCTGAGAGCGATAATGTGGCCGACACAAATGTCCCATATCTCCACTATTAGACATTCAGAAAGTCTAGCTTAACCAAGAGTGGTAGACAACAGGTATTTTGTAGAGATATTTTATTTACATGGAATTTTCTTGGCTGACTATATGGATGGCAGCATAACAGCTTTAAAAATTCAGAAAGAAATGCTCATTAGCATTACATGGTTACTCATTTTTTCACAATCCATTCTTGACTCCATAAAGTAGATGAATAATAAAGGCCATATTGTTTGCTACAGCTGATTTTCAAAAGTTATGCATTTAAGCGGTGACTGCATCAGCATGAGCATCAATTGGTAGAAGCACTAAATTTTAATAAATAGTTGATGCAGTCCCACACCAACTCATCACTAAAAAAAATATTTACACTGGCTTCAAAAGAAATACTGCATCAAGATTTAATATTTAGAACCAGGTAACAACAGCACAGTGTCCTGTTGAGGAGAACTATCCAAACACCACTTACACAAAGAAGCAACAGGCTACCTTTGATTTAGCTTCTTTATTAATAATGTGAAAGAATGGTCATTATTCAAATCTGCAGATGTTCGCAAGCACCAGAAGAGACGGCAAAAGGGGAACAAAAGCACCTTGAAAGACTTAAAACTTGGTCCACAAATAACAAAACAAGATACAACCTTGAAAAATGCTGGCTAATAACTTTGAGGACTTCTAATTCGAATTATATGAAAATACTGCAATCAAGAAAACATCCCTGTAGATGGATACAAACTCAATGAGTTTGTTTCATCAGAAGCATTTGGTTCCAACATGGACATCTGGGTATTATACGCAGTCTCTTAAACTGAAATACATTTGAACTGGGGCACACCTTCATACTCTGCTGACAAAGGGCTATAACAGAAGAGCAAAACCTCCCAGACTCATTACTTTCCCGCCCCAGGTAGTAACATCTGAACCATGTTGGTAATTACATTTTAGCTTTTTGGGGGCACATTAAAATTCCATAACTAACTATTATGGCAGAAAGAAGTAAGTTTTACCATGTTTTCTTCTTAACACTGGAGACAGCCTTCACTAGTTTAAGCACTGCATAGGTGTTCCGAAGACAGAGCATATCAGCTTGCTTTTAAGTACCTGGTATTTCCTAGATTTAGGTTTATGAAACAGCATACTGCTGTGCTCAAGAAAACCGGGGCAGCATCAGAATGGGTTATTCCAATTACTGATTTTGTTCCGAGCTTCCTGCTTCTGCCAGAGGCAATCCTAACTGAGTTATCCCCTCTGAGTTAACTCACATCCCACACATTCCCCATGGTGCTTCCTCATGAGTGCACTGCTAAGAGACACACAAAACATATCTTTGTTTTATTATTCTCCTATTTCACTGTGTTTGAACTGCTGAAAGGGAAATCTTGGGTATGTCTCTTGCGCAGAAATCTGGGGTGACAAGCCTCTTAAAGCACAAGAAAAAACTTCAACCTGGAAAAATGGAAAAAAAATCAACGTTAAGGAGTCTCCTATGAAAGTTACTTTGAAAAGCTCCTATGACATTACCTAAGGCCTGATTCTTATTTCCTACACAAACAAAACTCCAACAGCTGTCAATCAGAATTTTGAGAAGAAACGGCAAGACTAGGCTCTACAAAGAAACAAAAATAGCAGCACCAAAGACTACACATAGCTCTTAGTTTCCAACAAACTGAAAGATTTCAGCTCTACTTCTGATGAATTTGCACCTTTGCAAACACAACAACCTTTGTGATATTTAGGCAAATTTGCCTATTCCTATCACTGAAGAACACACTGAAGAATAGCATTCTCCTTGCTTCCTGGTGCTGTATCATCTCTAAACAAAAACAAGATGCAGATGAAAAAATATGCCCTGAAATCCACTAAACATTTCCTTTTCAAATACTTAAATCAGAGCAGTATAAAACCAGCTATTATAACCCCACCTTCTGATCATTTGGCATATTTCAAGACCAGTACTATAATGCTCAGGATTATTTTTTTTTTATTTTTTTCCTAGGGCTTAGTGGGATTTAATATAGGCATATATTTTTATTAGAAACGGTTTCATGATGCCACTTGCAATGCCTCTAAAAGCAGAACACCAGCGTCAGCAGTTGGAGGTCTACCTGCTGTTTTATGGGTCACTTGATGCTTACAAAGGCTGCTGCTGCAGTATGGGCTAAAGCATAGTGAAGAAGCTGAAACTGTAAGGAGGAAACTCATGTACCCCAGCTGTCTCAGGAATAAACAAACAGGGAAATGAGAAATCCAGTGCTTGTCACAAATATTGCAATTCCCAATAGATTTTTCTCATCCATCTGCTTCAGATCAAGTGACATTTGGCTTAGTTACACTGGACCCATGCAATATACGTGGTATAGAAATAAACTATCTGCATATATGAGCTCTGTCTCAGGTCAAATAGCTGACATAAGTGGGTTTTTACAGGGAGAAAAAAGCCCCACAGCACAGCAACTTAATATTAGTAGCCCCTTGAATATCAATCCCAGCACTTCAGAGAGCGCAGGGACTGGATGCCACATGCCTCCTCCTGTGAGGTTGACAGTAAGTGAATGGCTAGCTCTGCCAGGAAACATCATCAGTATCTCAATGCACAGTGGGATCTCAGGATAAAGGCTGCTTTTACAGGTACAAGACAACTTCATGGTGCCCTAAACATTATGTAGCCAGGTAGCCTCTGAGTGGGATGCAATAATGGCGAACTGAAGCCCCTGGTGCCAATGATCCATGCATTTTTTATAGTGTGGTATAAACATCTTATAAATATAGTCAGCTTTCATTGGAAGAAACAAGATGGTGTGGTGCATTCTCTGCATCACTGAATGAACACAGATATTCTCCCAGCTAAATCATCTGAACATTGCAGTAACTGACGCTAACTTCACCAAGATGTCACTCTGCATGTTAATTCAGAGTTACACAGGACACGTAGTGCCCTCTGCTGATTCACAACTACGGTACATCACAAACACCTTGTTCTCTCAACTAAAAATCCTAGTATTGTCATTATTTAAAGCGCAGAAATGGTAAGATGCAGAACTGTGAGAAGGAAAACAAGAAACAGGAAAGCATCACTTCAGGTTGTAACTCTGGTAACTCTGTACCTGTCTTTGATATTCAGTTTCTCTTCTTTTGTGGAAAACTATGCTTTTGGTTTGGTTTGTGGGGGATGAGTTTTTTAATCCACAGCATCTAAAAAAATACGGTTTTGGGACTAAGCCTCCTGTGTAATCACAAGTCTCAATAAAAGATGGCAATTAACTGGACCAAGCCAAGAGAGGTACATAAGCCTGCTTAGAAAACTGTAAGAGTGTCAAGCTTCATTAAAGTTTCCTTCTTTGAGAAACTGTTCAGAAGCTCATACACTCAGCTGGTTACTATACTGACAGATATCCTATAAGTAAAAAGATACATAGGTTAGAAAACATAAATGCAGCACAAGAAAATCTGGATAACTAATGGTGCAAACCCACAATATTAAGACACAATAGAATATCCTCTAGATATCTTTCAATATTTGATGTGAGATCATCAGCTGTGAATGCGAGTGTTTTATGAAATTTTGTCAGCAAAAGTAATTCTATTTTAAGTGTAGCATAGACAGACACATTGGCTTGAAACATACATCCTGAAAAGGAAAGAAACTCATTGGGAATGACTTGTTCCTGCCATATTGTAGAAATAAAGCCCATCTTCACTCTGATCTATCAGTCATGCAATCCCTTGAACATGTGTCTTACCCCCCCCCCCAAAAAAAAGAAGAAGAATGAGAAAACCAACAACACTGAAGTGATTTAGAAAGGGAAATTGAGGATCTGCCCTGAATTTGAAAGGGAATATATCTATTTGTTCTAATCCGCTAAGAAAACAGTTAACTAAATCTCCTCCCTGCAAGAGCAGGATGTTTTCTTTTTTTGGTCACTAAAAAGCATTCAGGTGATTTATGAAGCACATATTTAGACACTTTTTTTCTAAATACTCTTTGAAACCGGGCCTGCATGTATTTTCAACACCTAAATTAAACCTGCCAACGAAGTGGATAAAAGCGGTAAGAAAACTTTTCAGTATTTCTAGAATTAGTCTTGAAACAAACCTTCTTCTCCTCCCAAATATGAATAAATAAATGAAATAAATAAAAACAGGAGAAGAGTTTCATTTGGGAGAAAGCCATCAAATGAGCATCTGCCTATAACATAACCAAGCAGACAGGGTACACAAGCTCTCTCATAACTAAAACATTCTATTTAAAGCAGAAGATAATGTTGGACTCACTTGCTTTGTTCCTGAGATACTCCAGGTTATTAAATTTCTTACCTAAAAAAAAAATCAAACCTTACATAAAATGTTAGAGATGCATGAAACCCAGTATGCTCAACCAGCTGCTCCTGTATGAAATACCGATTTCTCTAATTCTCTTTTTCTATAGACCTCAATTAGCTTCTCAAGGGAAACAATAATTGGTTCTTACAATCAGATGCAATTGAAGCTTTTCTCCCAGCAGCCTGAATTAAACAAGCTAGGTGGAAGCACTGGTCCTCTTCCTTATCTCCTAGGGAACAGACCCTGGGGTCTGGAACAGTTAAGACCAAGGAAGCCTCTTTCTATTCAAATTTAATTAAGAAACACACTTTCTTTCCAGTTCATTTTTCTTACTGCTTTCATTTTCATGCTACCATTAGGTCACAGCTGCCAGTTTACCAGTCAATCTTCTTGATCAACAAGACCTTGTTTTACAGCCCCCTTTGACAGAAATCACTTCCCAGATTTACTGTACATAATCTTGATTCTTTTAAGCTGCTGTAATACAAATACTATCAATCTTTTACTTTAAAAGTCCTAATTATGAGTCTCCTTCTTGTAATTACTGCTAGGTGGCTGGCACAGAAAAAGGAAAATGGCCCTTTATTTACAGGGCACGTCCAATAACACTGAAACAAGCCTTTCCTATACTCCTACAAATAACTGCTCTTCATTTAAAGCATGGAGGAGACCCCTTGTGAGAATCTGGAAGATGCTTTCACCAACCTCAGACTATTCAATCCTCAGACTCACTTTTGAGGCTACCAGTGAGTGTGATAAATGATACAGCACCTTGTGACAGGAATGCCTGCATCCTCATATCTAGAAAGAGTCAAAATGAGTGTGCAGTCCAACAATGTCTTGTGAATCTACCAAGGCCCAGTAGCAATTTAAGCATCTTTTAATTTACTTAGCCTCCTTTTAAAGACACCAAATGCCCAGCTTCTTAAAGATTCAGATGTCTTCTTTTCAGCTCCCCAAGTTCTAGCTTACAAATTATCAGCAAAAAGGAGAAAAAAACAAAATATATCATGCCATTTTGCCTTGCTTAAATTGATGGCAACCAAGAGTCTCACAGACTTTTCATTCTCTGACTGCACTCTAATTAAGATATGCAAAGAAAAATGAAGGCATTTTTATCTACTCATTCAAAAATCCATTTAAGCTGTTACACTCTATACTACAGACTATGCCAGGACATAACTGCCCTTAGATTTGCAGAGAAGCAGGTCAAAAGCTTAAATAAATCATATTGCTTAGCTTCAGTGCATGTATCACTGATATCACTGAAGAAATACAACTAAATTTTATAATTTTAGATACAGCAGTCACTTGTCCAGCTGCTAATTAAATCCCAATACAACACGACCATCACATTTTTAATTCATGAACAAGAAAGACCACAGCAAACTGCATTTTAATAAGCATAGTAGTGCTGAAAATGAATGACACCCAAGAGGGCTGTAAAATTTTTTTCTGCAGATCTGTTGTAGATCAGTAGGTAACCTGGCAAAATTAGTGCAGATTTGTGGACCTAGTTAAAAGTACTGCACGTGTAAGACTAAACATTCACCTTCAGTGATGTGTTGCAGGCAGGGTTCACATTAACATTCTTCCCAGAGATGCCAATTGCATGAAAGTGGTGCTAAAATTGAAGGGGCCATGACAGGCATTCAGATATCTCCAGCCAGTGCTGCTGGGAGATGAATGAGTGTGAGGGAACTTCATCCTCCTAAGGGGAACTTAATTGAGGTAATGAGGTACTGGCAAGTTACTATGAAGAGCTTGTCTAGTGACTCGGGAGGGAATGCTTCATGTTTCAACCAGCATTTAAACTTGGAAGACCCCCCTGGATGTGCCAAGTGTGCCTTTTGGAGCTAAGGAAACTAGCAGGACTTATCTCAGTTATAACCACATGAGGAATGTTTCAGATGCAACATTATGAGCATAGCTGGCTACCTAAGCCAGCTGTTAGCACTGTCTGCAGTCTGCACTAGGACAACACACAGATTAAAAGGAGTAAGTGTTGTTACCACTTTCTAGCAATGATGCTAGAAATTCCAGAAATCTGGTGAAATTCCAAGATGGATCATGGCATCACCCCGTAGAAAGTTCTAGTGGGAAAAACATCTGTAGAAAAATTACAAGGAGGATTGATGGCAGTGGGGGGGATCTACAATAGATTTATTACTATATTTTGAGAAACAAGCTTTGTTGGTTGAATGTAGCCAGGGAGGACTCTTGTTGCAGTCTATGGTTCTGGGTTTTCATGCAAGCTCTCCATCATCGAAAATGGGATAAGAGGATGTTTAGCTCTTTGCCCTGCACCACAGCAGGACAAAGAGTGGATCACCCTCCATGCATATGAAGGAATCAAGCTCTAAAAAGGTGAATTTGGCAAACCAGTCACACAAAGAAATGTTTGTTTACATAGATTTAGGGTTGCAGAGTAAACCAGTTCTACAGTTATCTTACTTAGCAAAGGAATCTGTGTTACATTTTATAACATTGGCTAACATCGGCAAGTTTGTGTTTTAAAAGGCAGGAACTTTCCATGGCTATTGGGATGCACAAAAGTGAATTGCAATTTTAATTAACAAAAAAAAAAAAAAAAGAAAGAAAAGTTGATAATTAAAGCCTCAAAACAATCTACCTGCTTTCATATTTCAAAACTTCTTTCCAGGGCCTATTGTGTGGCATAGGTAAAAATTACCTAGACTATATTTAGACTAAATTACCTAGACTATACTGTGGCTTGTTTTTCTGAACCAAAAGCTGTTGTTTTGGTGAGGAAAGCAAACATCACCAGTCAAAATTTGAAATCTACCTATCTAAGGTAGGGTCCTGAATCCTCTCTTGGGCAGCTAAGGAAAAGTTACCTTATTTTAAGCAGTGTTTTACTTCTACCTACCAGTCCAATGGAAACACTGGTATAAGATGATGACTTTTCAGATAGTTCTGCTTTTGCTTCTTAAATCTGGATGATGAACCTAACTTCAGTTATGTTACTGAAAAGCAATGGCGTTCAGACAGCAATTTACCCAAATACTACTTGCAGAGCTATACTAATTCTCTCACTAGAGGCTGATGAACCAGTATTTATACAAATGAAAAGAACATACTGATCTCCTTTCAAAGACCATGAAAAAGGCTGCTTAATAAGTGGAGGAAAAAAAAAAGTGTAGGGTAAGAAATATAATTTTGAGTTTCTGTGAAGATATCACACACAATATAAGTGAGACCAAAAATAATCTCAAAATAGAACCTGACATTAAAAAAGATTAAAGGGGGGAAAAAAAAACACACAACCCAATCAAGTGGGTAAAGCCTAATTAGCAGAGACCCACCCAGAGATCAGCAAAATGCATTCTTTTCATTTTGTAGTATAAAGAAGCTGCATATATTACTTGTATTAAAAAGCCTCTAAAATGAATTTAATTAACTATGAAAGGCTTGATTTTGCCTTTGGGTATATGTAAAAACAGCAGCCAATTTTACAAGATGCACTGTGATGCCTGCTTATATAGCAAGAGAAGAATTAAAACCTTCAGATTTCACTGCCTCTGAGTTCAGAGAATTTTGTGGTCCAGAATTTAATTATATTTGGCCATAGTCACAAAGCTTGGGTTAGCATGTGAATTCAAACTCACACAGTGGCAACAAACCTTTGCCTATTTTAGTCTGGTTTGCAAGCTATGACTTGAGAGTACCACTTAGATTTCAGGGAGCACAAAAGAGCATTGTCAATTTGCAGGTAAAACACAGACAAGCCCCATGGCTGAGAGACCTGTAAGGAATGTATTACAGATATGTGAAATACAAAAGGCAAAAGATTATTATGCTAAACTGGCCACACAACTATTCATATGTCTGCTACACAGTGCTCATGGTCCAATACTGTATTTTAACTTCGACTATATTGATTATTTTCCACAGTTGCAGAAACAGATAAGAAAAAAAAAAAAAAAGGAAGTAAAAGTTTTAAAATTAATGCAATTAGGAAAGTCAAAGGAGATTCTACTGACTGGAATATAACCCTTCTTTACTGCCTGCTTGGTTACCAGGGAGTCCTGCTGTCACTTACGCCTCTCCCTCCTCTCTTCAGGAGCTCTCCTACAGGCAGTTTGCCACACTGGGAGCCTGAGGCTACAAGCTCTGCCTGAATCCAACCTGCAGGCTCTTTGCATGCCTTGGGAGCACCTCAGCCAGCATCTCTCTCCTTGGAGACTTTCCACACTTGATTGGGAATGGCCCCAGGGAACATGATCTAACTATGAGGTAGACACTTCTCCAAGACCAGGGTGGAGTAGGAGCCTCCAAGGGCAACTTTTTCCATGTAACGTGTAGTGCCAATCTCACACATGCCTGCCAGCACTCAGACCAATCCATTTGCCTGTATCAAATTGCTACAGATGCTCCATTCCTCTGGCATATCTATGAGCATTTCTCAATAGGTCTTACCACAGGCCTATGAGTGTTGTAGCAAGTCCAAGCCCCCAACCTTCCTCACAGCTACCCCGGGATCTCTTTCACAGATGCAGACATTAACCGAAGTAGCAAGCACCCAGTATCTTCAGGCTTGGATGGCCAGAATGCCTCCAGGAGCAGAGTGGTTTCACCTACCTCTGGATTTCTGGATACAAGTCACATTACTGCATTCCCTGGACTTATTCCCTAATGCCTTAGTGTCCCAGTTCAAGGCCGTTTATACACCCAGCATACAGACATGCCCCTCTCCCAGCCTGGGATATGACCCTGAATGCCAGCAAGTCCTATCAGTGCTGGGTAGAGAGGAAAGCTGAGAGCCTCGACTCCCCACCTCTGGCAACTCATTCAATAAGACACCTGTGGTCAAGGGAGAGACAGATTGCCCTTGGCAAGAACCCAAACTCCTGTGGCATTCTCCATTTTCCTCACTGTAAATGCCTACAGCAAAACAAAAGACTATTTCAACCAGCATAGTAATACCAGTATTTCCCCATAAGCTGGCTCTTAGAGATCCTAAAAGAAAGTGAGGTCTGGCTTACCAAACAAGCAGCATGCTTGACTGGCTGCTGAAAATAAGGCAGGCCCACACGTCAGCTTCACCTTTGGCTTCAGTGACTTCTGATAGCATTTTGGATTGCCCCCATGCTAGGATAGTAAGGTTGTACTGAAAGCTGGTCACACTGACTGGCCATGTCAACTGTCTTCTACCATTGAGGTTTTCCCTCATGGCATGACCTCCTATTGCTACTGAGAAGACTCTGAAGGCTAAATAGTGTGAACAAGCAAAATATCTGGCTTTGAGGGTGGTATCAAAGGTATACAAAACAGAACAGCATGGATGTACCACCAGTTCTACCACAGCAGAAGTAGTTGTGTACAGTCAGCACAGCAAACCACTTTGAGAACATCTTTTTCATAACACTTGAGTGGAAAAAATATTGGAAAACATATGACAGAGCAATCTTTTCTCTATTGCTATTTTTAAATCTGTCTACGTTTTCTTTAACCTTTGATCAAACAACAACTACCATCTGGCAAATATTTTGCCAGTCATTGCACAATGGCTTTTCACAAGCATATAATCATAGAATAGTTAGGGTTGGAAAGGACCTTGAGATCATCTACTTACAACCCCCCTGCCATGGGCAGGGACACCTCACACTAAACCATATCACCCAAGGCTCTGTCCAACCTGGCCTTGAAAACTGCCAGGGATGGAGCATTCACAGCTTCCCTGGGAAACCCATTCCAGTGCCTCACCACTCTTACAGTAAAGAACTTCTTCCTTATCTCCAATCTAAACTTCCCCTGCTTAAGTTTTAACCCGTTACCCCTTGTCCTATCACTACAGTCCCTAATGAAGAGTCCCTCCCCAGCATCCCTATAGGCCCCTTTCAGTTATTGGAAAGCTGCTAGGAGGTCTCCACGCAGCCTTCTCTTCTCCAGGCTGAACAACCCCAACTTTCTCAGCCTATCTTCATACAGGAGGTGCTCCAGTCCCCTGATCGTCCTCGAGGCCCTCCTATGGATTTGTTCCAACAGTTCCATGTCCTTTTTATGTTGAGGACACCAGAACTGCACGCAGTACTCCAAGTGAGGTCTCACGAGAGCTGAGTAGAAGGAAACTCAATATTAATTTCCTCAGGACTAACTTAGAAAGTTTCCCTCCTGAGGGAATGCAACACTGCTCTCTATCAGAAAAGGAGAAGGGATGCTCTTTTGGAGAAAGTACAGTACTAATGCTGAGAATTAGTGGGCTTTTTAACAGCTCCACCATAGCTGTCCTGTTTCAGATCATAAACAGATTGTTTCGCTCTGTCCCCACAAGACTGCTTGCTTCCGGTAGTCTTTTGCAATTACTATCACAATACCTTTTCCTACTCTGCATGATGTTCCCCATCAGCAAAAGCAGACTTAAACTCTCATGCTTCTTTCAGTAAGAATAGTACTTGTCACTGGTTTAGGAAGCCCATCCTGCAAAACTTTCAGCTTGATTAAAGACACTTTTGGGACTTCTGAAACAGACTTTCAGAAACTTCAGGCAGTATATTTGAGAGCTGACCTGTACAGAAGAGTCTCAGTTGTACCGTTCATAAACAGTTAATATTTTTGAAAGCTTTTATATAAGAGCTCAGACCCGAACCAAGGCTTCAGCAAACAGGATGTATCTACAGGGTACATGCATAGATGTGCATGCATATAGTAATCTGTATGAGTTCTTCATTACCAGCATAGAGTCATAGAGTCATAGAATAGCTTGGGTTGGAAGGGATCTTCAGAGGTCATCTAGTCCAACCCCTTGCAATAAGCAGAGACATCTTCACCTAGATCAGGCAGCCCAGAACCACATCCAGCCTGGCTTTGAATGTCTCGAGGGATGGTGCATCTACCACCTCTCTGGGCAACCTGTATGAGTATTTTACCACCCTCATTGTACAGAATTTTTTCAATGCATACTTAAATATGTATGCTCCACTGTAGCATGGATGAAAAGCAATGAGAAAGGAGATCGCTACAAGTTGCCTGTTTTCAGCAGCATGCTTGAGAGCATCTTACCTTGACATGATGTATCAGGTGCTCCACTTCGTTCACTTTATACGTCTCTATTCCTAATTCTTTAGATAACCGCAGGAGACGATTTTGTGTTGGTCCCACATAAGCTCCTCCAAGGTCCACATATTTAACTTGCTTATTCTAGTTTATCACAGACAACACACAAGAGGTGAAAAAAAATGTGGGGGAAGGATTAGAAAAAAAAATATATAAGCCCTTTGTAAACAGCACACAAGCTAAAAAAGCAGTAAAAAATAATTCTTTAAATTAAACACTACCAGAGCATTTTAGCAAGATTCCTCTCCCCATGGAAAACTTTAATCCTTTGGTAGAGTTCTGATTTGGCAATAACTGAGAATCTTGGGTAAGGATCATAACCATCTCAGTTAGCCTGGTATTACATTACAGCCTTAACAAAAATGATAGGAAAGAGTCTGACAGGCAGAGAGAGAAGAAGAGGATCAGAGAAATCTGCGCAGTTCCTACTCAGGCATCACAGCAACAACTAGTTCAAAACAGACCGTACTAGGAAGTAGCACAGGTAAGATATTCTAACGAGCAGAGAGGAAGGGGGTATCCCAGGTAACGTTAGGGCAGAAAGTAAAGAAGTGAAGGAAGTCATGCTGGTACTAGTTCCCAGCCACCCTTGCCATTCCTTTAGCCTACATGATGCCTTGCATTGCTTGTTACAGTTTTGCTGAAGGCTCTTCACGGCGTGGTTGGCCTTAGGGGTGTTTCTCTCATAGAGATTTCTCCAGTGCTGCTCTCTGGCAAATTATTTTGAAACTTAGCTAATAATGTTCTCTTTCCCAGAGGAAAGAACTGATGATGCCAGAGCCTGCAGATCACATGGAAGTATTCTGTCCCCACCATCATGCCAGTCTTTCCCTACTCTTGCTGGTACAACATCAGTAAATTTCCCACCTCCTAGTGCTCTAGAAATTTTCCCTCAAGTAGGTGCTCTAGCTGTAAAGACAAATACATTTATGTACACTACTCATATACTATACTATAGTATACATATATATACCTACATCATACATGTGTATACTATATGTACATATGATATATCCTTTATGTATGCATATGTAATATAAATGGGTTTGGAGATAGTTACCCTTACAGTGAAAGTTCTTCCACCAACCCTGTCATTGGCTTCCAGCAACACCACATTCAAGCCTGACTCAGTCAGCAGTTTGGCTGCTGAGAGACCTAAAAGATAAAAGAAAAACAATTAGATGATACTTCTGTACATGCACCCCATGGCTTTTGTGACTTTACATGTAAACTCACACAACTGCCCATCCAAATCCTGAATATTTCATTCAAGCACTTTGCCAGGGGGTGAGATGAAGATGGTATAACCAAAAAAAAAAAACCAAAAACCCCAGACAAAAACCAACCCACCAAAAAACCAAAACAACAAAAAAACCCAATCAAACAAAGAAAACCAACACCCCAAACAAAACCAAACCAAAGCAATAATCAGGAAATGGAACTGAAGTCATATATTTAAAAAAATTGTGGTCAAGTTTTACATGTGCTGAGCACCTTTTACACCACATACTCAGCTTTTCTGATGCATACGCCAGCACTTGTGATAGTCCTCCAGCCAGGTGAAAATTTGGCTCCTTTTTTTCTTTCCTAAATTTCTGTTTTCTAACATCAGCACATCATCTTTTATAACTCAAACAAGAAAAGGAAGTGGAGTTTTATTAGGACTGTCCTAAATGTCAAATGTTTTCCTGAAGCTTGCTGTATGTGTTTGCTTTCCAGCTCTGAATATTTTGATGCACATTAGCAAAGTTCCCACACAGTCAGTTCACAGGTTTCTTCTCCAGAAGAGCACATGGTCTGATTCAGAAGACACATAACAGGCACTTATGTATGGGTAAGTCTGCCTCAAAAATTTCATTCCTTGGCCATTTTCTTCATACAGATTTATCTCCATCTTGCAACTCTTGAAGCTGAGACACCAAGAGAAGGAACAATGGGAATGTAGGAGGGAACATCTCATTTTAGTTCTGATGTCATAGACCCCCACAATTGCAGAGGAAAATATTAGCTCAGGTACTGCAGCAAGTGTGTCAAGACACTACTGGAATGAAGGGAACTAGAAAAGGTGCACAGCATGGAGGGAACACAGTATGCAACCTCTCAATTTCTTATGATCATCTCTGCCTTTTACTTCAAAACCCAAACTGAGGTTTGTATAAACGGGGATTCTTACTTTGTCCATGTGAGTGATTTTCTGGTGGGACGTCAAGAGTTATACTCTAGGGAGCTGCATCATCCTCTTGGAATGATGGGGTGTGTTGAATACAGTTCAGGACAAGCCAGGCTAGAAGCCACACTCACATATCATAACTTAGCTATCCTTTCTGGCTCTTTGCCTAGTCACCATCAGAAGGCGATCAGCTTCCATTCTGTGTCCTAGTACATGCAGTTTTTGAGGAAGAGCTGTCCAAGCAGATTGTTCCAAGCCTAAGGCAGCCATGGAAGAAATAGCAAAAGTGCTGGCAAGAAAAGCAGATGGCCAAAGCTAGCATGGCAGGACTGAATGAAATGATAATGAAAAACAAATAGCAGCCCTAGATAGAGAAAGAGTATTAATGAGAGCTACAAAAGGTGATGACCAGGATGTTCTGTAGCAACTAGTGACTTGGGAATAGAAGAACCAGGTCTAGTAGATGTTTCCATTAAAAGGTCAACTGTCCTGATTTTATTTCTAGCTTCATGGGTTTATTTATCCTGGGTTTTCATAAGTGTTAGTGAGAAAACCAGTAATGACACTGATAGAGGTCCTTCCATACTTCCTGATTAAGGAAATTGCATTGCAGAAACATCTGGCTGGATCAATGGCCTTGACTACACTCACAAATATTTGAAGGTATCAAGGAAGAAAAAGATACAGCAGTCATGTTACACAAACACAGACCATCCCTGCAAACAACCTGCAAAAAGAGATTGTCTCCTGAAAGAAAAATAGACAACAAAACAGCTTACCACTTAAAGGAAAATTAAAAGAAAAAAAGAAAGAAGCTTCTCTTTTTTAAAAGACAAATATTTCATCAGTTGGGAGAGGATCAATAGTAGTTATTAACAAATTACAGAAGGAGTACATAATCTGAAAGCTGTTGTCACCTCAGGTTTCCATTGGCTTATCATGCTAACAGATATTGACTAATCAATTACTATTATTCAGTTACCAACACTGATTAAGGAATATGAAATTTGACTTTCTTTATTAAAACCTAATGAATAAACATTTCACTACATCTGGGAACAAAGGCAGTTTATTCCCAGGATCTGAATAAACAGAGAAGCTTGTGAAAGGATAACTCTAGACTCAGCTGAAAAACAGCTGATGCTCAGTGGTCAGCCCAGATACCATCTCCTTGTTTCCTGACGTATCTTTCATGCACGTTACTGCATCAACCCACTATTTACTCCCTGCTGTTTATTTTGGGGCATGTGTCACCTTCCCCCACCCTCCATCCCCACCCAAAGATTTGCAGATGCACCCATTAGAGATGGATAATAGTTTACTCTTTCCTGATGCAAATACATAAATATCCAACCAAGTGTTGCCTTATGCCAATTCTCTAGCAGGTCAGATCCCTGTAGGCAGAGGGATGTGTCCCTGGAGCATGATTCCATAGTTGCAGTCTAGAGGGTTCCCAACCTAAGCGCCACCTGACCACTTCTTTTCAAGGGCTGGTGGTCCACCTCCTTCTTTCACCTACATGATAGCTCTGTTCTTGTACACAGTTTTCTGGAGAACTTACACAGATAATTGCTGACAAAGATGGGGAATACAGACGATCTCTAGCTCCTCCTCTCCTTCATCACAAACATGTAACTGGAGAAAAAGGTGGATTAAGGGAAGGCAGAGGCCCAATAGGGTCAAATGACACAGCGAAGGACCAGATTATGTCTCAAAGCATGCACAGTACAGGATAAGGCAAGACTGTGGTCACAGATACCACATTACAGTGCAATATTGACAGGTGGGAATGTTGCTAGTTTTGGTATCTCGCACACTTGGAATCACAGTACTGTCACATCACCCTGTACCTGTTCCCTGGAGCTGGACTCAAGACCCCAGATGGGCTATTGGATAAACACAGCCAGATGACTGGATGCTGTGGAGGAAAAGTTCAAGCCGAGTGGTAAAAGGACATATAAGGCATCAGGAACAGTAACAAAAACATATTAAAATGGAAATGAATACTAGCACATGAATATTGGGGCTCTAGGTTGAGGTTTGCTTTTCAGAAATGAAACACTGCTGCAAGAAACTCCTACAAATCACAACCTCTTTTTTTGGCAAAGGTCAGACTGTCCCCTCTCTACTTAATACTACAATTGTCATACACAGAGCATGCACGAAGCCTGAGAAGCAAAGCCTGAAAAAATCTTTCATACATGATGTAAGATCTCCTCTTCAGAGGTTTAACCCTTCACAAGTTTCACATTTCAGCACTGCCACGGGCTTACCTCTCACTCTCTTTCGCATCACCTACCAAAAGGTTTATCTTCAACATTGTCCCATTCCTCACAAGTGAGCAGTCACATTCAAATATAAAGTTCATTCAAAAAACATGACTGATGCCTATTTCGTGTATAATGTTTTGTCACCAAGTGGCACTTTCACTTCCTTCCCAAGACCTTTTAAACAGAAATATAGGGGCTCAATCACTTTTGCCACCACTTTGCAGTAATTGGGTCCAGTTTCCACTGGAAGACTTCTTCAAGGGGCAACAGAGAGGCACATACATATATATGTGCAGATAATTCATGCAAACAAAGAAGCAAAGATGATAAGTCTTATTTAAAGCCCTAGGCTGAAAATACCATTGTGCTTAGAGGATGTTCAACCAGGCAAGACTTCATCTGTTACCATGGCAACCCAGTACCCAGCCGCAGCCACTCAGAGATGCTGGTGAGAGATTGCCTCCCCCAGAATTTTATAATGCAAGTTCAAGCCATGAAAATCAGTTTTTCATCATGCAGCATTCTGCATTCACACAGATCTTACCTATACGTAATAATGAGTTCACCTTCAGTTCCAACTTCTTTCTTGTTTGGTAACTCTGTACCTGCTAAACATCCTTAATTGTATCATTTGACTAAACAGCTTCATTACAACATCACTTCCTACCATTAACAGCTTTCTTGGAGTAAGAGAACAAATAATTCATATTTTTTTAATAATTTTTTAAAGAGAAAAAATTTAAATTTCTGTGCTAGGGCAGAATTCAAATTCGCATTTGGACTGACAAATGTGATGAGTCACGTTTCTCATCTGACTCCCTGCTTCAGTGAAGCCTCCCAACCAAACACATCTGACTACCTAAAAAAAACATTTTAAAATAGATTTTTTAAAATCTGATTGAGAGGTTTTTTTTAACATCAGTCTGATTCTGCCTGGAATCAACAAATTTACTGAGATACCCTTTTAACCTTAGCATTTCCACAAAGATTTCTCTAGGAAGGACACAATTGGAAGTTATATCTCTGATACTTCTCTAAACAATACTTGCGTCTTCTTCCACCTAGGTTTGCTTTTTTTGTTTGTTTTTTTCCAAGGATATTTCTGTCATTCTCTGGATGGCAATTACCTGGAATTCCCACAGTTCCTGATGTAATTTCTCTGTATTATTCATTACTTTATCATGTTCCCCCATAATTATTAACTCCCTTTTAAGAACAAAAGAAAAATTCTCGTATATATGAAATCATAAAAATCATCTACAAATTCTAAATTCTAATACATGTAGGGAGCAAAGAAAGAGCCTTTAAGCTGCTGGCGTTCATTTAACATCTTCCAAGATGGCTGTCAAAAAATTATTTACTTTATAACCTTAAATTTTTTTCTCCCCAACTAAAATTTCATGTTGAACAAGCAGAAAGGCCTCCATCATACCACGCTAACTTGCTGGTCTTACTGCAGAACTTACATGTCTCACACCTGGACTTCCTTAGATGTATGAAATTTGCTGGTATTTATTTCCCCTCCTGTTTATTTATTTATTTTTACACTAAAGAGATGTTTACGAAGTACTTCCCAGGGGAGTTCTAGTGTTTGCAACAGATGCCCTCCAGTGGGGCTCTGCATACAGACATTGGCTATACATGTAGATTAGAAACATCCAACCCTTAAAAGAGGTACAGAACTGATTTTTACTTTTGTTGTGCCTTCACAACTTGAATGTTCAGGTGTGAACAAGCTCTATACTGGCTCGGTTAACTGCTGACAGCATCCCTCTTGATATCATGTGTTCAAGCAGGAGCTAACACCTTGTTTTCCCAGTGTATTTGCAAGAGCAGCAGCTGCACTGCCAGTCATCCTCCATGCAGTCAGCAATGCCTGCGTGAGAAGTGGCTGCTGTACTATACCTTGTAAATAAAGCCAAAACTGACAAGCTTCTTCAGGACTTTTTCCTTGCTCTCAACCTGTTCATCCACATGTAAATCCTGTCTACAGAGACATCAGGTAGCAGATGCTTCTCTACCCTGAGCAGTGAGTAGAACAGCCTGCAGCACTGAAGTCTGAGCCTGACCACAGCAGTGGGGTCCAGGACAGTAAACAAACATAGCACAAGGCTCAACATGAGGATCCGGCACAAAATGAACTTTGGAAATGGCATATGCTTTAGGCTGCAGAACAAGCACAGTCCTCTGCCCTGGGGTTAATGGAGAAATTGTGGCATGCAAAAATGTTTCACAAGACTGATAGCACAAAAAAGGAAACATACCCTAATTCATTATATGCAAGCAAGTAACGGTTAAGTTCAGGGTCACTAAGGTAAATTAAAACAAGTATTTCTTAATGCAAGCACTCAAGAACTTTAGTCAGACCACCTTTGCCTTAACGTCTTGAAGCTGTTATTTTAGAAATTGCAAGATTCTCCTTGATCTTAGTCTCATTTTGACCAGACGAATCAGGAATTTAATTTCTTAAAGAAAGTGATGAATCTCACAAAAATCACAAAGCCTGAAGTAGCAGAAATGTTGAAAAAAACCCCACCAAACTCAACAAAACAGCAAATTGGCCTGAAACTACAAAAAGTTACAGAAGCTGGCGTTGCTGGGGAATCACATGTGAAACAACTTCCCCCATTATTAGATGCCTTCACACAGTAACCGTTACCTACCACCACTGATGCTTAGAAATACATACAAAATGCATAGAGCAAATAAATGAGCTTGGCCAAACTGCTGCACTGTTCCTAGTGAAACAAAACCCATCTGTCTTAACACTACAGAACTTTTGAGGAAAACCCCTTTGTTAGTGGTCAACACAGTAGCATTGTTTGACCCAAAGAAATAAGAAGAAATAAAGAGGAATATACCCCTAGCTGTTGAGGTAAACTGTGAGGGAAGCAGAAAAAACACTCCTTTGGCCAGGAATATTCTCTGGATCAGTTCCTAGCATCTAATAAATAGCTAAGTTAATAAAAGAATCCTAATTGATGTTGCTTACGCCAAATTACTTTCAAATTCAAATAAAACCCCTTTTTCTTTATACTCAGTGTTCTCTGACCTCATTTTAAGAGATATCACAAAACCATCCAGTTAGTTCAATGCCATTAGCGTAATACTGTTTGCTTACTGTTGCAATACTGAAGGGATGGAGGACAGAACCCGAGAAAAGGCATGTTACTATGTTGCAGCTAAGCTGCTATTTTGCACGGGTGGGTTTTCTTCTTCAAGTCTTCCATGGTTTCTTTATTACATTACTGTGTTAGAAACTGCAATTTAATAGCATTGCTTTTGTTCGTGTTGCTCTAATGAACATAATCTGATTACTGCTCTGCCACTGAGAGACTGAACCTGGCACTGGTCACCTTTACCTTTGTCACTCATCATTAGGCAGCTAAGTCGTTTTTATTGAAATAATGGCTTAAGACAATAATGCCTGTAAGGCATTATAGATGAGGATTGTAAACAAAATAAAAAAGAAAACAACAACAAAAAAGCAAAATCAATATTTGCTCAGGTCTGGGTGAGTTAAAGTGGTACAGGCATTTTTCGTAACTTCACATTATGGAAAGGTTAAGGGATTTTGCTCTGGAGAAAAATAAATTTATAAACTTATGTTTTTATTTATAAATTGAAGGGACATGCTCAGAGTTACAATGGGAGCACTACAACAGAGATAGCTAATTGCACACTCCCTGAAACTCCATTCACATCAGGCTGGCACACTGCTACCAAAAATAGTGAACATGTACAATAGTTAGTATTCCTGGTTCATTGTTTTCTTAGTCCTCTGCAAAACAAGGCACACAGCATCAAGACTACTCCAAGAATTGTCTAGGTGACGATACTTTTTAAACACAAAGGACTATAGGAACAAGATAGTGAAAAACCAACAATATTTTTTATTAACTTAGCCCTTCACCTACAGTCATATGCTTTCAGGGTGAAGGTAATCTTTTAACTTCAATAATTTGGGCCACCGTTGCAAAGGTACTTCAGATATCTGACTCAATCTCATGGAAGAAAGACAAAAATATAGTTCAGAACCTAAAAACGTGGTAAAGCTAGGTCTCTAAATTGTCACTCTTGGTTATTCTCAATGTCTCACTTTCATGCGCTGAACAGTACAGGGAAAGGTTACCAAAGCAACTCTTTCTTGATGTATTTTGACCATGGGGGAAGAGACTCCCTCTTCTTAAGCTGTATCGCCGTGTAGCAATGAACACAAACTATCACTCACCTCCAACATTAGAGAACTTAAAAAATCATAAAATAATAAAATTAGTTTCAGAAGTTCCCAGGATCAAAAGAAGACATACCCATCTGCGTATCTGCTTAAATGTACATTTACTTAAAGTATTTCTACAAAGGACAAAACATTTCTGCCTAGGATATGGTACTACATGAGCACATATGATTTATTTCTGTTAGTATTTCATTGTCTAGCCAAGGCAAGGCAATACATTTTCTTGTCTGAGTGGTGGTGCTGATTCTATAACCTTGTCACTGAGGTCACTGTGTGTGTCTCCATGAGTTAAAGTGACTTTACTCGAGCATAAACTCTAGTCCCAGCTTTCTGTGTGTGAACTCTTCTCTCCGGCAGTGCCCCTAGATGATTCATCCACAGTGCAGGGAGCAGCATTTATTACGCAGAATTCTTAAAACCAACATTACAAACAAAGTCTACATTTGTCCCAGGCTTCACACCTGGTTCAACGATATAAACCACAGCCAGTTATAAGTGAGACCACCAAAATAGTGGTACCTTAAGCTCAAGCCCTGCCAAGCACAGCATAAAGACAGCTTCATGCATTCACATGGAAACCCAGCACCTTCAGTGTTTTGGCACCCAGGATCAAGTGCTGAATCCACAGCAGTTCTGCCCTTGCCCATGGCTTCCCATTAGTTTCCATTGCATTTTTACACTTGAAGCATCCAGTGAAACTTTAGATTGATAAAACTGGGCACTCCAGCATTTCAAAGGATGAGTATTTCTAGTATCAATCATTAACTCTTTATTCTGCTCTTTTTAAGGACTTGTCATGTTTTACACGTAGAGCAGTACACCCATTCAGTGCCCATCTCACACTTTGACAAGAAAAGTCAGAAGTCTGTCTCTAGGCTCCAGTCAGGTTTAAAAAGAAAACCTGACAAACCATACCAAACCAAAACAAACAAACCAACCCCACAAAACCCCCAACAACACATTCTGCATGTCCTTTGTTATGGCTCTATGATATATTAACAGGTTAAAGTTAATTGCACTATTATAGTTATAATCTCTACTCCAGTATTATCCCCACACTTTCAATCTCCGCTCCTCCTTTGCTTTAGATCATCCCTTTCTGCTATTTACAACCTAGGCTGCCTCTAAATATGACAGAAGGAAGAAACAAAGGAGATAAAGAGAACTGAAAGACAAGGTAGCACTACAACAAGCATACCATACTATTGGAATAAACAAAACTTAGCACAATGAACTGGTTGAGGCACTATACAGATAGTTTACTAAAAGTATCCTTTTAGGAATTGCTATTATGAAGAGATACAAAAATAAATAAAAAACCAACCTGAAGAAGAGTTTTGCCTTCCATACACAGCAGTGTGGGAAAAAAAGCTACATCTGGAAAATCTTGCAAAATTATGCAACAGTTGCCTCAAAAGAGAAATGCTTATCTGCTTTGCTAAATTTTGCCTGTTCTCAAGCAAAGTTTTTTTTATTATTATTTTTAGACCCCTGAGAAAAGTAAATGCTCAAAATACATGATCAAGTAGCAGGCATGAACTTAAAAAAATAAATAGATTATCATTCTCATATCTTGACATTGAAGAATAACACGTAATTTTCCAGATTTCTCAGTATCTGGTGACTCACAGGCATCCATCCAGAGAAAGTCACTTCTCATGGCAGCTAGCAAAGCCATCAGCAGAGGCACCATGCCCTCATTCCACGTGTATCCATTTTATTTCATGTTTTCCTTGATCTTCAGCTAACTATTTTCACCCAGTTACACCTAATAATTAGGGATTTATATTGAGCCTATCTCAGTGTCACTTCCAAATACCCATTAGGCCATGTCCCAGTGACTCTCTGGAAATTCCTGTCTTCATCATAGCACACATATACAACAAGGTAAGTGTACACACACATGCACACACAGGCTAGACACTATTAGCGTGTAAAGCTTACAAGGATTTGTGAACATTTTATCTATTTGAGCAACTGAAAAATGAAGATGAATGCTACTACTTTCCAGCATCCTGTATAATCACCTTTCATTTCAGCCAGCTCTTTGCTGAAAGCCCACTTCATCTCTCGATGAACCATTCCATGGCTGAGGTACCAAAGGCTGAGAACACAGGTGTCATCCAGAGAAGCCCAAAAGGGAACAACTAAATGAAAAGATTTTCAAGTGCCTATCTTCCCTCCATCTCTAAATGCAGGCAGGAAAAGCCTGAGCCAGACAGCTCATAAAAAGGTTAGTGTAAGGAAAGAAAAAATGCTACTGTTAGATTTATACCATTCTGATAAAATGCATAGGGAAAAGAAAAAAGGTGAGGAAAAGAGAAGTATCTAAGGTGTAAAATACAGCAATTTACACTCTTTCCTCATTTGTGCTCACTATTTAGCATAACTCACTGATTCAGACTCTGGCTAAACTAACCTTATGAAAAATAACTCATATTGGAACAAAAGAGGTGTGTTGCTCCAGTATTTAATATGTTCAAACAAAGAGCTATACAGCTTGCAGGTTTATATGCAAGCTCTCCAGGTAACCATGATGCACAGTATGCAGCGGCTGTTTGATCAGCTGTTGCCATGTGCAGTCAACCAAATAGACTGCATTCAACGCTTCACGTATGAATTATACCGCCAAAATAAAGATGAGTTGGCTGGGAGGCAGGAGGCTACAAAGGCACCTTTCCTCTACCCCCTCTCCCTCACACCCAACTGAGTTATACGGTAGCAACTGAAAAATGTGAAGAAGTTGAATAGTACAAAGTAGTATTTGTAATACGAAAAGGTTTCAAATGAATTAAAACTTTATGGAATTCTTCAACCTCCTGAAACATGAAGTGTCGAACAGCGGTCATCACCATAACCTAAGCCTTGTAACTGCAAGATGCCAGAAGCTCTAAGGAATCATAGCCAGACTCTTCAGTGTTAAGTCAGTGTTAAAAATTAGGACATCTATGATGTGTTGTGCCATTTACACCAGTTATCAGAAATAGCTCATGAAGTCTCAAATTTTCTAGACTGAACTACTTTGTCTTCTGGTCATAGTAACAATTCGTGGAGTGAGCAGAGTTTCTATGGGACTCCACACTGACATTACTGGTAATCAAACTGTTCAAACAAAAAACTTTCAGGACAGAAAAGGTTGCACAAAATACAAGTGCATGGGTGGGTTATTAAAAAGGATGCTAGAAATTAATGTTTCAAATACCAACATGGTGTTGTACACTCTCATTGACCACTGAAATCAGCAAAAATACTTTAAACGGGGATCATGCAACATTACAAAATTATAAACCTTGGACACAAATCAGTCCATAAGAAAATAAAGCCAGCCAGATGAAAAATCACATCTTTTTAAACCATCTCACAAGGCAGCAGGAAGCTTTACATCCAACTTCAGTTTACAGAGATGAAATAGCTATCAGCCCAGAAAGAAAATTATGTTAAGTTCAAAAATGGTTGCATAAAAATTAAATTATTTAAACTGTAAGGAGGTTAATGGAATTTCCTCAGGGATTGAAGCCCAGCTGAAGCTCTGGAGCCCTCAGCATTGGAAAGACATGGACCTGTTGGAGTGCGTACAAAGGAGGGCCACAAATATTATCAGAGGGGTGGAACACCTGTAAGAACAGGCTGAAAGAGTTTGGGTTGTTTAGACTGGAGAAGGCTCTGGGAAGACCTTATAGCAGCCAGGTCTTGAGGACAAATGTTTAGTGGGGCATGTTATGATTGGACAAGGGGTAATGGTTTTAAAGTAAAAGAGGACAGATTTAGACTTGCTATAAAGAAGAAATTCTTTTCAATGAGGATGGTGAAATACTAGCACAGGTTGCCCAGGGAAGTGGTAGATGCCCCATCCCTGGAAGCATTCAAGGTCAGGCTAGATGGGGCTCTGAGCAACCTGATCTAGTTGAAGATGTCCCTGCTCATTAGAAGGGAATTGGACTATATGATCTTTAAAGGTGCCATCTAACCTAAACTATTCTGCGATTCTATGGCTGATGACTGATTTAAGAAACATAACTGAGAGCTCTAATAGCATCATAACACATTCTCTGTAAAGGAAAACCAAAAGAAGGTCTGCAATCCACTATGGCATTGCTCAGCAAATTTTTATAACCATGGTAAACTTCACCATTGTATCAGAGCACTCTGTGAAGTAGCTGCTGTAGAACTGAGAAAAAACACAAAGGCAAGCCACTCTCTTCTGGGAAACGGCATTGAGAATATGGCTTTTTATCTTCAAATAACAGAATTACTTAGCCACAGTTGTCCCTTGTGCTACAAAGAATGAAGCTGTGCCAGAGGGAAATGTGCCAACACCGCCCAGATTGTTTACATACAGAACAGTAACTTCAGAAGAAGAAAAGCCTTCTCAATTGACTAAATTATGCATAAGACCTTATTTATTGTCATTAGCTGCCGTGTGAGATTCGTAAACATAAAGCAAACTCACTATTAGTTTATGATACCACAAGCAGCGCTGGAAGTTTACCTCTGGGACTATCAGGGCTGTGTAAAGCAGCCTGAGCAGTGTGGGCTACTTAGGCAGTACAAACGTGCCTGCTTAGCTTTTTGCCACAGCCCTCCACCTTTTGATAAGACCACCTCCATTCATCACTTGTCCTCAAGTCCTTATGTACTCCTGAGATCCTGTTGGATAGCTTGAATGCTCCCAGGATGAAGCCAGATCAGTGGGCTGCTCCTCACAGCCTCTGGACTGTGGGCACCAGCTTTTGACCCAGACTTGTGTCACTGTGGTGACTGACATTTTCCTATTTGCTGGAGACTGACACTTCTGGTCACTTGCTACAGCAATGGAAGCGTGCTGCATTGTGCCTGTCATGGTTTAAAGTTATCCCTGTACTTGATGCTGCCAAGGAGTAATATGAGCAAAACAAAATTAGCAAGTGCACACAATGTAAATTTTTGGCAATCTCTTGATATTACAAGCAAAATAAAAAAAAAAGAAAAAAGTAGGCAAGAAGATGTAGAGGACACAGGCGTGTATCTGTGGTCAGGATGACCAAGTAAATTATTTTGAACTGTATCTTCATGGGAGAAGAGCACAGAATTGAAATGCTTACTCTTTCTACATAACTACTTTTCACCCTCAAAACTAAAAGTATCGCAAGACAGAAAATTTGCAGTGTCTGTGTTAGCAAATAGTGCAGAAGAGCAGAACTGACAAGTGTAACAGTTCTACCCTGAATACTCACTATCCCTACTACATCCATGAAAGGGGCTTTATTTCAGACAACCTCTTGCATAGTCTTACAGGCTCAAAAGGTGAGCTCCTAGAGCATGTCTTAACTTCCAGTCTTATTCAAAAAGTTGTCCAATGCATATGCTCTGATCCTGCTCTTTGGTGCACACCACAGGAAGTAGCATCAATCAGGAGATTTACTCAAGGTACACACGTAATCCAAACCAATACATTAATGCAGATGACTACCTTCCACCATATGCAGTGTGATTAGGTTCTAATCAAGTGCTAGTTTAGACTGAAAAATCCAACAAAATAAAGCACCACTGCAGGTGGTTTCCCAAGTAAACAATGCACTGAACTTCCCTACAAAGAACTTTCAGCCTCTCCTGTGTTTAATCTTGTTTGTAAAAAACAATTTTTTTTTTAATTATGCAATTCAGCAATACAGGATAGAACCCTGTGGTCTGTGCAGTTTGCAACCCCGACATCAGCTTCTACACACAAACTTGGATTCTCCATCAGTTATTTCCGTAACACTAAGGAATCCCTTGCCCAAAGTTTTGGCACCCTAACTTACCTTTTCTGCTCTTTCCAGGGTGGTTTTCACATTTTGTTGAACAGACTGAATGAACTTTCTCTAATACTACCTTTTCATAATGGTTAAATAAGCTAATGTAAAAGCTTTCCTTAATGATGCATTTCTCTGAGCCTTGGGAGATGGGATGGCTCCTGCAGGTAGACTCAAAAGCTTCTTATCAAATCAACTTTCAGACCAATTAGGAGTGAATCACAATCAGTGAACTGCAAGTACTGTCCCTGCTGACTAGGCTACTAAAATATTTCACAGCATTATGCAGTTGCCTTCTGTCCTGTTCACTGTGAATTGCCAAGTGGTTTTAGGAAATATCTAGAAGTCAAACAGCTGGCTTTGCCAAACTGCCTCAGACTGCTTTGCAGTAGCCATGAGAGTAATTGAATACAAAAGGAAGTACCCTCTGATGGCAGATACAGATGACCAAGAACGTGAATTAAGAGCTTCATCACGTCAACTGATGGGGACATGGATTCCCTTTGCCAGCATGCATCCCAGAGAGGCTGAAATTGATGGTGAGGGTCATAGTACTCCCACAGATGGATCCATTCCACTTCATTACGTACAGCTATTACATTCATGTCACATTTTGTTTTGGTCTGGGGTTTTTTCTTCTCCAAGTGGGTGTCTAATATAGGATTCCAAAAACAGTGGCTTGTTTAGCAAACTATCTTTTCAAATTAGGAGTATTATGACACAGCAAATTACTATTAGAAAGCAAAGAGAAACAAGTAACTAGGGAGGTTATATGTCTCATGTATACTTTTCTTACAATATCCCCTAGTTTTGTTTTGAAAAACAATTTTGCCCTCAGTTTCAGTCTATTTTAAAACAAATAGAAAATCTTCAGATAATAGCCCCCAGAGCAGCTGATCTGTTTTGGGTTTTTGTTTTGTTTTGTTTTCTTTTAAAGTAATTTGAAACTGGCTCACAGATGCAGTGAGAGCTGCTGTAATTACACAAAGTATTAGATTAGCATATAAATAGAAAGCAAGGCTTAAGAAGAAGAGTAGAGAGTATAGGGGTATTTCAAGATGAACAGGTATCTAAATACTAGATATAGATAAAATATTTCTATTGAAATGTTAAAGTAGGTTTTGGTTCACCATAATTAAGAAAAGGCTTCACCTTTCAGATTAAGGAAAAAAAAAAATCAGTTAACCTCACTTTGACTGTAAAATCTGTGCACCAGGAATTTAAGAGCAGCATTTTCTCAGGTAGGAGTGGTGTTAACATTAGGATAAAATCTGGTAACTTCTTTAACAACAAAAAAAGGAAACAGGTCCCCATAGCAAAAGCAGGGACCGGAAGGCACTTTTGAAAACAAGTGGAGGAAGTATTTAAATGAAACCTCTGAACAGATTCCAAAATTTGATTTTAAGAAAATTTCTGTTACCGGTGTCTCAATTGAGAAGATAAGCAAGTTTGATGACATAACCTCATAGTTTTTTCACAGTCGTTTCCACCCACTTCATTGAGGAGCCCTTCAAAGAAAAAGGGTCAGCTCTGAGCAAACAGAAGGACCTGTCACAATGCAAGTTCCAGCTCCATGAGGACATTTTATGCTTGTGATCTAAACACTCTTTAATACTAGGCATGCTACACAGTGTTTTCACACATGCATTTTTAAGTTAGGAATTTTTTCTTTTAAAGTATTCCTCTTTAATCTACATCATTCACAAAAAAAAATCAAGGACTTCAGCAGATGTTTTACTCATACAACAGAATCTACTCCTCAGTAAATTCTCCATTCCTCAGAGGTTATCAGCTCTGTTGAGATGATCTGAGATCTTCAGAGAAGCCACAGACCATTTTTTTTACTTGAAAGAAATTAATAAAGACTAATTAGAGAAGATTTTCATTACAGAACACTTAAATTAGCCACTTCTTTAGTTTTATTCTTTGCTTTTCAACAAACCTGCATTAAAGGACATTGGAAATGATTCAGCAAAGGAAGTGGTATCTTCAGATACATCAGCCCCTTCAGAGAACAGTGATTCTCAGGGTTGTGAAGGTCTCTGCACTGCTATTCCATTATCAGGTTTTCTTACTCCTAAAATTTTAGGCCATACTAATTAAATCTGGGTAAAAAGATGGGCAGAACTGCTGCCCAAGAGGGTCAGCAAAGGGACAGCTTGCATTAACCTAAATAAATAAATAAGAAATAGCAGAGAGAGTGCAACACGTTTGCTCGCATCAGCACAGAAACTCTTTTATTTCTTCTGCAATTATCTGCTTTGCTTATGGCTGTAGTGGATAACTCAAGCACACCTGAATGCTATGAGCACTTTCTGCTGTTTTACAGCTGTGCACCGACTGATGCCTTCCTCACCTAAAGGCAGTAATCGTAGAGTCTTGGTTGGATGCACCTCAAAAGGCTCAAAACCAGTGACTTTCTGAAGGAATAATCATCAAATCTGGGGGAATAACAACCTGGTCTCTGAGGAGCGACCCATTTTAAAAATCATGTACTTCATTCTCCAGTGGACAGGAGACGAGATCTCTGCAGCAGTTTGGCACATCAGGAGGAGTTTTCAGTCTGAGCAAGGAGATACATAACTATAGCTTCAGCACCTGGCTGCAAGGTCAATGATTCACAGGGAAGAATGTGGGCAGAAGGCAGAGGTGAATCAGGAGCAGTACAGAGTAGTGAAAGTGACTGAAGAGAGCTGCTTAGTCAACAGTAATTTTTATGTGCGTAAAATTTTCCAGTCTCTGGGGCCTCTTCTGGCTTTCTCCAGGTAGGAGAAAAGTTGCAACAGCATGAAACTAGTGATTTGGTGAGGATTTAGTGTAAAAGGAAGTAAATAGAAAACTGGTTCCTCACACTCCCCCTGCCACTTGCTGCTGCCTGCAGGTAGCAAACAGTGAAGCCCATGATGTAATGTGGTATAGAGCTGCTTCTCTGCTCTCACTGCTGCTTCAGAAAAACATGTGGGCTGTGCAGACCTGCCATGAAAATATTCCCATGGCAACCATGAAAGATAAGGGTATGTTAAAAGCTGTTACACTAACTCCTTCACTCCAACTCATTCAACAGAGGGAAGGTAGCACTACTCTGCATAAAAACATACCACTGGAAGTGTTTTTGCTAAGAAGGCATGGCTAGATAGTTACCACTGGTTAATTTTCATACTTGACTTTCGCTGCAAAACACAGCACAAATTAAAATTCGCCATAACAGAATCAACCTTGCTTCATAGAAAAGCGATTGTTAGTTTCTGCTAATCACACAAACATACTTGAATTCAATAATTATTCAGCAGTTTGTTATCAGAGGATCATCCTTAGGAAGTAATGCCAATGATTTTGTTCACTGCATTTTGTATCTCATTTGAACTGTACGCTGCACGCTTTAATATAATGGTTAAACAGACATCTAGAATTATATAGAAATAAGTAGTGAAAATTAAAAGCCATGTAAAAAGAAAAAAGATTAATGAAATAATGTTTTGTCACATATCTTGAGTAATTTGTTTGTAGCTTGGCAAGAGATACTACTTGGATGTGTGGCCACATGCATACTCAGTACAGGATCATAGAATCATTTATGTTGGAAAAGACCTTTCAGATGCACTGAGATTAACACACAGCACAGGAGTTATCACACTACATACCTCCCAACACTAAAAAAAAAAAACAAAACACAACTGCTTGACATGTCAAAGGCACAAAAAAAAAAAAACCCCAAACTGTTGCACATAGACAGTTTATTGGGCACATGTATCTCAGAACAAAACATGAGACAGATTGACTCTGGGCAGACACAGAGGTGCTCTAGCCAGGATTAGGTTAAGAACAGCAGATTGCTACTCAGTGCAAGATGCTTTCCAGGCCTGCTGTCCATGTATTCTATATATAAAAACCAGAAAAAATAAAGTAAATAAATGATAATAAATTTAAAATAGACATATTAATAAACTAATAAAATATCTAAATAATTGTAAAACAATAAAATAATAATGTGATAATAATATAGCAAAAATATGCAAATTATAAAAAAAGATTTAAAAAAATCTGTTAAGAAATAGTACTATAATGAAACAAAGAGAATAAAATAATAAAAACCCCAAGAAATAATAAGATTAAAATAAATTATATTAAAATCAATAAAATAAAAATCGATAAATGGAAATTAATTTAAAAATATATTTACTTTACTAAGAAATAACAAATTAAGAATAAGGGATAAAATTAACAACATTAAGACTTGATTAAATAAAAATTAATAAAATTAATATTAATTGATATCAGATGAAGTGTAAGAAAATCAAAACCAATAAAATACTGCCTGCCCCATGTGGCATTCAACCCCAGTTACGGGGACTCCACTCCACCAGCTTTACGAGGCACTCGGGACGCGGTCGCACCTCCCGCTTAGGGCCGAGGAGGTGGATGAGGCGAGAGACAGCGCAGCTTCTCCCCCACCACACCGGTACCGCCGCTTACCCCGTCTGGATGGCCGGGCGGGCCGACGGCTGCGAGGGGCGCAGGGCGACGGTGCCCAAGCAGGCTGCGCCCCGGCTGCTGCCGCCACCCCACCCTGGCTCGGTACCCCAGGGGCTGACAGCGTCCGCCGCCCTGTGCCGCCGGACCCACCTGAGATGCCCCCCCCGATCACGACCACGTCGTACTTCTGAGCCATGTCACTGCTCTGGGTACCGGCCGCTCGCTCGCTCCCTCCCTCCCGCAGCTCTAGCCCGGCTCTGGCGTCCCCCGGCGGACACCGCCCCGCCCCGGTGGTGGGCGCCGCCTCACGCCGCCCGTGCGACGGCCGAGGGCTGGCGGTGACACGCACCGGGGACTGTGCGTCGGGGGGGGGTTGACGAGGGCTCCTGCTGAGTGAGGGGCCGCCGACTCTCTAGGTGATGGCTGAGCGCTCCTCGCATTAGCTCCACTCACCCACAGCGAGAGCCGCCTGTGGTGCTATTTTCCCTCCTACCTCCCGGACTGTTTGGGGAGAGAGCGTGCCCTTGTTTGAGAAGCACAGCCCCCGGCTGAGGAGCGCAGGCCTCGAGGCAGAGCAGCCGCGGGCTCGCTGCCCTCGGCTTCCCAAAAGCCATGGAAATATTGGATTGTACTTCTGCAGCCTCCGTGGAGCTACCAGAAGGGACCTGTGGCTGCAGAGGCTGTATGGACTCTGGAAAGACCAGTTAGCGGTTTCCTCGAGAGCCCCTCAAAATGCGCAACACCTTGTGCCAGCCGCGGTTTGTGCTGTGCGCCGGTGGCATGTGTCAGTGCTCCTCCAGAGAGATAGCGGCACTGAGCGGTCTGCCGAGACTCCCGAGAGGCTCATCAGGAGGGAAGAGGACTGGCTCATCCAGAGTCAGCAGTGTCATCGAATTAACCTGGAGCCTTTAGGCTGGTCCCCTGCACACCCATCTTTCTCCAAGCTGTGTGCCAATTGACAGATGAAGTCCAGCTTTTAGGATGAAAGCCCCAAAACCTGAAGAACTAGCAAAATAAAGCCCATGATTCCAGCATACGGGGAAGTCTGGGTTAAAGGGAAAATTGAAACAAACAAACAACAAAACCCAAAACATAGAGAAAGAACAATATCTAACTGAAACTAGTTTATCACAGTTCTCAGTATCTGAAGTATGAAATTTTCATTTGATTTACCTGATACCTATGTTACTTTGTGACTGTCAGATTAATAACTTCAGTAGTGATACCCAGCAACCAAATTCCCCCATGATGTTGACTATTTTCTGGGATGGCTGGGAGAAGAAATGCCAGAGGTGCAAGGGATGTCACAGTGTCAGGGATTGAGCCGTCATCTTTAGGGCTTTTTATATGGTTATCAGAATGCTACATTTATATTTCTGAAGTTCAGGATGGTTCTGGTAGGAGGAGAGAAGGAAAAGGAGTGAAAGAGGAAGAAGAGAGGGCAGTAGCCCTGATTTATTTGTCTCTGTGCTTTTTTTTTTTTTTTTCATTTCCTTTTAATTATTTTCTGAAGGTGAGAAATCAACCAATATACTTCAGAACTTGAACTGGATTTGTTTCTGAGGGTGCTAGTCCTAAGTAGTTAGCTAGTACACATATTCCTTTTGATGGTGGTCAGCCATACCTAATATGTTTAATATCTAGGATATTTTACTGTATATGACATTTGGGTCTCATTTCATCCCTGTAGTTACAAAGATCGTAACTGCGATTAGGTTCTGTATCTGGAACTGCAATTCCAGATTATTTTAGACATTCAATTCTATTTTGCACTGGTGAAGTCTGCTTTGATCAAACTAATCTTTTGCTTTAAAAAATTATGAAAATTTGTAGGGAAAAGAAAAAAAAGAAAAGGAAGGAAGTATTGCTCCTTACCCCAATTTTCTCTTTTTTTCTTGTTCCATCTAAGGTCTGTTCTCTAGATCTTTACCTAGCTGTTTAATACCCTTTCTTGTACTTTCAGATGTGATCTTTTTCTTGTAGAGGCCGTGTAAGTATTAACATTCTACAAAAGGAAGCAGTCTAATGAAAGTATCTACATTTTTACTTTTATTATTGTGTTTCTACTTAGAAGATATGTGAAGACAAGAACCTCTGCCTCATTAAAAGTGTCATAAGTATCTTCCTCTCAAAACAGTTTTCCTCAGTGATACTTGGTCTGCCTGAAGCAACAGTATATGGTTGATCATTTGCAAGGAGAAATTCTGTATTCTTTGAGAGATGTGGTTAGTGAAGAAGAAAGAGGCCTTTCCAAACAGCTGGAATAAAAAGTTACAGAGAGACTGATGAGGCTGAATTAATAGCCAGAAAATACTCAGAAATACATATTCTCACTCTGATTAAAAGAACCTGTCTGATTCAAGGATGAACCAAACTCCAAGAACTCTTCATAGTGGGAGACACATAATTATCCAATGGCTGTCAGAAATAATAGTTAAGAGATTATTTCAAACCCCATATGAACCACTGAAAGTTAGGGGAGGCTATTTCAAAAGCAGAAGTAGATGATTTTATTTGGGCTGTTCACAAGGGTAGCTATGGTTACATCTATATACTTAACGCCAAATGTCCACAATATGTAACACTTATTCCTGGGATTCCTCTTGTCCCTATCTCCCTCCTGTGGTGCTAAGGAATAATTTTTTTTTTTTCTTTTTTTAGTGAGAGAGTTTGGAACAGAACTGTATTGCTTTCAACTGAGGGTAGATGGTTTGTGCCCTAGAGCCGCATGAAGGTCCATGGACGTGTCTGAGAGCACAAAGTCCTCAAAAGGCTGCTGTTGATATATAACAAAGCAAACATCCGTGTCATTGAATCTGTTTTTGTCATCGTGGAGACATTGTGTATTTCTCTAATGAATCAATCTGTCTCTGTCTAGAGCAGGTCATACAAAAGTCTGGCCAAACCCAAAGTCAGGTAGGTAGTCTTTCCTTCCTCTCTCCCACAAAAAGTCTGTTTCAAATGTTCATTTTTCTCATCTCAGTAGCTTCTGCTTCCAAAATGTTTACACCATGATGCATTTAAACATATGCTATATTCCTCTTTCTGCTTTTCTGTTTGCAGTGTTGATGCTTGTCAAGCACACCAGCATCCTCACATATTGGGATACGCATTTGATGCTGATCTTTTATACACCTGAATTTGTCTAAACATATCTATCCTCAACAATTATGACCAGAATAGTAGACATAATCCTAATAAAGCCTCTTTGATTGCATAAAATTTGACTACTTTTTTTTTTTTTTTTTTTAATCTGGAAACCTCACCTCTAATCATATTAGGATTCTGTTTCTGTTTTTTATGGCCCCATTACTTCTTTCATCTCATGTTGCTCTAACTAATTAAACAAGTAAGAGTCTTCTGCCTGGATTTTGGTGCATTGTCTTTTGAATATATAATGTTAAATGTTAAAAGCAGAGCAAACTTTCTGAGAAAACAGAGCAACTGAGAGCCTCTGCATTTTCTCACCTTGGAAGAGAACTTTTCTGAGACAAAGTATATTGTTTTCATAAATTCTGGTAGGCACTTAGACACTGTGGCAATGAGATGGCATAAATAGCTATACTGTCTGGGAGAAAATGTACTGATGGCCCTGGGCTGAATTTTGAGAAATTAGTGGGAAATTGATGGACACAGAGTCAAAGCAAAAGATCTCCAAATTTACAGAGACTAAGAGGTAGAATTTAGACATATCATTCATGGATGTCTGGCCAGTGGCTGGTAAAAACAGTGTGGCATTTTAAATTACAAGTCCTCTCAGCTTCTGCTCCTTATATAGCAGTGCATTTAATAAGCCCACTTTTCGTTTTTTTGTTATATGTTACAGTCCCTCTTCATTATATTCAGTAGGAAAGCCTCTGCTTCAGGACAAGCCAGTTTTCACTGCTGAAATTTCCTGCTGGCAGGTTATACATGTTGACATCACCTTTACTCAAAGCATCAGAATGGATTCCTCCAGCTATATTAGCACCTGCATCACTAAGGTGCTTCAGCAACAGTGATATAATCAGAGCCAGGAATTCTCCTGAATTCCTCAGTCTGGATGCAAACTCCCAAAGCTCCAACTCCATGTCACAGAACCCTGGGTATTCATCCTGCCTCCAGCCCTTCCCTGCCGCTGCCACTGTCCCCTACTGCACAGGGGGAAAACCTGGATGCACAGGCTAGGTGGATACCATGGTACACTGCAGTGGGTCCCAGACCTTCATAACTGCTTCAGGGCACAAGGACTTGACAGGTTTTAGGCTGTTTGATGATCAGAGATTCAGGCTCAGGAGTACAGGTAAGTCTAGACACAACCTTAGGCCTTCACCATCACATACAGGGAAACTGCAAAAAGAAAGATAACAAAGAGATTGGTCATTAAAAGCAAGGCTGCATCTTCCATTAGCAGGGAGTGTACACTGAGACTAGTGCTTTCAGGCACTTAGTGAATTTGGCACTTGTACTTCATTACTAGTTTGTGGTGGAGAATCCCTTGAAGGTAGGGTGAACATGGCTTGCTTCTTCTAGTCTGCAGCCAGGTCATGCTGTTCTTCTGATTAGTACCTTTGTGTCTTCTGAATACTGATGTTACAGAAAACAGGCAGGGTTCAATAATTTTTTAAAATATATATTTTACATAATTTCAATTTTCTTTAAAGCAATCAGTGTAGAAAACCTGAAAGCACATCTCAGTGCTATTGAAATAGCATACAATTAGATGAGCATAAGCTCCATGCCAGGCTTTCCAATAAAGGAAAACTGCTGGAAGGAGTCTCCAGAGGTTGTCTAGTCTGTCCCTTTGCCCTGCGGTGGCATCAGCTTAATTAGCAGTGAATGTTAACTGGAGAGGTTAAATGTTAATAGCCAAGATTTTTAATCCGTGAAACAGCCTGACATTAATCTGGAGCTAATAAGCAAAAATTGAATATTTTACCAGTCAGATTCCATTCGAAGTAGGACTGATCATTAAATGTAAAACCTACAAGATTAAGCCCATTAGTGGAAGCAATGAGTGAATGTAAACACATTACTCCTCAGCACACAGAGCCTTAGCGCAAGAACAGAACAAGGGTCTGAGTACCATGGTGCAGCCAGGCCAGCAGCTGCCTGAGGCTGTAGGGTGGGATCATGGGAGACCCCATGGGATGGCAACAGGGCAGGCCCTGGCAGCCCCATCCTACCCCCAGCCTGGAGCAGCTGAGGGCACCAAGGCAGTCCCAGCCCCAGGCATCGGGCACATCCCTGTGGAATGGGGACTAGTGAGGCAGGGCAAGGCCGTAGTCCTGCAAATGGGCCTGGCTTAGCTGGGTTTATGGCAAGGTAGAGCAGGGCTGTTAGGAGCTGGAGACCAGCTCTGGTGTCCCTGGGGCAGTGGCTGACAGCCACAGAGGGGTGATATGGGGTCCTGGGCCATTGACAGATATGGGGAGCACTGGGGAGCTTCCAAGAGGCAGTCAGAGCTGATGGTAACTTCAGGGCTCTCAAGTTGAGTGAAAACTGCTTTGCATATTTTCAGATTTATCAGAAAGACCAGCAAAATTAGGTCCCTGCCGATACCGTAACTATTAAACACAAGTGCACAAGTTTCTAGACCACGGCACTGTAACACCAAATAATCTTGACTTTCTTCTTATTAGCTCTTCATCTATTTAGACTTAAGGATCCTCCTGGCCAAAAGCATCTGTAATGAATACAGAGGCAGCCTCCAGCTCAGTGGAGGAAAGACATATAAGCTGTAACATAACGATAAGTCAATCACATATTCCCTCATTAGAACTCATGGAGAACCCATTCATTCAGATGAGAACACTAGATCTCATGGAGAACCCATTCATGAAATCCCAAGGAGTGTAGGCAAGTTAATGCGATGTCTCAAACCATTCCATCTAGTCCTATTTCATAGTTTCTAGTTCCCTTTCCCACTCTTAATAAGCCTGCTTTTACTAATCTGTGACTGATGCAACTACCATTCTGTTGCAGGGATTAATAACAATTATGATAATTGTACAAGTATGTGCATACTTATTAGTATAGCAAATACAATAAAAACAGGGAAAAAAACCCAGCATAAATTCTTTTACCAGGATCAAACTCATCCTTGTGTTATGCTAATCTCTTCCTCAGTATTAGCTGGAAGTTCAGGCTGGTCCAGTTTCCTACACCTTTTTCCTTTTGTAGCCTCCAAAAGAAATTCACCATCCAATTTGCAGTGATGTTTACTATTGGTATTAGCATGCATATCTGGCACAAGTGCCTGGTACTGCCATAGCATCTATGATGTAGAGTTCTACCAGTTTCTAAAGAGACTTTGCATTCATTCACAGGCAATGCCAGTTCATGCCATGCAGGGAAACTAGCAGACAGGTCCACAGGTAACCCAGGCAGAAAAAGATAAAGACAGAATGGAAAGAAACGTGTTAAGTATATTTAAAGGAGTTAGAAAATTAAAATCCCTTAGAAGGTAATAAAAATGGAAAATGGAAAAAAAAAAATATCTCAGCAGCAGCAGCTAAACTGAGCTCCATGTGTGCATCATGGCAAGGTGGAGCACTGGATCCCCCATTGTCCATGTTGGAGAATGAGTTTGAATGAGGTGCTCCTAAGCCCTCCGGATCACTTATAGCCTAAATGTAACAAAATTGACAACCAGGCAGAGCATGACCTGAAACGGCAGAGTGCAGTCCAAGTGAGTATCTTTCTGCTTCAGTCAGAGCAGACTTAAATTTGCAGTCAAAGGGCATTGTTCCAAAATAATCAACATTTTTAAAGCAGTGACCAAAGGATATATGTTCTGAACTGAAAATCTGAAAACTGAAAATAGTTTTTACTATGTAATGCCTATTTTCTTTCATTCTGGATCCTTGTTTAGAGTCTGTTTCAGCTTTGAGATTTTTTTTTTTCTTGAAGCAAATGAGCAAAGGCTAAAGATGCAAAGCAGATGACAGCAGTGAAATTCCTTCTTGTACCTCTAAACAGACAGTGCTTGTATAGTATGCATTGGCATACTTTAAAACACACGAGGAGATAAAACACTTTCATCCTTTTAACAAAAATACCTGCCATGTCCTTCACCAATAGCCTAATCTGAAGAGTTCCTGAAGAGACAGGTTATGCCTCACACCCATGTCAAATATTTTCTTAGTGAATAAGGCAGGTGACCTTTTATTTTTTCTTAAGCGTGCTGGTCCTGCTGCTTTGCATCTATAGAAGTCACAGCACATTGTTTCCATCTGTCACTTGAAAGATAGCTCCCTCTCAGTCTGGCCACTGCCAACCTTCATTAATTTGCTGCTAACCTATTTCACCTGAAGTGGAGTCAAAAGGAGTTCCTAGGCTTGCATTCCTATGATTCCTTATTATGCCTTTTGCCCCATGCTTCTTCTAATGCCTCATTTTCTAATTGTTAGCTTTGGTGAAATAGACTGACATCAGTAGCTAAGCTCATGTCCTTCTGCAGGGAAAAGTATTCAGGAAGCTACTCTGGAAGCTACTACAGTGCAAAGTTAGGAAAGAATTGATATAATGAACAATGGGCTATCATGTATTGATATGGAGGTTACTATCACTGAGGAGGTTATTATTCATGTATATATGTATTACTATGTGTGTATACGATAATGCTGCTGTGACTACTGGGGGGGCATTGCTTACACTTCTGTGCACACTTCTATTATCCAAGCTGGCCCTGTATAAATTGAAGTGGTTCCATTGAAAAGCCTGAATATAATTAACTTTGGGAAATATGCTTGCTAGTGAAAAATCTAAATTTAAAGAGGAGAATGTTAAGAGGTTATAGCTTTTACAGGTGGGATTCATTTCTCCTTATGTTGACCATCTTCACTGACCAATAAGATCCCTTCTCTGGGCAGTGGAAGAAATAGGTAGGTCTGTAGACTGATTTATACAATAGTTAATCAAGAGAGGTGGGATAACTTTCCTCCTGAGATGCCTGGCTTTCTCCGAGGACACTTAACTAATTGACTTGAACTTTATCTAGTTCAATGTTCAGATGATTAGAACTAGTGAACTAAGTCCTAATCCAGGTATGTACTTGGGGAGCAAATTGCTACTCGTGCTGTTCTTCAGTGAAGGTGACAAAAATGCTAATACTTGTTACCTAGAAAAAAATGAGAAACCAATACAAATCTTCCCTGGAAACTTACCACTCAGATTATTTTGTACAGACCATAGAATCTTGTCTTTCCTCCTGAGAAGTAGAAGAAGGTTGTGACTTCAAGATGAATTGGCTCCTTGATGTTCCCTCAAGGCTAGGATTACGTCTGTGTGTCCTGCTCATCCTTTGTGCCTTTCATCAGTGCCCCTCAGTGTCCTGAAGCAAAGCTGATACAGATTCTTAAATGGCCATGGAAAACCACTTTACATAGGAAGAATGGGACCTTGATAATTATTAACATCATAGCACAGATTTTAATCACCCACAGAGACAAACAGCATTAGCTGTGTGCTGGATTGGAATCAAGTCTTTATCTTATAATTGCCCTTTGCACTCTGTGTTTTCTAAACATTCAAAATACCAGCATTGCAAAGTTCTGAGTTTAATCTGAGTCTTTCTGTGCGATACCCTCTGGATCAGAACTTGATCCTGTTCTTTGAGGACTGGGGTAGATTTTCCATACTCCTTTTTCCTTTCCATTGTATACACAGTTTTCATTCTTTTCAGACCTAAACTTTTTCCAAAAGCTTTACTTACTCTATAAATTCCCAAGTCCAGCTCCTTAACAACTTTTCCTTGTATGCTTCCTTTAACTCATTTCCGTAAAAGATAAACCTCCTACACATAGATAACTAAAAAATCCAAAAGTATCTGTAGAATATGGTCTAATAATGAGCAGGGCTTTTCATATTGTTTCCATGCTATTTTTTTGCTCTAAGTATTTAGGTCTGTCTTCACTTATTGTCTTTGATTTTATAGCCTGCTTATTTTGAAATGCTTGGTTATTTTAACAAGCCTAACTTGCAAAGGTGTTATGTTTATATTAGCACTTCTCTACAGTACAGCTAGGATCAGTCAGAATTCTGTTTTCTGCCAAATGAGCCTGCTGCATTCACTTTATGTTTACAGATCTTCTACAGAAGCCAATATTCTAGTTTCAACAAAATAAAAATATTTTGAGTTTAGGTACCTCAGAATTTTAACTGTCACATATAGATACTGAACAATAGTTTTCAGATAAAATTATTATTTGACGTCCTCTCACGTCTTGTGATCAGTATTTTTGTTTCATGAGGTAGCCAGCATGTAGTTAGTATTACTGTGGCTTGTATTTCACAGAAGTTGGATTTCAGAGGAGGTCATTTCTAGATGGGATATTTAAAAAAGCTGTTACTTTACAGAGATGAGCAACCAGATGGACAGCACCAGGAGGTCTTGTCTCTGTCCCATGCCAGTTTAGTTTCTTGTTGCTGGTGACTACATTGAATGAAATTGTTAGGTTTGAGACCAACTTTAACTATTTTACCTAAAGACCTCATCTAGTCCTGTATCTACCTTAATGAACTAGATTCTTGAATCAGAATATCATCTAGAATCTAGAATATCACCAACCATCTAGGTTGTGGTATGAAAACAGAAGCTTGTAACGTTCAAATACCTGACCCTAATGTCTGAATGCTTGGGAGAACTGCAGTGATCCTTCATTTGGCAATTATCATTTCATAGCAGATGGCAGAAAAAATCAAGGTGAGCCTTCTGTGTTTTCTCTGTTGGGATTAAAATCTTGGTCCTGAGCCATCATGTGCATTAGACTGATTGCTTCCTTTCTGTATGCAGCGGCCTTTGGTTTCTCCCATGCCCTTCTGGGGAACGTTTGATACCCAGTGGTGGTGTGTCAGACTTCTGTACCTCATTGTACACAGGCACTTGCAGCAGAGTACTCTGCAAGACTATTTCCAGCTGCTTTGTTGGTTCAGACAGGAATTCTATTATTTAAAATGCTCTATTAGAACTCCAGATGATGCCCTGGGTTCAGACTGCACTGATTTGAGTTTGTAATCATTCTGAAGTCTTGCCTGCTTCCATAGCATCCTTTTGGACTATCTTATTTTGCATTGTTTTTTTCTGGTTCCCCATTGTTGGCATTCTCTACTGTTGCTGAATAAGCTTGAACTTCGTCTCTATTCCTGTTACTTGCATATATCTTCAATATAAGCATAGTGGTCAGGGAAATGGCTATGACATCTTTCTGCATATAGTAGCACTGCTTACTGCTCTTGTTTATGTTGTGCATATGTCTAGTTTAGCTGTAGGTTGGTCCATCAGCTATGTCCACCAGTTTGGAGATAGGTCAGAAAATAAATTTCATGGTTTGAAATTTTTTAGTATCACAGACGGTGGTGTGAGGGGCTGCTTCTTCTCTACATTCATCTGCAACTTCTGCCACATTGTTTTTTTTGCTTGGTATATTGCTGATCACTGACGTATTTTGTGGTTTTGTCCTGGTGACTGTCAAGGTTGGTGGAGAGATTTGTACTGGTGTCAGGGACTGTTTTCTGAGAGCCTGTATTAAGTTTTTATCGCTATTCTAAAATTCTTGGGGTTTGGGAAAAAAGCGAGATTTTAGATAAAAAGAACATTAACTTAAGCAAGCAGTTCACTGATGTTAGACAGACTTTTGTCTAAGCCACACATTTTTCTGGAACTGGTGCCTGTCAAGAGATATCTGGACAAAGGTACAAGAAATATCTCATCTGGTAATTCTTCTGGCAAATAAATGTGACTTTTAAGTTATGTCACTCAAGTAAAGCAACTGAAGCAAGTCTGTCAGTCAGGTCTTATAAATTCACAGTCATAAATGTCTTAGCACTGATGTAAGATTTTAATAAACCAAGTATATTTGCATCATACTTGGAGAGTATGTGTAGATAGACGACAACAGAAAGAAACGGCCTTTTGAATATTGGTTAGTGATTTGAAATACCCTGAGTTCATTAGGGTATTTTGTTTGGGATTAACTGACCAATAGAAACAGTAGAGATAAGCAAAGTAAACATACTATGATTAATTAGCAAATATATGTGGTATTTCTGAAAAAAAATCTTGACATTTTCATAGGAGATTATGGGATTGTAAACATTGTATAACCCTGTGGCTTGCTTAATGAGGGAATGTATTCTGAAGTGAGATTCTCTGATGTATCTGTGTCTTTTAAACCAGCACTTAGTAGCCATATCCCCATGAATACTGGCTTTTACTGTGTTAAAATCTCATTCTCTTGAGAAACAGGAATAGGTTTTACTCTGAAGAAGGTGTTGCACAGCATGGATTAGCACTTCATTGCACAACTGCTGGGGTCTGGGCTCCATAGACTTGGTCCCATGGTGAGTGGTGGGAGATCTTGCAAAAGGTGGCCAGTAGCCACTGAATTATATACCTGAGAGTCAAACTCTTAAAGCCCTCTGTCCTCCCCTTGAGCTGTCTCCTGGAGAAAGCCAGCAGCATTTTCACGCCCCTAGGAGATCACTATGCATAAAACTGTCTTCTAGGTTCAGTGCTACTGCAAAACTGTGTTGCAGAGCTGGGCTGGCCAGTAGTGTCTGTGTTTACTCAGGTTGTTCAAAAGGTCAGAGATAAACTCGCAGGTTACACATGAGCTTGGTGTTGATGGAGGGCCAGAGAGACCTTCTGAAGCCAGGATGGAGGCTGCATTCACACTATTTCAGGCAGTGCTGATACTGAACATGTTGCCAATCCATGTGACGAAATAATGAGACTTTGGCCTAAGAAGGTGTAGAGGAACCCAGAAAAATAAGCAGTGGTGCTGTTCACTTGAACAGTCTTTCTAGCTACTCTGAATATGAAGGGATATGAGTCACAGACTCCTTCCAGGGAACTTTGCTTTTTCAAAAGTTTGATTTATCGTTCCCAATATCATGCCTGCAATTTTTCATGTCATGTTTTCCTTTGCATAAGCCTTTTTAAAGTAAACAGTGTTCATGCCTTCTAAACTGTGTTGTGAAATTTTGTATCTCCTCATCTTGTGACTTGGCACTGTTGCTGCACCTACTTTCACAGTGGTTTCCTATGCTTGAAAAAGAAGCTGCAGATGTACAAGATTTTGGCAATGAACAGTAAACAAGGAAGTGCAAATAAAGCTTAGATGAAGGACTTTATGGTGACAGGAGGTTAAGGTAGCACAAGTACATGCACAGGTACTGTAGAGAAGAGCATGCACTGACAATCAATCCAGACATGTAGTATTGTCATGACAGCTGTTTGATGTTGACTCATGTTTTCATTAGGAACAGCAGTAATTTGTTTTCACTCCCCTCTGAAAAATATTCATGAAAACAGCCTATGATAGGTGTCCTGAGCTCCAGATGAGTGTTGACCAGTGACTGACCACTGAAACAGGTATGGCACCTGTGAATAGGACTCTAATAAAGGTAAGCACAAGGATTCTGCAGACTCAAGCACAGTTCCTCTGTGTATAATTTTGCAGGCATACAGTAAGTCTTATGTGGGTAGGGCACTCACTGTTAGATTTGAGGACCTTTTAAACTTGGGAACATAGTAACCTGGCTCTGAGATTTGTATATTTAGATGGTACTGTGCATTCATCGTTCCCCAAATGATTGAGGTTAGATAATATGATGTCATGGGCAGTAACTGTGTAACTTCTTTCAGTTTACAACCTTCATAGCCTGCTCGTCTTCATCATTGACTGCCTGTAAAATGCATCCTGAACAAGGGCCTGTTCCAGAGACAATGGTGTTACTTATTATCCACCAAATAATGTTATTCCAAATTTTAAAGGAAATTATTCTTTGTACCCGTAAATGAGTCCATAGGAACTGTTTGTCTTGAAATCATAGTGTTATGTAAGACTGTGGCAAGTGATCTGCAGATGATCATGCAGCTGTCATCACCTTCATAGTATTCCTAGTTAAAACTGTGCTGAAGATGCATGGTTTCCTACAGAAATTCTGAGAAGTGACATGGGTCTGAAGGATAAAAATCTGGAATTCACTAAGCAAAGAATGCCAGACTCCATAATTTCTGGGTGTCATGGAGCAGTGAAGATAAAATATAAATGAATATTAATGTCTGAGGACAGCTTAATGATAAAACATCAGATTTAAATGATGTCATTAATTCCCAAGTATGGAATAATACTGTTTATGAGAGGTATTGCTTTATTATTTCTTATAGACCGAGGGAAGTACAGACCAGTCAGCTTCACCTCTGTGCCTGGCAGGATCACAGAGCAGGTTCTCCTGGAAACCATGCTAAGGCATATGAAAAACAACAAGGTGCTTGGTGACAGCCAGCATGGCTTCCCAAAGGGCAAATCATGCCTGACCAATTTGGTGACCTTCTATGGTGGAGCTACAGAACTGATGCATAGAGGCAAAGCAGTTGACATCGTCTACCTGGACTTGTGAACAGCATTCAACACTGTCCCACACAACATCCTTGTCTCTAAACTGCAGAGACATAACTTTGATGGATGAACCACTCGATGGATAAAGAACTGGCTGGATGGCCACATGCAGACAGTTGCAATTAACAACTCAATGTCCAGCTGGAGACCAGTAACGAGTGGTGTCCCCCAGGGATTGGTGTTGGGACTGATCCTGTTCAACATCTTTTTTCATGACATGGACAGTGAGATTGAGTGCGCCCTCAGCAAGTCTGCCGATGACAGGAAGCTGTGTGGTTCAGTTGATATGCTGGAGGGAAGGAATGCCATCCAGAGGGACCTGGACATGCTTGAGAGGTGGGCTGATGCCAACATTATGAAGGTCAACCAAGACAAGTGCAAGGTCCTATACCTGGGTCAGGGCACAGCTACAGGTTGGGCAGAGAAGAGATTCAGAGCAGCCCTGTGGAGAAGGACTTGGGGGTGTTGGTTGAAGAGAAACTGAGCATGAGCCAGCTTCAGTGTGCACTCGCAGCCCAGAAAGCCCACCACATCCTCGGCTGCATCAAAAGGAGCATGACCAGCAGGTCAAAGGAGGTGATCCTGCCCCTCTACTCTGCTCTCCTGAGACCCCACTTGGAGTATTGTGTGCAGTTCTGGTGTCTTCAACATAAGAAGGACATGGAACTGTTGAAACAAGTCCAGAGGAGGGCCACGTGGATGATCAGGGGACTGGAGCACCTCCTGTATGAAGATAGGCTGAGAAAGTTGGGGCCGTTCAACCTGGAGAAGAGAAGGCTGCATGGAGACCTCATAGCAGCCTTCCAGTTTTTGAAGGGGGCCTACAAGGATGCTGGAGAGGGACTTTTCATCAGGGACTGTACTGATACAACAAGGGGTTATGGGTTCAAACTTAAACAGGGGAAGTTTGGTTTGGGTATAAGGAAGACGTTCTTTACTATGAGGGTGGTGAGGCACTGAACAGGCTTCCCAGAGAAGTTGTGGATGTTCCATCCCTGGCAATGTTCAAAGCCAGGCTGGACAGAGTTTTGGGCAACATGGTCTAGTGTTAGGTGTCCCTACCCATGGCAGGGGGGTTGGAACTAGATGATCTTGAGATCCTTTACAACCCAAACCATTCACCATTCTGTGATTCTATCATTCTATGATAATTATTAGAGATGCTTTAAAAAAAAAAAAGCCTTTCTCTTCATAAATGTATGTCTGCCTTTGGCTGATATGAAATACATATCTCAGTTCTATCAACTAGAAACAGTATAGGTCTTGAAAGTCTTACTGTGAAGAAATACTTATAGCACTTCAAGATATAAGCTATAGCTTAAAAGTCATATATTCCACATGCAGCATCATATAGTTCATTTCAAAGGCAAGCCATCACTGTGTATATTCTGCAGTTAGCATTAGTCCCATCCAATCCTGCACTAATATTAATTGTAGACTGTAGCAATTTTTGTTGTGTTTCAACTTTATTAGTGCTCTACAAGAGGAATTATTTGTAAATATTTGTAACAAATAAATACTCAAGAGGAATATCATAAGATGAACAATTTGTATCACAAGCCTCCTGCAACATGGATCTGCTCCTTGCCTCACATGTTGGAAGGTAGCAGAGGAGCCAATGTCCAGCAGGCTCTTGCTGCTATCTGTCCATGCAGACAGGGAAAAGAAACCTCACAGACCTTAAAACCAGAAAAAGTATGGTGTGACACATCTTTATGTTGTACGATGAAGTGCTCTGCTGAATCCAAAGGATGAGGAATTGGGCCTTGCTCCTTCCTGGTGGTTTCTGTGGTCTTTCTTTTTTCCCCACTAGCTTGTCTGTGAATACAGGAGAGGGCATTTTAATGTTGCTTCAGTTGAAAGCTGTTTCCAGAGTACCCATAAGTAGGGAGAAAAGCAGGGGGTACACACATAACTCCCTCTTTAGCTGGGGTTGTATGGTAGGGAGGTGGAAAATAGGAGAAAAGCATGATCAGCTCTTTTTAACAGCGGAAGTACTTGCTTTGATCAGTTCTAGTGAAAAACAGGGTTTAGTAAAAGGTGATACTGTGTTACAAGCAGTCTGCAAACCTGCCCAGGAGCCTCCTGACTTGGTATCTCAGAGCTATGGTGCTTTAGCAGAGGCGTACACATGGCAAAGCTTTGGAAAGACTGAAGTTCCTCACACAACTTCACTTAACCTTTGCTCTTTGCTGTTAGCAGAGGCTCCAGGAGATGACTGCTCTTACAGACAGTGCAGCTCTGTGGAACCAGCACTTGCATCTTTTTTTTTGAATTGCAGTTAGAAGTCATATTCCTACGCCTTACCACTACCTTCTACCCTCAAATACTTTCTCCTGGGCTGTTTTCTGAGGTTTCAAAACACTTTTTTCCCTGCCTTTTGCCCATCCCCTTTCTAGTAGACCTTCACAGCTATAAAGCTTAAACCTCTCCCTTCCTTTATTCAAAACCATGATATCTTATTTCTTATGGTCTTGATACTGTACTTTAGACCACTGGCATATCTGTTTATTGCTGGAACATTATAGTAAGGAAGGATTAATGTAGATACTGGCTGTGTCAAGGACCTAACTTCAAGCCTCAAGAGATTTCTAAGCCTCCTGGCTACATTATAAGAGTTTTAAGGTCTTTGGAAGTGCAGAGTATAGGCAAGAACAGTAGTAGAAAATGAAAACCAGGAGGAAAAGAATCAGGTCATTCACAGAGAGAAAAAGTGTGTGTGTGGGGGGGAAAGGGTAAAAACAGATGCATAGAGGTATGTTCAAGACTTGTTGATGTTAAATTTACCCCAGATCTACAGGCATTTGCAGTGGGTGCCGAGAGCTCAAGCTCACAGCTGCAAGCTAAAGCTAGATTACCTCTTGCCAAAGAAAAGTCAGGCCAAATAGGCTACCTTAGCCTACACCTTAACAAGCCAAATGCTGCCAGGCCTGTGCAGGCTGCCCTGTTATGTGAAACAAATTCATGGTCTATTTACTTTTTCTGAATGTTGCAGCTCTTCTGTCTTTTTAGTTCAGTTTCAACAGCAGCTTGCAAGTGACTCTCCTTTTCTGCTTCCCAATCAGAGAATCGTTTTGACATAATTTTTCTGTGGCAGCTGCTTCAATGAGGACACATGCCTTGACCTCCTCTGCTTAGCTTAGTGGCACATTTTTTTAACCCTCTCCTTAGGGGTCATGCATCATGAACTTATCCAAGATAAAGATACTGTCACAAAATGGTCATGATGCACTGTTACACACAGAGGCACTGAAAGAGAGCTGAGGAGATAATCTAATTCACTGCACCATCTGAGGTAGGATTGACTATACCTAAACATTTATCTAAACTGTTCTTAAAGGTGCCTAAAGAAATGTCTTAACAGCCACCTACTGCAATTATTTCCAGTCATTCATTGTCCTTCATGTAAGAATGTTTTTTTTCAGTATGGATACAATGAGTTTAATCCCTGCAGCTGCTTTTTGCATATTTTAATATTTGCAGCCAATTTTTTCTCAGCCTTCTTTAGGTTATACAACCCACTCCTTCAATTCTTTCTTAAAGGCCATGATTTCATGCCCTTTGATTTATTAAAATTTCTCACCTCTACACTTTCTTCAGTTAATGAACTTCTTTCTTGAGCTCAGAATGGATGACACTATTGCAGTTGAAGTTTCACTAACACTGAATAAAGTGGAAGGATTGCTTTGGGTACCTCATGATGCCACCAATTAATTGTGTTTAGCTTTCTTATAACAACATGTTGTTATTGACTTATGCTCTGCTGTGACCCACCATAACCCCTGTATCTTCTCCTGGTGAGGGTTTGTATTTGCACAGCTGATTATTCTTTCCTGTCTGCTGCATCTTTCAGATCTGTCTTCTGTTTACGTTGGGCAGTACCTTCACTTTGTCAGGATTGCTTTGAATCCTAATTTGTATTTGCAGTCCCTCCTACTTAATGCCATGTGCAAATACAGTAAAATCCTGTCTATTCCATCATCTCATTCATCAGTGAAAAACTAAAGGGCCCCAACTGATGTAATCTCGCATTTTGACAGTGTTCACTAGTAGCTACTCTCTGAGACTAGTTGCTTGCTCACATCTCAGAAGAGACCATGCTTCCTCACTTTATTTGTGAGGATATCACTAGAGAGACTATGGTAAGAATGAGCATCCCTGTGACTCCTATTAAACTCTACAGCTGCTGTACCTTGATCTGGGTTCTCTGAGTTAAAATTGTCCTTTTTAGTGTGTGTACAGTATATTGATATGTACATGTGATGTTCTGCTGTAAGAATGATAGTAAATAATAAATTATAGAAAATGGAATTGCTCTCTTTTTTTGAGGAAAGAAATAGCAGGTTGATCAGCTTGCCGATTAACACTGGAGAGGATATGTCTACCTATGCAATAGGTGTCAACCTGCTGTTATAATCCACAGGTATCTAGTCAGGACAGACAGTTGACTCTAGACAGCTACTCAGCTCACCCAGAGGTATACATTAATGTTGAGTCAGGTGAGTTGATTCTAGACCCAGTCATCTCGACTGGATCTCCACTGACTGCATCAGGAAGTTAGACATAGGCTTGTTCTGCATGCCTTGATCTGTAAGCCAAACCCCACCTGCTAAGTTCTGTATAACACACAAGATGATATGCTGTATTCGCTATATTCAGTCATGTTTTGGTACACATTTTTAGAGTGTGGAAGAAAACTAGTGAGAAGGGTATTTACCCTACAAATAGGAGTAATGCTACAGCGCTGGAATTTGTTATTGCTGATCTCAGAGCTACTTACTGTAGTGGGTAGTGGTCTGTTGTGTGAAGAGGTGGTGAGTCTTCCTAACCCTGACCTATGAGATCATCTTAAATTGCTCATGTTGCTTGCATTTCTAGTAGTTGGGCTTTATTACATGAAAAAAACAGGGGACTAGGACGGAAAATGAAGTAATAACAGAATGAGAAGCACGCACCAGCAACACTTAAAATTTGGTTTCCCTTATAAACTGATTTCCTATCAAAACTTATCAAATGCATGAAAGGGAGGTTTGGATACTGGTGTGAGAGATCACAAAATGGAGAAGGATTTTTAGTACAGATGTAGTTTCAGCTGGTGAAGTTTTGTCTGGAAAACAGCTCACTGAACTATTAGATATTTTCCAGATATTCACAATCTTCAGAATTTTTGTTTTTTTTCTTTCACAAGTAGAGAAGAAGACCAGGAATTTCTGAGAATCCAATAAAAATAAGCAGGCACTAAAGTAAGAAAGAAGGATAGCTCTGCACGCTGCAGAATTACAAAGTCTGTCTGGTTTGGATTTAAGCTTAGATTTGGTTTTTCTTTTCTTTTGTTTCAAAATGCCTCTTGAACTTCTGGACTTTTTTTTTTTGTCTATAGCATGGCTGCTGACAGTTCTTCCTTAGAGGCATCAGTATACATCTCCTCTTCTACCTGTAGCTGATTCTTGGCTGTAAAGACTTAAATATCATAAAAGTACAAAGTTGAAGCTGTATCACAAAATCTGCTCTTCAAAGGCCTTGGCTGCTAAATGACTATCTGAACTTTGCCTCCCGTTTAGTTGCCCCAGCTTCATAAACTCAGATGCTGTAAGACAGATTCTGCTGTCCGAAGCTGTAGACTGGCAATTTCAGCCTTGTTTGTCCCTGACTAAACTTCATGTCAGCTTACGTTAAGTACAAGAAGGAGCAAGAGCTCATAGTCATGGTATTTCACAAAATGTCATGAAATGACAAAAGCATCAGAGCAACCCTGTTATTAACACACATCACCACTCTGGCAGCAGAGTCAGGAGAAGCTGTCTGCACACTGACCCCACAGCCTAGGTTTGTTCTAATCACCCAGTTTTTTAGTTCAGCCCTGGGGAAGCAAGCCTGGCCAGTTGTTATAACTCTAACCTTTTCATTCACTTCTAGGGTTTCAACAGGGTATTTGGCATCTCCCGATCCCTCTTTGGTATCCAGGCAAGATCGTCACCACCCCACAGCTGGCAACAGGACAGCCTCAATGTAAAGCTGCTTTTGTAAAAGTTTACAGTCCAAATATCTGTCCATCCCAGGAGGCTTGATAGTGTAAAAATATGGTGGGCAAGATTTAGGATGATGTCAGACTCTTCTGTGAATGTGGTGTGATATTGCTGGCAGCTTCATGCATAATAAGACAAGTGGAATGCATTGATTTTGCTTTTTCATGTTTTGCAAGTAAGGAACATTCTTCTGCTGTCTAGAGCTATCCCCTCATTTTCTTCATCCTCCTGGGCTAAGACATGACCTGCTTGTGATGCCTGGTATGACTTTTGCAGTGTGATATAAACAATTTTTACAAGTCTGGCTTTGTTAAACAAAATTGCAAGCCCTCACGTGTAACTTAACTTCAGTCTACTGATTTAGGGTTTGCTACTAGCATGAAGCTTTCTTCCACTTGTTTCTGCCTACTCTCCAGCTTGCCAGATCTCACAGAAGGGATGGGAAGAACTGGAAACCACTCCACAGTTGGTGCAAGCCTGCCAAATTTCCCTGAGCACTAAACTTGCACAGAAGCCTGCTTCTTCATGCTGCTTGTGCAATAGCCCTCTTCCCAGTCATACAGCCTCCACACTGCACTCCCCATCCCACAGTTCAGCACAGCTTTTTGCAGCCATGAAGCAAAATGTGGCCGATGCTTCCACTGTCCTGTGCTTCTGGGCCACACTATGTCTCATTCCGGAGCTGAAGGTCTATGGGGCCATTTAGACTGGGACGTGATGTAGATCTGAAGGGAGCTTCCCCGGCTGTGTAGACCTATATAAAGAGTCTCTGATACCATACTCATCCTGCAATGGTATCAAGGGGCCCACAAAACCTCCAGCCCTGACAATATAGTCTAGCCAAGGTGGATCCACTAGCCGCCTTATGTCCCTTATATGCACTAATCGACACTGCATGCAAGACAAAAGTAATTTTCAAATGGCTTTTGAAAGAAATCATTTTTCAGCTTGTGAGTAACCTGGTTATTAACAGGAGCTGTGAAAATAAGGAGACTAACTCTGCTTTCCTGGCTATCTCTTGCAGGGCTGGGCCAGTTCAGCTGTATGCAACAGGAGCTGCTGCTCCAGGAGCAGTGAGAAGTGAGCTCCACCTAAACGCTCAGCCCCAGCTCTCTTCCAGGAAGAGAAAAGGTATCCGCAGGGATTTAATCATGACTGAGGCTTATGCTGTGCTCCACCTGCAGGAAAAGCCGTAGGTTACTCAGCAAAATGTAGGAGCAGTCAGTAATGCCCTTTGCTTCCCCCGCAGCCAGGTGTGCTGTTGACTTAGCATAATTTTGTATTTATTACCTTTTATTTTATTGTGTTATTCATCCAGTTATTTTGCAGCAATGGCATTATTGGGGTTTAAAGGCATAAAAATATATTTATGAATATATAAGAGTAGATTTTTGTGCGTGTTTGCATGCTTCTCTTTTATAAATCATTGAAAGACTGTAATATAAATCATTTCCCACAAAGCTGTGGGAAAATCAATTATCCAAGTCAAGGCTAGAAACTATAGCCTTTTCCACCCCAAAGTAAATACAGTCTTACCTTCCCTGTCTTTCTATCTCTGACTGTGTGTGTGTGTATGTGTGCACATACACATACACTTGTATCTGTACCTATTATTACAGTTTAAAGGAAAAAAAAACCACAAAGTAGTCAATAGTGAGTTTCCAACACCAGGTCACAGAATAGCCTGATGTTCTGGAGTTTACAGTGCTTGCAAATGAAAAGTCAGAATTAGTACATTATTCAAACTTTGAAACTAGATGCAAGAGAGGAAAGAAGTCTTCAGTTATAGAGGATGATGATGCATAAATTTCCCCCATGAGGTTGTTTCCAAATTGGAGAGTACAAAGGAAGAGAGGTGGAACTGGATCCCCATTGCTCAAGGCCTTAAAGGCAACAGCAAATATAAACAAAGAAACATGGGAGAAATTAGGAAGCACAGGAGTGGGTTCTCCCAGTATAGGGACCCTCTTGCACTTCAAAGGGAATGAAATATGTGAGGCAGTAGTAACTCTAGTCCCTGGAGTGGTAATATTTGAACATATCTAGCTCATACAGAATTAGAATTGGTTTTAAGTCTGCACAGTCTTGCTGCAGAAAGTCACAGGTTTCTCATTCCAGCATCCCATTCCCAGTTACTGGGAATGTTTGGACAAGCCCTGTATGTGACAAAGTGAAGATGTGTCTGACATTAGCAGTGGGATCCCAGCAGCACAACTGATTCCACATGTTAGAGGTGCAGGGTGGGTGAGGAGGAGCCGCACAGGCAGGAGTGATGAAGAAAACTTAAATAGAGCTTCTACAGGAACTACCTGGGAATTTGCATTTGTATAAAATCATTTGGCATAGAGAAAATTCAAGTACAAAGAGGATGTGAATTTTACTCAGTTAAGGGCAGCTGACTTGTGAACATGATGCTGAAGACTGCCCCTGTTCTGAGCAGGTGCCTTGCAGAACTGAGTGCTTTCCCCTCTTTTCCCTCCTTGCCTCCTCCATCACCCTCAGGCAGGAACCTTTGCAGTGCTGGCCAGGGTTGTTCTCACTGAAGTTACTGATTGCTCTCCATCTGTATAAATGAAAGTGGAGGTAAGTCAATACCCAGCACCTCTGAAAAATCCCACTAGAATTAATTTAGTGTTTATTCAATTTTTCAATTAGGTATTAATTATGAGATCTCTTTAAATAGAGAGAATTCTTTACTGTCATTTCATCAAAGTGTAGAGTATGATGTCTTAATTCCCCTGAGCATCCTCTGTTGCATTTCACCTTCTGATGTATTTTTCCTAGAGTTACAGTCTGTAGAAAAGAACTACATTTTAAAATATTATTCCAAGGATGAGGCATGGTACAATTTCTAAACACCATACAATGATCTTGCTAAAGTGTCAATAATGTATTTGTCAATACTCTAAAGGGATCAAAACAAGAGTTGGGAAGATCTCCAATTTAAAAAAATAAGAGACCCATAGAAACGACCGAGGAAAAAGTAAATGTAGACGTGCAGCTTCACATGGTATCACTCTGATCCCTTTTATACAAGGAGCATCAGAACTTTATGTTCGGAATACTTATTTGGCTCCAGCAAGTGACCCTTGATGTGAGAGCTGAGAGCTGTATTTGAGCAGTCAGCTGAGGGACTTAGGTGGATTTAGGCGCCTACTGTGATGTCTGACTTCAGAGTGATACAGGTCTCCTACTTACTAAATTTTTCCCATTTTGCAAGCAGTGGTGAAACACAGGTGTTCTTCAAGCAGTGAAAAGGGTCTAGGAGAGGTCTTTGCTCCTCTCCAGCTACCAGGCTCTCAGGGAATGGCAGAAGGCTGCAATGCTGAAAAGAGATGTTTGCGGAATGGAGCTTCTACAGGAGCTACCTGGGAATTTGCATTTGTGCAAAATCATTTGGCATACAGAAAATTCAAGTACAAAGAGGATGTGAATTTTCCTGGCAATGTTGAGAGCATGCTTAGCTCACTCAGACTGTGCTGCATTTACCATCAACTGCTTTGGTGATTTTACCACCTCACTTTTGCACACCTGCAGCAAGAATACATGCTTACCCAAGATAGCAGATTCCAGACCTTCCTTTAAACAGGGGGTTTGATCACCATCTGTTATATAGCTGGGGATTGATGCTTTTAGGTGAGAGTACCTTCTACCTCTCCTCTGAGTATCCCTCATTTTGGAGACCCAACAAGACAAAGTCTAGTGCTTAAGGTAGAGAACTAGGGGAGACTAATCCTGGCGTACCACTCACTGCTGGTTCCAAGATCAATCCTCTTTTTTATACAGTGATTGTCAGCACTACACAACATCAGTACTAACCTCTGTTAGATTTTGTGTTTGAAAAGCCTCAAAAGAATGGAAAATTATGAAGTCTTGAGATCCATGTAGAGCTTGGAATAGCAGTTGCGCCTCCAAATGAAAACAACTCTTAACTCAGCACTTGCTCTTTAACTCTTCCTACAAAAAAGATCAATTTAATGTATATGAATTTCTTGGGAATGTGATTAACTGGTTTTAATATTTCATTTTAATGGAATATACAGTAGTTTAGCATCTAAAGGAAGTATTAACTCTGACTCAGACAAATAATATATAGCCTTTGTCTTTTCATACATGTTTTTGATTCCTAGAGTGCTCCCAAATGGTCTATTAAAAAAAAAAAAAAAGAGAAAGCAAAACATTTTAAAATATGCATTCTTGATGCAGGCCAAACAAGATTACTTGTTCTCATTAGTGAACTCTGATCTTTTGTATCTTGATGTACATAAAGCATCTCCTTGATACCATAGAAACACCAAGAACCATTTTCAGTGTATTAGCCCGCTTACGTAGTTTGCATACCAGTCATTACCTGTCCTCTCTGTTTTGAACCATAAATAAACATTGTGACCCCTTGCTTGTAAAATAAAAGGGATAAACTTACTATTTGGATTTCCAACTATCTTATTTGTATAAATGCAACACAGCAAACTTAACAGAGCTGCTACATTCCAACATAGCCTGCTGTACTTTTGTAAGAGTATCTGTCTCAATACCTGTTAGATATAACATGATCTTAGAAACCTGTCAGTTGCTTTTACCCTGGATATATATATATTTTTCTTTTTCCAAGGCCCTGGTATTTTTAATAACAGAAGAGTCCAATAAAGTAAGGCACACCCTTAATGGAATTTGGATTTCTCAAAAATATTTATGGTCCAAATCAGAGAAAAAAATTCCTTTCTAAGTGGAACTGTGTTTCCTAGAGGGTTTAATCCTGTTTCAGACAAATTGAGTAAGAAATCCTGCCTTTAAACATTTAGGACTAGGCACTGAAAAACCACTCACCCACAGAAGGGAGCTCAGGGGCACTCTTTTCTCACATCAGGTCCTAAGAACTGAGGTTAGATACACAGAGCAGCAGAGCATTGCACTGTTCCTATGAGACAGACCTCTCCTTTTTTATTTCTTGTCTCTTTCACAGAAATATTCTGGCTGAAAGCTACACAGTCTGCCTGAATTTAAGGGCTTTATGGTAGATCTGCAAGGACTTGGTATAGAGGTCTCAACTGAGGCTCAGCTGAAAGCTCAGCACAGACTGTGGTGTGCCATGGATATCAGCAAACTTCAACTTTCCATTATTGCCATGAGCACTGTGACAGTCACTTTCAAAAGCTCCAACAAAGGCCACCAGGAGACAGCCAGCGTTAGGATCTCATGTCTGGTAAGAGTTCTTCAACCTCAGAGGGCAATGTGAGGTGTAAAGAAATTCAACGTGGACATCTCTGAGAAAGCAGAGAGTTCTTCAGTTTGATGATTCATATGAAGCTTGAATCAGCAAACCGCTTAAAGTGCTTAACAGATCCACTGAATCAGGGAGCAGAAAAAGTTTTCAAAGTCATGGGCTCTTTTATTCTGGCCATTATAAGGCTTTTCTTACAAGCAAAGAGTACCAGCAAAGGTCTAGTGTTTCCCTCTGGTCTCCAGGAGTACCAATCCAGCTGAAACATAACACCACCACTGCTGGGATGAGTGGCTTTCAAAAGTAAACCAAGCTGGACTCAGAAACTGAATCAAGAGAAAATAGGGCACAGGGTGGTGACAGTTAAAAGTCTGTATCACATCTCACCTTGAGCAAACCACAGGATGATCACAACTGAACCAGCCTTTCTGTGAGGGAAGATGGGGACTGAAGGGTGAGGCACAGTAAGGTTAAAAAGAACAAAGCCTTCTCATTCTAGTCCTAGCAAGAGGATGCTTTAGCAAATAAAAAGACCCACAGCATTATCTGGACAACTAGACATCTTCCTCCCCATTGTTCAATTTAAGAAACATTTATATGGTAGTCTGACTTGAAAAACAGAGCTTAAGTGTCCAGAGTAGAATCAGGCTAAGAAATCAGGAAGCCATTTCAGACCAAAGAACCATTTAGACTCTTTCTCACCATGGGCCATATCCTGTAGTTTTTACTTGTAGTCTCATTTTCTGTTGCTTCAATATGCCTTCTGAATTTTAACATGGGTAGCACTTGTGTGCTTCATTCAGCACTTAGTTGCCTAAAATACTGATAAAAAAAGTACCAAAATATAACTGACTCCAGGGCATTTGGGTTTGAAGAATAGCTCCTCTTTTCTTAAATGTTAATATCAAGATTGTCTAACAAAGCCAAAAAGGAGAACTTGAAAGTTTGATTCATCATTTAATATCCAGTTGTAGCTATTTGCAAGTATGTTTTGTCTTGTCTCTCGTCATTTCTGTTATATTCCTTCCATGCATTTATTTGAATCAACAGTTAAATTAGATAATGTTCAATTTACCTCAACATTTATGCCTGACAACAGCCTCTATGGTCACAAGGTGATGATTTAATTAGAGGAACCAAGCAAAAGTAGAAGGTATGTGTGGTGTGAGAGAGGAAAAAAACCCTTTTGTTGAAACATGTATTTTTTTCTGTGAGATGGATTTGAGCAATTCTAGCTCTGGCACTGTGATAGTGAGGGGATATGGGAATAAATAACAGTCAAGTTCTTCCCTCATTATAAATACTCTTTTCTGCTAATCAGCTCAGGCATGTCTCTGCTCAAACCCCTCCTCTGTCCTTACCAGAGGACCATGACTTGGGCCACGCTGCTTTGCCACATCCTGTCCAGCCAGCAAAGCCACTTGCAGCCATGCAGGAGTGATGCAGTCGTGACTCAGATTTCATGTTACAGCCCTCAGCATCCCATTTTGCACTGGCAAAGGAGGTCAGTAGTAGCATGACCCTGAGGAGGTGATGCTGAATATAGCAGTTACCCTTCAAATGTTCCCGATTCCTTAGATAACTCCATGGCATTGCTTGTGTGCAGCAGTCTTTATACCCACACTTAGAGTCATGCATATTTTGTAGTATAGTTATTTGGTTATCAAAGGTATGGTAAATGTTTCAGATAAGGACTGGAATTTTCTATATATAGGTAACAGTAGGGGGTGGTGCTTATCTGGATAGTGGGATTTTTAGATGCTGGAGGTTGAAAGAGAGTGGAAAAGGGATGCACATATGATCTTTCATATAAAGTAGTCTGGTGACAATGCCTGGCTCACACTCCCTTCATTCACCCTTTGATGTTCAGACCATGCAACAGATGTGAAAGGAATGATTGACAGTGCCAAAACAACACATGGTGTCTAATGAGGTCACTGGGGCTCATCACTCCCAGTTTTGATATTTTAATCTGAGCTCCTCAGCTTCTAACAGTTTGATTCTCCCTTTTGTTTGCCCACAGCTGTTGCAAACTGGCCATCTTCAAGTCATCCCCGGAAGACAAAGACAGTCTGGCACCTGCAGGTGTACCTGTCTCCAATCTCTTTCCACTACTGACTGTCAACCTGCTGCAGGATTTGGCTTGCAAGGCCAGGGTCTGTCACCGACCTGCCTTCACATCCATACATATTCACCATGAGGAGTCAGTGTAATGGAATTCGGCCTTGCCTGAAAAGTCACAGTAAATCCTGTATAGAACACAGGATGACTGCCCTCCCTGGCAGACCTTGGGGATCCCCTGCGGTATCAGTGTGCATCCTCCAGCTGCTGCATATGGCATTTGCTGAAGACAGACAGTCTGGGTAACACTGAACAAATGAACCAAACACTGGGCTTGGATAGCGCTTCTCCTCCTTACCATGAGGCACTGCCAGGCATTGCTGTGCAGGGGAGATGCCGCAGCCTGTCCCAGAGAATAAATGTGGGACTAAACATGTGTGTGCTACTAAAGAGCAGAAAGTACTCTGTACACTCTGTACACTGATTCCAAATCCTTGCACAGCAAAGATGCTGCCAACAACTTTATGACTTCCATAAAATAAATGGCTCAGCCAGTTCTATGTGAACATTACATATTGCTGACTGCCATTGACTGCCATTTAAGGAGATAAGAACAGTAATATGAAATAAGAAATGTTATGTTTCCTTGCAATTACAAAATACTATGACTGAACGTTCCTAAAACCTCTTGTTAATGGAGGAAGGACAGAGTTTCTCACAGATACCAAATACGATTCCAAAACTTGAAACCCTGTGTGATTTTGAGATCCTTTCACCCTATCAGTCACTGCAATTCATCTAGCTCCTCGAGGCATTTCTTTCTGCAGTGGTGCTGCAGGGGAAAGCAGCTTATGGCCTCACCTGCTTCTTGCAGAGCAGCACTGGCTACCCCTGCTCTGCAGGACCCTGCAGCTCTGATGCTCTGGCTATGGGACCCTGAAGCTCTGATGCCCTGGCTGCGGGTTAGCTTCACCTACAGGTGAGGTCTGGGCTTGTGCTAGCACCACCACAGCCTCCTATGTCCTTGTCTGGAACGCCCTAAGCAGCTGCCAAGCTGAATGATCAGTCAACCAGGACCACAGGTAGCAGGTGAGTCAAGACACAGCCTTAGTGGTCAAGTGGGTAACGGACTCTGCCTTAAAGTTTGTATGGACATGTCAGTGTGATTACCCTGTGTGGGATTGCCTGTCTTTAAAAGGCAAAATAGTACTTCCTCAGGGGCCTAAGAGGTCATTGGCCGAGGTGAGCAGCTCCAGAGAGGAGCCTTCAACCCCGGAGCGAGGGAGAACCCCGCGTGCAGGAGCTCCGGTTCCGAGCGGCGAGAGCCACCGAGGGAGCCTCGAGCCCTCGCCAGGCCCTGCCCGGGAGCCGCAGCCCCGCTGAGGCGAGCGGGGACTCACAGGGGGCGGGGCCAGGAGGGACGGCCCCGCCCTGAGCGGGGAAAACCCGCCCCGGGGAGCGCGGGAGCAGCGCGTGGCGCGGCGGTTGGCGGCGGCAGCGTTCAGCGGGCGGGATGGGGAGCGCTCGCCTCAGGGCCGGGGCCCGCTCTGGGAGCTCTGCTCTGGCTGCCCCGGCGGTGGCAGCGTCGGCACCAGACAGAGCCGATGAGAGGGGAGGCTGCAGCGCGGAGCTCGGGGTGTAGAGAGTGCCTGCACTGGTCTGGTGAGGGGAGGGTGCGCCATGGGCAGGGCTGCACACGGTGCCCTGGTGGAGGCTCTCCTGCAGCAGGGGCTGAGCTGCGGGGCGCTGTCGGTAGCTGAAAGGTGTCAGGGAAGCTGAGAGGGAGCTGGGCTGCTTGCTCCAGGCCCTAACCGTGCAGGGGCCACAGGCGTCCACCATAGCACATATAGAAAAGGAGGAGGTCAGTAATACAATACAAAACACACACACATACACCAAAAAAAAAAAAAAAAAGAGGAAGAGGACAATTAAAAGCAAGGGGCTTCCTCCAAAATCTGATTCCCCCCCCCCCCCCAGAACCACTTTGCAGTTCTGCAGGAAGCTAAAAAGGAAAACCACACAGCATCAAATGAGCATCCTGCTGATGTTCCAGTAAAGAGGATCATTACTGGTGCCTCCAGGAAAAAGTGGCAGGTCATACCAGTAGATGGCTCTACTTTGAAGAGCACAGAGGCACCCATCTGTCAGTCTGACCCAATCTCAAGGGAAGTATGTTGCCTACGAGGGGCTCGCATCAGGGATGTTGCGGAGAGACTGCCTGGTCTACTAAGTCTTGCTGACTACCCACTTCTTGTGGTCCATGTGGGTGCTAGTGATACAGCAGTAGCCTGGGAATCATTAAGGACTACAGAGCCCTGGGACAGGTGGTTGGGGGCTCTGGGGCTCAAACAGTTTTTCCATTGATCCTCCAGGTCAAAGGGGAGGGCCTTGAAAAGGACAGGCAGATTGGGCAGGTTAATAAATAGAACAGTGGTGCCATAGTCATGGGTTTGGTTAGTTAGAGCATGGGGCTCGATTTGGGAGGCCAGGTCTACTGGCGGCTACAAGCTGCTCTGGTAGACTTGCCAGGCTGGTCAAGGCAGCTTTAAACTGGATGTATTGGGGGAGGGGACATCGCTCCATCCCAACACTCCCGGTCAGTTGCCAGCACCTCTAATAAATGTTTTGAGTGATGCAGAGCTATTTCAGCTGTTCCAGCCAATGGGTCAGCTTCACTTGGAGCTCAGCTCAGATGCCTCTATAAAAATGCCTGTAGTATGGGCAATAAACAAGAGGAAATAGAGATGTGTACATGACTGCAGGGGTATGATATCATTGGCATTGCAGAAACATGGTGGGATGGCTCCTATGACTGGAGTGTTGGAATGGAAGGTTATAGGCTCTTTAGGAAAGACAGGCCAGTCAGACGGGGAGGGGGAGTAGCTTTTTATGTCAGTGGTAGGCTGGAGAGTATGGAACTCTTGTCTGGGGACAGGTGATCAGTCAACACAGAGTTTGTGGGTCAGGGTCAAAGGGAGAGAGAACAGTGCTGGGGGGTATTACTGTGGGGATCTGTTCCAGACTGCCCAATCAGGAGCTTAGATATAAGGAAGAAGTTCTTTACTGTGAGGGTGGTGAGGCACCGGAAGAGGTTGTCCAAGGAAGTTTTGAATGCTCCATCCCTGGCAGTGTTCAAGACCAGGTAAGATGGACTCTTTGGTGACATGGTTTAGTGTGTGGTATCCCTGCCCATGGCAGGGGGGTTGGAACTAGATGATCTTAAGGTCTTTTCCAACATTAACCATTCTATGATTCTATGAATAGTGTAGAGTATAGATGAAAATAAGTCCTAGGTTTGGTCATTATTTTGGTGGCTCTGTCTCTGTACATCAACAGGTCTACCCAAGTTAAGAAAAGACTCCATTTAGTACATGTTATTTTAATCTTTGATTAGTTTTTAGCATTTGAATAATAGCTTTTGTGACATGTGTGACATGTCACATTTCAGGCTTTTAGTGGGGCATAATGAATATCATGATTTTTCACTTCTCAAGGGTCCCTCAGCCACTGAACTCTGATGCTGCACACTACAAATAATTTCAGCTGGTTAGGGCTGGGTAATCCCAGCGTGACATTTCATATCCAGTTCACTTTTCAATGATTTATTTGTAATTTCTGCTAAACTGCACTTAAAGTTATCCAGGACTTGACTGCTAGATCAGTAACAGGTAACCCTTGCCAACAACACAGTTTGTTTTGAAGGCAAATATAACTAGGAGACTGATAATAAATTGACAGGTTAAGAGATTGTGGGTGGGAACTGATGCTCATCCTCTCTCCGAATGCCAACTTCCAGAGCATTGTGCTGTCATCTGGCTGACCTTCCTCTCTTTTTCTTCTGCTGACTGTGGCCTAAAGTAAGAGCACCTCTGTAGTCAGAGCTGAGCCTGAAAAAGAAGAAACTCACAAAAAATCCTTTCAGAAAAAAAGAAATGCTTCTTAAAAACAAGTCCTCGTGCTTTCACCTTTGTCACAACCCACACTTCAGTAGTGGTACCATCCAGGGCCCCATGACATTATTAGCTCTCAGATACAATCCAGCCTGGTTAGTGCTGTCCTTGCTGCAATTGTACGCTGGGAATATCGGCCTCACCTTGGATTACTTCTTGGGAGCCTTCCCCACCAGCAGCATCCCAGTCCCCTCTCTGCTGTGGTAGGTACATCCCTAAGAGTTGCACTCCTCACAGTGGCAGGAGAGGATGTAGCGATAGGTGGCAGTGAGCCGCATGCCCCCTGAACATCGCAACCGCATGGCCTTCAGCTTGGAGGTCTGCGGCCTGCAGCAGTGGCAGGTGGAGCGGAAAGGCTGCTTCAGAACAGTGCTGAAAGAAACCATCGGTTCTGAGCGGGACATCTGGCTGCAGCGGCCTTCACAGCGAGCCAGCAGTACCATCTACAAAGGAAAAGAGACAGGTTAGGAAATATGCCCCCATGGCTGCCAGCACATAGCTAACACCAGCAGATAGGTACATCCTTCCAGTCTGGCTGGTCTTTCTCCGCTTGCTGCATCCCCCACACCTCGGCTAGGGCAGCCAGCCCCACGTAGTTCATTGCTCCTGAGCTGTGTCTGGAAGAGGTAACAGCAGAGGAGGTAACATGGGCAGGAGGAAAAGCAAAGCTCCTGAAATCCTTTGCACCAACACAAATAAGGACCAGAGGGGGTCTGAAAGCTGGCATTGGGACACCATGACTTTCCAGGCATAGTGACTGCAGCTGTGACTTGCTGACCCCAGATCTGTGGCAGCCAAGCCCTTAAATCGTCACCCATACTGTTGCTTCAGTTGGATTATTTTCCAGTGTTTTGAGTGTATTTATTGGTGATCAGCAGGACTGGTCCTCAGGGCTAGTGAACATCTCAAATGTTTAGATATATAAACATGTACAGTACAAATATAAATATGATACTGTTTATTGCTTCTAAAGGATAAATTTCTAGCTTTTTTCTTCCTTTTACAAATTTCTTCGTACAAATTTTCTTCTTTCTTTCTTTTACAAATTTTCTTCCTTTTACAAATTTCTTCCTTTTACAAAGATCACCTTGAATATATATTTGAAATTATGTGTGTGTTTATATATATATGTAATTGCATCAGTTGTATCTGTATAAAATGCCCAGCATAGTATAAGATAGTGAAAGTGTAAGGGAGTGAAAATGTAAAAAAGATGAACTCATTGCCAGTACAGGCTGCATGGTTCTGAGTTCAGTAATCCGTGACCAGAACAAGGTAACTTGCACAACAGGAGGCACTAAGAAAGGAAAGCTCATAGGAGTCATCTGCTCCCCTTCTCAACACCTTGTTGAGCAAAGGAGATAGATAGTCCTCTAAGCCCTATAGAAAACATGGAAAGGATCTTCTGAAGCTCTGAAAATTATGTGGAAATTATCAAGGTAGTAATAGCTGTTACACAGTTTGAACAAACTCTTATGCCTTCGTGGGAAATTAAATATTAAGTCCACATTAGCTAATTCTGCTTAACTAACAGAAATGAACTTATATCATCCAAACAAGGTCAAAATTTGACAGAGGTAGGAAAGTAGGCAGTAAAGCAATCATAAATTTATCCTGTAAACAAGGAAGAAAATTGTATTTTAACCATGCTACACATCTCGTGTTTCTTCCAGACAATCTAAATGGGTAACTACGGACGTGACAGCAAATATTTTACTATGTCAAATCTTTTTGAGCTTCTTTCACTGCACATGCTGAATTGACTGCCAATCTCCAAGTCTTGCAAGCACGTATGTCAACTGTTTAGCCACAACCCAGCTTTTTATGAATCAGCTATGTCTAGCTCCTTAATACCTGTGTCTAGTGTACATGAGAACAGGGAAACAGACAATCTTTACAGTGCTAGCAGCACATTACTGATAGATAAAGAGCCACTTTTTTTCCCTTAGGAAACAAAACTCACTTCACATAGTGACATGCAGGCAGCTGGTAAAGAGCTACACAGGTACCTAATCCCACCTGTGTTGCAAAGAGAAGACAGCAGATTGGGACATTCAGAACAGTTAGTTTGCTTCCTAGCATCTGGACAGCTCTTGCTAGGTCCCCCATTTTGACCCGTTCACCAGTGCTGTCTGTCACAGGCCATTCCCAAGCATTTGGCTGAAGAGGAGGGTAAAAAGCACTACAACGACAGCTGGCAACTGCTTGAAGATTGCAAAGACAATGGAGGCAGACACTCCTCAGGGGTGGCAAAAGGGGACATGCAAAGGCCACATATTGTTTTTGGGAGTGTTCAAAGTCCTTTCCAAACAACATTTCTATGATTCTATGATTTCAGCCCAAATAAATCAGCATGCATTGCTATATGGTGGTGATTTCTAATGGTTGATGCTTATGGAGCTGGAACAGTTAGTTATTTCTGGTACCATTATTTTAAGGATTTTTTATGGCACACATCAGCTCCTGAACCTTCAGGTACTTTCAGAAATGCCGGGGTGGGGGTGGGGAACCAAACACAAAACCCCAAAAAACAAACAGCCAAGGGCAGGATTAAGGACTACAGAAGAGTTACAGCAGTGTAATTATAAGGTAGAATTACCTGACATGACAACAACTGTATCTCAATACATTTCTTATAATGCTTTCTAGTAAAAGCTTCCTATAAAAACTTTCTAAAGTAAACCCAGTCAATATTTCTTCAATGTGCAACTACATTTATCGTTTCTTAGCAAGCCTTGTCTTTAAAAACATGTATTAGTCTTTGAAGACTAATTTTAAACTCAATTTTATTAAACTCAAGTTTTATTTTGTTTTCATAAGAGTATGGTCAGTATTCATGTCATGTAAAATTACACACTGTTGAGTTTATGCCCTGTGTTTGGATGACAAATGGCACAGTACCATAGGTATTAATTGAATTTTCCAGGATTAAAAAAAAAAAAAAAAATCAGATTTCCCATTTTGATTGATATAGTTTTTAAACTTCTGGACTAACCTGAAGTTCTCCGGAAAATATAACCTCCTCATCCTCGTAAAACCAGAACAGCACCAGCAGATTTTGGCAATTGTGCAAATGAGCTGGAAATAGCATGTACTTTAAAAGCTCTTCTTTGCCATTTAATCAATTGCACCAGCTGCTGATTGCATCGTATACTATAGCACAATAGAGATTATCGCCTAAATAATTAGTAATGCTATGATGGCATAGCACAATAATACAGTGGGTATATAAATAGTAAAAATCTGAGGGAATTTTATAACCTGATATGCATGCCTCTTGGCTCCCCTTATCCTCTGCACATGTGAGCTTGTGTGTGTCACCTTGTGATGCTGGATCCAGAAGCACAGCATGCTACAGCATGAGAGTCATGGGAGTCTAGTTTGTGAGCAGCTAGGGAAGAACATGTTTTCTTACTTAAAGTCATCAGTCTAGGTCGGTATCTGGAAGGTCACAAAAACCAGCAGCTTGAATCTGAGGCAATATTTGACTGATCATTCAAGCTCTATTCTGGAAATTTGGAAGCTGTAAAGTAGTTTGTTATTAATGGTGTTTATAGATTCTTCTCCACATTCTTCAGCAACAAGTTGAGGCCTGAAAGCAGATGGGCTGAGATGTTTGAGAACGGACTTTTGCATATTATCCGTGGCCTGGATGCAAGCAAGCATTACTGAAAATTTCCTGAGCTATCTCATGAATATATCATCAAATATTTGCTAAATCTTTCTTCATCTGCTCCATGTCTGTCTGGGATGGACTCTTCAGTGCAAGGCTGTTAGTGGTAGCACACTTCTGGCACATCTGAAGGAAGCACTTACGACAGCCAATACTGTAATTTAGCAGTCTCTGGTTGCAGTGGCAAGGCAATCCAGCACATCAATGAAGACCAGAAGGTCTCTGTGACAGAGGTCAAGCAGAATCCAATATAGTCAGGAAAGACAATACCTCATCAGCTGATACAAACATTTCCTTGAAGTCAAAGGAAAACACTGTTTTTCAGGAACATATAACTTTCTTCCACCCTTCTTTTGTTATACATTCTGTTACTATAATGGACTACATTTCTGAAGGCTTTGGAAACCTGTTTCCAACATCTGCCTGAGGTCACAAGCAAGAGGGATTTTAATGATTAAATTAAATTGGGTGGATATTTCCAAACGTAACAAAACTACTTCCCATGTGGGTATAATTGGCAGCCTCCACGTAGAAGCACAGTGGACATAATCCTTTTTTAACCAAGACAGACAGCAAACATACTATGTCTTGCAATTTCTGAAGCCATTTTTAACTTCTGTAATTCTATGCTGCGCTAAAAGAGAAAACATATGGAGTGAAAAAGAATGGCTTGGTGGAACCAATGTATAGTGCCAAAAAAGGGCAAAGTCTCTGACATCAGTTGGCAGTCCAAGCTTCACAATGGAAACTCAGTGAAAACAAGAGGTACCACAATTCCCACAGCTACTGCCACAGAATGTTCCTTTATTTAACTTGTTTATATTTTATCACAATATATATAGGGACAGACATTGCATCTAATTTTCATTAGCAAGTCCAATATTGGTCTGTGTTTGTATGCTAGATCCAGAACAGAAGCCATATGTCTACCAGGGTGATTCAGATTCCTGAGACCTCAAAAAAAAAAAAAAAAAGGAGCTTGATTTAACAAACAGATGTTTTCTAGGAAATGTCAAAATTATTTTGCTTTGTATGGAAACTGTTTTCATTTTCCACTTCATAAGAAAGTCCATACAACATACAGTATTGTTAAAAAACTGTTCCTGAAACCATTGTAGAATTTGGCAAGCCAAGATATGTGATAATATTTTTAAACATGATTTCCATTAAAGGCTTGAATTTAAAAAACAATCACTGACATTTTTGCAGTCAGTTACAAATGTTTATGTCAACAGCTTTTTTCTCAAAGCTCAGTTTTGAAATAATGTGGTTTTCATTACAATGCATTCTGTGTTCTCATTTCTATTAGTCCCTATCCTAAAGGCCTGATTGATTTTCAGTGTCACTAGGGATGGTAAGAAATTGAGTTCTTGTTGACTTTCTGTCTCTTTTTCTTTCTCTGTCTCTTTTTTTTCTCTTTCTCTCTTTCTTTCTCTCTCTCTTCTCTCTCTCTTTCTTTCTCTCTCTCTCTTTTTCTCTCCTTCCATCCCTCCCTTCCTCTTTTCTTCAGAAAAATAACCCTCTGTCTGATGTCTGTGGGAGCCCAGAGTGCAGAGGGGGATCAAGTAGTACATGAGGTTACTGTTCGAACTCAGAAGCAATAGGGCAAAAGTCTGATTTCCCACCACTGGATCAGACATGGTTATGCCAAACTGGGCAGGCAGCACTGCTGTGAGACCAGTGTAATCAGAGAGGGGCTTTTCCCAGTGCCCCATTTTGAGGCTGTCAGCCCCTCTCTGGAGAGCAGGCACAGGGCAAGCCCCACAGAAGATTCACATTGCACTGAACAGGTCTTATTTTCTGTTGATGCTTCTCTCTGTGCTTTATTTTAATTCTTATGGCCTGCTACTACCTCTGGTATTACCTCACCCCTGTGCTTATCACGGGAAGCAAGTAACTCACTCTGCACACAAAGGCATCTGGGGGTCTTCTCAGCTAGTGCTGCACCCATCTGAACTGCACAGATCCTCCCTCCTTGGAAATCCTCTCAGGATCACCACTGCTGGGGTCTTTTATTAAGTAACCCTTTTGTCCTGAAACCTGTCACATACCTGTCTCCCATTGCTCTCTTACCCAGCACAGGGCTGGCAAAAGCGTTCGTGCTGGCAGTTGATCTCTTTCATTAATCCAGGGGTGTGGGGGCATAAGGCAAAGCTACTTTCTGCAGGACAGAGGAATGGGCCAGTTTGAGGCTGTACATCTGAATGTACAGTATGTGTTACCCCAGCCAGAACAAATTAGGACCAAAAAAAAAAAAAGGGACCAGTAAGGATCTTTCCATTGTTTTTCTCCATTCTTTTCCTTCACACAATGAAATAGATGACTGTAGGGTACATGTGCAGGCTGCTAAACCATTTTGACAGAAAAAAATTCAGGCTTAAAATCTCAAATGAAAGGCAATATTTTATTTCTATCTGCTTCTAACCCTGACAGTAAACATCTGATTGTCATTTTGTGTGAAAACAAAGGCCTTGAAACTAAATAGGGGAAAAAAAGCACTGTTTTTCACATTTTCTTTTCACTACCATTTTACAGCTTGATTCTTTATCTCTGTATTTCACCTTGAAATTTGTAAGTTTACATATTCTAGATTAAAAACTCAGTTGAAGGACAGGGTGGCTGGGATGATCTAAACTTCCAAACTAGCTCATCTCCTTGGCACCAGTGGCTGAGGCCCAGCGTGCTCCTTTGAATATTATTATTTAGCACATTAGCTTTGCCATCATGGTGTGTATCTCCTTTTGAAAAGGTGAAAAGAGAGTCAAGAGCCTTTCTCTCCAGTGCCAGTTCTAATGTACACACTTACATGTCTCTACATCTACATGTCTTTGCAACTAGATTTTGGTAGTAAGGAATTTGTGCAGAGAAAATCACTCCAAATGGCTCATTTTAACAACCCTGTCAATGCAGCACCCTGCTGTGAGGGGGTAAGGGAAGTCTTACCTTCGAGCTACACTTGTAGAGCGGGTGGCTGATGGAGTCAACATAGTGATGCCTCATACAGCGGCTGGGGTCGGGGTCGATCATGAAGGAACTGTCTGTTTTACTGTCTGCATCTCCCATCATTGCCAGGAGTGAAAGCATGGAAATCGAAGCCGCAAGTACGTGATTTCCCATTGTCGAGGAACTTCTCGCTGATAACAGCAGAGGGAGGCAGAGCATTAAAAAAACTCCAAATACTGGAAGCCAGTTCCTTTCCAGGATGGTGAAAAGTCTGGTTTAAGTGTCTTAGCTGTCATTCTTCTTCTCAAGTTGGAGTTTGCTGAAATTGTAATCCGTCAAAGAATCTCCTTCATAGCTGGAATAAAAACAACATCAATCACAATCCTGACCAAAAAGACCTCTGAATTAAAACATATAAATAATACAAAGGCACACAGGATTTTTGCTAGCCAAAATACATGCTCTAAGTGAGCATCATTCCCACAGTAGGCAAGTATATGGCATTAGGGAAAACATGTTAAGGCCCTGTTACCTTAAGCATTGCTCTAACATTTCACCGGGGAGAACCTTTTGACTTTTAACAGCACAAGTGGTGTAATGCTAATCTTTTTCACTGGGTGATATCCCTAATGGGTACCCCTCAAAACTGGTGATTTGGATCAACATCTGAGATTTCTGCAAATTGAAAGAACTATGTATCCACTCAAGTCATCCAAGGGGGCAAAGTTAGGGTGCCTCCTGCATTACAGATGGAGATTTCTTTCCTAGGTAACGCATGGGAAGGATGAAGGCAGATTGACCTCTGGCCTTAGGGCCTGTATGTAGGCCTCCTGCAAGGACAAAGGAACCCCCAGGATGGAGGGATGCTGAGGGTCTGAGTCCATACATGAGCAAAGTGTTCCCCAGGAATCTTGCTGAGCACTGACCTGCACTGCGTGGAGCACTACTTACGTCTCTGGCTGCCCTGCCCTCCTGACTATCAAACTCAGACACGTGCAGGTGGGCATGCCTTACTTGGTTTCTCATCAGGCTGCACTCGCTCAGTGTCAGTCTTTTCCCCCTTAATTAAATAGCAGCATCTGAAAAATACACTATATTCCATAATATCCAAATATTATGGATTCCATAATATCCAGCTGCCACTTGGGAAAAAAAAAAAACAACATATGCAGGTGGAGTCACATGTATATCCACCCAGACATCCGGATTTTTGGTGCATGTTGGAAACCAGGAGATCCCCCAGAAAACAGGCACAGGACAGCCCCTGAAATGCTGCCTGGAGCTCTGTGCCAGCAGGGAAATGGGGGGTATCTGCTGCATCTGCTTCATCACAGCCCCTTGATCCTTCTCACAAAGCCTGTAATCTCAAATGAGTGGTTTAATTTCTTTTTCTAAAAACAGCCGTAGCTTGAAAAAGCTCTGAATTATTCACCTAAATACAACCTGATGACGCGAAGGATAGTCATAACTAAACTTAAAAGCATGAGAACTTTCTGAAGAAACTTACGATAGAACAGTTCCCTAGTCACAGAGAACTGCTTCCCCAGAGCCTCTTGCCTATTTAAGAGCTGATGTGTGCCTTTATTGCCTTATACAAGCCTCTTTCCAAACTGTTTTCTGGTTTGCTGGCAATACTCTAAACCAACTGATACTCATCTCCCAAACAGCCTGAAATTACAAGGCCTCCCCACCAGAGTGCTTGATGATTTGTGTACTGCTTTATAGCTTGCTCAAACACTGTTGTGAGAGGCGTGCATAGCAGTGAGAAACACTTCAAGAGTTCATCCAAGCTGGGAGTCAGGACTTGTCGGGCTGAAGTGACAGCCTGGTATATTTTCCTCAAGCAAATGTTTTTCAATGTATATGGCATTAAAAAAATGCTATGTCTTTGCAGTATAAGGAGCTTAAAAAACACTAACACTGAGGATCTTGCATACATTTATGCACAGTCTCATGCATGTCCGTAAATATCTCTCCAAACGTTTTAGGCGGGTAAGAAAAATCTCTTGGTCATGGGAACAGGGACTTCTTCCCAGAACTGAACTGTTACTACTCTGGTTCATGCAGATGATGCCCAAGCGTTAGCTAACAGGAGGAGTGATGCACTTTTATTTTTTTATATTTAACCTTTTACCTACATTCCTATTCTTCTTTAGAAAGAGGCTGACCAAAACATGCTGCTTGGCAAGGTCTCTCTCCAACATAGTTAATCAGTATTACACACCCAGTAATTCTTTCTCTGTCCAAATAAATTTGCTTGATATTGGACAGTCTCAGCTCATGTAATAATATGTCTAGGGATCCCCATTTCCCACTCTCTCCGTCCCACTGTTAATTTTGTGCTTCTATATCTTTCTATGGTTCTGATCAGTATGATTTAATACAGTGAGAGAAATCCGGAGTCCTGGCTCGATTTTCAAAGGCTTATCTCTCTAGTTTTCTTCAGGAAATAATTGAATGACATAGAGTCTGCCTCATGAAAACACTTTGAAAAAGCTGGAAAGAAGTGGGGAAAAATGTGAGAAAAGGAAGATGTCTGTACCTTCTTCAGGGTAAGCACAGCACAACACAAAAAGTATTAACACTTTCACAATCTTTTAAAATTTCCCCAGTACCTCCCTGACAAAGAAATGTAGTGGGGTTTAGCAACAAAACTTTGAAAGAAGAAAAAAGTACTATTATCACATATTTGTTAGTAAAAAGAGAGACCATAAAAAGATGTAAATTGGACCCATATTTTGTAAAGAATCTGTGTACAGTTGTTGACAGACATACTGCCAAAGTGCATGTGTAGGTATTGGAAGCAGGACTGCAGACAACACCGGGCTGTTTGCACATGCCAGTATCTCTTAACATACATATATAAAGTATACAAATACATTTTTCAAGTACATAAGCCATGTATAACTGAGATACATGGGAAAAATGTCTCACAGGGACATTTAAACATATAGAAGTTTGCATGTATATTTTCGATTGTGCAAAAAAGTCTAAGTATCTTCACTCGGATACATCACTTTGATGAAGTATGCTGACATGACATTTGTATCTTCCATTTCCAGCTGATACTGTACAATGACATTTCCCTTTAACATTCTGTTGTTTGGGCTTGGGTTTTGTCTTTTGGGGGGTTTCTTTTTTTTTTTTTTTTTGTTGTTGTTTGTTCTAAACAAGGTTGTATTCTTTTTGAAATGCTGTCTGAAATTATAAAATTCTAAACAGTAGACAGTATCGAGTCATATATGTAGCTTCCAGTTTATTCTTCTGTCTAAAACCAGAAGCAAAAACACCTGTAATCATTAATCACTATAGCTATACTTATAACATTTTGTTTCATTTGAAAAATACATTTTTAAATAAAAATCAACAATAAAAATCAACATAGAACTTTTTTCTTTTATTTGAGCTGGTTTTCCCTTAATTTCTTTTCATGTGAAAAACTAGCAAACAGCTCATTTCCCAGGCTAACAAAAAGGAAGCTAAAATGCTTCCTCTTTACAACATCCATTAAAGAAAAAGATGCAAAGGTGACTTCATGTACTCAGGCTGAAAATTGGCTACAGAAATATTTGGCCTAACTGTGGATGAAAGCCACTACTTTCTGTTTTTTCATAATTCACTGATATGGGCATTACATGTTGTCAGTAATAGGCTTATAGTGTCTTTTCCATATAACTAGTTTTCAGGATTTCATAAAGACATAACATGCTAAAAGCTGTTACAGCTGTTACCTGAAACTGCTACAGCTGTTCCCCAAGAACTTCAGTGAAAGATAGAAGACATCTCAGAGAAAGACCACATGAACATACAATCCAAGACTGTATTACACATGAACATAGGGGTAGAATTAGGGTTATTTTTCCAACTTCATGTTGTTATTAACTGCTTTTGAATGTTGAAATAAAGATTTTTTTTTAATAGTCTTAATACCATTTAGAGAGTGGTGAAGGTTAAGATTTTGTTTTGCTTTAAGGACAGAAGAAAATTCCATCATCTGGAATTATTTAGCCAGTCACTTTGTGAGAACATAAACAGAAATTCCCTTTTTGCTATGTATCTTGGAAAAAATAAAGAGCTGAGCAATTCTCCAAAGGTCTATTGGATCTGTACCGCTTTTACCCTGGAAGGTAGGAAGGGAGCAATGGAAAAGCTCATTTATAGTGTATTTCTACTTAGCTGTTCCCCGCTCCTGAGCCCCCTGAATTAGGCATGCACGTATGTTCAGCTTGGCCTCCATTTGATGTGCATTTTGTCTGCTTGAGACTCCTGCTTGACAATGAGGGTACAATTCAAGTCACTCACTGCCTTTTATGTTTTGGAGGCTGCCAAAATGCCATTGGAGCAGCAGTGTGTATATATAACTAAGCCTGGCCTTGCACGCTGTGCATATTTAGTAAACACAATTACTTGGATCCTACCATGTGGTTCCCTCATTCTGAATTTGTTATGTAAACAGAAGAGTTACAAGACTACTCAGTTTCTCCAAACTCCAGCCCTAGAAAAGTGTTACTAACCATGTATGTGTATACATATGTGTATGTGTGTGTAGTTTGGAGCTGCTGTTTGGAGAAAAAAGCCACAAAGATCTTCATGAGACCAAACCAGATTTCTGAAGAACTTTACCCAGCCTGGAAAAGTTTAGGCCAGAAAGATGAGGGTGTGGGGGTTTTGTGCTCCAAGATCTGGACTGAAGTGGAAGTGACTGTTGGGCAAACTACACTGTCAGGTTATACCAGGGTTTGTTCTGCAGGATTATACTCTCCATGAGGAGGGCCATGAAAGGGATGGGGATGGGAAGGCAAGGAGGAACAATCTTCCTCTGGGCATGGGGTAGTGCTGTCATGTCCCCACTGATGGGGATTTCTGAATAATGGATCTGTGCTTTCAAGGTGCTTGAGGAACCATTGTTTCTGCTCCTGCAATAAGTTGCCAAGACCTCAGCTGGCCTGTCAGCTGGGGGGCCCCTAGAGCTATTCCATGTTCCATCAGAGCTACCAGATGTCAGCAGCAGCTGGACTGCACTATTGCCTGGGCTACCCTTGTGAAGGGGTACCTGTGTCCCAAAGCCATGCATTGTTCTTTATATCTGGAGCTCAAATCTTGCTCTAAAGACACATCTGTGCTGGCACATTAAACCCCCTTGTAGTGGCTCTTCAGCCCTGCAGCCACATGGCATGGAGAGGTCTGTTCTCAAACCTCCTCCAGCCTCCACAGTACTCAGAAGTCTTTGAGCCCCCACAACCACCTGCACCATGCCTGGAAACCTATTGAGAAATACTGTGTGCTATGGGACAAAATTATACGAGTGACTTAGCAATTTAAGAGAACAGTTTATCTGGTAGGAGAGACCACCTACGATGCTATGCCTGATCCTGTTGAAAACTTAGAGGCTGTATTTTAGCTCCATAAATAAATGTAGCTCTCTTCTCATGTAGTTATTTTACTGTGGTCTTCTCTGTTCCAGCAGTGAAGTGGCTGGCATCCTGTACATGTATCAAAATCCTCTCTCTGCTCTGCCCCTGACTTTCAAAACACCTGACAAAGTCACTGACCAGCCATGTGGTAACTGTGAAGCAGCAGGTGAACACAGGGAACTCTGGTTGTTTGTGAAATGTCTCCATGCAGCATTTGAGCAGGTTCCTTCCCCTCCCAAGACAGGGCAAATACCAAACTAAATATTTTGAGTGAGATCCTTATAGGTGTAAGTAACTGAAAAGCCTGCCCAAGGCCTCATTGTGCCAAATGAGCGTTTGCCCTGCTGACACCCAGCTGTGTTGAAGCTTGTCCCCTCTGACACCAAGGGGAATGTTCTCACCCATTGTACAGGTGCTTCATCTCCCCATTGCACAGTAGGTTGCAGGGTAGCGTTCACCTGCATGAAAGGTACACAAATAACACACACTCCTGATGCAAGCTGGCAACAGCAGGTGGGCAAGAGGAGAGGGGAAGGAAAAAAGCAGTAGAAAGGAAAACAGGCTCAAAAGAAGGGACTCAAGCCTCTTCACCTTGTGTCTACAGGAGGGGAGCACATCTTCTGGTCCTACCGAGGCTGTGCTATCCTACTGCCTGCCAGCCAGCAGCTGCGGAGTGTTGCCCCATAAAAACCAAGAAGATAAAATAGACACTACCTCTGAGCAGTCAGAAATGTCAAACACGCTGATGGTATTTGAAAGAAACTCTTGTACATCATTTCTCGCTGTGAAGCTTCGCTAGTCTTTTAGTTTTTCAGGAGATGAATATCTGTAACTGCAAGCAGACTGAAAAAACAGAAAGACCATCGTATTTGAAGCATAAAAAATAACATAGTAATTGCAGCAAATGTAATGGAAGAACACGCTGCTGCAAGCAGCCTGGGAGCATGAGCAGGAATGGGATGAGCACGCATGGGACTGGTTCCCTGGGCTTTGATGGGGTGACTTGTGCAAGGCTCTCTTAAGTGTTTACTCAGCAGGGACCCGATGCATGAGGTGGAACAAATTAAGCTGAACAGCACTTGAGCTGGCTGAGTTTCCCTCTCCTTTTGAAGTTTCCAAGAACATTTCCAGTCCTTCAGGTAGCTAGGAGAGGGGGAGCTAACAGCGCCTTCCTGCTCGGTGGTTGAAATAACAAACTCTAGTGGGTACTGCAAGCTGGCGCCCTGCCAGCAGACAGGGCAACATGGAGAAAAGGTTTTTAATATACTTGCAAAGAATAACTACTGGCGGACAAAAGAGCGCTTGTATTTTTGTTCTTTCCTTTTCCTGCTTCCAGGAAACTTTAAATAGATTGATTAAGGGCATGCATGGGATCCCTCTCTAATGAGCTAGTAGAGCCATTTAATGGCGAGGTGATGCCAGCCTTAGGTTCTTTCTTTATTCTTGTGTCTCGCCGAATATCAGAATAGTCATGGTCTTGAGTCTGAGACAGGAATTAAGAGGAATACAGTTTTCCACTTGTTCATCCAGAGAGTGTCGGATGGGATCACTCCTCACTGAAGCACCAGGTGCAGAGCTGAGCTAAGTAAGGTTGACCATCCCTCTCCGGAGGCAAACCAGCAAAGATGGTAGCTGGGTAAAGTGCAAATACTCCCAGCAAAGCATTAGCTATAGGATTTGCTCCAGTAATTACCTCTGCTTTAGTCTTATGACCCAACATGAGGCAAAATGACTCTTGGCCAAATTACAAGTCGCTGAGAGGCCTAGGGCATTCAGGCATGTCCTCTACCTGTTGGAGTGTGTTACAAGCAGGTGGGCAGTTTTTATTCTGTCTTTTGCATATTTTCTAGAGAATGCAAGGGACTGTAGTCATCAGTAGATGCAGCAATAGGAATGGGTTTCTTATTCTTTAAAACTAAGCAAAGACATCCCTGCCACTGGCACCAGCAGACAGTGCTATGCATGCTGGAGATAGCACATCATTGAAGGGCATGTTCCCTCTTTCCTGACCCAAGGGGCAAAATCCTTTCTTCTTTTATACACAGGCAAAATTCAGACCACAATCCATATACCTCAGCCTCTGATAATTAGGGAACCTAAATATTTGGCTCATGGTAACAATTTAATGTCTTCTAACAAGGGAAGCAGCATTCTCCTAGGTCCCACTCTCTTTGAGCGTGCTGTTATGACAGTAATGCAATTGTCACTGCCATGGTATGCTTAACCTTTGCCAAATCAGAGCTGAGGCATTAACTCAGATCCTCAATTCACATGTCTTAAAGGGCAACATAACCTGTGCTGCCTCCACACTGCCAGACCGACAGTTTGCAGCTCAGTAATAATAAGCACATAAATGTGACAAGTGTAAGCTGTAACAATGATTGATGCAAGTAGAAAAATAAAAAAGAGAAGCTGAAAATTGGTGATGCAGTGGAATTCCTAGGACCAGTGTCTCCATGGCACCAGCAGCCTGCTACCCGGACACCAGAAGAAAGGCTACACTTCTCTATGCTAGAAAGGAACTCCATGCCATGCAATGAAATTCCAGCAAACAGGACAAGGACTAATGGTGTCTGGAAGTGGTAGTGCCACAGCTACCCAGATAATAGTCTGAATTAGATTATGTGAAAAAAGGAGGAATATATAGACAGCCAGCTGCTCAAAGGCTTACTACAACCTTGCTTTTATTGTTCTGCTAAGTTAGAGGTGGGGCATCAGAGGGATTCCTAACATACCACTACTGAGAAATTTTAATATGTTCCCCTCTGACACATATAAAAAGGAAATAACAGCTGATCATAGTCAGCGGACACTGAAGCATATCTTCATATGCATGGGCAGAAGTGTGAGCAGAGTAGGGTACTCTTGACCAGGCAGACTCAGGCACCCAAGCTAACCTGACCGAATTAAACCTTTCTTCTGCCATTGAACCAAGTTTCAGCGAAAGGGCTGTCGAGCAGGAAGCAAGACAGCAGAAAAAAAAAAGCAATCTGAGCATGGCTACTCACCCCATCCCGAGATACAGGACGTGGAGAAGGGCAGGGGAGCTGAGAGGCTGCACATTTAACACTGATGAAAAGAAACACATGTTTACACAACTGACAATGATCCGGTGGAACAAGATATCACAGAGGGCAAAAGTTTAGCTGGGCTCAGCAAAAGGACCTGTTATGTATGGGAGGGTTACAGTTGCAAGGGTTTTATTTTTAAAGTTTCTGGAAAGGATATAAACTCTTAGGACTCTGAGAGTTCAATTGATAGGGTTAACGAAAAATCCTTCACCATAGCAAGTTACCCTGTAGCTGCCTGCCACAGGGTCTCTAGGTCTGTCTTTGATGTGGCCACTTCCAGCCACACTCAAGAGGTGGATTGTTCAAATAACATGGGACTGTGCACAGTCTCATGTAGCAAAACTTCTCTAAAACTCATAGAGACAACTCTCTCCTTACACTCATTTGAGGCAGAGGAATTTCTAGTATTTGTAATACAACTATCTAGTATTTGTAATTGTAATGACAAGAGTAGTGTTTGGGGAAAAAAAAAAAAAGAGTGGTTTTTTTTCTCTTTTTTTTTTTTTTTTTTTTACAGTTAAACAAACAACCCACCAGGCTTGTTGCAAAAACAAAAGTCTCAGTGGCTTCATGCAAGTTTTGCACCACAGATAGTCAACTCACTTCGAGGTCCAAGAACAACCTTGAGCATTTCCTAGTGCATCTGAGAGCAGCCAGGCCAGGAAGGGGACACAGTTGGTCCCAGGGAAAATGAAGCTGATTCCAGGAAGAGTCCCTGCCAAATGAGGCAACAAAGGCATCAATACAAGCCCCTAAGGAGCTAGCTCTCTTTCCTCCCACCAGGGCAAAAAAGACTGCTATCATGGCGACTCAAGCAAGCAAAATGCTGTCACAAGCCTCAATGGCACGTGAGAGGTTATTCTGTTGGGACAGATGGCTTTTGTGGAGATCAGCCATACATAGGAAGCTACCTGGAGTATTGCTACTGTAAACTGTACCCATTCTACCTGGAACAAGTATCCCACTCTGCAAGGGCAAATCATCAGCATACATGCATCTGATCAAAACCAGGTGCTGTACAAACCCAGGAAACCTACATGGGATACCTTCAGGTAAAGATCTGAGCTTTTAAGTAATCAGCAGCAGCCCCTAATTATACCACTTCACTAAATCAAATTGCATTTTATTTTATGTACTTGAAATATCCATTGCTTCCATATTTGCTCTTAAATGGAAAATCTTAAAACATCTTCTTATAATATTAGTATTGCAAATAATATTTAATTAATCCAGCAAGAGCATGTCTATATAAGTCACATTAGGAACCCCTTATTCAAGCTAGCAGCGACTCACCAAATAAATAGTTCTATTTAGGCTGAGGGAATTATTCATGTGTGTAACTGCTCACAGATATGAGTAAGGTCCTACAGCCTGAGCAAAAGTGAACATCATTAGTAATTCAAAGGAGAAGGAGGGAAGGAAAGGAGGAATGAGGGAAGGAAGGAAGGAAGGAGAAAGAAGAAAAAAAGAGAAAGAACGAAAGGAAGGAAAATAGAGAGAGAGAAAGAGAAAGAAAGAGAGAAAGAAAAGAAAGAAAAAAAGAGAAAGAACGAAAGGAAGGAAAATAGAGAGAGAGAAAGAGAAAGAAAGAGAGAAAGAAAAGAAAGAAAGAAAGAAAGAAAGAAAGAAAGAAAGAAAGAAAGAAAGAAAGAAAGAAAGAAAGAAAGAAAGAAAGAAAGAAAGAAAGAAAGAAAGAAAGAAAGAAAGAAAGAAAGAAAGAAAGAAAGAAAGAAAGAAAGAAAGAAAGAAAGAAAGAAAGAAAGAAAGAAAGAAAGAAAGAAAGAAAGAAAGAAAGAAAGAAAGAAAGAAAAAGAAAGAAAGAAAGAAGAAAGAAAGGGAAGAAAGGGAAGAAAGAAAGAAAAAATGAATGAAAGAAAGAAATACAATCCCAAAATGTCCCAACTGTTCTTTTGAGGAGGGACAAATAACAGCACTGTGCTTATTATGTCCACATTTATTGACCCCATCAGGCAGCTGGGTTGCTTCTATCAGAAAATAGCTTTGCAGTAAGGAGCTGATTTGAAGCAAACCATTGTCAGTTTTAAATAATCATTTGCCTGTCCGTTTCTAATATGCAAAGTTCTCACCACTGGGTGAGCAACTCTAACAGCCACTGGGACAATTACAAAGCTTTAGGAACTGTTAGTAACACTTAGCATACAGGAGGGTTGTTTTTTTTTTGTGCTGCAGAAACCCTAACAAGTTATTTGTCATGCCATCTGTCCCAGGCAGAAATAAATAAGATGTGTTATGGGGAGGCTATGGGAGAAATTTTAATGAACTTGAGGGGTAGGATAAGAAATCTGCCTGACAGTCCCACAAGAGTCAGAACACACACACTGTCTTGCAAATGCAGATTAGCCACAAGAAAAATTACTGCCCCCTCCCCCCCACCCTGTACTCTGTGTGAGCCTGCCTTACTGACACTAAAAGTTAGTTAACATCGAACTGAGATTAGTCTTCACATGGTTCATCTTTGTTACTCTTCTTTTATTTTTTTGCTGCTGGACCTATTCATTTGAACTCTTATAGGATGAATTCACTCACCTGAATCCTAGCAGGGAAACAGGGCTTTTGTCTTCATCAGGCTCTCTCAGGGTAGTGTCCGTTCCTGTGACTTGCAGTTACACTACACTTTATCACTGGGCTCAAACCAGGTAAACTCTTCTGTTATCCCAAAGACAGAGAGAACAGTTACGCTCGTGCCTCTGATGTTGATACACAGTGAAATATCTGCCAGCAAATGAGGAGAGTCTCCCTCTCTCCTTCAGTAGGCGGTCTGGGGTCCTGCAGCATCCTCCTGTGTCAGCTACCGACTGCACAGCCACATTGCATTACAATTTGCACTGACAAGAGTCGGCTTCCTACTAAATATACCCCTCGGCATTACAGCAAAGGCAAACACTGTGGCTTTCCTCATTTTTCAGCCAACCAACAGTGTACGTTAAATCTGTCCTGATCCGTAACCAGTGGTGTCCAGTCCATAGGAAAGGTTTCCAGAAGTTTGGATAAATAATAATGTGCAAATTAAGAGTGCTCTTGCAAAGCATGACACACAAAGCTAGAAATAAATATTGCCTGTTGTTTCAAATTATTCTAAGCACTCTGGCAGATGACTGGCAAGAGAACAGCATGCATAAATAGTGATAAAAGTAAACAGTCCAGCTTTAAACTAGCAGGCTTGACTGTGGTCACAGAGCCCTATTGTAATGGGACAAAGACGGTGCTGGCAATATCGTCGCTCTCTCGAATTCAGAGCAGAGTCCAGCATGTCTATTCACTCCAAAGCCATACAGCTAAGACCAGCTCAGACCTGCAGACGTGATCGCAGCATGCTCATGACAATAGACGTTTAACCAAGTTACTCAGAAGGACACCAGACTACTTATTTGACTGCATACAGTCATTCTTCAGTCAGGAGAGATAAAGATACAATTCCATATCAGCACATTTTAGTTTTAAAAATGGTACAAGGAGTGCATGCATTTGTCAGATAAGGAGATTGAGAGCTCATTTTAAGTCCCTGTAGTACTTAAAACCTGGAGGAATCTATTTGTGTGCTTACCTTTGGAAAATGCACTCCTCCTTCTTCCCCTCAAAATCTTCGGAGAGCTAAAAAGACGTCCTGTTACTTCCAAATGCTTTTGTTCTTCTGTCCCTCTGTCACATGGCTTGCCTTTTATATTTGCAACACACAAAAGTTAGGGCTGTTGTTTAAGAGAGAGAGAGAGAGAGGGAGGGAATGTCAAATGGAAAAGTGCCATTGCAGTCATATATCAATCAGGGCAGCAGCAGCAGCAGCTCGCTGGCAAATGGGAATTCCACAGAAATGTGAAGCTCTTGTTATCTGAGAAATTGCAAAACACCACCAGCCAAGCTCCCCTCTGCAGGGACTTCTTATTATTGGCAAGCCAGGAAATAGAAGGAAATGTAGGTGCTTTTTTTGTTGTTGTTATTGTTTTGGATATGGGGATATGTGTGCTGCAGCATGTGTAAGCCAGTTGAATATAAATCCTGAATCAACTTCCTTCTTAAACAAATGCACTGTGTGCAAGATAAAGCAAACCACTGAGAAGCAAGGTAACAGAGCTAAGTGAAGAATCTGAATGTAACAATTTAAAAAAAATTATATCCGCTGCACTTGGAAAATATCCATTGAGAAACTACCTTTTCCTTGGTTTGCTCACTAAGCTCCTTTTTTCCTGGCAGGTTTTTCTTAACATTTTTCTGACTGCAATTGATCTCAGATACCCTTAATTCAAGCAGTGCTGCTTTACTACAATTGGTCACCTAAATCACCCCTGGCTCTCCAGTTGGGTAGGCAGACAAGCATTTTCTGTGTAAATACTTGTCTGCAAATATGCAATTCTGGTGCTTCAGATAACCTGCCCTGAAATGCTAAAGTTTCTCTCAAATAAATTCAAAAGTTTGCTCACAGAAGCAAACATCATCTTTCTGCTTTACTCACCTTCCTCTGAAGAATGCCGAGTTTGAAAATTGTTATTATTCAAACCTTTTATATAAATACTGTGGGTTTATGCAAATAAAAATAAAAACAAACCGAGGGGCTGAAAGCAGACTCCATCCACTCAAAAATCCCACTTATAACAAGCACATTACAGCTCTGGATGCACCAAATGCTCTTCTCATCTCCACATTTCCCTTTGCAGTGCCCCGTAGCTGTCCTGTGGCATCATGGGAAACACAGACCTTATCTGCTTAATTAAAAAATAGGCAACATAGCTGGTCATTCACAAGCTGGATCTGTTCAGAGGCACTGTCCAGCAGATGGACAGGGTCCTGTGTCAATTGCATTTGAACTCTAAAGGAAAGTTGGTATTTGATGGATGATGTTATTAGCTAAATGTCTTATGTGGTATAAGATCAAAGAACAGATGGAAATTATGCCTTAAAAATAGAATAATCTAAAAGGGGAATGGCTAGTAGATGATTAAGCATCATGGAAACAATAAGGGAGACGTTCTTTGGCTTGCTTTGCTGCAGAGCCAGGGTTGGTGGTGGGATAAACAAATGATTCACTTAGGACCCAGATTCTCAGGATGTGAGTTTTGACAAATATTTTCCCCCTCATATTCAGTGTTTATACTGTTTTGCCTCTTAAGTCAATCCTGGATTTCTCTCACCAACCATATGTATATCCCCTCTCTGCTTCCCTTGAAGATGCTACTACAGCCACCCAGGGTGGATTATGGCAGAGCTCACCAGCATCCTTGCCTTGCTGTAGCTGCAAGCTGAAATGTCTGGCACTACAGTTCCCTTAAACAGACAGACTACACACAGCAATGTTTTTTAATTTAGGAAACACCATCTTTTAAAATTGAAGCTATCGGCCCTTTGCTGATTATACTACCAGGTTGTCTCTCTTTTCCATGGGCAAGAGAGTGGCTCACATATTCTAGTTGCTTTCACTAAAGGCTTGCCATGTGCAAGAGACAAAGGCCTGGCTAAGTAGCTCCTGGATTATCCAGGAACCAGTAGATATCCTACTCATGGTCCTTACTGAAAATGATGCTTAAGTTTTTTACTGGTGCAGCTTAGGTTTCTTATTGTTGTGTTATCTACAGGTGGCAATATCTGTACTAATTGTTTGCTGGGTGCTAAGCATACTTTAAATAACACTTACCAATTGTACCTCAAACTGTGGTATTTTTGAGAAGTAATGCTCAGCAGTTTGCTGCCACAGCTACAGATTCTTAATAGAGGAAAATCTGCAGATATTAGACTAAAAATAAAAAATTTTAAAAAATGGCTTTCAATTTTGTATCTTCAGCTTCAAAGACATGTTTAGCAGAAAGTGGAACTTAGTTGGAAGTTAATTGACCTCACAGGCTGGTGAGTTATAAAGTGACACTCTTCTTTGTGGTCTTCTGAATGAACTTACACATTATCACAAGCACAAGAGGAGAAACATCAAATGCAGCCTGCAGCCACCTCAAGAACACTATGGCCCATAACTTTTTCATAGCTGTTCATAGATCTTTAGGCTCTCTCAACCACTATGACTTAATCCCACCCATAAACCCAGTCATTTTAAAGAAACAAATAAAAGTGGAAAGCACAGGAGCTCAGAGCTCAGTTTTCAAAGACAATTAGACATCTGAGGTGACCCCAGATATTAGATAAGGTTTCCAGAAGACCTAAGGTATCCTACTCCCATCAGATCTGATCTGAGTTCCCTTCAGAAGAAGTTTATCTCACTTAACAGTAGTTGCCTGAAAGCTAAGTTTAGGATTTCCCAGCAGCAAATTGACGTTTCCATCCCAAATTATCTTGAGTTCAGACCAGTTTCAGGTCAGCATCAATAATAGTTTTTCTCTCTGTGAAAAACCAGATATTCTGCTGACTCAGCTGGACAAAATATCTATTTTTTTAAATAGATAAAATTAGGTGAGACAAATCCATCCCTCAATGACTCAGGCTGTTTTTTAAGAGGTGAAGAACTCTATGCATCCACCTCTTCATGGAGTTCTACCAACCTGCCTAGTTCCATCCTCATGAAATGCATTGCAGACATGAAACTCTTATTTCCTGGTTTCCTTATTCCACCACTGTATGACCTACAAAACTCATGTTTGTCCTCAGAAAAGCATTGTACTACCATCACCTGCAATTCAGTGGGACCAAATTGTTTGCCTCATTGTCATCATCATACACCCTGTTGCTCCCTCAAAGGAGCAGGATTTCACCTCCATCACGTGCATGTTGTGAAATGCATTCAGACTTCTGCAGCAAAATTAAGCTTCTGTTTTCATCTGCAGGTTTTTCCAGTGCTGCCATTTTTTAGTTTTCCCCAGGCAATTTTGACATTCTGAGACAGTGAGTAACAGACCTCCATGCCATCAAATGTACTGTCAGAAGAGGCATTACCTGGTATCTGTGCTGGTTGTGTCGACGAAGATCACAAATGGAGTATGCATGCAAAGATAATTCTTAAGCATAGATATATGCTCATGCACAGAAAATAACATGCACGCTATTCTTGTCAGCAGTTAGAGGGAGTAGGATTTATAAAAATGCAGTTCAGGGAAGGATGATCCTTTGTGCCATTACTGAATTGTTAAAGGGTGGTTTGTATTTGGGGCTTGGTTATTGGTGTTCTTTCTGTAGTTGGGAATGTAGAAGGAACTGAAAGTGCAATGATGGTCCACAGTAATGAGCATCATACTTTGTGCAGACAAGAGGTACCCATAATTCTTAGAGGAATTATTTTCTATCACAAAAGTCTGTTTCAACACTCAATGCTTTTCATTTCTTCTTTCTCCCCATTGTGTGATATCTCAGATTCATTTTACAAGGATATTTTATGCTTAAACACATATATTCTTCTGTGACTTAGATGGGCTGCTTCTTTCAATGTTTATATATATCCATGAATGTGTGTTGTTAAGACACAGTATCTGGAAATGTTTATTCAGTGCCTTACACATGCACCTATATTACAGCAAGACTCCCTTCATCTTGGGAATAAGATGGAGAAGGCAGTGAAAATTTGGTCTAAATTATTTACTTATTCATTTTACGACAAAAGTCAAAAAGACATCTTGCCTGTGGACTACACTCTAGACTTCAGATTGACTTGAAAATGTGGATGCAGGAGGACCAGAAGGTGGTGTCCCCCTGGCTCCTTCAGCAAGAAGGAATAGTCGGTCAGGTCGGGCTCCCCTGAGGTGTGCTGCTTACAAGGAATAAATGACATTGGAGTATCGATGCTTAAAAAAGCAAGCTGAAGAGCTTGGAAAGGAAAACAATATACCAATGAGAGATCTTGGACAAACAGTGGCTTGAACATGTCTGTGGGAGAGAGACAGGTGGCAGTCAGGCAGAGGAAGGTTAGCACTGACATCAGGGCAGACAGACAAAAAGGCAACTCAATCCTATGAGAAAATCATAAATAAAAGAGTAAAGATGTCCTTTTTTCTACCTTCAGACTGCTGGTAGGTAGAGTCTCTTTCTCACAAAGGAGACTGTGGCCACCATGATCCCTGTTCTCATCACCTTTGGAGTGACTGGCTGCACCTCTCTGGTGTCCTTTGCCACTAATACCCAATGGAGAAAAAAGAAAACTACTGTGTTTCTCTGAATCTCACCAATTTGTATCAGCAGTTCTGCAGACACTTGTGAGATTTATCTGCCCTTCCTGAAGCTGAATACATCAGTCCTAGCTAGGATCCTTTTATTGTCAGTAAAAACCACAAATAGGTACTGCCTGAAGGGATGGAATTGCCTTTTGACAGTATCTATTTATCTCTATTAATAAGAAAGGGAGCCAAGAGTGAGTAGTTTAGATTTAGTCATCCAGATGTTGAATGACTTGGTTAGGGCAGATGAATTCCACCTTTATGGTTGTTTCAAATTATTTTACAAACATATGTGGTAGATACATAACATAACAGCTATCTATAGTTGTAAGGAGGTCAATGCTACAGATCTTGCTTTTTTGCAAAGCTTCAGGGACAGTTTTGTGTCAAACTGTGGGATAATGACACTTATGTGCAGTATGCAATTTGCAGTGTATTTATTCCACCTGATAGAGGTAGAAAGAGTCTCTCTATGAACACTTGTAATCTGTCAAATGTTTATCTGCATATCAAAGAACAGTTATGATGTGTTCTACAGGATCCCCAAACCACATCTAGAAGCGGTCTGTATTAACTCCAGTCTCTTGTATGAATGACTTACAATCATGCCCTCCAGGTTTCCAACAAGGAGTTTGGGACCTTGGGATATAGGTTACATGTAGTGTCTCTGGCAATTTCTCCCATGTTTCTCCAGCATTAGCATCTCCTCCTCCCCATGTGGGTGACGTATGGCGCACCTTGGGTACCAGTGTTGGACTCTACCCCACCATGCCAAACGACAAACAATAACGTTTCTGCTGTTTCCTGTCCACCATATTCCTGAAGAGGTCGGAATTTGTCAGAAAGTCCTAGACAGCATCCAGTGCCACAACTGGACTCTGTGCCACTGTTTTTTCTGAGTACAAACTGAGGTTAATGTGTCTAAATGTGGTGTAAAGTAGCTTCCCTGAGCATGGGTCAGATCCTGAGGGCTTCCTTGTAGCTTGTATATCTGTGAGGGTCAAATATAGCTTCATTTCCAGGATGGTTTGCATGAGAGAGAGAAAACACTAAGTTGGCAGGAGTATCTTCACTTACCTGAAAAGGGCATCATTGCCTTCTGCAGTATAATATCAGGTTAGGACTGTGATTTGAATAAAATTTTCATGACAAAAACCTTTCCATAAATTCACTTAGAGCTGCCAAAATGACATGGCAAGGTACAACCGGATACTATAATAATGGCAACCTTATTTTATTGCAGTCTCCTACCGATACCCACATGATGTGAATTTCTGGCAGTAAAAATGCAAAAAAACAAAGTGGAGAAGATGTTTTTCTCCACTATTTGCCATGAAAAATTAAAGCAAATTTATGTGTCTACCACTCAGGTTTGTAAGGCCAGTCCCTGTGCAAAACCTGATGTTTAAAAAGGAAACATAAAATGAAAATCAGTCTCAGCTAAATAATTTGGTTTAAAATTGCAGGGGAGTTTGCTGTATGCAAAGTTGCTGAAAAGATATGCTATTTAGAGCAGGAAATTGGTGATTCATAATTGACATTAACTTCAGTTACCCTCCAATGTGCATGCTGTACTTCATGTGAAATTATTGTAAGCAAAGAAAGGCCATTCCCTTGAGCAAGTTCAAGTTAATGTTTAGGAAACCATTTAAGTTATTATTAGGACAAAAGTCATTACAGTGGAATGGTCAGATGCTCAGACTGCACCCTCAGCTACAAAACCTGTGCATTTTAATACCTTTTTGCAGATAGCTCTTCAGACATACGGTCATTTTGGCCAATTCACCAAAATCCCAGCTTCATAAATGTCCCCAGTCGAAACTCCCACTTACCAAACCAAGCCAGAAAAAAGTACTTTTTTCAGCTCTCCTTGTGGGCAGCTTTCTAATTGCCCTGAAATCCATGCTGGTCTCTAGTTTTATACACACACAAGTCCCTTTGAACTCAGATGAACTCCTGAAGCCACAGCAGTTGGTGGGAGCACAGCCACAATGACACGCCTGTACACAGCTGCTTGCGGACCCCAGCTTCTATGCAATCTATGCCTATATTGGCAGATGCCAAAATTGCAGAAGGGAAATTGCAATAATTCAGACTATAGCAAGAGATCCTCAAGGTGGGATCCTCACCTAATGAGAGACAGCAATGATCTGTGGCTTTTGGTGCAACCTGTGACCTTGCACCAAGTGCAGATTTGGTGCCATCACTGCCTGGTCCTTGACAGCTCAGGGCTTTGCCTTCAGTTCTCCACAGCAGAAGGAAAGCTCACTGAATTTCCTTAGAGTATTGCAGTTTATTCAGTCCAAATGAACATATGAACTTAATTATTCCACAATACCATAAGCCTAGAATAGGAATTTAAATAGATCTTATTATGGATTTTGATGTGAGTGAAGTTTTGGCATCTTATGTAAATTTTTATGATATTTTATCCCCCAAAATAAAAGCAAGAACATTTTTCTTATATAGAATATGCCTCGAACTACAAATGTAAATCACAGGCAGATTTCAGGTACAGAAAGAGAGCAAAGACTCATACAGTTACAAATATAAGCACCTTTGAACTTGAGAAAAACACTTTAAATAACGGCTTTATTACTACCTTTACAAAAGAGTGATTTGGATTCCTCTCTACAAAGAGAGAAACTCTGCAGGTCCAATGCTGTGCATGACCAAGGACCCCAAAGGAAATCCAGTCGCTCTCTATAGCTGGTCAAGTTTCTGGGGCTCTGCTGACTGTAGAGGGATGGTCAGGGCACAGAGGGGTGAGAGGTCACAGAAAACCAAGGGGCTCACCGTCCTTCTTGGCCCTAGCTTGGGCTGTGATGAGCAAGCCAAGAGGGACTTTTGGGGTCACAAGAGCATCAGTACACAGCCTCAGGAGCAAAATAAATGAAAAAAAAACATTCTGTAAGACCAGAGGTGGCGAAAGACCTGGCAGAGCTGAAACACACTGGAGCTGAATAGGACAACGGAAGAGGTTATAAACTGTGGTGAATTGAGAGCGAGAATAGTAAGGGTAAGAGAGGTTGCCAGCAAAAAACAGGAGAGGCAGGAGAAAGAGCCATTCCTTGGTGTTTCCAAATAATACTCAAATCTGCTGGGCAAAGAAAAAAAAAAAAAAAAAAGTAGAAATGTGAGTCCTGTAAGCTAAAAGCTAAAAAAAATAAATTTGAGGTTTTCAGAGAGAGGGTACAAAAAGGAAAGTTTGCCCTCATGTGGCAGAGCCAAAGCTACAGCTTCGGGAGCTTCAGGAGCTGACCCTAGCAAGTACCTCCCTTGCAAATGCTGTTGGGGGCAGAGACTGCAGGCTACTGCAGGAAGCAGAATTAACTCTGGAGAAAGGAATTATGATTTGCCAAGCAAAGGAAGTCAACCGTAACAGAATGAGGCTGGTGTAAGGATGTCAGAGACTCTGAAAAGAGCCCTTAAATGGAATATCTACTGAGCTGGAAGACACTGAAAAACCACGTATGCTGCACATGCCTTGACAAGACACAGCTATGCCCACCATTTGGGAAAAGATGCAAGAATGGCAACAGATTACATTGCCTGAGAAAGCAGCAGCATTAACCTATGGTACACAGCATGGGTAGAGAGGTTGGTGACAGCACCATTAAAGGGAAGGGGCTTACTCACAGGCGCCATGAAAGATGCTGTGCACAAGATAAAAGGACAACCAGCCCGTAGGCAAATGGCAATAACCAATTTTCAGCTGGACAGAGCTGCACAAGCTGATAAGGTGTCTGACAGGGTTATGAGCACTGAAAGAAAAGCTGCGGGCAACATAAGGTAAGGAAAGAAAGGGCTCGGAAGGGCTGTTCCCCACTGAAGGAGATGAAGGCACATGCAAATGACAGAGGAGTTCATAATGGTGTCAGGGATTTTTAAAATGTGACATCCCTTGATCTCGTGGTGAGATCTACAGGTGAATGTACTGGAGTCAAAACGGTAGCAGGAAAGTCTGAGGGACTTCAGAGGGTAGAGATGCTCTCTGCAAACTGCAGAACAGAGCACAAAAGCACCTCACCCTTCTCATCTCTGCACCAGTGTGTGCGTGTGTGTGTGTGTGTGTGTGTGTGAATGGACCTTTTCATCACCAGTCCTGCAAAGATGGGTACAAGTGCACTGCTCTGAGAATTAGTGGTCCAGGGAAGAAACTCAGCCCTGAAGGCACTCCACATCCATCCACAGGAGGACGCGTCACTTCCTTAACAAATAAGGTAAATGAAGTCAGTATGTGAACAGAGCACATTTTCCTCTCCTCCCAGAGGGGAATGGACTTCAGAAGATAATTGATACCACATACTATACCTGACACACCAGAGAATGCATTCAGCATCCTCATTTCACTGCCCGGTGAGGTAAACTAGAGGTGTTTCTCATGAAAAGAAACCTCTCAAGAAAAGCCACCTTTTGACTATATACAGCTTCCTGGTCTCTATACACAGTCTATATTGTCTGAAGAGAAGAAAGTCTAGAAATCTGAGCTTGGGAAATGGCTCAGCCTCCCAGGGCTGACAACTGACAACTCCATGCAACAGAAATCACATCCTTGGCAGGGGGAGTACACAGTGAGGGTGCAGGCAGATCCTGTTAGAGCTGAAATCATAATGTATCCCAGCAGACAAGGACAGGATGCAAAGTATCTTTTGAATGGTGACCTGTACGGGGAGCCTACCTGTAGCACCAGCAAGCTGACAAGGACAGCTCAAGGGCAGCTCAATGTTCACAGTGTATATATTCTGGTAAAGACTTTGTGAAAGAAAAAGAAAGCTTTAAAAAATCCTTGACCCTGCACCACTGTGAGAATAAGCTGAAAACTAAATTTCCCACAGACACCTCCAAGGAGATAGATGAGTGAATCTCCTTCCTGGAGATCAGCATTTTGTGCATTGTGCACTAAATGTGCCTTTCCATAGCACCAAGAGCAAAGGAAAAGACACCTGAATGACATTTTACAGACCATGCACTGTGATTGCCAAAGCCTGTACAGGCTCTCACCCTGCAGTTCAAGATGTTGGCCAGGATGAGGGGACCGGGTTTTCCCATTACCTATGAAGCATTAAAGGGAAAATTTTCAGTCCTAAAAGAAATCTTTGAAGGTTGAAGGACACAGGAAGGGCATTAAGTGTCTGGGCATGCTGCTAACTAGAAGAGGCTGATGCAGCAAGCTTAGGTGTGGTTTCCTGCTGGTCCATGCTACACTCCTTGGCCACCCCAGCTGGCTGCCTCCAAGACAAACCTCACAGAGAAGAAAAAAGGACTTACCAGTGTTACTGTGAGCAACATTAATTGAAAAGCCTTGGAAAATAGATGGAAAGATTTGAGATTTCCCACAGGCGTCATACCTCATCTAAGAATATCTGACAAGGGCAAAGCCTCATGGTGACAAACCAGACCCTGAGGTACGTGTTTGGAAATGCAACTGTTCATCCGTGTAAGCCCCTACCCAATTTGTCCCATTGCAGCAGGCTGGGGGTGAGCTCCAGGACTCCAGAGGTCAGGACAGCCAGTGGGTTTGTTGCTTCCTAACATCGCTGGTGCAGATACCTCAGGCAAAGTCAGCAGCTTCACTCAACAGCCAGAGGCTTTTTCAGAGGCTCAGCAAGCAAGCACCCCTAATTAGTACATTGCCTACGTGGCAGTAATTTCTGTGTTGTTGATTTCTCCTTGTTACTTTTATTGTTTAACCTGGTAGGAAAGAAGCAGGAAACGTGTTTGGGATGCTTTTCTAAAAGCTGATTGGAATTATGGTTGTGAGTTGCATATTTCCTTGCTGGACTAGGCCAACCACTTGGCAACTCAGCCACTGCATGAACGAATAAATGAATGAATGGACAAATTAATTACACAGGTCTTTATCAAATTCCCTGGTTTCTGAACTTCACAGACATGGTGGTGGCTGCCAACAGCTGACTGTGGACTGGCTTAGTCAGAACTGGTCCAAAGCTCATAAAAGCTCCTGTTATTCATCCCCTCCTCAGATCTCTCCCCTTTGAGAAAGGGGGTGAATTGCAGCTTCCAGATCTTCCACAGGAGTGAAGTCATGGTGACAGTTAATTACTGCTGGAGACAGAGTGCTGGCTGAGTGGACATCTGCCTGGTGCAATGCAGACATGCTTAGGGTTCTATGGATGATATAAGAACATATATGTTATAGCTTGACACAACATGGCACAGTAGTTTGCTGAATAAAGTGAAGCAAATAATGAAATCCAAATGAAATGGTTTTGCTTCTTCAGAACAGAACATCTCTAAATTATTAAAATCAAAGCTTCTGACAAAGAAAGCAATATATCATGGTTTCTTGATTTTGTTTGTCTGAGATTTTTCTGAGATTGTTAAAGTTTTCACAGAACATTTCATTTGCATTTATGTTGTACTTTCTTGGAGAAAATGATGCTGTTAGAAAACAGGAATTATGTCTTCTGGAGCTCTATAATACTAAAATTACAATTGAGATTCTCTGTTGTTTTAAATCAAATTCATTTATTTAAATAGCCTAGTCTACAGAGCTCCAGAGGCCAGCTGGATCTATACAGTCTGTAACTAAGGAGCATCTTTTCTCAGCACAACAGTCTCAGACTGCTCAAACATTGATATCTCTGTACAAGCAGTTCCTTTAATTACCATTGCCAGTTCTGATTTTGCAGGTGAAGGCAGCCCCCTTGCTAAAATGGTGGAATCATTTATCAACTATCGTAAAGCAGAGAGTTTGTTGGTATCCTCCAGTGCAGTGAGACGTGCTTTGAACCTGATAAACCTGCCTGGTAATTCAGATGTGTCCAAGGACCAGAAATCTAAAAATAAGAACTAAGCCCACCAGTCAACTGTTAATTCATTTGCAGGTCTCCAGCTGGTAGAACTCCATCAGCAGCAATACCCCACCACCCTCCCAGATGCACAGAAACAGGCAGGAGCATCATTTGGAGAGACAAGCTCTAGCGCTCACTAATACACATGACCATGTACAAGTCTACCTGATGCTCCAGAGTTGCCATCCAAGTGGTGGTGGGTTCCAAAGGCAAACTGAAATCCTGCTATTCATTAGCAGTTTCTAGATAAGCAGGGGACATCATAAGAAAAGTGGTTGGTACTGTAGCAAGCTGGTGAAAGAGGCTTGGGGTTTGGGGCTGCAGTGGCATGGATGGAGCAGTCTCAGCACCACTTCACAGCCACTTCACTATGTTGGTGCAACTCCTCATAGCAGCCAGAGCATCAGGATCCTGCACTTCCATTCCTTTATAAACACGGTACCTCTGTAGGGCAGTGTTTACCAGACACACACCAAAAGCATTAATTGCAATGACTTGGGGTATTACCTTGTCATCCCTGCTGTGTCCCTCAAATTGCTTGGCTTTGTACCTGGAGTTAGGGGGTGAAGGTCCGTGATAAATAGCAAATCCCTACTCGCCATCATGTACGCTGCAATACTCAAAGCTGAGACACTGCGTGGACTTGTGAACCTCATTTGAAAGTTTTTATTCTTGTCTTTAACTCATGCAAAGGTGGGAGGATGAACAACCACTTCAGCCTTCATGTGGGGAAGTCTGGCTGAAGCATAGTCTGGCATCATGCTTCACCCATATGAAGAAGTGGGGGTGTGACAGGGTCAGTTGGGAGCATTGCTTCCCCATAATTTACCTCCCAGCATCAGCCTTTGTGTGCAGTGCCCTCCTTAGGGACATGAAGTGGGCACTGCCACCCACAAAGCGATGGAGCAATTTTGGCATCTGGGAACTGAAACCCCATGTGGGAAAGCAAAACAGAAGAAGATGGTTAAAGCATCTCTGACTTGTGCTAGGCAGCAGTGGGCTTTCTCAGGAGGGCAGCTGTCCCACAGCCCTACAAGGGAGGTGAGAAAAGGGCTTATGCCACCTGTCCATGGGATGTCTGCATTGTCCAGCCACTTGCTGAGCACCAAAATGGCCGGGACCAGAAAGTTACTGCCTTTGGTGGTTATTGGGTCTTGCTGTTCTGAAACAGCAGGTCATTAATGTATAGGCCTGAAGGGGTGGGTGCAGGGTTGGAAGCTTTCAGGAATCATTGTGTGACTTTTTTAACTTGGTCTATCTGTACCACTCCTTTTCTTGAACAAGCAACAGCCTTTCAATGAAATATGGAGATAGCATAACTTTTTACTTCCTCCTTTGCAGCTGAACTGCAGAGGCTGTACACGCAGTTCAATCCAGTGTACAGTTCTCATTTAGATTCAAGCACAGTGCCAGTAGCTGTTAGCAAGGGTTACTCAACCCTGCAAAGTCTATTTTTTTTCTTATTTGCTTTCCAAATGAAGACTACGTTTGAGTCCATTTTTTGATGGGGAAAAGCAACCCATCTATTGCTCTTTTCTCTTTTTGGTTGGTTGGTTTTTTTTTGCCCTCTCAATAGTAAACCCCAGCCTCAATGCAAGGATTACAAAGAAAGCCAAAGTGATTTTTTCATGTTAAAAGTTTGCCTAGACACTAAACGTGCTTAAATGCTTTCTTCCATTTTCTGTTATGTTCTTATAAATTAAGTTACCCAAATACCATTCTGCACATTTCCTCTCAAGAAAAAATAATAGAAAAAAAACCCATCTGGTATATTTCCTTTGTCCCATTTCTTGCTTTCTATTAGAATTCAAAATTTGTTGTTTGAACTTCTTGGAATAGGAACAAAAATCATTCAATCTATTGCTGGGTCAGGAAGCAAAGTGTTGGGTGGGAAAAGGACATGGTGATGGTAAGTAAGAGCAAACAAGGCAAAAAAAAGCTTGCATTTACTGAATCTCTAACTTTCAAGTGTCCAACCTACTACTGGTATTGCCAGCTGAGCCCAACTTTACTCCATTTTCTTTTGACATTTGAAGATTAAATAGATCATGTTTATGTGCGATAGTACCAGCAGACACTCGGCTCCGATCCCTCCCCACATCTTCAGGACTTGTCACCAAAATGATACCATGGAAACAGCATCACAGAGATGGCAGGGAATATGCACCCTTGCAGGAGACCACCACTATTAACTCATCTCCTGATTTAAGAGAGCACTGACGTAATATCCAGCCCTACCATATGGAGTGGCTGCTATAGGTCTGCATGGATGTGCAAACCTACCTGTTAGACATGTGCTTGCTATCTCTAGATATGTATTTTATTTGCCCCTTAAAATTTTAGTAAGGATGAAATTAAGGATACCAGTTAATGGCTGCTGTTTGTTTTATAAAGTAAGCATGAAGCAATTGACTGCAAGTATCAAGTCCATAGTGCTCATGGAGGACTAAAAGTCTACTTAAAGGTACTCCACTTTCTAAAGGTTTCTGAAATGTATGAGATTTGCTTGCAAAAGCAGTATATTGACATGGCTTTTATTTCTCATTTAGCTTTTGATCTTGCTTCTTGCGCATACAAGTTCATTTCAGCAACTTTGCTTGATGGTACGTGAGAACAACATCAAGGTTTTCTTTTTCCTGAGGATTCCCCCCTCCTATATGGCAAAAGGAAACAGATACATGGAAGGTATGGAAGGTATGGGGGGAGGGAGGCAGGGAGGGAGGGAGGAAAGGAAGGAGGGAGGGAGGGAGGGAGGGAGGGAGGGAGGGAGGGAGGGAGGGAGGAAGGAAGGAAGGAAGGAAGGAAGGAAGGAAGGAAGGAAGGAAGGAAGGAAGGAAGGAAGGAAGGAAGGAAGGAAGGAAGGAAGGAAGGAAGGAAGGAAGGAAGGAAGGAAGGAAGGAAGGAAGGAAGGAAGGAAGGAAGGAAGGAAAAGGAAGGAAGGAAGGGGAGAAGGAAAAGGAAAGAAGGAAGGAGGGAGGGAGGGAGGGAGGGAGGAAGGAAGGCAGGAAGGAGGAAGGAAGGAAGGGAAGGAAGGGGAGAAGGAAAAGGAAAGAAGGAACAAGAAGAAAGAGACGGAAAGAAGGAAAAGGAAGAAAGTGGGGGAATGGAAAGAAAGAAAAGAAAGTGCAACCTTCTTTATAACCTTGATTTAACATCCAGTCTGAGCCAAACCTGTTTTACAGAATATGTTTCCTTGGGGGCTTATAATGCAGCTACTACAGAGAAACCAGCATGATACAACACAGCAGGACCTATTCAGCAGCCTGCTACAAATACGAGTCATTCACAATGACAGAAGAATCAAACTGTAACTGCCTGGAATGTGAGATTATAAAATGTGAGATTATAAAATATTATGATCCAGATTGAAATTCAATATATTTATTGAAGTTGTCAGCAAAGGCACACAGGCTATTGGAAAATAGTGCATCTTCTACAGTTGCTAACTGTAGCCTTTGAACAAGACAAAAATTTGCAAGTTTCAAATAAAAATAAACTAGGAAAGGGGTTCTGATACCAATCCAAAATATTCAAAAATGGAAAATGTAAGCAAGTAGTGGAAAGCCAGCCCTGGAGGGGGGAACAAAGGCAACCGCAGCCTGTAGCACTGATGTCTTCAAGGCAAAAGGCACATTGCCCTTACCCAGAGGAATCTTCAGAAGGTACTCTGCTGTAAGACTATGCCCATGCAAAGTCTGTGCTGCCTAGGGGTTGCAGTATGTAAAGGGTTTTGCTATCAGCAGCAGCTCTTAGATTGGGTAATTTTACTTGCATCAAGTTAAATATCAAAGAGAGAACTAGCCAGCCTGCCAGACTAGCCACTAAGGTTAATGAAGGTAAGTAACAGTACAAAAGTATTCCTACTCAGGTAAGCAAACAGTTAAAGAAATGTTTAGACTTAGAACACTGCTTAAGTATTTATTTAATTTAATACACTGGGGCCAAAATTCTGCCACACGAAAGGTTCTCCATACCATAGATATGAAAGCAAATAAGATAAAAGGAAAGATGATTTGCCCTTCTTATCTCTAACACTAATTTCTTATTGATAGCTGAAGGCTGCCATGAGACCTTCACCACTGGCTGTGAACTTCATGTGGGACATGTATGAAGACAGGCTGAGAAAGTTGGGGCTGTTCAGCCTGGAAAAGAGAAGCTGCGTGGAGACCTCATAGCAGCTTTCCAGTATCTGAAGGGGGCCTATAGGGATGCTGGGGAGGGACTCTTCATTAGGAACTGTAGTGACAGGACAAGGGGTAATGCGTTTAAACTTAAACAGGGGAAGTTTAGATTGGATATAAGGAAGAAGTTCTTTATTGTGAGAGTGGTGAGGCACTGGAATGGGTAGCCCAGTGAAATTGTGAATGCTCCATCCCTGGCAGTTTTCAAGGCCAGGTTGGACAGAGCCTTGGGTGACATGGTTTAGTGTGAGGTGTCCCTGCCCATGGCAGGGGGGTTGGAACTAGATGATCTTAAGGTCCTTTCCAACCCTAACCATTCTATGATTCTATGATTCTATGAAATAAAAAAAAGAGGTGCTACTTACCTGTGATACATATTTTGGCTTTTTTACGGAGCCATTTGTAACTGTTCCTAGGCATGCTGTGTATTAAGGCTGGATCACAAATGACACCACCATGCAGCTGTTTCTATCTGGCTCACAAGTATTTGACTGCTGTTTGCCAGAGCTGATCGATGCCTTAGAGGGACCTTTCAAGTCTGACAAGCAGAGCCAGAGAGGAAGAAAGGGATAGGGTTTCCTATCTCTCTTACCTCCCTATTAAGCTTCCTATTATGAAACACAAGTCAACTTGAACAGAAATTCTGGTTGAAAAACTCTCCTGGTTTTCCTCTAAGGTAGTGAAAAATGCAGTGAGTAAGGTAGTGAATAGATGCAGGAGTACAGGGCTAGCTGACTAGAAATAACAGTATTAACAATACTGCATGGCAATTCAGGTAAAGCCTCCAGCAACAGGAGCTCCTGGCACAGCCTTTGGCAGTAGTGGGATTGCAGAGCATGTTGTTCCGACTCTGTGTCCTGCCCAGGGGCCAGAAATGTGTGCATTACACTAAAAAGCTGTCAAATGCTCCCACGTGCCTGGCAGTGTAGATTGTTCATATACCAAGCAGCCTTCCACACAAGCATTAAAAACCTTCCTGTGTAATGAAGAGGTCAGTGCTTTAGTTCCCCACAGGCTGAGCCTTCAGCCCCATTTTTGAAAGCCTGGTCACCATCATCTGCTCAGAGACCGGATGCTAGGTCTGACACTAGGCAAACCTATCCAAACCTGTCTGGAAAGCAGGACTTCTGCCCACTTGGTAATGTGAAGCTGGTGGAAAACATGGGCTGTGAGGGGGCTGCACCACCACATCTTGCCTGCGTTCTCCCACCCATCATACCATGAGAGGGATGAAAGCTATGGGGCAGGAGGATGCGGAAGGCAGGACAGGAGGAATGAGGAGGAATTCACCCCTTTCACTAACAGCCTGGCATTTTCAGAGCCAAGCAGCCGGGACTTCGGCAGAAGAGTTTTGTTCGAGAGGAACAATGCAACAGACACGGGTGTTACAAAGAGACCTTTGTGAACACGACTGGCCTGTAGTACCGGATAAGGACTTCTTTTCAGGATGGCTGCCTGGAATACTAAAGGAGGACAAACAACTTCCCAAGTCAGGATAACGTGACTGAAAATCCCAGTATATCCCCCTAGCTCCCTGCCTGAGCTACTCCTCAGCCATGCAGCAGCCTCATCCTTCACAGGATTTGAGTGAAAAAGTAGGGCAGACGCAGGAGGTCAGGGAGCCGGCACAACAGGCAGCTCTTTGCATGCGTACACACGTAGCCCTGGCGGCCAGGAGCCCGGCGGCTGGCGGAGCCGGGTCAGCTGCCTGGCTGCAGCGTTTGGGAAGCCCTGCAGCGCACAAAGGTTGTACTGAGACAACAATTCTGAATTCAGCTCTCTTGCTCTCCTGAGCCAACAGCACACAAAAAGCACCCAACTGCTTCCAAGTTTCTTGAACAATTACCACAAAGCAGAGGAACAATCCTCAGCCCTTCCTCGCGCAGAAAGCTGAGGATTTTTTCCATGGGCTGGGTAAAATAATGCACCCCAGATTAGCACCGCTCATGCTACCGCAGCCAAGCTCCACCTACACAACACCATCCGCGGAGAGAGCATTGCAGCCTCTCTTAAGTACCTAAAAAATACAACGTAGTCACAGGTTCCCAGATCAAACACAGCACCGACCTCATCTACTTCATCCCTGATCCCACCAATTATTATAGTTAATAAACTCAGGCTGTAGGCACCCAGTTGTACACCAACTTCTTTATAACCAGCTTGACAGAAGATTTTTCATTTTAAATAACTATGCCACCAATCCTATGCTTCAACCAACATTCAGAAATCACATGGTCACCATCTGGATTAGAAGCCTGTACTCTGTTTTCTGTTCCCATAGCAAATTCACTAATCAGCAATGCCATCAAACTGTCTCTGAAATATTCTTACACCTCTGCCATCTTTGTAGGCACTGTCATTACCCAAGTGACACATTAAGTCTCCCATGCACAAGCATGCCTGCAAGTCAACATGTGCGTTTACACTGTGCTTGGAACCATCCAAAACAAATTACATTGCTGAGCCTTCGTCCAGACCCTCGGGGACCACAGTGGAGTTCTCCCTGGAAGGAGTTAGCCAGGAGCTGGTAATTACTGCTTGAGGATGGGATGGGCATCAGGGGGTGGTGAGCAACTGCACTGTGCGTCACTTTTCTTTCCTGAATTTTATTTCTCTTTCTCTCTTCTTCCTATTATTACTGTTATTATTTCTTTTACTATTATATTTTACTTTATTTCAGTTATTAAACTGTTCTTATCTCAACCCATGCGTTTTACCTTTTTCCAGTTCTCCTCCCCATCCCACCATGACAGGGGACAGGGAGGAGTGAGCAAGCAGCTGTGTGGTACTTGGTTGCCAGCTGGTGAAATGCGTGTTATTGCACTAACCTTGCATGCACTTGAGCCCTTCACCCCATGACAGGGTATCCAGGGTTGCTGTGGGAAGAAAGTGCCACATGTGTGCCAGGAATGTGCCTCTACCAAGGATTAAGTAAAATAACTGTTATCTGGTTTCATATCTGTTTTCATGTTTGTATATGCATACCCACCACTTGCCCTGTCCAATGCTGAGACCTGCCAACTGCACCCAGTTCTTAGAGAGCATCTCAGTTTTACAGGGTCACTTTACTTTTCAATAGCCTTTTCTTTAGTGGATTGCTACATCTGCCTGCTCACATTCCCTCCCTGAACTCACAAAACACAGGGTTATAGTTCCCTAGAGAGTCACTTCGGGGACCACCCTTGAATTGCAAAGACATAATGATTTAAAAATAGAGTTTGCATCTGAAGAATAACGACTCCTGCAAGACTACCTTGGGTGTGCTAGTGAGATAAGGCTGCCCAAATATTTTTTCTGTGGCACGTAGGTGAGCTGTCTTCTTAGCCATTTCACTCATATTTTCCATGAGTATATTGTCTTCTCAGCCGTAATAGCACAGCTTCGTTAAATACTGCTTTTCCAAGTAACTTTCGATTAATTTCCAAGCTACTGCTTCACAAACTGGTACAAATTTTCCACTAATTCTCACTGATGTTGCCAGTGGCATCTGCAGGAAGCTGCTGCCCCAGAGTTCAACCTATGATCTTTAGTGAGCCTAACCATGCTAATTGTTAGTAGGCCACATTCTTCCTCTTCCCCCACCCAGAATTTGCAGCCATGACATTTCCTGGGCTTCTGCATAGAAAACTCCTGTTGGCCCTAAGGAAAAAGACCAGCTCTCTTTCTTGGAGAGACAGGGAACTGCAACACACCTCCTTCCCTGCTCATTTTAGCATGCTGCAAGAGAAACCTGGGGGGTTTGTAGTTCCAAAACGAGAGGTCTTCCTCTTCAGTCTTGTTAGCAGAAAATATCGTGCAGGTGGTGCTGCTGCCAAGAGTTTTGTCCTTACAGCCAAGAGCTTGAAGACAAAGCTGTAAGCTTGAGGGGGGCAGCAGCATCCAGTAGAACAAAGTAGAATTAAGCTTTGTCCAACTTTTGCTGGGTGAAAGCAAGCTCATAACTGCCTTCAGTGATGTAACTCCTTCCATTCACCCACTGGTTTTGGGGGTCTTTGACACTCTCTTGGTTTCCGCTGACAGAGACTTTGTCCAGAAAGCATACATTATTTTAAGAATCATGGGTAGCTCTTAAAAACATCTATGGATCCATGGTGTGTCTTGGGCATTTCTGAGAAGACTTCAGAGGCAGCTCCTCTGCAGCTGTTGGAAGTTTCAGGGTGGCTTCATCATGCAGGCAAGCGACAAACTTGTATATCACAGCATGCAGTTATGAGAGAGCTCCCCAGATGCTTTCTGTGGGAGGTGTCTGGCAGCGCTTGGGGCAGGACATTGTAGGTGATGTTGAATGAAATTGTCTGCCATTGTTTCTCATGGGAAAAGGAGGCAAGGAGACAAACTATCTCAGTTTCCAGACTTGAGTAGCAGCTACATGTCACAACTGCCCAGACAACTTAGTCACTTGAAAATAACTAGATTGTCATTTTTTGAATGTATATAGACTCTGTGTGTCAGGATCCAGATGGGAGCTGTGTGTGGAGCGCTGAAGATATGAGTCCTAAGTGTGCTGAAGCATTTTTTGGCCCCATCACTCAGCTACTTACTTTGCCAGGAGCCCAAGCAATGGTGCTTCAGGGCAGATTATTGAAAAAACTGGTCCCAGACCTTTGGCTGCTCCTGCAGTGAGGCACTTTCCATGAGTCACATGTGCAAAGAAGACCGTTTGAAGTCCTCTTTACCTGTCTTGCATGAAATTCAGCCAGGGGGACAGCCCGTGGAGATGTTTGCAGCAGTTGTGGAGGTGAGCAGTCCTCAGGATGAGAGCAGAGGGTTTGTTCCCCTTTCCTTCCACTCTGTTCACCACGTCTTCAGTTCTTGGTGATGCATGTCAGGATCGGGAAGAAAACCTTTCCTTGTGAAGAAGCTTGCTAAATGAGCCATGAAGATTTGTACCTGCCAGGACTGCAAGGAGGAAAAATGAAAAATAAAATAATAAAAAAGAAAACGCCATCCAGCATGAGAGCTGTGAGAAACACATTGCAGCCCCAGACGGGGAGGGCATTGCCAGGCCAGGCCAGGCACAGTCACTGCTCTTTGGCCATGCACCCAGAAAAGAAAGGATCCCAGTTTCTGACAAACAAGCCATGGGCAGGAGGCCAGCAGCCTGGTTTCTGAGCACTGAGAAGGGGAAAAGGCTGCTCCTCAGAGAAAGGCTGGACCCAGGGTATGAATCGGTCACTGGAAATATTTAACGCTTCCAAGGCTGCTCTTGCAGAGAGTTGCAGGGACAGCGAGTGTGCCCAGGCACGTACCAGAACTCACCAGAATGACAAATCCTAGCTTGCATGAGCTGATGAAGATCACTTTTATCACTCTTTGCCATCAAAGACCTTTACACAGTAGCTTTGGACCAGATAGACAGACATATATTTAACAATATACAGTATGGTACCAAATCAAAGATACATCAGCAATTGCACTATCCCCATGCACTTAGACAAAGGCACTTACCAGATTTCACAGTGTGGTGTTGCAGTCTCCATAAGTCTTGTGCAACAGTGTGAGCAATACTGCCCAACAGTGCTTTTCATCACTCTTTATTCCATTCATCTTGAAAAAAAAAGATCAAGAGACAGCTTGTGTAGTGCTGCCAACTTGCTTTTCCTCTGCAGCCAAATGCAATTGGTGCTTAACTTCAGATGTTAAATTTTTTTCCCCCCCCCCCCCCCCCCCCCCCCCCAGTTTGTTTGTTTCTCAGATATGTATGGGAATGTTTTTGTTTTCTTACTTCTTTTGTCCATCCACAGACCACCCTTCTGCTGACTTACAGACCAGCACAACGGGTGTACCAGAGACTGAAAATCACTTCTCTCTCCCTTCCATAGCTCTAGAACTACAAAATACCAAGAGTGAAACTACAGCGTTATACTAAGAAAGAGTAACTGTAAAATCCTAACAAATTAACTAGCAGAACACCTGTAACAGGTTATTAAGGAAACAGTAAAAAACAGAGGGGGCAAAAGACTGTTGCCTACTTCAGAGAAAATGCAAAAGAAACTCTTTTCTCAAGTTACACACACTTTTCAGCAACTTGTGAATGCAGGAGGGGGCTGATGCAGCCTCAAGATTGCACAATGATTTACTAAGGGTATGGAAGGAAATGCATAAAAAATGAGAGAAAGATATTCCTGGTCGCTTTGTTGGGTCCTGCTTAGAGATGTGAGCTTCACACAGTTCCTGTATCTATGAAGAAGTAACTCAGGTAAGAGTCAACGTTTGATCCCTTGCTGCATCCTCCAATAATTCTAGTCCCTTCAGGCTTGCCCATATTCCTGACCTTCATCTCTGCACTCACACCATCTTTTCACACTGCAGAAAGTCTTCTCAGGGGTAGTCCATACATTATGGATGATACATGCCTTCTAGTACTGTGCTTAAAAGACTCATTGTTCACTGCTCAGGAAAGCTTGCTACATGACCCCATGCCCTTCTGTGATTATCCATTAAAACACTTATCCTTCACATGGCATTATAAACTTTTGTGGCTCAAAAAATAAGAAGTGTCATCTGCTTTGGAGCTGTGAGCCTTAAAGCATCATCTGAGAGAGCAGGGAAAAGACTGTTCTTCTCCATTAATATGAAAAAAGAATTTCCAGAGTGAAAGCTTATATAGAGTAACTTCACCTAGAGATGTCTATGCTCCACTTTTCTTTTAAAAGCTGATGATTCTGGTTTAAGTGGTGCCAATGTAGAAAATTTGAGAAGAATATAATACCAACATATTATTTCATCCCCTTTCTTAAGTGGTTGATGATAGAACAAAATTTCAAGTTACTATAGCAACAAGCTTAAACGATACACTAGAATTTGTTGATTTTTATCCCATGATCTAGTGGTTTGTTGACTGTGCTACTCTGCAAGGATATGGCATTAAGTCAGAACTTCATGCTTTTAACATATGGTCCACAGCAAAGAAATTTTGCCTTGTGCTTTGCACTCTGCACTACAGTTATGTGCACCAACAGTAAGATTCATAAAGAAAGGCATTAGTTACCTGTTATTAAATCCCACAGCCTAGGTATGGATTTAAAATTTATGGAAATAAAACTATGGACATAAAAATGAGGTTGCGTAGATCCAGATGAGTGTTAACGAGTGTAAAGGACTGCAAGAGTAATGTGTTATTTTACTATTATTACAACATATGTTTATCTTTAGAGAAGGAATCTGTAAAAGGTATAACACAGAGATTTAAGTCATGTGGGTAGGTGCAAGTAGCGCAGGATTAGGTGGCTGGGCGACCAGGCTAAGATGAAGGAAATTACATCATTCCCAAATGCAGAAAAGTTAGCAGTGAATCTCAAGTGAACGGGGGAGAACTCCATGAAGCGAGGCTTGAGGAGAGGTGAGTGTGAGGATGTTGCACTATAGTTTTGTATTGTGGAGGAGCTAACTCCCTTTGACACTTTCCAAAAATACAGCAAAAGACAGCTGTTCTGTTGGTCAGCTCAGGCATCACTCCCAGAGTCGTGTATGGAGATCCACCTCCCATGGGACAAATTCAGCTCCCAGTATTACACAGCAGATTTTGACTTATTTGCAGCAGCCTTGTTCCTATGACACCATTTTTGTTACATGTTGGAAAGCAGCAAATTGTTTTTTGGGAGCACACAGCTCATTGAAAGCTCTCCAGCAAGTGTGTGTAGATCTACCCTATGGGATTAGCCATATACTCAATGGATACTGCTGGTGCTCCCAGCAATCACAGGAAAGGAGCTCCCAGTGAGCCAGGTGTGAATGACTTCTAAGATGTGGGATTCACTAACTGAGGGCAAAGTGTGGTACCCAGCTTTAGAAAGAAAGAGAAAAACCACCTGCCTAACAATAGAGCAGTGTTCTACCAGTGTTTGACTGAAAAATATTCACCTAAATTAGGCAATCAGTGTGTGACTCTCAGAACATGACAAAGGAAAGGGAAACAGTCAGAGTGGATTTGTGAAAAGCAAATTATGTCAAACCAACTGCACTTCCTTTTCTGGCAAGGTCACGGGGCCAACAGGTAGCAGTGTGCTGTAGCTGTGGTATATCTTGGCTTCAAGTAGATTTTTAACAGCCTGAGGCTGGAGAGGCCTGAGCAGCACTTTCACAGACAAAACTGGAACTCAAAGCAGTCCTGATAAAATAAAATAAAATAAAATAAAATAAAATAAAATAAAATAAAATAAAATAAAATAAAATAAAATAAAACAGACCTGAAATCAACAGGGTGAAACTCAGTGGGACAGACATAAGGGCAGCATGCAGGAGGGAAAACTCAGGTGCCCAGAAGGACAAGCTGGAAAGACGGACTGGGCTGCTGTGAAAACCAGTCGGGATAGGAGCAAAGCAGGGGGTGAGCATGAATCGACAATGTGATACTGTTGGAAAAATGGCAAATGTCATTTTGGGACATGCCAGCAAGTGCTGTAAACAATCACTCTGCTTTGCTCCACACTGGGGAGCCTTGAGAGCAGCCCTGTACCCAGACCTTGGCACCAGGCTATGCAGAGGATTCAGGCAGATGGGAGTACATAGGGAAAAGAGGAGTGAGAGGAGCTGTGAGAGGCTTAAATGCATGATTTATGAGAAAAAGATGAAAGAATAATTTGTTTAGGCTAGAAAGAGGGTTCCGCTGTAAATAATACTCAGAAATTCACAGAGTTGCTGGCATGGGGTGGCTAAGCTGGGGGTCTCTGAGAGGCTTTGGGCACAGAACTGGGGAACTGCTCCAAAATGCTTTGGAACAAGGAGGCTGCCAGGGGCAATGCAGATGCTCTTGGACTTGCTTCAGAGTAAGGAATGGTTACACTGACCTTCTGGGCCACCCACCTGTCTTCCCTGTCTACAGCTTCACAGTCCCATGCTCCTATTGACTGAGATCCAAACCCATCCGAGCTACCATCTTCCGTGAGTTGTCTGCACTGAGCTCACATCACTGGTGTAAGGAGCGAAGGGAACCAAGCCCCATACTCTGCATTTCAACACAGGATTTTCTTAGGCAATGCTGAGCCCCTGAGGATGCTGTGATGTGCTTTGGGTGTGCAGGGTAGGAAGGAAAGGACCTCGCTGTCAGTCTGTCTGCCACATGGCACCCCAGGGAGGCTGGACAGGTGTGGAGGAAGCATACTCTACTGCAAAAAAAAAAAAAAAAAAAAAAAAATGGAAATAATTTCTGGCTGTGGAGCAAAGGATGGGTTATGGATGGGTTAGCTCCATAAACAGTGAATCAGTCAGCTGAGGAAGGTTGAGTGGGGGGTTGCTGCTGGTGTTCGGGACTCTCTTCCTATGAACAGATGACAGTCTGGAGGATGAGGACAGAGTACCTTTCCCTAGTATCACTGGCAGGGGGTGTTTCTACCAAGTACAACTCTTTTTGGGGTGGGAGGGGGAGATCATTTGTGTCTCTGGCACTTGCCAAAACCGTGCTTATTAGTCTTTGGAAAACCAAACTGCCACTTACTTTCCCTGTGCTTCACGTGGCGTGCCCCTGCCCCGGTCTTTTTTGAAGAATCAGAAAGCAACTATAAAGTTTGTTTACTTTGTTGCTCATGATAAAAGTGCAGGGTATCCCAGTTCGGCTGGGTGCCGCGCTGTACAGACTGACATGTTCAGTGATTTTCTTGCACGCTGCACCTTGGCTGCTTTTATACTGTCCTTCAGTCTTCCCTCACCGATACATTTCTTTCCCTTATTCTTCCTGTGAAAGAAGGTTTTTGATAACGGATTGGAAACTCTATCCATCCTGAGTGGTAAGGGGCTCTATCTCTCAGGGATCTCCAGCATAGACACTGCAGTGGCATAGGAAGACCAGAGGGGCTATGTGGACCATCAAGGTCCTGGTGACAGGCTCAGGTCTTCACTTTGCCGAGCGGTACCAATGAAAGGAATGTTTGCACATCACATTGTCAGGCATAGTCTTCCTCAGCCAGGGTAAAGACAGGAACGTGACATGCAAAATTGTACCTTGAGCAGTTTTATACTGTTTTATGTTCCTAAGAAATAGCAAGAGCTTACCCTAATAGTAACTGCCCCTCTGTCAGTGGTACCATCTACATCTAATTTCCTACTCCCAGCTACATCAGGCTGCTGACATTTCAAAAGGACCTGCGGGCAGCAACACAATTCAAATAAATGACAGGAATTGAACTCCCACGGGAATCTAGACTTCTTTGGAACTGAAAAAGACTTTCTTTATTATTTTAATTGGGTTCTGGATTTTTTGTGAACTTGCCATTTCCAGACTCATTTTCCAAGTACGTGTCCTCTATAGTCCTGAACTGGATCACGTCAGAGAGTTTCACTGTCCTCTGACAATGGTCCAACCCAAGGCAGGTGTAAACTTTCCCTGCTCCACATCACATCTCATACCAGAATACTCAGGATTTTCCATGAGCCCCCCACAGCCAAGCAGTAAATATGCAGAGCCAAAGACATGATCTTACCTAGGGCAGAAATGTCTTTCCCATCAATGGACATGATTTAATGCATGTCTGCTACATTTCTTAAGTTGTGCAAAGCGTCGTATTTTTCTGAAAGCACATTCTTCTGGGACTGTGCATGCCTTTGGAGACTCTTGGGGGTTTCCCATTTCCACATGGAGAAGGAATGGGACCCCTTCTTTGCAGAGTGAAGTCAGCTCCTCAGTAAACAGAAAGATGCTCCCCCTGCCCTCATACCCATGACTCCTTCCTCCTAAAGAACAGGCAGACTATACAACCAGGGTTTCTGAGAATGGAAAAGAAGCATGTGATAGTGCTTTTAATGTCTGCTGCTTTTCCATGCCCTCCTCTGTGTTTGTTTATGAAACACTGCAGTTGCTCCAGGCTTAGTGGGTTTGCTTTGTTGTTGTGGTATAACCATTGGACTTCACAGTATGCTACACAGAGGAAACGCACAGGGACCCAATATGAAGCAAGTGAGGATCTCACCCCATGATAGGCATTAATATGTCAGAAAGAAATGTGAAGTTGACAGATAGATTCATTCCCCATTATCTGAGTCTTCTGTTCCCATGTTGACTCTCAGTTGCAAGGCTGTTCACAGATAGGAAAGTGCTGGCTTTCCAACGAATATGCAAATAAAAAATAAACCAACCCAAACCCAAAATGTTACTAACGTCAACATACGCTTTACCACAGGTCTTTGCAGGGCAAATAACTTAGAATATGTGCAGCACATAAAACATTACTATGTAAACCGAGATGTGTTATGTGTTCTCAGTAGCTTTCTGCATAATGTTAGGATTGGATGGGTATAATGGATTTTAGATAAAAGCCCACTGCAAGATAGAGGATTTCTCACCATTAAAAAAGCTAGTTGATTACAACATTCAAGAACTTGTTTGCTTGGGGTCTAGAAACTTGTTCATGCCAGGCAGCCCTAGCAGATTCCATAGTTCACATAGCTGCATGGGAGGTGGAGTTGACAATTCGGAGAAAAACCTCCTCCCAAAGAGGTAGCAGTGATCATTTTCTTTCTTTTCTACAGTAAATTACCCTAAAAGGATGAAAAACTAGAGATCTGTTGTGAGACCTCTAGGGTTCATGATAATTTCCTAACAGTTGCCTGTCATAGTGAATCACACTTCTACAAATAAGAAACAGGTAACGTCTCGGCTTCTGGCTGGACGGATGGATAGCATTTAAGGCTATAGATTTTTCCTAGGAACTGCTGACACAGATTGAGAAAAATAAATTCTAGTTTATGTCCAACTTTGCCTAGTTGGACCAGTCAGAAAAATAAGACCTTAAAAACCCTGACAAAGTCAAAAAACAATTGAATGTTAGCATTTGCAAGATTAACTGTTACACTTTCGTGACTGAAAACAGAGTTGCTGCTTCACTTAAATACTTGTAGTGTTTGATTTCATGCACAATAAGCCATTTTGTTCAGCTACAAATTACTTTTTTCACTCTTCTTTTACTCATTCAAAACACTTTGAATATTCCCATTTTGGGGCAACCTGAAGCAAACCGTGGCTTAGTTCTTTCAATACTGCCAGCGAACTGAAAAAAACCCTCTTATGATCCAAACTCTATTTGCAGGTCCTATGCTCTGTTTTAATCCTTCGAAGCCTCTCTGTGTTTTCTAGCAATTGTGGGTGTTTCAGGCAGAGCATATGCATACTTTTATCTGTAAAACAAATTCTGGCACGAAGCTTTAGTGTGATGGGAAAAGCTTTCAGATTTATGAGACTGAAAAGCTGCTTGGCTTTGTTTTTGCTTCTTCAGTACCTGAAATGCAGGTAAAACCAATTTATGGAGGACTTAAGAGGACATTTTATTTTAATCTAGGATTATAGTCACTTTGGCTAACGACATATAAGAGCATCGAAGTTTAAAGATATGTTTTCTTTTTCTGTCTGAAACACACACACAAAAAAACTCTTGTCCTTGTTCTAGAAGTTTTACTGGTGTTATGTATTTTTTATTTGTCATTTTTTTACACCTGCCTGTGAAGAGTCAGATGATTTGAGTCCGTAATGGTCCCTTCTATAAAGAAGTGGTCACTGGGTTACGTGGGTACTGATAGAAGCCAAAACCAAAACTGTCTGTTGCCATAACAGGAGACACATTGAATTAACGCTTTTCATCAGGGGAGAAATTCTGGCCCAGAGAAAAGCAAACCATCTGACTAAGCACCACTTCCCTTCCAACTGCGCCGTGTTCACTCTCTGGTTTTTATAATGTCACCACTCTCCCATCTGTCCCATGACTGTAGCATCTTCCAGGAAAGCAAAACAGGCAGAAGAACACCCCTTACAAACCAAAGCAAAGCTGATGTTAAAAGAAGAGGCTTGGAGAACGGTTTCTGAAAGGGGGGAGGGTAAAAGTGAAATTAGGTACGGTTATGTCTCACCGAGCCCCTGACCTCTCCAGACCATGTACTTTTTGTAGGATACTTTGTACACAAAAATAGAAGGTGAAAGATAAGCAGTTTTAAAGCACTGGTGTCTGGCAGCCTCTGTGAAGAGGCTGTCTGTACAGGATGTCTATCCCACCTGGACAGTTCTGCTGGGAACATAGATTCATTCACTCGTCTGCTCCACTAACAGATAAAAATGAGTGCCGAAAAAACATCATGTTATCTCCAAAATGGTGATTCTGACGTGGAAAATACCTGAAGTGTGTGTCAGGTATTCCCAAACAGCTCACATTCCCTTAAATGGCAAACAGAATTAGAGGAGCAGATTAAAATGTGGTGTCTGAACAAAAAACCCACATACACCTTTTGTCTCTACTTTTTTACAAAGCTGTTTTCATAGAAGTTATTTCTTCTAACACCCTGCAAACTCCTGTCTGTATAGATACGTGTTGTGGATGAGCATTTTTCTTTTTCTCTGTCATGGCTACAATGACTGTAAGAGAACCAATAGCGTATTTTCTTTTAATCCAGTTCTTCCTCCAATTTGACTCCATGGTATACAGAACTAAAACATCTGCATTTCTCTTCCATGTACTTCTGCCTTGGCAACATCAGCTGCAGCACGGGAGGGTAGGCTCCCCAATGAAGTACAGTTGTATTTCTGAATTTATTATCTTTCAGACCCAGGATCCCATTTCAGCTACTAGAAAATTCAATGGGAAATGCGACAAATGTATTTGCTACAAAATTTGCTTTATTTATGTTAAGGGTAGAGGAGTTTAATCCTGGTTTTATGAAAATCTGTAGCAAAGCCCCTGCTGTCTTCTGAGAAGCCAAGCTTTCATTCACTGTGTGTTTTCTAATGAGCACATGAACAATGTCACTCAAATAGGAATATTTCTGTCCTTACTAACCTTCCTCCTAGGAAAAATTCTACAAGCATCCTCAAAGTGTCACACAGCTGGCCACAGATAAGGAGTTTGTGTGCTGTTTCTTTTGCTGAAGCACAAAATAAAATACGATTTGTTGTACTGCTTCATGCAGTAAATATGGTTTGTTTTGTCCTGACTCCTCAGGGACATCGGAAGAAAAAACACAGTGCCACCCGACTCAGGAAGCCCTGATTTGAATTGATGCAGCAAGCACAGAGTGACTTCTTGGAGCAGAGCATTACCATTCAGCTGAATGAATGCATGAGACAGAAAAGTTGTTCTTGATTAAAAACAAATATCAAGCATGGCAAGAAAGTGAGTAAGGATAAACAGTGATTAAGTGTGATATGTCTGAAGGCTTCCCACAGTATAAAAGCCATATGTGGGAGGCATGATCCTAAAATTAAACTGTAAACAGTGTGAGTTAAGGTTTTTGAAAGAGGCACCTGACACAATCAGAGGGGGAAAGTCTGAGTAATCAGCTCATCGAAGGAGGTTCTCGCCACTTTCCCATGATCTGCACCTTCTTTCTTCTGCTGTACACGTCCAAGCCAGAAAATGCCATTCAGGGGTCAGACTGGACAAGCTGACTTACTCGCATGTCCAAAGGCAACCCTGTGCAGAGCCAAAGTGGGGAAGCAGCTGTGGGCAGGCCCAGCTAAGTCATGGACCAGGCTAACCCAATGCTAACACAAGTCCAGGCAGGCTGGAGCTGGTACAGATGTTAAAGTCAAGTCAACCTATTAGCTGCCTCCTCTTCATTTGCTCAGCCAGCTAAAGCCCCACACCACAAGCTTAGGTGTGGGAGAAAGAGTTTATTTAAAAAAGAGACAGCAGAACTTTTAACAAGCAGCCACAGACTAATTGCAACAGGCAATTTCTTAGGACAACAAGCAATTAACACAGAGTCTTCCTTACAAAAAGTAAGATACCTGTTGCTGTCTCTGTGGTCGCAAAACCATTGTAAGCAGAAAGGCAGAGTGGCGTGTTTCTAAGGAGCATAAGTGTTTTACCAATTTCACTTAATCCACCAAGTTGTTTTCAATTGAAGCTGTCACATCTTGATGATGCTGGAGCCTTGGCTTCCACAAGGAGCCTGCACATCTGACAGGAACACCAGCTGGCTTTCCCACCACTGGGTGGCCAGTGGGGCAGCCAGCACCCACAAAGTCCATGTTGTTGGCCAGCCTTTGCCATGCAGCCAGCATTCCCCCATCCTCCTCCACCCCTAGAGCTCTCCACTCATCAGTAGATATGGGAGGCTTAGCAGGGACCCAGCGTCTCCCAAAGCTTTACAACAAGCCACTTGCACTGCCCCTCAAGCCACATTTTCCAGTAACTGAACAAACAAGCAATCTTTCACCCTGACCAGATTCAATGGCTGTGTATTCCTTTAGATTGCAAGCCATTCAGCTCTGTTGGTTTCTTCTTGATTAGTCTCCTTTATAGACCAAACTAACATCATCTTCTCTTCACTGAAGAAGAAATAAATGAGATCCAGTTAGGTAAATCTGTTAGTGAGTAACAAATCCTGAAGTTTCAAGCTTTCCCTGTAACAATGATCTCTGCTGCCTGCTACCTCATCCCGAGACCTTTGCAGAGGGAGTCTGCACACACTGCAAACACTCCCTTGCTCCCACAAAGACTTGCTGTGACCATTCCCGCTTAAGCAGAGCCTGCAAAAAAAGCCATTTTTTTGCAAAACAAAGGTCTAAATTAACTTCACTGAGAGAAAAATGGTTGGAGAGACCAACCCCAAGGGGCCACTATGGCTCCGAGAATATGAGCAAAACTTGCCAGCCTTCTATCACCAAGCCCTTTACCAGTTATACAGTTTTCCTTTTTTGGGGGGGGAGACTCTCCACTTAGGCACGGTGCAGTGCACTTAGTCCATGCTTGCCTGCTGTTTTGGTAGCCCCAGGGTCCAAGCTGTGGTGCTTAGAAGAATGCTGCACAGCCACAGGAAATGCATGGGTTCACACCCTCCAGCAAGATCAGCCACTGCAGTCAGTTCCCATAAGCAAATGCAATGAATGGATTTGTTATTTAAAGCTTTCAGCTATCCCATGTCAAGCATGAAATTAGTAAATGACTGGGGAGCTTTTCCTCTTCTCCCTCTGTGAGGGAGCTGTCTTATCCAAATCCACACTGCTCCAAGATGAAGTAATAGTAATTTTGGCTCTCTGCGTTTCAGCTATTTGAGATAACAAACTCAAATTTCTTAGTCATCCAAAGGCAAAACTGTCTTTAGCTCCTTGCTGGTGTTACGGCTTCGCTTTTGCAGTAAACTGTGCTCTGGCTGCAAGCATCTGGGTCAGCAAGACACAGAAGCTGCTTCTACATGAGGCAAGTTTCCTAAATGAAATATTTGGGAAGGGCAGGAGGAGAAATTCAACCATTATCAGTAAAATTTCCATGCAGTGCCCACACAGCTGTTCACAGGAGAATGCAATTACCATAAAGTGTAACCCCAGAAGGATGATAGGAGACAGTACTAGGTTTTGCATTATATCTCAGAGGCTGCACTATAAACAAGGCCTGAAAATCCATGTGCACCTGTGAACCCTGGGTGACATTTTGTTCCTATCTTTTTGTTCTGTTTTGTTTGTTGTTTAAAAAGGCAGGGCAAGTCTTGCCTTCAGAAGCAGTAGGTAAATCATAAAGTAGTTGGTGGATATTTCTGACTGGACTAAGTATTGGGGAAAAAAACCACTAGCAGCATGCTAGTGTAAAATGGTTGTACTGAGCACCACCTAGAGCTGGATGCCAATCTTTCTTTACAAGGGCATCCTAAGTTTTTCTTTGGGAGCACAATCAAATGTTAGGGATATGCAGACAGGTCATCATGGAGACAAGAGTTATTTCACACACCTCCCTTAGTCATATGTGTTTCTTGAGGCTGGGCACAATAAATGGATTAAGGAAAAGAGCTTCCAAAGATAAAATTGCTACTAGAAACTAGGACACCCAGTATGATCCAAAAGCCAAAGGGAGCACACCGTTTTACCATCTATGGTGCACATAAAATCTTCTTATACAGGTGAGTGTACCTTTCTCTATGCTACATCGTAGATATAGCTGGGTAATAAATATAGTTGCTAGAAATCTGATGCTTTAAGCTATACTTTCTTAGGCAGGTAGCAGAAGCATGGTACATGGTGAAACATGCAACCAAAACATTGTAAGTATCTATCACTCTCACACATTGTGACCTGCTCTAGCCCAAAAGAGTAAGGAATAGGTTTTGAAAGTTATCCAGAAAGTATTGCTGATTAATTGAAATGTTGAAAATAATGAGCTTTCTTGGAAACAAAAAGAAAAAAAAAGAGATGAAATTCATCAGATTGATTTTTGCTACAAATTATTAACCCAGCTTTGTGAAGTAGCAGTCTAACTGCAAAGGACTATTACCTGCTTTCCTTCTATTGTCCTATTATTGCCTCTTGGTTTCCCAGTTGTATAGAGCACTTTTTTCTCTTCATTCAAGCTTCAGAAAATTCTTTCCATCAAAAATATTGGGTTTCGCTTGGCTAGTATGAGGATTACTGTTTCCTCACTCATCTTAATCACAGTGGTCAGCCAAAATTTTGAATCCAGAAGACTGTGTCAAATTAAGAAGATAATGAAGCCAGTTGATTTATTAATGGCATCTGTTTATTTATCAAATTAGGAAAAAACAACCAAGCAACCAACCAAACAAAAACCAAATAAACAAACAAAAAACCCACAAACTAGAAAAACCTGTTCTCCTGAAGACAGGAATAATCAGGATCAGGAAAGGAGCTCCTTACAGGTATCCTTCACAACTTTTCTGGCTGGCAGCTGTTCCCAAAGCACTTGGTCAGAACTTCACTACCTTTCCATCCTCATTATCTCCTTCTATGGTGGTCTCACGGTGGTCTCTCTCATAAACCTCAGTTCTCCTCCAAAAGCCCATCTATCCATAAAGTTCAAATTCTTGAACTAGCTGTGGCTCCACTGAGTGTGGTAGTTGATAAACCTGTTGTCTCCTGAAGAAATTATATCACCCAAAACGTGATTTCTGTCCTATTAAAAAGCTGCTAGGACTAGCTTTATGGAGATCTACAAAGTTGTATAGTTAAGTGTCAGCTTAGGCAAATCGGATTTGTTCAGCTCTATTTTAGCCGTATAAATATGCACCAAACTCTTCACATGTGTACACACATGTATACGCACAGGCACATACACACAAATGCACTAAGCCAGTATCTTTATATTTGCAGGAGCACACAGAATATATTTTTCTACAGTTACACCCATATACACCAAAGTGTTGAGTTCATCAATTTTTATTTACTATTTTACCACCAGACAAAAGGTTTTAGATGTTAAATGTCTGCTAAACCCAGAAAAGAAGAAACTGATGGGTGCTGGGCAGATTAAGATGCCTACAACTGGTGAGGAAGCTGATGGTTTGTGGGGTTGCTGCTGCCAACTGAGTGTGTTCCGTAGGACAGGTGGGAGAGGAGATCATACACAGATGTACCCTATCACAGGAATATTACTCCTCTTGTCATGGTTTAACCCCAGCTGGCAACTAAACCCCATGCAGCCGCTTGCTCACTCCCACCCTGATGGTGGGTAAAAGTGAGAAAACTCATGTGCTGAGGTAAAGACAATTTAAAAAGTGAAGCAAAAAACACTCACTCAAGCAAAGCAGAATAAGGAATTCAATCACTGCTTCCCATAGGCAGGCAGATATTCAGCTATCTCTGAGAGAGCTGGGCTCCCTTATCCCTGGGCTCCATCACACTTAATGGTTATTTGGGAAGACAAGTGCCATCATTCTGAATGTCCCCCCCTTCCTTCTTATTCTCCCAGCTTTATATGCTGAACATGACCCCATACGTTATGGGATACCCTATGGGTCAGCTGGGGTCAGCTGTCCTGGCTCCGTTCGCTCCCAACTCCTTGTGCACCCCAACCTACTCACTTGTGGAGTGGTGTGGGGATCAGAAAAGGCCTTGGCTCTGTGTAAGCACTGCCCAGCAATAATGAAAACATCCCTATATTACCAGCACTGTTTCCAGCGCAAATCCAAAACATATTCCTATACCATCTACTATGAAGAAAATTAACTCTACCCCAGCCAAAACCAGCGTGATCTTAACCAAAACTGTCCTCTTGGGAAGGTCCTTCTTCTATTTCCCAGTCTGAGGTCTCCTGTTATGAGATAGCTGTAAGATTTTATGGCCAGCTAATGTAGTCTAGGATGGTAAATGCCCATATTCCTCTCTTTCCCACCATTTCTTTTCTCTGTCTTAAGGAATCGGAGCATGGACAAATCCCATTGACATAAATGCTGTGGGGTAGCAAGAATATTTGCCACCAGGCCATGTCCTGGAATGACAAGTATGCAAGAATTAGCATCTATAACTCTCTATAAACACTGGGGTTAATCTCCAGGGTTTACAAGACTCTTTAAATGTGTTTTAATAGGACAATATGCTTTACACAGGACCCATCCAACACTTCACATATCAGCAAAGTTTACAAGAAGGTAAACTGAGCTGGGGTAATAGTTCAGATGTACAGCCAGCGCTCTGATGAGAATGCCCAAGTCAAAGTAATAAATGGATTTGCAAGTATAATACCTTCCCAAATGGCTGAAGAACATTCCAAGTCTGGCAGGACAACTGGAAGGGAAAAGCTGCATTGTTCTCTCAAACTCTAAAATCTAAAGAGATGGATCAAATGACAGCACTTCCAGAGCAAAATGGTGGGCTGGCTTAGACCTGCGCTCTGCCAGCCAGGCAGGACTCTGCTCCTTGGCCAGTCCTGTTGAGGAGACCAGCACAGAGTTTGGGGCTGCTGAGAACAAGTAATACTGGTTAATCAAAACTGAAGACTGTGTGGACACCTTTGTAAACACCTTTATGGACATATACTACAGGAGAGGAAGAGTGAGGCCCTGGAGAAACCTATTTTTCTCCTCTAATAACAAAAGCTTCCTTCTAGCTTTCTGAAGCCAGGTGAGATGAATCCTGCCCTGTATTTATTAAAGCCTTGGGTGTCTACTTGCTTCAGATAGACTCCGCATCTCTTTTCAGAGCAAACCATCAGACCCAAGTACATTTTGGTTTCATTTTGGAGAGTTATTTTTAAGATGACTGGCCTAAGCCTCACCATTATCATCCAACAAACATATACAAAAGGAATAATAAGCCTTTGCTAATAGATGACCAATTTGTTTCGAGTTAACTTATTCTTCCTGTGCTTTTCATACAAAACCGAATATCAACAAGAAAATTTTTAAAAGTGACATTTCCATTAAATCACTATGAAAAGCAGCGAGACTATCCTAATAAATGTAATAAATGAATTAGGCATTCAAAGGAGAATGACCTTATGTTTTATTTCTTTATCCTCATCCTAATTATCACAGAACATTGGCCCAACATAAATGCTCTTTCCACGCCTCTGTAAAGACCTGAGGGGACTTTTTGGAGGGAGCCAGCCAGTATCTTAGCTGCCTTCGCTATTATGTCTGTTTATCACTTGGCACAACTCTGTCAGAATATGGGTAGATTTGCAGTAAAATGGTGATTGCTGCATTATAATAATTCAATCAGCACTGAGACAGGCTGTCTCCTATGCTACGTGAAAAACAGCTAGAAAACTCATTTCATAAGCAAAATTACCACTGGCCGTTTTAAAATGCCAAGAGCAGCTAGCATCAGATTGTGGTTTTGCTCTGTTCTCTAGTGCAGGGGCTACAGTGGGCTGGGCAGCCTTCATCTCAGGAAGGAGCTGACCTTCCTGGCACACTGGAGCAAAGGGGTGACAAGGAAGAGAAGGTTCAACTGGTCCTTTAGCACCAACTCAGAATGTTCAGGAAAAATATCTTTATAGACCAATAGAAGACATTCTGTAAATGCTTGTATAGTAAATTGGGAGCCATTTTTGCTCCTTTAGAAACACAGTCGTGACCTGATCAATATTGCTGAAATCTGGTGGGAAGATTCACATGCTTGGAATGTTTAAGCCAATCTTTATCATGTATTTCAGGAGAATCAGCTAAGAAAAAGCTGAGGAGGACTTGCACTGTTTGTGAAAAGGGTTTTCATCTGTTTCCAAGTTTTTAGCAACTCAGGAGCAAATGTTCTCATATTATTAAGGATTAGTGTCTTCAGAAATGGTGCCTGAGATGTGTACAACAAGCATCACCTTCAAAGGCAGAGTGAATCTATCTCCCAGGATTATGGTACACAGGGACAAAACAGTGCCTTGTTATGAGCGCTGCTGTCTGTGTAGTTCAAGTAGGAGACCTCCTATGGCATCTATCAAAACATTTATGGCATGTCCAGACATACAGAAGGCATAGCTTAACTTAAATACATGCAGTGTGTAACGTGGTGTGTGTAGAATCTGGTGTGCAGCACCCTATCTGCTGGATACCTTTTTTACAGGTTACCAGCAAATCAGACAGTGCCAGGTAGTTGCTGCATAGATACAAGCAATCATGGTTGGATGGGATCATCATCATCAGACAGCCCCAGCCAGGACTGGGTATTCTGAAAAGCCTGGCTTCAGAAAACTGAAAATATCACGAAGAAGAATTTAAAGAGAGAAATGTGTCTGATTGACAACTGCTTAATGACAGCAGATCAGTGATGACTAAGACGAATGAATCCTGGTTTGTGAGGAATGTCTTTCAGCACTAAGTGACTGTTGGTGTCTGACAAGGCTTGAGCATGGTCCAAGCTTTGCTCATTGTTGACTATTCATAAGAGGTGTCTCTGCAGTCAGTCCTCTGACATCTAGTAAGTTAACAACCTGTACCAAAGGCTTAAATCCAGAGAAGTCACTCGTCAAAAAAGAGTGATTGATGGCAATGAATAAGAATTAATATGAATATTATATAAATTACATCAGCATAGTAAGAAAAAGACACAAATAGCCATCTATGGTCAGCAGGAGCTTAAAAAAGGTCTTCAGAAAGGTACCACATTGCTTCTAAACGGACATGCTAAGACTGGCAATAACAAAGCCAAAGAAGTGAAAATGCTGAGTAAATATTTTCCACCTGTATTTGGAGAAAAGCCAGATAACACATTGCATCTTGTTTAAGAAACCCAGCCCTTTCTTTTATAACATTAATTTCTAAACTTAGAGATTCTTAACTGGCAGTTCCTCGATAATTCGCATCCAAGAGGCAAAGATGTTCGCTGAACTGCTGTTGCTGATTTTAAATAAGTCCTGGAACACTAGAGAAGTTAGAGATGTGAAGGAAAGATAATGTTGTGCCAACACTTAAACACAGAAACTAGGATGACATGAATAAATATAGGCCTGTCAGCCTGACGTCAATCTGCAAAAAATAACAGAACGGTTATTTGGGAACTATTAAGAATTAAAGGGGGAAAAGCAGAATTACATTGAAATTATCAGGAACTTTTTAAAAACAGACCCTATCTAAATAATATTATAATGATGGATCATGTACAAGTTTAATCAATACAGGTAATACTGCTGATGTAAACAATAGTGTTGGACTATTTACCAGCTGGTAGGTCTTCAAAAAAATTGTCTTTGGGGAATCAGCAATCTCATGAGTTGGGTTGTTGGCCCTTCACTCTAGCAAACTTTCCCTGCTGATGGAGTTGGCAAATAAGACAAAGACTGTGAGAGACTGGTGAATGACAAGGATGTAACAGCTGATCTGGGAGGTCAATATGGTTTGCCCCATAACAGACAATGCACAAGTAAGGGACAGCAAAGGAGGTCAGGCTTACCAAGTGAGGAAACCCGTGTTTCCAAAGAGATACTCAGATCCTGGTAGAAAGCCAGCTGAATTCCCGTGGCACAGGTGTTGGAACTAGATGGTCTTTAAGGTCCCTTCCAACCCAAACTATTCTGTGATTCTATGAAATCAAGCTCAGTGTTTAAAGAGTCTGAGATAGCCTTTGGCTATGCAAAACACGGTCCATTAAGGAGCAAGGTATTCCTTGTGTTTCACAATGGTGTGATGGCTCCTACAATTGTTTTGGTGTTCAGAAAAAGGGTCCTGAAAAAAATTGAGAGGATTCAGAAAGAAACACGCTAACTTGATTAAAGGATAGGAAAACATGCCTTATTCTGCGAGACTCAAGAGCTCAGTTTGTGTGACATCTGAAGAAAGGCTGGAGGATGACTTGATACTAACGAGTTACGGCTGCACAGACAGCAGGACTTTCACAAAGGTGGGTTCCTTCACTTGTTGGACAAATATTTAACAAATATCATGGTCTGACACTGAAGTTAGATTCATTCTGACTGAAATAAGACATTGTTTTTCAGAGGGAAGAGTAATTAACTGCAGAATTACTCACCAATAGGCTCCTTGTTATTCTTGCTGTTGATCAGTTTCTAACAAAGCTTGCAGGATTGCCTTCCTCTCTCTCCCCCCCCACCAAAAGAAAATAATACTGTAAAACTGAGGCAGTTCTAATGGGTTGTGCGTAAGTTCTGTTACAATGGAGATCTATCAAGAAGACCCTCAAATATATTCTAACCATAAAAAAATCTAAGAAAATGGATTGTCAGTGGGAAAAAAAATCTTCACTATGAGGGTGGTGAGGCACTGGCACAGATTACCCAGAGTTGTGGCTGCCCCATCCCTGGCAGTGTTCAAGGCCAGGTGGGATGGGGCTTTGAGCAAGCTGGTCTAGTGGAAGGCGTCCCTGCCCATGGCAGGAGGGTTGGAATTGGATGGCCTCTAAGGTTGCTTCCAACCCAAACCATTCTGTGATTCCATGACACACACTTTCAGTGAGTCTTTCATCCAGCAGACTATCTCACCACTGAGACAACTAGGAAGACCTTTCTTTACACAATAGAGTGCTCAAACATTCCCCAAGTTACTGTTTGCTTTTAACCAGCTAGATGCTCTTACAGAGAGACAAAACAAAATGAATTGGCTAGTGTAGCCACCAAATTTAGTCACTGTTAAGCTTTTCAACAGTTGTTCTTTTAACTCAGTCTTTAGAGTATGGCAATTTCCTCATGCTAATAGAATTTACAGATCTTGCACAGTAGTGAACATTTAGTAGCAAGGAAGCTAGACATTCAAAACCATTTATCCCATTTCTTCATACTCCTCAGCTCCTTTTGTGGCCTCATAGAACTTCTTGCCCACAGATTTTATGAAGAAGCTATATGCCTCTCTTGCTGCTTATCAGTTAGAGAGCTGATCTGACGGGAAGCACCTCTGTGAGTGGATCTGCTGCATTCGGTGGGGAAGTTCCCACTTGCAGGACTTGTAGTTCACACAGCCTTGCAGCCCACAAGTTTGACCAAGTCTAAAGTCTTAAATCACAACTCAAGTATAATCACCATGTTTTTTCCCCTTTTCCTATTGAAAATCTGTGAAACTACCGAGTTTTCCATGGCTTTTGACCAAAACCACAACCTGCTGCAAACTGATAGAAAAGTAATTCCAAACCTAACACAGGTTAATAGCACTTCCAATTAGAATGGCCAAATTTTGCAGTTTAGCAGATTAAAAATTGTCATGTTTCGTGTCTCTGTGAACAATTTGTTCCACTGAAACCACAATCCCACAGCAAATCACTGCCAAACTAAAGCTAAAAAAATAAAATAAAATCCACCTTTGCAGTTTGAAAACTCTACAATTTGGTGGGGTTCAGATCTGCAGTTTAATTTTGTCCTGTTGCATAAAGATGGGAGGAACCTGCTTCTAGATCCAGAATGATTTCCAAGTCATAGCCCTACCCAGATAGGGATATTTGGACCCATATGCCTTCATTTGGATCCTTCACTATTTTTTCCTTAAAATGGAGGGTGTGCTCAGATCATCTGCAAGCCTTTCAAGCTAAGATTTTCAGCCATTAACCTTCCCTTAGCTGAAAACCATTGCCCTTTGACTGAAGTGTAATCCTAGCCCCTGCTCCCTACCAGTGTAATGTGAAAGAGGTTTGCTGGCCCACCCTCATGGAGAGGAAGGACATAAGAAGGCTGAACACCTAGAAAGATGTTAATTCAATTGTTTGTGATCACACTGGCTATCCCCTATATTTTTCCGAGGTTAATTTCTTTCCCCAGCTTCTGCATTCTTCTCCCTAGGTAAGATATTTGGAGACAGAAACATGGGCTGACGATAAATAAAACCATGCTCCCCTGAATGGGATGGCCCTTGCACTTTCTAGACCAAAGTACTCTCTGGAATCGTGCTGAAAAAAAGATTTATAGTTTTATCTCCTCATAAGGTATGACTGTTAAGTATGTTATAATATATAGGACAGGAATTAATCCTGAATTTATTTAGTATTCTTTCTTTTTTCATCTGTCAGAAGATTGCCATTTCAATTATTTATTAAGAAAACTATGTTTTTCAAGGTAAATGCATTACTTTCATTATCTGCTTTCAATTAGCTGGGAATTCACTATGTTCAGCCAAATGTCCATTCATCAACAAATTCCAGATTCCTGGCAGTCTGAACAAATTCCCTATTTTCTTCTTTTACGGGTAAAATAAGTGAAGATATTCATGCCTCATGCTAAATTATGTCTGGGGTTAGACTAGCCTGGAGGGAGGTGAAAACAACTGTGGAAGATCTTGAAATATATTAATAGATGTTTTCATTTAAGTAGAGCCAAAATATTTCACAATCTTTTTTCTTCAGGTGCTTCGTTACGTTAACTAGATGCCCTTCTGCCCTCCTCCGTGGGCAACTTTATGAACTGAGCTGTTCACCCTCCCAAATGTATGCAACAGGTTGATGAGAAACAGCTACATGAGTGTGAGAGCCTAATTGGTTTCTCAACCCAGCACCATGCCATGCTGTGCAGCTGAGTCCGTTGCAGCCAGTTCCCTTTCCAGGCAGTTGTTTGCTGGGAGGAGAAAGGCCCGTGCTCCATCGTTGGAGCTGGGCTTCTTGCAGAGAGGCTCTTTATCCTGAAAAGGAAGCAGAAGCACTTTTCTGAATGCAAACATGTTTTTCTCAATGCCTCATGCCCCAAGGCACTTTTGCTACCTCTTTGCAATTGACGCTTCACCAGGTGCTGGGCCAAAGTCCTTTTCAAGGAATCTCTTGGGCAAAGACAGGAGAAAGGCTCTGCCCCTGCCAGCCATGGGGATGGAGGGCAACCAGAAATGCTGGCCTGGCCTCTGTGCATGCTTACCACTGCTCTGAGCTCAGTTACTCTCCAGGCACTGCTTGAGGTGGTACTTCTGTGTATGGTGTGACCGGCCCCAGGCTGGGGAGGAGCTGGGTGAAGTGATCCCACTGTCCCAAATGGCTGTATTTGCCTCCTTCATCTCTGCGACATCAGGCTGCACACCCAAGGAGGTCCTAGGCACACCATACTCCCAGCTGGCCTCCATAGCCACCTTTCCTTCGCCATGGGCAATGAGAGAGGAAGAAGGGTAACCTTCCAAGAGGGAGTTAGGATCTAGGTAGGAGTCCGGAGCTTTGATATGAGATAGCCTTAAAATATAAGAAGCAGTATTTAAAGCCCAACTTTTGCCTTCCAAACTAGGAAGATTCACTTTAGCAATTCACTTTATCTCCTCCTTCTTTTGTTAGTGAAACTGCTGTCACCCCTGACTTCTTTAGCTATTGTCAAAAATCCTCTGTCCTGGTCATCTCCTATGTGTTATACAAAGTCATCTTGGTTTTGTGCCGCTCTTCTGTTTCCCAGCTCAGCCATCAGTGACTTTCCTTGGTCGCCTCCTCTTTCCTCCTTTCCATTCACAGTGGATACTTTCTTCTCCTTTTGTTTTCTCTTTCCAATGATTTGTGGTCGGCAAATTGTAGAACAGGACTCTTCAGCCTTTCCCATCATATTCAGGTGTTCGTAGGTCTCTCCCTCTCCATGCATGCTCTGAGATAGCATTCCCTTGTGCATTGTATTTTTCATCATGTGAGTGAAGAAACAGAGTCAGTGCTCTGCCTCTCATTCCCCAGGCTGTGCAGAAGGCTAACCATCCTTATGTGGGCTGATGCCTTTCCCACCAGACACAGGAGAGGCAGGAAGGTGAATTTTTTTCCCTTACATGATTTGTGTTCATCACAGACAGATGCTGTTCTCTGCACAGGGAGATAATTAGGCTGAGGTTTTGGGGTGAAAGCTATGCTGCCTTCACTACTTAGTGAAGCAGAGCCCTGAGAGCCACCTCACCATCCAGCAACTCTGCCAATGGTGAGTGCTTCTGCTGAGGACTCTCCCAACAGGAGAAACCATCGCCATCTCTTCAACATCTGCCTAACATCCTATAGCCTAGGCAATGGTGAACTCATGTGTTTATTTTACTGGTAGAATACACCTGCAACTTAAATATTGTATGATAAGCAGATGTTCACTTCTATAAATTGAACTGCGCACAAAGATTTATAGACCCCAGAGGTTCAGATTTAGCGAGTGGGAGCCAGGATCACAACTGGACCTTCAGATTCAATAAATCCTGACATTACTGCAGTACTGGGGGAGGGGAGGAAGGCATCATTATAGACATATAACAATTTTTAAAGTATGCCAGTGGTGATCTGCAAAGCAGATGTAAGTCAAGCTGATTTTGATACGTTAAACTGACCCTGCCAGGTAAGAGATGAAATAAGTCAGGTTTTGATTTGGAGTCACATACGAAATACAGCAGTGGAAATGGTGATAATAAGCCCCTGTTCATGTGAGAGGCAGAGAGGAAAAAGTTTCTATTAAAAAGAATAAATGTTTTGTTTTCATGTTATATGAAGGACACTTGATATCATCAGTGGTGAATTTATTCTAATTAAGGCACTTTAAATGATGTACTTGTGCTGGGCTTTTCTTTCATGTAGGGCACTAATAAAAGTCACTGGTTTAGTTACAGAAAAAAAAAAGTCCTCTCGGCAGAGTAGGTACCTGTTGCACCCCCAATGATGTCTCCTAGCTCAGGAGGTGGAATTGGTGCTGCTGAGTGCATTTGGAGGCCTGGCAAAGAGAATAGGTTGCCAGAAGTAATTCAGACTGTAATGTCCCCTCAGGCCCTGGTTTATTCACTGGGGTTTAAACACAGGCTGGCAGCAAGGATAGAGGGGGTGGGAGGTGAGGCAGTATGGTCAATGTCACTACAGAAGGAGAAGCTGGAAATGGAGAGAGTTAGGAAGAGTAAGAAGCAAGTCCAGGTTGCCTTTCATTAACCGACATGCCATAGCAGCCTGGGCTGGGCAGGGAAAGCTGGAGCTGGGAAAGATGGAGCTGCTGCTGATGAGCATGGGGTGTACGTGACTGGCTCCTCCCGCATCCCTAAGCCTGTGGGCACCCATCCCGCTCCACACCTGCAGCTTTGCAACTGCCCGCGACATATTACAACAAACAAACTCAACCGGCCCATTGAGCAATTCCTGGTTACAACAAAAAACCCACACAGAGGTTTTTAAAGGGCGATTATAAATTACACTGGTGTTTTGGTGTTACTGGCTTTCTGTTTAGACTAACCCATAGTGGTTTACGAGAATCATCTAACTAGCAGTTTTTAGGGACTTCCAAAACATGTACTTCAGAGAAAATAAACGCAGGAAAAACCATTACCAGTAGGGAATTCCCCAGTTACTGACTGATAACTAATAAACACCAATACCCACTCTAGTAGAAGATGGAGGCAGATGCAAACAAGAGCAAACAAACCTGAAAATGTTGTACTTTTTTCTCACTGAGGTAGTTACACACGTGAACAGCTCCCCCAAACTCATGTGTCTGAAAGCTGAGCTCTCTGAAGCAGAAGCAGCCAGGCAAATGTAGCATTTGTAGCCTCCTGTGGCAACAGAAATAAAAACTTTGGGCCCAGAGTGATCACTAATTGCCAGTTACAAGCTTGCAAATGAGAGTGTTCCCAAATAAGACTGTGGGATATTCCCTAGCTGCCGGCTGTAATAGGGGTAAATAGTCACGTCACTCAAACAACATGACAGGCTGAAGCACCAGCTCAAGGTTTTCAAAGCGCTTGTACAAGGATGCACTAGATGTCCATGCACAGGTACATGAATGCCCTCCTGAAGGGAAATCCAGTGGGAAGATCTGGAGTCAGGCAGGGGTGGTTGGAGCCCAGAGCACTAGCTCTCATTCTAGCTCAAGTTTTCACTCCTGGGCTCATTTTAACTCTCACAGTCATGTATGCAAGATATGGACATCTTTTGCTGCAGAGGACGAAGCAAAGCTCACCTAAAGACTTGGAGAAGGCTGCTGTAACTATCTGAAGTACTACAAACCTGTCAACCAGTCTTCCATGACCAGTGATGTGTTTTCTGCACCCAGCTCTCAAGACACGGGATGGAGGCACAGGGGGTGTTTGCCTGTCCCAATGCCACCCAGCAGCCCCAACCAGGACCCCCTGCAGAGATCCCAGTCACCACATCCTCTTAACTGGAAATTTTTTCCACTTGACCACAAGCCCCAGGACCATTAAGGGAAGGTATTTCTTGGTGGTTTCTCCACTGCTCCTTGTGAAAGTCCTACACAACCAGGGCAACCGGGACGTGTTTACACTGTCGGGCATTTGTTCTGATATCTGCAAACAGTGACTCCAAAATAATTCTGATTTCCATACCAAACTAGCACATTGTGGACTTTTTACTGGTAGGGCACAGAATTTCCCTGCCTTGAGAGTTGCGAAAGTCAGCTCTGGTATCTGCAACGTCTTTCAAGGGAGTCTCTGGTGTCCTTAATGAAAAATTCATTGAGTGTAAATCAAAATTCAGCTTCATTGTCATCCTAATCAGACCAAGCTGCAGGTGAAAGTGAGTTTAGTGGTTACTATTTATTCCCAGGTGACTACTAATCCCATTTCCCATGCTGAAATAAGGTGTTAAAAATCAACGTAATCTCTCATTGAAAGGAAGACATACTTAACAGCTGTATCCTTCAAAGGCTCCGGCCTTTTCTTTCCCCTTACAGTCTCCCTAGGTAGCCCTCTGGGACACACAGTTATGCGGGATGCCAACTGCTCACTATTCATCATGGCTTTATTATCCAAGGGCCCATTGACTTTCAATAATTTATCACTTGATGTTTTGTGTGTTGCTGCAGAAATAAATCAGAACTGGGAGCACCAGATGCTCCTGCATCCCATCATACTGTGTTAATATATTTAGAGAGGTTTTCTCAGCCCAGCAAAGGGGTGCAGGAATCTCCTCTGCAAGGAGCAGTGAGTGTGGGGGTTAAGGTCCACTGAGCCAAATGCAAAGAGTGCTGAGAGAGAGAAACGTCAACGTGGAAGCCCATGAGCTTGGAAACCCTCTCAGGGTGAGCAGGCAGTTGGCTTTCCAAGCAGAGCTAATGGTGACAGCTCTCCAAGAAAAATACATTTAGTCCTTAAGCGTGTAGCTTTTGTTCTGGGCTCACAGTCTCTTTTTCTTTCTTGGACTAGGTCTCGCACCCGGATACGGCAAGTAAATATCAAGCAATAAATCACAAATTCAATGCTTGCTTTTCTTTCCTCAAGGTTGTATAATATAATGAAAAAGATCAAGCAAACGCAAAGCTATTTTACGCTGCACATGCAGAGTGCAAAAGGCCCTGGGTCTCTTCCAATGACCCCACAAGAATGATAGGCCTCCTGCTAACAAGACCTGTTTTTCTGAGGCATCACACAAATCCTCTCATGGATTGAAGAGTTTCTCCTGTTCTTGTTTTCTTTAAAGCTCTTGCAATACAGTTAATTTAACATATAATTACCTTTCATTCAAACCTTCTGCATGTATGTATTATGGTAGTTTCATCAAATACGCCTCTGGCAGAACAGGAACCCTACCTTCCTTCCCAGAATCCTGAATGAACATCAACAGCTTTTAGGTACTTATCACCCTTGGTCATTTCTCATCTTCCCTTCAGAGGGGGAACACCATGGCTGCTAACACACAATCTTGCCTCTGATGTTACTGCTGGAGCACCAGACTGACCCTACGTGGAAGACAGGTGGGTGCTGGGACTTCTCCTTGAAGTCCAGCCTTGCCAAGGTGGCACACTCAGTTCCAGCACTCTCTAATGCAGCAGGGCCTGAAGTCTGATGCTGTTATAAAATCAGCTTCTAGTTACCTGCTTGGGGAAGAGCCAAACCAAGAATGCATGATTCTTCCTAATCCCCCAAAACATTGTTCAGGGTAATTCTCTAGGACAGTGCCATCCATACGGGGTAGGAGCATTCCCAGTACTGCTGATGCATTAGCAAACTCTCTGATCATCTCTGGATGTGTAAATGTAAGTGGAATTTCCTGATGTTACATAAGTAAACAACAGCTAGTTTTTGTGGTGACAGCAAGAAAACACACTTTCTTGACAGCAGCTCCTCTGCCAGGTTTCAAGTCTTTGCCGCACCTCCAGAGGGACTTAGCAACCTTTACAGGAGCGAGATGGCAGGTGGGTTGCAAGCCCCCATTTCTGTCTCCATTCTCTCCTCCTCAGAAGTTTCCATATGCATTGACATTTTCCCAGACTTGTAAGATAGGGAAAGATCTCCAGTGTGGACAATTATGGCCTGAAGAGCTGAAGTTTGCTGGTATTATGAGAAACTAAAAACAAGAGCTTATACTGGGAAGTATTGGGCAACCCTGTCTTTGCTGAAGGCGAAATCCCCTGCTGTGCCTGACACCAAGATTAATTCCAGATTTCCTTAGATTCTGTGACATACACAGGGCCTGTCCTAGCAGCTGCTAAACACTATCAGGTCTAATGCTCTCTTTCAAATCTCTCAGCCCTACTATCAGGAGCATTATTGTGAGGAGATTTTTTCCCTGAGATCTTCATGAGACAATATTGGGAAATCCTGATTAGTCAGTAAAGTCACTGTTTATTCTCCTGCTCAAACACAGCTTCCACTAAACCAGAGCCATTCTCTCCTTGAAGATAAGAAAATGTTAGCAAAATGTAAGATTACTGGTTAAACTTGCAGCAAAACACAATTTGCATCTTAACTCTGTTTCTCTCATTTAAAGCCTTCTTCAAATGTCTTATTTGGCATGGAAAACATTTGTCTCAACCTAAAAGTGAACTTTGGAGGGGGGAGTCTGAATAAAACCCTTACAGCTGCTTGTTAATTGTCCAGGAAGAAAAAAATGCACACTTCCCAGTGTAAACACTATCTTGGTTTTATTTGGTTTTTTTTTTTGTTGCTGCTGTTTTGTTTTGGGTTTTTTTTCAGTTCAAGGAGAACGTTCAGTTTATTTAGTTAGATTACTTTATTTATCTGTCAGCACAGCACATCTGTATTTCTTGGTGAGACAGAGGAACATAGGAACCGCTTTGCGAGGTCAAACCAGGGATCGGTCCAACCCTGTATCCTGCCTCCAACAGTGGCCGGTAGCAGATGCTCAGAGCAAAGCACAGAGCAAACATGACCAGCGCCCAGGGGCCTTTCCCAGTGTCCCCATTGAACTTCCAGCACTGAATCGTCACTCAGCGCTTCCTGAGCTGGAGCTCCAGCTCGATCACTGCACTGGCAGTCACCAACAGTCCAGTCCTCTCCAAATATGTGTAATCCCATTTCGATCCCCTCTACCCTCTTGGCCTTTGCTGTGTCCTGTGGCAAAGACAAATGCACGAGGCAGCTATGCTGCATGTGAGATTAATACTTCCTTGCCCTCTTTTTAAACCTGATAATGTCCTTGGAAGTCTCTCAGTTCTCACATTATGAGAAACACTGAATAGACTTTTCCCCCTGAATAGGTCTTTTTTCAGAAGCTGCGTCATCACCCCTCTTGTGCAAGCTTGGCCATAGCCCTCCTTATTCTTGTATTAATTCTTGCTGTACCTGTGGCTCTCCTGTATTCATTTTAGGGGGGTTGAAGCCTGGCATGGTTTGGACATACAATTCATATGCCAACTTCATTTTCTGGTTATATCTAGTGTTTAATTTGACTTTTTTTTTTTTAACTCAGTTGCTGAGTATCAGAACTATGCTTCCACAGAATTTTCCATCATTAATCCAAACTTACCCCTAAAAGGCAGCAGCTTGCTGAAAACAAACTGCTGGCTAAGCAGTGGTCATTTTGTTAATTCCCCTCTGTTTCATTACTTTGCTTTTACCAGCACTGGCTTTATCCTGATGTTTTATCTCCAGTCACTCAGCGGTGTGAGATCCTGCTGCAACTGTTTACTACTGGCTCTTCTGAAGAGTTCTGCATCATCTGCAAATATGGTCAACTCACTGATCTTTGATTAATACATTGGAGTACACCATCTACATTCTAGACTACAACAGCTCTGTGAGAGAACTTTGGCCTTTTTCCCTCTGCACCTTGGCTTTCCAATATGCCTGGAGAAAAGTACCATTTTTGGAAAGCTGGGTACTCTTTATCGGTGATGCCTTGCTTAGTCACATACTTACAAACCTCTGCAAAGACTTTGTGAAGCCTGATTCTCCCCCACAGAAGCAACATTTCTTTCCTTTCATCATCTCTCTCACACATGAAATCCATACTTGGCTACCAATTCTAATCTGTGCTATTATTTTCAATACCAGTACATTAGTTTGAAGTTCTTAGGTTCATATATTCCACATCTATTAAATTAACTATAAGTTACTATGTGTGGAATAAAAGGTTCAAGTGTGAGGTTTTATTGTCAAATAGAAGGACAACAAACAGTCCCTGTAGACAAGTTCCATTGCCTATGCTAGTTTCCTTATTAAAAGCCTAACTTCATCGACAAACTGAGCTAATGTATACCCGCAAATAAAACATTTGGAAAGTTGTCCATAAAATGTTCACTTCAGTTTTGCGCCACAAAATTTGCTGACAATTTCTTCTCCCATACGCTCCATTTTTGTATTCACAGTTTTGCTCCTATAGTCTCTTGCAGTTAAACGTAACTTCAGCTATATTGGTACAGTGGTTGATGCTCCAAGCCTGTCAGTGTTTAGGAGGCATTTGGACAATGCTTTAGCTCAATCAGGCAGTTGGACTGGATGATCGTTGTAGGTTCCTTCCAACTGAAATAGTCTATTCTATTGTTTCTAAATCAGAGCTTTCCCTGTGGAATAGTTGTGCGTAACTGTTGATGATTTAGCATATTTTCCTTCAGCATGGTCATCCCCCAGTTTTACAAAGTAAAAATTCACATACTTTTAAAATGTACTCAGATGATTAACATAGGGTAAAAAAAAAAAAATCTATATTTGACATCTGTCTTATACACCTGAGTGTGCACACGTGTGCGTGTGTGCAAAAGCGAGCATTCATACAAATATCAGAGAAGGCAAATGCATAAACAAAGGTACAGGAATTGTGTTTTATTTCAAAATCTTGGTAAAACCCAAAGAGGCAGAAGTTACCTGTAACAGTGAAGGCATCAACTATTTAACTGTGATCATGATTACAAATATGAAAGCACTGTCTGTGAAATTAATTCAACCTATCAGGTGCTTTAAAAACAGGCTTCAGCTTAAATATTTTGCCTACCCCCAGCTTCAGTGGGTATCATCATGGTAAACAAATGCAGATTAATGGAGGGAATGTGGGTGCTTTCACCTCTCTCCCTCAAAATTAGCAGGAATACCACACTGTGCATTCCCACATGGTAATACATCAGGGCTGTGCAGCCTTGCCTCCACCCTCAAGCCAGTTCAGGGCTGTGTTTGCCTCTGAGTAATGTTAAATTTAGGGCTTGTGTTCCAGGACTACTCATCTTCACTTCGCAGCTCTCTCAGCTGCAGTATATCACTCACAAGCCAATACCCTTAACCCATAGGGGGGTATCCCATGTGGCATACACTAATTTATAGATGAGAATGATATCTGAATGTGTCAGATTTCAGTGAAGAAAAACAAACCTTATGGACTCTTTTAAAGCTGTGATAAATTGGAATGTGCACGGTACAAATATTTATCTTGCACCCTTATTACAAGTATTTCCTTTTCACTGGTTAATTTAATTAAGAGGTGTCCCTTCGGATTGAAACTTTGTAAGATGGATATATTTTTCTCCAAAACATAATTAATTTTGAATGAAGAGGGGAAAACTCATAGCTCCTGAACTTATTAATAATGTTCTGAATTAAAATACATTCCTGGCTTCCTTGAACACTTACGTATGTTACGGGATAGCTGGGAGGGGAGGCAAGAGGGATTATTTTTGTTTTCATGAGGAGGACCTGATACCAAAAACGCTGTTGGACATGTATGATGAGGAGTTAGTCACCATGATTTCTTTGGCAAGGGAGAAAGAAGCAGAAACAAAAACAACACTAACCCAACTTTCTGACAAAGGGGGAGACAGGGATAAGAGAGTTGGTATGGAATCATTCTCCTTCCCTCCCAATGTTCAGGATCCCATCTCACTCAAAAAAGACTCCTTGTGGTTGGCAGCCTGTGGCTGTGAAGGAGACAGAGGACAGGAGCAGGAGAAGCCGTCAGCTTTACAGGAGTGGCTCATAGCCCAGAGGGAGTCACCCTCCTGCACAGCCCCAGGGGCTGTGGGGGCCTCCCATGTGTCCCCCTCTCTGTGAGGTACAAATTGTCACCCAGTGCTGGACACTGGGCCACCAGGGAAGGCAAAACCCACATAAGACCCCATCCTGGTTCAACTGCCAAGTTCCAGGTGAGAGCAGCCATCCTCTTACCTGAATTGTAGACCCAAAAACACAAAGGGAAAGATGAAGCCCAGTGGAGAAGGTGCTATCTAGGGGTACAGAGGGTCAGGATTTTGCCTTCGGTCTAATCTTGGATGTGCGACTTTATCTCACTTCTCAGGACCCTTTCCCAGTTTCTGTCTGATCTACTTCAAGGGCAGCATTTCTGGATCACAAGCTGACTCCTGCTGTGTCTGTGCAGTAAGACAACAAGGCTCCATGCACAACTTTGCTGACACACAGGCATTACAGAGAGATGATGGCAAAACTGCAACTGTTTTTCCAAAATATCTGCTTTGCCCCTGCTCACACAGAGCAATTCCAAGAATTGTCCCTTAGAAACTTAGTCCCCAGCTCAGCCCCTGCAGAGGGGTGGGTTATTTTATGCCTTATTACATTTTCAAGGGAGAGTTTAGAGATACAAATGTCTGGGACACACACCTATTTTGAGAGGCCTCTTCTTCCACAAAGAGAAGTCTACAACTTCAGTGTTTAAATCGCTGCGTCTGTGGCATGCTGATGAGGGATAATTTTAATGGCATATAAGGTTGAATAACAGAAAAAGGCTTGTCACGTCATCTTTAGGGGAGAATTTTCTGATCAGTTTTGAGTATTGTGTCAAGAACTTCTCTCGCATTTTCTGTCATTACAGAGCCTACCATCACACTGCCAGCAGACTCATTAGCAAAATAAGGGGCATCACTGCCAGAAGAAAAGGCTACTCAAACATAAATACAAAGTCTAGCAAAACATCTCAAGCATAGGAACTTGAACTTGAATCGTTGCTGCAGGTATAATTGAAGGGATCTCTCAATAATCAAATCCATGTTAATGCTGCTTTGCTTCTCAACCCCCTCCAGCGCCTGCAGAAATCTCTCTGCTGATCCTAAGGCCCTCAGTGAGATTTCAGCCAGAGCATCTGGTCATTGCCAGCTCTTATATCAGTGACTGGCATCCCTTCATAGCTCACACGTCACACTTTTAAAAGAACAATTATGGCAATCCTGTGAGTTGAATGACAAAACTCAAAGGGAAATTAACTTGAAGATGTTTCCCTAGCAACTGCGTGCAGCAGTGTTCCCACCAGTCCAACGTCACAGCATTACAGTTTGAATTGAAAATAATAGAGATTGAATTCTCTACTAGTTACATGGCAAATGCAGCCTGGCAGAGGCACAGCCTTCCTTGGTCACATCAGCCAGTACCCACCTCATAATGCTGGATTTCACCTTATGTGGAAGACCTTTGTGGATAAGGAACAGTAATGTCCATCAGCAGAGGTTCAGGGAGCACAGCAACTAGCAAGCTGGCCCTGAAAATAAAAAGCTTAATTTAAGTATTGTTAAAAGAAAATAAGTGCCGATTATCTCTCTCTCCTTCCATTCCTGATCCTTCTCACTCCAACACTAGTGGAATTTTATCATATGCTGTTTAACAAGTCACCATCAGCCATCTGACACACATTGGCTTCCCTGAAACCAAAGCCGCGAGTTCCCAGTGGGCAAAGCAAGGCTTACTCACCAAACTGCAATCATTTTTGTGCAGCAAGTCTTTCCCAGTCCTTCTTGCTCATCTTTCCTAGAATGGCCTGATTCTCAGAAACAGCATGCCCTGGTGCAACCTACATTTCCTTTCCTGTCAGACTTAGAGGTCTGTATTTTCTCCCCACTGTACTACCCAGAGTGATGCAAACAGCGGGAGGGAAGAGGTGACAATCCCATTACTATCCTAACAAAGCCACCTATATTTTGTTTACATTACCAACATTATTTTAACTGATGTAGCCCAGGCTACTGCACAAGACCAACTTTTTATGCTGAATCCTACATTATTGTCTTCCAGGAGGACAGTAACCATCTCTCTCAAGGATGCTACCTTGGTCTGAATATTTAGGCACACAGATAAAAGGCTGCTATGACATAATACTGTAAAATCTATTCACACTGGTACATTATCTATTAGTTGTACTCCTGAGAAAAATGCAACATTATACCCTATCACCCTGAGAACAATTTCCACTCACCTGTGCTGGAAACATCCTGTTCCATAAACTTGGGTTCTGCCTTTTGGACTTGAAAGCACTCTGAAAATACTCCCTAGAGATGGCCAACTGATTGCTTTCCTTAACTGATGCATGCTCAGCATCACTAGCATGGATTAAACTAGCAATATTAAATCAAAACCATCATATCTTGCACTGTGATTTACGGTTTACCTCCTGTGGTACACGAGGTCTCTGGCACACTGGGGCAGAGAGGTTTCACATGCCATCAACAGGACATTTTTATAAAAAGAATGTGAGGTGGGGGGAGCATTCATCAACATCCACACATTAGTTGTGCAGCTCTTCCTCCTGCTTGTTGGGTGTTAATACTCACGCCAGTCATTCTTTCTATAGCTCTACATGTGCCATCAGTAGGAAAATCTCAGACAGAGGCTTTGCAGGGCAAGGCTAAACAGTCTCAGAGTATCTGAAAGCCTCAGCTGATGAAGCAGGAGGAAGACTATGCCATCAGCCTGACCCATGAGAAACGTGGTGCTGCTTCTTACCCAGAGAAAGTGGTAGATTTGTGCAACTGAGCAGAGCAATCCAGGAGGAAAAAGAATGATCAAAAAGCTGAAACCTCAAACTGAGTGAGGAGGCAGTCCTGCGGTTGCTGGGCCTGCTTTGGGAATCCAGACCCCATCGCCTGAGCTACACACAGGGACTTGGGCAACCCACGAGGCCTGCAGTTACCTGCAGACTTCAAATGATGAGTTTCTAACCTGAGAGAAGGACCTGATCCTGCTTCCCCTAAGTGATCAGGATACTCTCAGGGGACTTTGGAGCATTTCGTAACTGCATACAATGGAGTCAAAGCCTGAGAAGTCCAGTTTTCTCTGTAATTCAAGCAACAGTCCACCCACATAAGATTAAGGTGTACATTAAGGTAATGAAAAATCATTAATTCTCCTCTGACACAAGCTTATGAAAATTTTTCAGTTACTCCATCAATCCCCTCTGTTGACACAGGGTAATGGAGATGTAGTAGATCAGGCAGACAATATTACAGACAATTTTCTCTCATGCACAATCTCAGATCCTGTCCTGCTCAGCAAAATACTTACATGACCTCAAGAACATTATCTATTACCTAAGAACTATTCTTTTTCCCATCCCTATGCAGTCTTGCTAGCGTTACTTGCAAAACTTTTCTGCTCTGAGGCTGGAGCTGGCACTGGAGTCACCATTTTCTTTCCGGCCTGCACAAGGTTTTGATCCAGCCTCTCATCTTGCTAGGAGCCAGAGTATTGTCCTTCTGGCTCCCTGTCCCACCACGTACTGGGAGCAAGGTCTGCTAATGCTGTGGCCACAGAGGAGGCAGTGTGACCCGGTCATGAACGGGCAATTTAGATTGCTTAAAGAACCACTGTCAAAGGTATCAGCAAAAGTGGTTTTACTGAATATGACATTAACAAAGTTCAGTTTCAAAGTTCACTTGATTACTGTACTGCACAATCATTTCAACGATTCAAAACTACCAATGCAGCGTCAAAGTTACCAAGACAAAATTAAACTTACCAAGACAAATCAAAGTCACCATAATACAAGGTTGTGTGGGATATCAGTCCCTTACCAAAGATCTGCTCATGGCAAAAGGTCTCTCTGCCTCAAAGAGCAACTTTGAGTGGCATTCCAGCTGAATGGGAGATCACCACCATGCAGCCAGGCTGCTTAGCAGGGAGAGCTCAAAGGAGGCTCATTTAGGCTGTCATATTTAGAGCACAAAGTAGTTGGCCTGCAGCCAAATTACATGTGCTGGAAAAAAGTATGCACGAGACTCCTTGTACCTGCAACTTTTATTGTTCCTTGATAAATAAGTCTTGGAAAAAACACCTGGTATTCATGTATTAATTGCGAGAGCAGTGTTTCAAGCTCATATGCATCAATGCCCACTGCGTCACTCTGCTCCTTTGTGGGTTTTCAGAGAACAGACTGGAAGTAGAGAAGTTCTTGGCCCTGTTATGGCTTAGGTCTTTACCTCCTTTGGAAACTGTTCCAAACTACTGTTAGTTTGGTTAAGGTGTCGAGTGCATCCAACACAGACCCCCGTAGCTGCATATCTGCGATACTGCATTTTGAGCTGGGATCTGCCATGATCTGACCCAGTCCTAGAACCTGGCTGCTGCAGCTGAAGCATGTGGACTATCCTGGGATGAGATAAGGACTTTGTGTGCAAGGGTAGGAAAGCAGAAAAGCAATTAGCCTCTCCCAGAAAGTAAAGCCAAACCCTGTTCCCACAGAAATCAATGCTGAAACTGTTAGGACCTCAGCAGCAACAGTTCAGGTCCTCTGTGATTGTTTGCCTGCTAAAAGGAATTTTGCTTCATTAGGATGCTGAGTCTTTCTAATTCAAATATTTGATTTGCTTCGGGTCTCGGGTTGTCTTCATTATGTAGTTGCCAACAGGGAATCAAAAGGGGCATCTCTGAACCTGCTGTGAGGCGGTGAAGCTTTATGGAGTGTTATGTGTGGGGCAAGAGCAAAGTGGGCAGTTCCTCTCTGTTTGATACCATTGTTATGGAAACCTAAAACTTCAGGATGGCTGGTGAAATGCAAATGGTGCAAAGCCCAAGAGAGACTGCATTTGCTCACTACTTACCAGGCTTCTGCAGAACAAAATGTCTGAGTTTCTGCCTTTTGTGAATATGAGCTTTCCTGGGGTCCTAAACGCCAAATGTGCTCTTAGGTGTAAAGGTCAGGAATTCAGCAGCAGAGAGGTGATGGACATGAATCCCAACAGCCACTTCAGATGCTTACTCTGGAAACAAACTCTCACACAAAAGTGGCTAAACCAGAAGACAAATGAAAATTGTGTGTTTTGTCCCAGGATGAGTTACCTACTAGGAGAGGGAGGATAAGAGCGGTGGCTCTGTTGGGTACCTCCAGCTTTTCATGTCTAATCCAACCCAGCTATCGATGACAGAAACTTCCTGCATTTTGATTAATTCAGACAATATGATTCTAACAACAGAGGAAGGAATGTCCTTCAGCAGCAAAGTGAGTGACCACATAGAGGTGGTTCATTGCACAGTGATTTGCTGAGCAGAATGGCATTCTACCACACTGGGAAATAAAACTCTTGCACACAAAGGAAAGGGTTCAATTTTAGTTGCAAATGGCTTAATTAATCACTTCCTTCAACTCCAAAAGGAAAGAGACAGGCTACAAAAGCTCTGCTTGTATTAACCTCCAGGCAAACAGGTGCTCTTCCCTGAAATTCATTTAGCTGCAACATGGGGAAAAAATGACAGAGGCAGAGAAGTTCAAAATGTTGAAGTCCAGACACTTCAGTAAGGCTTTTCCTTAATAATAAAAATAGAAAAGTACACTGAAACTCAGCAGTAGAGAAGGGTTTGTTCCCATTTCTCCAGAAGGGAGAGGCAAGGCAAGGATACCACCAGCACTTTTATATGCAATCCCTTCATGTAAATTATTTCAAATGGGAGCTCTTGCTCTTGCCTGGAGAGAAAAAAGCAGAATGCATCACTGCTGCCAGACCACCTGGACATGGGGAGGAGAGGAAATTTCCAAATGGGTTTTAAGACAATTCATTCATATTTATCTAGCCAGAATAAATGTTGTGGGTTTTTTTTTCTGAGATAGCATTTCCCTTTGCTCTATCTAGACCACCAACAAAAGAGGGAGGAACAGAATTTCTATTGCATTAATAGTCCTGGTGTTTACGGTTTGGGCTTTTACGAACTTGTGGGAGCTGTTTATTGAGTCATAAAGTCTACTAATGGGGATATTATCTTTAAATTATATAAGTACTACAGTATTTGGGTTAGTTAAAGGAAAGGTTTAAAACAGTCACACACTTACAGTTTATCTCAATTACCAGCATGATCCCATAATGGGAATTTAATTGCTAATTGCTAGCTTATATTGCAGAAGAACTACAATAACAACACAATATATAGCCTGTATAAACATGTCCAGACAATTCTATATTGCCTCCTATCACTGCTACCTTCTTTTATGGTGAGGCTTTTTATTACAATTATTTAATTCCTAAATGCCTCAAATTAGGAATTCCTCTTTGTCAGGAAAGCACTGCCACCAGCACTTCATTTGACAGATTTTAGCAAGCTACCTGCACACAGTCAAGTGGGTTTGTGCAAAAGGTATAGTGTTATGCATACACTTAAATACTTTGCTCAATTAGATTCTCAGACACTTCTAATAAGAGGAATTGTAGTTCCATTTATATCAACCCAGGTTTTCCTGTTTGCCTAGCTGGAATGAAATTTGACCAAAACCCACCAGCCAGAGACTGAGTCAATCTCATTTATGCTAAACAAGGTGCCAACTCTCAGCTCAGCTTCAGTTCCAGACTACCTCATGAAAAGGGAACACATGCATGTTCAGCACAGTGTGGACTCATGGTCTCCCCTGTCCAGTCTGCTCAGCTCAACCCAATCTACCCACAGCTGTCTGAAGATCAGTCCTTCCTACATGTACAATACTGCGGTGTGGGTGGGGAGCAGCCAAGCAGTCAGTCACCACGCTTGACCCCAGTGCTCCTCAGGCAATGCTGATGGACCGCAAAGGTGGGATTCATCTCACCTCACAGCAATACAAACATCTACGTTTAGCCGTAGATATTCTGTAGGCTATGAAGTCCATCGTCCTTCCATCGGCAAGCAAGGGATCCAGAGAGCTCTTGTGGGTGCAGACATCTGCAATGTAGACATGTGAAGGCAACGGACTTAAGTCTCGCCCATAAACCTCACTATAACTTACCGAAGGCTTCATCACACTTGCACCACAGCAGCTCTGCGAAAGATCTTCCTCCTGTTTTCCAAGACAATGCCATTCTTCTGACAGGTTTGCCTTTGAAAGTGGGAGCTCTCTCCAGTACTGTTAGGTGATACAATGAATTTTTTTCTGTTACAGATAATCCCACAATGCTGCTTGCCAGGAATCTGCCTCAGATTTCGAAGAAGTTTGTGAATCAGCTCCTTTATTTCTCTTTGTTCATAGTTTTTAATGTGAAACTAGCCTGTCAAAACAGGACACCAAAGAGGACAGATGGCTAGGGTGAAAGGCAGATGAGGATAGCTAGCTTATTTGTGTGTAATACATACTAGAAGAAACTTCCAGATGATTCAGAAATGACCAGCTGTGCAGAGGAAGAGTTTATATAATCAATCTATAACCTTAATATGTTACATTCATTTCCTTTCTTACCTTGGTTATGCTCCCTCAGTGGTTTTAACTTTACTGGAAACTGGTAGGGAACATGGATTTCTCCCCCACCTCCTTATTCGGTTTGTTTGACCATTGACTAAAGCATTCAACAAACAGCAAGAAATTAATTCAGAGCAAACAGCAATTTTAAAAAGCCTTCTTTCAAGATAGCTTTCTCTCAGATTTTATCTATACTTCCCTCTAAAACCTATAAAAAATTTTTAAAATCTAACTGACCTCAGACTGCAGTATGTTGTCCTCCTGATATTGTAACTTCTTCAAAACTTGCTGCCATTTGTCTTTCTCATTATACTGGGGTTTGTTGGCTAAGCCACCTCAAAGAGAAAGAAATGCTGCAAGTAGATAAGCTACAGACAAATTACAGAGGGTACAGGATATTAAGGAACTAATGCTTCCCTCCATGTCACTGAATAACCTACATATGACTACAAGACGTTAGAAAGAGGAAAATTCTTCTAATGATTAGTTCCACGTCTCAAACCATGGGAACACATAGAAGGGTTCAGCAAGCAAGAAACCAGTGAATTACTATTAGTGATATATAGATTCTGTTCTCTGAATGCTGTCAAGTGACTGAAAACATTCTGTATTTTGGTTAGTGTGGAATTAGGATCCCTGCAGTTTTCCCACAGAAAGTTCGCCTTTGGGAGGCAGAAATGTCTCCAGGACTAAAATGACAAGACAAAGGGAGCAGACATAGAAGTCAACTGCACCCAAACTTTTTCTGTGAAGAGCTATCCTGCCATGAAGTAAAATCAACTCACATCGGCACAAGAGACAAATGCAGAGGGAAGACTTCAACATCTTTTCATTTATACAGATGAACATCTGTCTGACATTGGTACAAATGCCTCTGTCTAAAAAAACACAGTAGATGCCTGCGTGACATGCAGAAGACAGGAAAATAGTGCTTGGTAAGGAACTTCATTTTTGTCTACACATTGTCTGTGGCTGTTTGTGGCTGCCATGTCTGAGAGAGCCCAGCTGCTGGTGACCAGAGGGCACGCTGACCTGGACAGGAGCAGAAGCTGATGCGAGATGTGAGCTAACCAGTGTGTCACCTGGATCCGAGGACTGGTCCTCTTTGCTGTTTGCAACCAGCCATTTGCTTGCAGCAGCAGTTATTCCAGAGAACTTGAAGCCTCTTATTCTCAAATGCCAAGTTGAGGAAATAAAAATTAACACTGAACATGCAGCAGACCCCAGGAGTGAGAAGGGGAGCCAGTACAGTAATGTGAATCTCTTCACTCCTCCAACGGACAGCACAGATAGTTGTGGAAAGAAGATATCTTTGGCTTCCCTACAGAGATTGAGAGCTGAGATTAATGGCAACTGGGAGGGCTGTCTTTCCCTTTATACCATGCATGCTTTAAAGCTATGGCCTCCTGCCATCTTGAAACATAATCTTGTGCTATTGTCTTCATTCAGACCCCTCATCCGCAATGTGAAAAGAGAGAAGAAGCTGGTGGCAGGATTAGAGGAGAGGTTGAAATATTCTGGGCAGCATATGCTGTAAATCACATTATACAGAATATTTCTGGACTGCTCATTGGCTAGGGCTTCTCTTCTGGAAGCACTGCTGCTTGTAAAAACGAAAACCTGGTGAAAAGTGTTTGCAACACATCAGAGCACAGCATATGACACATTGTATGCACAGAGACAAGCACTGAAAATATTTTTCAGGCACTGCCTGCCCTTCTCCTAGGTGATCCTTTTGTGCTTGTCAGGGTTATGCAAGATGCATGGGAAAAGAGGAGAAAGAGAAATGAGAATAATTCTTCAAAAGGGTATTAATAAAAATCCATAAATTAATGTCACCAGATGACCTATCTCAACCTTAAAAATGAGTACCTTAGTCTTGGAAGGCTGTTTGGGACCCTCGCGGCTTCAGAAGTCAGAAACCACCTTTTTTTGTCCAGTTTAAATTTATTCATGGCAAATCACACCCCTTTGTTCTCAGACTACCAATGTTCTTAACTGAAATTATTTTCCTCACTTGACCATAATGTATTTACACAGAATAGTCATATTAAGACTTAATTTTATTTCACTAAATAATACAAGCTCCTTTAGTCTCCTTTCTTATCTCCACTCTCGGTCAACCTTCTAGCTCTTCTCTGCACTGGTTCCAGTTTGCAATCGCTTCTCTGGACCATAACCATACCAGACCAGACCAGATCATGACTGACCAGACCTAAACAGAGGGTTCCACATGACACATGAAATTATATTTCTTGTACTGTTTTCTTTTTTTTTTCTGAAAAGAGGCTCCTCTTTGACCTACACACATAAAGGAAAACCACCTAAAGTGAATTTCCCATCTCTAAAAGCTATTTGGGAAGTTCTAAATGTTCAATCTTCTTTGGAAACCCTCAGCTGTACAAGATTTCCACAACTGACACATATCCTTCTGAAGTCTGGTAAAAATTTACAAGGGCAACTGCATTCTTTTAAGATGTCAAGTTCAGTCTTGGTGGCATGTTTTTCAGCTTTCATTAAACTGTCTTCAAATGCACATCATTACTATTGTTTGGGCTCCTGACACTTAGCAATGTGGTCAGATATTTTTCCTGTCATGTAGGAAAGCAGTTTCCTCTTTCGGTTCAAAAAGCAGTACATGGCCTTGTCTACAACTTGGAGCATCTTAGCAAGTTTTCACAGGGGTTACCATTACTTTTATTGCAAACAACTTCCTAAGTAGCAGAAACACACAATTATGTCTTGCCTCAAGTCCCATTTTTGCTAACAAAAAAGGTTAAAAGTTGCCAAAAGCTTTCCATATAGAGGAAAAATAATTTCTTCTCAGGAGCTGGGAGGGCTAGAGAGAAGACATACTATTAAAAATTTCATTTACACTATCATGCAAAAGCGCAGCAAGTTTCTAAATGGAATCATAATTCTAAAAGGGATCTTCAAATTTCCAGAAAGATACAGATTTACTGAATAAAGTTATGGTTCGAATTATTGTCTTTCCTTCAGTTTGGGGATTTAGATGTGTTGAATTCTCATCCTTTTAAATCAAGCACTTCTTCCCCAAATTGTAATTTCAGATTACAGAAAGCGCAGGGTTTTCACTCTACTGATGTGTAAGTTTCCCAGCCACTGGCTCCCCTGTGGAACAGTCATGGATGAGTCAGCTACCCGCCTTCACCTCAGCCATTCCATTTTTTAAACTTCTCTCTCAAAAGCATGAAGTAAATTCAGATCTCATTATGGCTTTGAGCTGCCATAAGCTCAAAAAGATACAAAAAATGCTAAGGAGGGACTCCATTTAGTCACTGCGATTTTCAGCAAAGAGAAAGACATCAACTAATTTTCAAAGGGCGAGTACAGTGCTACTTCAAGAAAGCTGCCCTCTAAAATTGTATGAAAGGACCATCTCTTCATACATGTCTCACCAAGTAAGCTTTGGTGGCTACTCATCTGAGTCACATTTAAAACAAAAAGCAAGAACTGATAGCTTCCGTGCCATGCCCGCAGACTTTTACATTTGAAGGCTATAATTATCTCTGATACCAGAGCAACTTTATACTGTGCTAAAACCTTGCTAGTATTTCCTTCATAAAATAACAATCTTTGACATGAACATTACTTAAGCATCACCACAGAGATACAGCAAAAAGACACATATAACAGGCAAAAGATAGAGCAAAAGAGGAAATTTGAATGGAGTTACATTCTGACCTAATGTTTTAAGAGGTCATCAACAACCTTTGTTTGCACAACAAAGCAGGGTCAGACAGATTTTCTCAATATTTCTCAATACTTGTAAATTCTCCATAAAACCAAGCACAAAAATGAGAGGACACAGTTTTAATTATGCCTGCATAAGTATGAAAGAGTACTGTTGATTAAGAAGGAGTTACAAAGCCACATAAAGTATACATCTATGTTGCAATAAGAAATTAAATGCAATAAAACCTATATATGGGTCTTTTCAGTATCTGTCCAAGTTTTGGAGCTGAAACGTTAATTCAAAACCACTGCCTTGCACAGATCAGATTATTCTTCCTTGCCAAACAGATCATCCAGAAGAGGCAAGTACTTGATCTCTTTCACACGAAAGATTGGTGGTTGTCTGGTCCAGTCATCTTCATTCTGAAATTAGTAACCCAGACAGTAACTTAGAATATAATGTTGAAAACAAGAATAATTAAAAGCTGATCAAGATAAGATTGAATGAGCTGCTTCATTTCCTCATAATAAATCTTTGAAAAAGTGGATCTTTATTTAACACATCCTCTTAAAAGATTACTACGTGCACATTTTTATCAATCTTGCAGAGCATTGTACTAAAAATATTTTCTCTTATTAGCCCTTCTGCAGGTATTTTTAAATTAAATAATACTGTATTTTCTTCACTGAGGCATTTATACTTCAAAGTATTGGAAGTCATCTATGTCTCAACACCAAAAATCATACAAAACAAAGAGATAAAGAAGAAGAAAGTCTGCTGAATAAGCAAAAATCTGTTGTTGAAATCTATCTGTCAAATACAGCCACTGCAGCCCCAAACATTGCTGTTAATTCATGGTAAGTCATGAACAGAATGACAATTGGTTTCTAAAGTTAAACAAGATCTAAATCCCTCCCTTTCTCTGATTTTTCTATTTCCTATTATCTCTTCATTATAATAGTCTTGAACTGTACCAAAGACAGAAGAGGTATTGCAGCTAACAAAATAATAAAGCCAATAAAACTCAGTAAACTATGCTGGCACCAATTTGGACACTGTTAATTAAAAACAGTGCTTTATGTCAGTGTGACAGTTACAGCAAGGCTTTGGAGTTGATGAGGAACTGATTATCCCAGCATGATGATGACTGGTGATAATTTCTATGGATGCTCTTTCTCTCTTTTTTATTTCAGCTGCAATCTTCCTCCCATATCTCCATGTACCGTTCTCAACAGGGGCTCTTAGACATCAGCTCATCCACTGGCTGTCCTCCAAGCAAAGATAATGTCGTCTTCACACCAAAACAAAACCTAATCTCTTATGCTGATCAGGACATGTGTTTCACCACAAATGTCCACTTCAACCTCCTGCTTGTTTCACAAGAACCTTCTCCTCCACATCTTCGCTACATGAAAGCTGCCTCTTGGTTCTACCACCACCTGTACCTCACCTTCAACCTGCAGGAGCTGTCTCTTTCCCTCACTTGCCAGAAATCGGGTCATGCTCAATGGCTAGATAAGCTATCATATGAGAGGAAAAAAAGCAAGTCAAACATGTTCAACAGCTTTTTGGTGTAGAGCTTAGCGCCATCTTCAAGGCAAAAAACCTCTGGGCACAGGTTCTGACCTTCTTTCTGTTTCTGTGATACTGAGGCTCAAGAGGCCTCTTATCCTAACACAGTCTCCTGAAAGCAGTCACTGCTTAAACACTGAGTTATAACTTAAGCACAGAATTCTTCTGTAAAACCGAAGAATACTCACTGAACAAAACATAGTACACACTTTGAACCACAGGACTGCTGTATAAAACATGTGGAAGAGCTTTGATTTTATCTGTATGAGATGGAAAAATTCTTCTCAATGACAAAGTGAAAAATAAACCATGATGAAATGCAGAGCAAACCAGCAGTTCATTAGACATTGTCGGTTTGAGATGCTACAGAAGAAAGAGCTGCTAAGCCAAGTAAGAGAGGAGTCAGGTTAATAGCACAGTACTTGAGGAATATTGTTTTAAACTATGTCACTGATGAACTTGAATTTAAAGGAATGCTATGTTTCTAAATGGTCTGAATACAATCAAACGCATTCTGTACAAGCATAGCAACACATTGCCTAGGCCAGAAAAGCGAAACTATGTCTTGGCAGAAGGGTTTTGGATTTATCCACCACAAAGTCTTTAAAAATCAGCATAATTGCCTTATGCACCGTTTATTTTTAAATGTTCCATTCAGAACAAGATGGCAAGATCAGATTCATATTTGTTGATACCACATTTTTATTTACCCTAAGTAGCAGGCTGATGGAGATGTACAAAGTTGATCCATCAGTACTGCTCTTGCTGCACACCTACCGGTGATGTGGTGCCTTGTGCACAAGTTTCTATGGAGTTATAAAAAATACATAGCTATTTTCAGCCATGTCAGCAGAGTTTAAATTATTTCCTATCTCAGCAAGCAAACAGATCATTTGACATATGACGATGCCATTTGTGGGTGAAGCAGTATTCACGCCAATTGTTCATGGATAAATACACCTGTTTCCCCTTCTTTTTGTTTTTTTTTTCTTTTTTTTCTTGTAGAAAAATGTCACAGAGATGTGACACGTATTAAGCACAGGGGTGTTACAGGGTTCCTTATCCCTGTTTGACTTCTCTGCTTCATTCTAAACCTCCTGGAAAAAAAATAATTACTTAAAGAAAAAAGGCACAAACACGCAAATATGAAAACTGTTGTGGTCTACACTGGATAAAGCACTCATGTTAAAGTTGGCAAATTATATCAATGTACTGTACTGTTCTCTTGCTGAGATACACTGGCTTTACCTTGAGAGATAAAAATGTACCTTTATTGTCTGGAAAACAGGAATTGGATTCTCTCTCCAGTTCAGCCCATCCACAAACTTTTTATATTCCACTTGCTTATCGTCATCTTCAGACCTAAGCAGAATATACATAAACTCAAGGTTAAAGGAAATTTTTTAACAAAGTTGTATCATGTTACTACCTACAGCATACTAATACATTACCTTTTGGATAATGGTTTTTTACTTCTTTATTACCAAAATCTGGCTGGAGTACAGAAAGACACAAACTGTCAGGACTTCTATAACATGCATTCTATTTCTTATTTTACACCTCATTATTGTCTCTCATAGTAGAATTCAACTTCTTTATGGCTTATTATATTTCAACTAATTTCATTTTATTTTTGAAGCGTTTTGCAAACTTTTCAAACAAAGGGATCTCACAATTGGTGAGGAACATAGAAGTGGGACAGTCAGTGTATGATTCCATTGCGTAGAAAAGAAACAAGTGCAATAACATGAGAGTGCTGTGCTATAAAACAACTGACTTACTTTATACGGCTTCTACAGTCATTTCCTGAAAATAAGCAGTCCTTCAAAAATGCTGTTTGCACACGCCTTGGGATTAATTTACAATCGACAAACACAGCTCTCTATCCTATCAAATAACAGCCAGATTTAAAAATCACAAACCTTGTCATTCAGTAGTTGGTTTATGGCATTGTCCTTTATGTCGATGGAACAAATTTATATTTGTGTTAGGTATGAAGGTCCTCTAAATGCATGAAGATACATATCCTGCCAGTTGAGGTCTACAGGTACATGTGGAACATAGTATCTCCCTCCCTTGAGTTTCTAAAATCACTACCCTGCACTAATAAATCCCATGAGAGCAGATCTGTAAGCCACGTCATACTTCTGCCATTGATCATACATCTGCCATTCTGCCATTGAAACAGCTTCAGAAGAAAAGTCCCCAGTTCAGCAAAGCACTCTGGTGATTAAAGCCCTTGGGAACCACTGTTATATCCATGGCATTAGTCAAATACTTGAAAGATATCCACAAGCTAAAGCTACCATGCAAATCGTTCTTGAAATGAACAGCTTAACTGCTCTGCTACAAACACTGTACTAGCAGGTTCCGTAAATAACATCTGAATGACATCTGTCTCAACCAACACTAATAGATAAAAGGGACCTGGTTTAAGCATATAAGCAAAGCCTGGAAATGTCTGTGCCTCATTGGGTTCCATGGAGAGACATACAACTAGCAAGACTCAATACCTGTTTTTTAGCAGGAAACACCAGGTTAAACAATTCTGCCCTGTAATCTGGCAAGACAAGGAGCAAGATCATCATCAGGAAACAAGTCTTTTAGAAAATCATTCTATCTCGTTCTTAGAGAAATAGCACTACACAAAGCATGGGCCTCAAAACCCTTCAATCACTGCAGAGGGTTCTGGTAAAAATTAAGCATGAAGGTACTTCAAGAGACAATTTACAACACAAACTTGGAAAACAATAACAGAGAAGAGGATAAATAAATCTAGTGACAAAAATAAACTGCAATAAACTGCAGCTCATCCTCTCCTTCTCCTCCCCCACCCCCCACCATTCATTTAATAGTCAGCAGGATAGATAATAATAAAATACACTGAGACCCATAAACAGAGATGCTAGTGATAAACTGGAATGTTAAGTACAGTGAGTTATGCTGAAGATGAAAGAAAAGTCAGAAAAGAATGCTACTGTTATTAGTGTTTAAAAGGAGCCTTAAACATTGCCATGAGAAACCCTCCTTTAATAGCTTGCTTCTTTACAATAGCTCATGTGCAAGTTAACATTTTCATAAAGCCTTACTTTTGGGGAATATATTCAATATACAAGAAAATTATCATTCCCACTTCTAGGAAGTTCTTGTTTGTTTCAGGTTTACTGCAAGTGGCAATTGGGAAAAGAAAGCAGTTTTGCATTAGGAACAGCTTATACCTCGTGGAAAAAATATTCTGAATTTCAGAGCTATGATGACAATTAATTTTCTTTTGCCATAATATGTATTTATATTTTCCTCTTTGTGATTAAGTCTTTTCCTCTTTGTGATGAAGATTAAGTCTACTGCCAAGATGCAGAGATGCATAGGAAGGATTTTTAAATAAAGAACAAGTGAAGGCATGTAACTACTTAAACTTATGTTAAGGCAATGAAGTCAAGGAAAGCATTGCTTCTGCTTTTGACAAACATTAACAAGGAGAAGTCCTTTGATGTGACAGCACCGTCAAACTGAGATGACAACATGGGCAAGAAGTTAACTATAATCAAAGATTTTAACATGGGCAGAGGAAATGGGGTTCCTAAATCCCATATTTAAATAGCTACAGAAACCAGCTTAAAACATTACTCTAGAATTATCCATAAAGAAAGAAAAAAAAAATTTCTACTCTTTAGATCTCTTTCCTGCTATGACTTACTATATCAATCTATTAAAAGCACACACCTGCAATTTGGCAGAGAATCCAGATGGACTGAGGGGACGCTATCAATTTGTGCATTATTAGGACAAAGATATCATACATTATGATGGCTGGAGTAAATACAACTGAAACTGACAGTGCTTTTCAGGAAAGGAAATAATATTTGTCTTATCAAGAGGATGCAACAAAGATCTCCTGAAACCATGCTTCTTTTCAGTTTTGCCCTGTGACTTCACCAATAAATGTGATGTTAGACTATGAAATTACTCCCCCATCCCTATCATAGTTTGCAGAGGTTTGTTTTTTTCCTTTGACATTACAAAAATAATTGTACATTTCCTCTTCTAAAAATATATCCATAATTAAATATTCCAGATATGTGAAAAATCTGGTTAAATTTCATTATGACCATTCCTGAGCATGCTTTGGTGAGTAAAGGTTAATTACAAATTTTTTTTCTTTCCCATTAAAAATCTGTAGCCCAAGCATTTATGTGAAAAATTAATATACATGCAGTTTTTCCTAATTCCTTGGTTTTGAATAACATATATTAAGAAGTTAGTCCAATAGTAATAGAGAAGAAGCATCATGCTGCTTTAACCTTAGAAAAAACATTGGGATTCTTCAACATTTTTGATAGTCTTTGTGTAACATAGGTATACACCTAAGCTGTCATAAACTACTCATATGAAAAGATTTAAACCAGCAAGCATAGACAAGTCTATGTGGCTGATCAGTATGAATTAAGTAATGGCTACCATCTTGTGTATATATTTATTCATGTCTTGAACAACCACAGATTGAACTGTAAGTTCCTCAGCATACTGAATAACAGAAATAATTTCCTTATAGAGATACAAATAATAATGCCGCAGAGTCTTTTCACCACAAATGGCACAGGGAGTCTCAGACATCAAAGGTAATGAGCAGAAGACAGAGTGCAGGAGGAAGATTCTGTGACCATTTCTGATCTTGCTCCTGCTAAAAGGACCCTTGCTATTGCAGGAAAACAGGGTTTGCTTCCTGAAAGAAACAGGTCAGCCCTAAAAGAATATTATTACAGGTAGGCAACTAGGTAAAAAATTATGACCCAGTCACAAACCAGGGAAAAGCTGAGCAGGCAGGAGCGGCTTGGCCTGGCCTATTAGTGACTTGAGAGCTGGAATGACCATGTAGGAGGCTTATTATTATCAGGCACTGCTATCTGAGACACTATGAATACACTTTTTCAAAACAACAAGCCCCCCTCCAGAATCCAACAGTCTCACCTGGGTACTGTGGAGAGGTGAAGAACTACACAGCCGCTTTTAACAGAAATTAAAAGGCATACTTTTTAAAATAGAGACATACACTTAACAAAACTAACGCAGAACAATCAATGTGTAATACTTGTAAACTTGTCATCTATTCTTTCTTCTCTCCATTTTTCATTATCTGCCAGCTGTACCTCTGGGGAAGGGCTGGATCTCTTTAAGTCCTCATTAGCATACATTTATCATTGCAGTAAATAAAAATAACAGGAGAAAAAAAAAACAAAACAAATCAAAACTAAATTCATTACTTAAACACTTTAGCAATATTTATTTATTAAACTGCAATTGTTCATTATGCCTACATTAATTTTAAGAAATGCTTATAATTACTACTGTAGTTTTCTAGCAGAAACAATTGCTACCATCTGCATAGCTTAATACATTCTGAATAAAAGTCTGTATTTCCCAGGGATTAAAAATCCAAGTGAGAAAATGCTTATGGAGAAAGGAGGTACTTTTTAACAAGCCAGTTCAGGGAAATTGGAAAAATGGACATACTGTTGGGTACCTATATCCTACTATTTCACCATCCCACAATTAAAAATATAAATTTACTCTCAACAAACAATATGAAGGGGTCTTATGAAACCTCAGTATTTGTGCTAATTCTCTCTACTCTCTGCAAACTGAATGGTCTTTGGGTACAGTAAACGAAGGTTTGGGTCATCTGGGGGTGACCACAAAATTAGACAGTAATTTCTAGTCCCATCCCATGCTTTTAATAAGTGACAGATCACTGCAGTATAATTTACAAATGTAAATAATACATTCTGTAAGAGTATTACCTTTCAAAATGGAACCATTAAGTCCTACAGAAAGTCTTTGCCACCTAATCTCAGATAGCAAAGCTGCATAAACACAGTTTCAGTCTTCAACTATTATCTGATCACATTGTCTAGCATCATTTTAAAGCTGAATAGGGTCCAGCTAGTGCATTAGCTATATATACTGATTTTGTGGGAATCAATCCAACAACTTTTATTGTACTAATTTCTTCCTTCATAAATACAGATACGCACAGTAGGACTACCACCACCACTTCAATGGACACAAAATTACATGCTTCCTCATCAAAAGAAAAAAAAACCTACCCAGAGAAAGAATATTGCTGACAAACTGCCCACACTGAATCATATACTCCCAGGAGTATGCAATTAACAATAACATTAACAATAAACCTGCCTGTTTATGATTCTTTTATCTTCAAGAAAACTACAAGAAGCAAGAGGAAAGAAAAAGTCTAAATCTCATGCAGATAACTCTACTCTTCAATTTATAGATTACTTGGAAATTAATTCCTATTTAATAGACTCCAAAAAAATATTTCCCTAACTGCAACCTCATGAAACAATAAACTTACCAAGCAGTGCCAACTGCACACATTATTAAGACTGTGACACTCTTCCTTCTTACCTGCAGCACAGTGACTCACCACATAAAATGTCATCTTTCAAAGTAGCTGATACTCTAACTTAGAACTGGCATTGCACATAGCACTCTACTACATGAAGTACTTCTCACATTGATTTCTGAGGTCAGCTTCACACCATTTACCTTTCTGATACAGAAATCTACAATACAAGCTTGCCACAGCCCCTTTAGACACAAAGGAAAAAGGGTGGTAATTTAGAAATCCAGCTCTTATACAGGTTGAGGTGATAACTGTCTCCTCCTCCATCACCTAGAAAAAGAACCTACAACAGCTGAACCCTAAGTCAGCTGTCATGGGTACCTGGCTAAAGCTGAGTGAAATCCAGGCTTAGTCTCCTCCTTGTCTTCCAAGCTTATCTCTGATTTTTATTAAAGTGTACTGGGCTTTTTCTTGTTAACTGCCTACACTGACACTCTTCAGAAGAGAAGAGGTTCATCTCACAAAAGCTTTTTCTGGTACAAATTCACAAACAATAAACACATCTCTGGAGCCTATGATGTGTCAAGGCTTGCCTGTTTTTCATCAGTACTGCATTAGTACATAAATGAAAGCCTCCAGTCCCTTCTCTGTGAATCTATTCAATTTCAGCCTTAATGAAATGGAAACTATGAGAAGCCCTTGTGTAGTACAGGATGTCAGTTGTCCTCCAACAATTTTTGTGTTGGGCAGCTTAGTGGGAGTTCTGAAAAATGAGGTTTAGATTAATGCTAAAATTCAGATATACTTCTGATGACTAATGCTTGTTACCTAACTGTCAGTGTTGAACAGCAAACAAATTGCCAAAGGTGTCTATCTGGCTACTGCAGGGAACTCTTCTGAAAGCTTTTGGCCTGAAAATAGGGCCTTTTTGAAAAATAGCCCCTTAGGCTTCTTAATGCAGTCTTGTTGATACTGATTTAAGTAGGAAGTCTTGCTTGCAGTACAAAGATGCTTTATTAAAACAGATTCCACATTTAAACCTGAGTAATTTCATTATTTGATGCTTAGTTTGCAATTCCTCCTGAAATCAAGCATTTAAATTTAAGCATTTCCCACAGGGAAAGAAGAGACCAATGAGCATGCATTTAAACCTGTTACCAGAAAATCTGGCCATGACAACCAAACTCAACATTACACAACATTTGAACAAGTGTTCAAAACAGCACAGGTTACTCTCAACTCCAGCCTTTAAAACAAGTGCACTGAATACTAGACCTTTCCAGTCCTATTCCCATTAATACAGCTAGCCAAGCAATTTGCTTTGAAACAATTAAATGTGCTATGGAAAAATACCAAAACCATGCCAATGCTCCTTTCCCTTTTTAAAAATTACAGTAATATATATTTCAGGTGAGATTAGTAGGAGTAGCAAACCACTTTTATTTGCTACTGATGCTGTCTACTTGATTCAAGATCATTTCACTGTATTCATCTCAGTACGTTTGTTAAAACTCGTATAATGTGCTTCCATAAGACTATTGGTTTTACCTTACATATACACAGGAACAACTAATGCAAGAAAAGTAAATTTCATTGATAAGGGAAAGTATCAGTAGCTGTTTCCCATAAGACAAATTCCATAGAATTCTGACAAAATCCAGATGATCTACCATGTCAGATAAAGAGAAGTTGCACCTCAGACGATTATAAATATTCTATAAGTCCACATTTGAATAGGGACAAAAAATCAGCATCATGAAAAGATTAACATTACATAAATGATAAATTCTTAAGACCTATGTCTCCAGCAGATATTTAGCATTGATTTGCACCCCTGCATAGAGGTCATACTACCTGCTTTTAACTTACATGGTCAATAAAGCTTGCAGATCATCATCAGCCAGTGGCAACTTAAACGACTTGCAAATAGTCCTGCACACCTCACGGGGCAGCACTCCACATCTACTCAAAAGAAAGAGAAGGGCAGAAGTGTATATAAGGTATTTTCCAGATTGATTTCAAATGAATGTTGCTGTAAATAGGAAAACATGTAAAGAGTATCAGGCTAGAGGTAAAGAAAACAAAGTTTTATGAAATTTAGCTATTATAAAGCCGAGAAGCTTGAATTGAACATGATGGCCTGTCTCTCCCATGCTGATGTCCTTAGTGATTCTCTGTGATTCTTTATCTACGCTACCAGGGTACAAAAAGGGCAAATGAGTCATACAAAGATTCAGCTACAAATACATCTTTTTTTCCATTAAATCACTATTTTTCCTCTTTGTTTTAGAACACTGTGTTTTGCCTGTGAATGGGCATCTCATTATGTCACAGAATGCTCAGGACAGAATCTATAATAAAAAGTCCAGCAGCAAAATGAAAAAGAGATAAAAAGGCTATCCTTTTCTTTCAACTCTCAAATGATGAGAGAGGCTTAACAAATAATATTCTTTGGCTGCAATATATAATTTGCTCAGCAACAACCAGAAAAGTAGGTCTACAAGCAGAGATTTCCAAATAACAGCTTAGGATAAATAGAAGAATCTTACTTTTCACGGTCATTGTATTGAAGCACTGCAGTCAGTTGTTCAAAATTCTCAAACCTATTTTTCTTTAGTTGTTCTTGAGCCACTGCAAGGAGGTAGTGGAGGTCTATTTCACGTTCATCTTTCACACCGTAATAACGCCCAAGAGTCATCATTTCATGGTCTGAAAATGCTTCACCAGTGATACTGACTATCAAATTTCTGTTCATAAAAACAACAGCCTACATTACATTTCAGTATAGGAGTTAAAAACAGTTAATAATCACTCAGTTTTATGAGAGGAAAAAAAGTGCACTCATAATATAATGCTGTATTCAGACCTTTAAAGAATGCATCTACTTAAATTTGAATTTCAGATCTCTTCCATAATGGAAATTACCTGAACTCTTAAACTTTGCAGGATGTCCACATTTCCTCAGTAGTTGGCTAAACATACAAAATTACAAAATAATCATGACTGAAGCCTTTTTCCAGAGATACCATACTGGCATGGAATATCAGCAGAGATATTTTGGCATCACATTTATGCAAGAGGATAGTGAATTAACAAAATTCTAACAATAAACACAATTTTTCACTTGCTTCGTCTCAGAGGCATGTGCAGTCCTGTTCTGAGAAGATGTCTCTTTGCAAAATACAATTGTACACACACAGCTATTCAAAAAAGGATGCTAAACACAGTATAGTGTCTACTTTGAGCTACTGTTTTGTTTTTATTAAGTAGATCAAAAACATCCTTTATGTACAGTGGCAGGAGATAAATATAAGGAAAAAACAGGTTGTCGACAGTAGCAAACCTTGAGATTATGCAGACTTAATGACCAACCTCAGTAACTTACTGAATATTATGACTTATATTGTAGCAGCATTCAGAGATCCAGTCAAAACTAGAGCCTGGAGTAATAGTACTGCAAACACAAAGAAGAGGACAATACTGCCAGATTAGCCTGGCACTCTAAATGCTTGGGCTGGCAAAACTGAAAGCATGAACACCATCCATCTGAATATTTCCACTAGATTCTTCTAGTGTCAGGATTTTAAAGGTCTTTTATTTTCTCAAGTCAGTTAACAATCAAGTCACTAAAACTCTTAGATAAAATTACTGTCTTATTTGGGAAATTAAGCACTATTTTTGTGATTGCTAGGGACTACTGAGTGAGACCCAAGATTCACAAATGGAATTACATCTAAACTCTTCCTGACAAAAAGAAACAAATTGCAGCAATTGTTCCCACAGCTTTTGTTTTACTTTTCTTGTTGTTCTAGAAGAATAAAACAGATTGCAATCTGAATTTGGTAGAGAAAGAAAATATAACCATTAAATGCTTAATAGAGCTGTGTCCAAAGCTGAATTGAAGATAGGCATCTTTGTTAAACCCACATGGCTCTTTTGTCTCTAACAGCAAACAGTCTTGCCAGTAACTTAATGAGACAAAGAAGCTTGGATAGGACCATGGGATGCACAGGCATCTACGCTTTAGTTCTTTCTCTCTTCTTTTTTTAACAAAGCTTTCAATAGTTTTAATGATAGCTTAGGGGATAGCTTCAGTGCACACCATGCATTTATTTTCTGGATGATGTGCCATAGATTTGGGTTCTGAAAGTAGTTAAATTGTATAATTACAATTTTGTTCACTACATCATACTTATAGGTGTATTTTAAAATGCAGCTCATAAATTCACTTAGAAAGCAAGAAATCTGAACAGCCAAATCCAGATCATAGTAAAGCTTTAGCTGTATTTAAGATAAGAGGATTATCATGCTGGTTGAAGCTGTCACACAGATAATTGCCTTTACTAAAAATAATCATTTATAGCTAGTCATAATTATGAAATGCCATGACAGATTAAAAATAAACATTGATGTACACAAGAAAATACAAAACTGAAAGGAAAATACAAAACTGAGAGAAAAATACATTCTATTCACAGAAAAATATATTTGACTTTTCAGAGATGCAAAGAAGTGCTGTCATCTTTGCCAGTAAAAATGTTTCTTCCATTCTGATAAGACACATGGATAATAAAAAGAAGAGAGCCTTTAGATTACTGATTATAATATAAATGAACAGAAACAAAACCTACTCTCACTATAAAGCACAAAAGTTAAATGTTCATAAGAGGTAAATTCTTCCTCTGGCCATGTGAATGCTTCCTGTTAGACCCCCTGTGGTCCCACCACAGGAGGGATGTAGGCCATTAGTAGCTGTTCAGCCTGGCCCAGGTGAGCATTGAGGGTTTGACAACACTTTTTACAGGGTTCCCCTGCTTCCTCTCTTGCTCATGAAGAGGGCTACTGCATTTTTATTACTGAAACCAAGTGCCTCAATACCATATAACTAGACATACCTACTTCAAGCTACAGAACAGCACTACCCTAAATTAAACAGCTGGGCTGTTCACAGCTGCACAGAATATGACTATGATTAAATTTACACTCAACTGAGCCTCTTTTTGATAAAATTAAAACCTTTCTCTGCTGTTTGAAAGAACAATCATCCCTCCTAAAAGTGTGCTCCACTAATTTTGTCATGCAAATATTCTGGAACTTTGACCTGCTCCTAGTGCATGTAAGAAGATGAAGTTTTGCAGATGATTATTTCATAATTTAAATAAAAACTGTAATTATTTTATTTTAAATGGTTATTGTCCATATAAATTAAAACCCTATTCCAAGTGCTATAAAGTATATCCAGATACACATTAACTTTAATTTTCTCCCCTTCTTACTCTAGTAATGACATTTCCCCTTCCAATGCAATTAACAATTCAAAATCTTGCTTCTGTCGAGTAAAATATTTGAGTCTTGAAACATTTGACCAAAAGCTGCCAATTAGTGTGGCCTCTTAGTTTAAATCATACCTTTTAATCACTTATTTTTAATTTCTGAATACCAGCTTGTTTTAATTTCTCACTACTTTGAATTGCTGGAAGAACCTTATGGTGATCTATATCTCTTCTGAGATATTGCAGAAGCAATTTCTGCCTTGGTTAACATCCCTATCGGGCTGGCATTCCACACAATACACACCTACTTATATGCTTTAGTCATTATGACAGTTCCTAAATACATCATGTATTACCACTGTGAAAAACAATTGCTTCTAAATAAAATTTCCTCCTCTATTCCACATCATTAACTTTACCAGCACCCAACACAGTTCATATGCTCAAGTATTCTGGCTGTGGAATAAACTGAAATCAGCCTGCATCTGAGCATGATTTCCTCTTTCATGTATCTATACATTTGCCCATTGCCATATCTGGATCATTACCAGAATCAGTAATTAAAACCCCAAATAACATTTTCCAGAGGTAACCCAAACATTACTTCTTGAAGACTATGGACTTTTCTTTACCTTTCAATGTGTATATTACTGCTGACTTCTTCACAGTACCCTGTGCTATCTCCATAAAAAGTAGAAAGATTTGAGTTGTGCTTTTCAGCTTACTTGAAACTACCACATTTTTCCTTTTTTCTGGAACATGGATTCTATGATTCTGATTGACTTTTTCACACACAATCTCCAAGTAAATGCAATCCAAATGTACGCCACTTGTCAGCTAACACCGATGCAGAAAGCATCAAGAAAGTCATGCTCTGTAAATTTTGGGGGAATGTGCCCTCATTAAATACTAAAAACCAAAATCCACTGTCTTACCTGAAAGCATCATACTCAATCACCTTGTTATGATCTGGGTCAGTGGCTGCAAACAACTGTCTGATTTCCCAGGAATGAGGTTTGGTTATAACTTTCAGCTTCTTGAGGATGACACCAACATCAGCCACAGAGAACTTAACAGAGAAGAGCAAGACATAGATTAGAGAGAAAACCATTATGCAACCAACTATGCATGTACCAACAATAGTTGTCAAGAAGCAGAGGAACTATGAAACTGCTAAGAATTATCAGTTTCTTCATCGCCTCACTTCAAATGCATAAATAAGCACCGTGTGAAGTTTGGCCGGAACTTGGTACTGAAAAAAATTTGCTTCCTGCCAAGAATATAAAAAAACGATACAAAAAAAAATTAGATCATGCACTCTCAGGAAGCTATTCCATCTACATAAAAGGAGATACACTTTTGCTTCAAACATTGTATTGCTAAAGAAGAAGTACAAACATTTAAAGTAGAGTTCCAGTAACTTGTTCTTCATTTTATGTTGGTGCACCTCACTTAATTCTCAATTAATAAACTTCACCAAGTTAAAACTGATGTTTTCACGATTGTCTTCAATTAACTGTTCCAACAGATATTCTCATTCATATTAGACTATGCTGTCTTACATACTTAGAATTAGCAGAACGAAAATCTGTTAGGAACCAGTTTCTCTAGAAATGGGGATTTAAAGTCTCTATGACACTGCCAGAACAGCACAATTTGGTCCAAGTTTAATTATTACATCACTGGTTGCAGGTAACATACTTAGATTTAGAAAATATGATCACTGCCTATGCCAAAACTCCAGGTACAACCCTGCCATGCAATGCCATGCAAGGCAGTGGTGTGGAGCAGCTGGACAAGCAATCAAAAAGTTTTAGAGACCACAGTAACATTTTTAGCTCCTTTCCCAAATGGCACCAGCAGTCCTCAAATTATGCTAGGCCTACTGATGTCTTGGGAGTCCTGCAGGTTCACTCATTTTAATGAGCCAGCAGACACTGAACAATTAAAACTTGCACTATGGACCTTCTGATCTACAAAAGATCCGGACGAATGGGCAGAGTAACACAGCTTAACAAACCCTCCTGGATATTTTGCCTAGGCATGCTCTCAGCAAGCCTAAACAAAAGGGCAGCTCTGGAGAAGGTCTGATGAAGGCAAAATTCATGCTGCTGCCACATCATGAGCTATGAAACATATGCACCCCAGCTGCGTATTTATTGCTGCTTTCCCCTCTGAAGGCCACGTCAAAAGGTGTGTATTGAGTGAAACTCGTTACAAACTGTAAGCTTAAATTTCTGACTGTGATATGAATTTCTAAGATTACAATGGAAACATTTTGGCAGATAAATATGCATGAACCCAAAAATCCAATCCAGGGAATAAAATAGCCTAATCAGTAAGACTCAAACTTAGATGCGCTCATATCTTAAGTACTGTACACTGTTCCAGTCTCCACATCTCACAGTTGCCTTGCAAGGACAGACTAAAAAGGCTGAGGGGGAAGAGTGTCTGAGATTTACAAAATTATGAAAGTGGTGCAAAAGGTGAATGGAGAACTTCACTAAACCCCAGAACACTAGAATTGGCATTTAAACTAGTGAGAGGTTGGTTTAAAACAGATAAAAGACACTTCTTCTATCATATATTTTTTACATAGCAGGCAGTGAACTTTTCAACTTGCTACCACAGAAAGCTGTGGAAACAGAGAGTAGCTGTAGGGTAGAACAATTTGGGAACAAGAGGTCTATAAACAATCTCAAGAAGGAATAGGCAGGGAATACACCTTCTAACAACCCTCATACAATAAAAGTGGATGCTGAGAAAGTAGAAGGGGAAAAGACTGTAAAGAGTGGCCAAGCTTGCATAGACTGCATAGCTATCATCTCCTAAATCCATTGCTATCAGAGAGCACTGGACTGTGAGTTTTGGATGAAGAAAGTAGGTATAAATAATTCTGAAAAACATATAGAAAAGGTACAGTCTTCAAAGATAATAGAAAATAACAAGAGCCTGCTTCACCTCATTTGCATGCTTCTCCATGTAGTTCAATGTGTACTCATCGGCATCCACCAAAAGAAAGTTGTGACCATGGAAACAAACTCTGGCTCCAACAAATAGATCCTGAGCCTTGAAGTATTCAGATGGCTCACTCTTAAAAAGCTCCTGCCCAGGCTTCTTAATGCGACCTCTTTCCAAGAACTTCCCACCATGTATCCCTATGGAAATAGAATTCTTAATGATTAATTGTGGCTCTACTTTGAAAAAGGAAGAAAAACCCCAAACACCCAAAAGAAAAGGCAAAAACCTCTCCAAACCAGTTTATTTGTATTTAAATATTAATTTTCATCCTTGAGTTTCTTGTCTCGTAATATACTGTCCCCCTCCCTCTCAGTGCAAAAAGAACTGTCCCTGTCAGTGTCCACAGCAACAGTTATATTGTGCATATTCTGTGGCATGTATCACTTGAATGCCTACCAAACACCTTTCCCTTTTTTCTTTTCTTTAAAATGGGTCAAAAATGTGTCTATTCAAATCATTCCCATAACCCTGTTGCCAGCTTTGGGACTGCCCCTTGAGAAATGTAAGAAGCAAAACGTAAGATGCAGGCAATTACCCTTGAACTGTTAAAGAAAGAGAAAATTTCACAAATTAGGACAACACAGTCCTACAAAGATCACAAATTCTGCTGCAGGGTAGTTCTAGCTTGTTTTTAAGGGCTTTTGAATGTAAAATAGTGATAGGAGTGATACAACACTATCTTCCTCAAAGTGTTCTGCCCATGCAATTTAATTGTGATCTGTTATTTCCCTTGTGAGTTGGGCATGTTACATTATTTCTTTTCATATTATAATGATTTTATTCATGACACCGGAAACTGCATGTGGTACTCAAGGGTATATAAGATACTAAAAGGAACATTTTGCTTACCGGTAATATGCTCTCATGCACTACAAGATTGCATTGTGTGTACCAAGCTTTCTAGAAAACGTTCTGTCACATGTTTAGTTTCACCAGGATATGTGTCCTACCACAACTTTGGAGTGCCTGGGATTTGTTTCCTGTTTATATTTGAGCTTTCAAGCCAAAAGCCAAAAGCATACTTTAGTAATGTTTAATGACGTCTTACATATTAGATAGTGATGTAAGTTCAATGAAAGGCTGATGAACAATGCAATAAAATGCCTTTTATAGTCAAAATTAGAAATGAATGTGAAACCCAAACTACTTATGAAACCAGATTTTGGAGCAGGTTTGTCTTAATTGCTTTATTAGCACTATAAAAGCAAAAGACAAAAAATACACTATGGTAGTGGTCAGATCTAGCTTGACTCAAAAAACATTTCAAACCACTAATGTAACTCGAGTCTTAACACATTCCTTTTCCCCTAGCTATTAAAATAAATATGAAAATTTGGGTTATATAATCCTGGCAACTCTTTGTAATAGTTAAATAGAACTGGTCTCTGTAACATTGGAATTTCATTTTTGTCTCTATTTCCCTGCAATTGTGCACTTAGATTGGAAACTCACTGTAATATCTCTGTTCCGTAATTGTTTTTTAAATGTTACGGGTTAGTTCATTTCAAGTGGTATAAAGAAAAACAACCAAAAATATCTCATTGGGTTAGTGATTTTACACTGAAATCTGATGAGAAATTTTGATGGAAATCTACAAAAGCCAGGCTCAAAGCACAAAATAAACACCACAACCAAAGACCCTCTTCCATTAAGATCAGATCAGACTTTGCAGGTGTTTGTACAGCTGTTGGCTTGCTCTTACACCGAGTAAAAAAGTGGTTGTGCTCTTCTGCATGGGGAGCCAAAGTTCTCATGCTTTGACCCCTTTCTCAAAAAGTGTTTCAAGATGTCCAGGCCTGTATATTTTAAATGCAGTTTCCCAGTGTTATTAACAGTGTGAAGTACCTCACTACAACCTTCAGAATGTTGGACTGACAAAAGTAAGGGAGATTTGAAACATTTTCACTTGTCAATTTGCATCAACTCATGCAAATAAAAAGGCAAAAAATAGCCCTTTGAACCTGAGCACAAAAGGGATGGTTATTTTGGGAGTTATTTACTGTTTTAACACATCCCTTCTCTAAGACGTGCTCAAGCTTACTCTTCCCCCACCCCATCCACTTCAATATTTTTCTTTCTCACATAAAAATGTTCTTCACTTCCATTTTGCATGTCTTGGTCCTTTTTCTTTGCTGCTTTTATCTGAACTCTGCAAAACCTTCTCATGCTTAACCTGAAAGAAACCCATTCACTTTTTCTTCAAACATGACTAAAATGAGGGGGAGAGAGAGAGAAGAGAAAGAAGAGAAAGGGGGAAGAAAGAAGGAAGGTGGGAACAAAGAAACTCAGGATATGTATTGCAGCCCTTGGGTGTGGCAGAAGGACCTGAATTTTTGAGTGTGCAAAACCTCCTTGGACAGTGTTAAATAACTGATAAGGGTGCAGCAAGCCAAACCTGGTGCAGTCTTGTCCTCACTGCCTTGCAGGAGAGTTTTCTGGAGTTAAGCATCCTCCAGGAGGGGTTCCAGGCTCTCTGGAGCCTTGTCTAGTTGCAGTGATGCAAAGGTGTGACCAGGAGTGACCGAATGGGCAATACATATGATTATATATATATATATATATATATATATATATATATATATATATGATATAATTTAACAGTGCAGCTATACCTTTAGACCTTCATGTCTCTGGATATAGAAAATGCCAATCAAAAATTTCATTCCTGAGTGGAGAACTGAGCTGCTTTTGAGGCTCACAGCAGCATTACATAACAAAACCATATATACATATATATAAAAATGTATGTGTATTTAGCTGTAATAAAAATTTCATAAGTTACAGGCCACTGGATGGCAGGAAACTAGTGAAATAACAATGACAGGACACTGCTGCCATAAACAATGCTAAATCTTGATGTTCCAGTGGAGAGCAGGGCTTACTGGGAATGCTCATTGAAGCCTAAGCATGTACTCTTACACGTTTTCAAAACGTATCTCAGAGAATTGCTTGTATCCTAGTTGGGGGTGAGGTTCCTATTTATGAATTCTTAATATAGTTGGATACAAACAAAGATGCCATTAGAAGTTCTTTGCACTGAAAAGGCTCAGGCCTTCCCAAAAACGTACTCATGTGCAGGGGGTAGCCAAAAGGACTTAGCAGCACCACTGGCACAGAAAAAGTTCCCCAGGAATACAGAAGTGTCTAGATATTCACCACACCTTCATTTTATATGGATGTGATGTGCATCACAGGTCTGAGAAAGATTAACTTCAGAAATCGTTTTCAGTAAAGGCTTAAGCGTAGGGTGTCAAGAATACTTAGTCCTTAAGCTGAATAACTGGACCCTACAAAGTCACCTGCTAGCAGCAAAGCCTGAAGCAAAGGGAAGGGAACAGTCCTCCCTAGTCTTTCCTCTAAACAGTGAGCTGGGAGTACCAAATAGGCAAGTTCTGAGCACAGTGAGCTGGTCACACTGCAGGGTGTACCTCAAATAACATACTAAGGTGCTCTGTGCCAAGAAGCTGATACAAGGCAACTTTGGCAGTATAAAAAGAGCTAGCCATAAAGTTCCACAAGAGCTTAATATGGTAACTAAGGAAACCTTCTATTACTCACTTTTCCTTATCTTTGAGAGAATGTGATTTCCTGATTTCTTTTTCTCTCTGTAGTTTTATCAGAGGCTGACAGCAGCTTTTAAGTCAGTCCTTCAACTGCACGTTGAGAGGTGCCAGAGTACTTCTGGATGTTAACTGCTCTGACACTGCTCCTGCAGATGTTTTGTGGGCTTCAACAGAAATACCCTAATGTCTCCAACAGGGTCATGTTTAGCCAAGGCTTCCTAATCTGTCTGAGTGACAGAATGACTTTCTGACATCCCTCCCAGTGCTATGTACTTCCATCCATGCATAAGACACTCCAAGGAAATAAAAACATGCTTGAAAATCACAAAACCTTTCATATCCTCAGTTGGAGGCAGCCTACAACAGAAAACAGTGGTCAAAAGAATCTAATCATTACAACATTGTTAGATGTGTTGTATCCACATCCCTGCTTCTGTTAGTGCTGTCTGGCACAATGTTTATTGTAAGTGCTTATGAAATGAGCATGGCAACTTGGGAGTGATTGCAAGACATTAGTACATCTCACCTGAGTTTCGTTGTACATGTTCAAAAACTGAAATGGTGTCATCACTCAGGAAGTAGGAAATTATTAATTTCCTATCCTTGTCAATAGGACTATCTGTGATGAGTTTTGCAAGAAAGCGCAGTATGTTACTTTCCATGCCAATTCTAAAAAGCAAAAGAGGTAAGAAATAAAAAACAGAGTATGAGAAAAGTTTTCATCACTAAGAGATGCATCCTCCTGAGTTTTGTAGCATACATTAATTGTGTTATTTCTGGACCAAGCAGTGAAATGGCAGAAATTTCCCTACTTTATCAAAAAACATTTTCAGCTTAAAGAACCAGCTAAAATCAGCCAGATAGAAAGGAATAATTTTCAGGGGAAAATTATTTCTCTGCTGCAAGTCTGGAATGAATTTGTATTCAAATGCAGTTGCAAATCAAGCTCAAAGGTTCTTTCTAGAAAAGTTATGAAGGAATAACATCTTTAGTTATGTATATTTTCAAATCAAATTCTGAATTGAAATACATACTAGGATTATTTCCACAAAATTAGGCCCACCAGATGATCTTACAAGTTAGATATTTGTTATGTGATTATGTTTTAAATGATTTACAGTACCGCTATATGCACTATCAATACATTCCCAAGCCTGCTTCTAATAGCATTCTTCTTTTATGGAGGTTCTATGGGTGAATCTCTAGCATGTAACTTTGCTTTCAGCTTAGGCTTCAACACCACACCCCTACCAAATAATTTTGTAATGGAAAGTAAAAGGTTAATGCTTTAATATTGCTACAGCAAACTGCATGAAATTCATCAGACAAAAAAAGTAAATGCCAGAAAGTCAAACAGAAAAACAAATCACTGTTGGAATGATTCCTGACTAACTCCTCAATGCAGAGTTCCATGAAATTCCCACTGAAAACAGCAGAAGGGAATCATAGAATCAACTACTTTGGAAAAGACCTTTAAGATCATCAAGTCCAACCTTAAAAACATAAAGGGGAAAGCACGAATGCAGTCCCCACTACCACAAATTATGCAGCCAAGTTTCCCACATTTGCGGAAATCACAGGAGTCAACACATCCAGAGTGCAGGGGATGAGGCTCACCCTGTGAAAACAACCTGCCTGATCATGGTATCTCCCCTGCCAGATAAGGGTATGTGAGATGGAAAGGTCAGAATATTTGCTTTCTCAAAAGGGAAATTTTCCTGAGTTTGGAGAAAATTGAAGTACCATGTTACTAAACCAGTCCTCATGCTCCTGTCCCTTAAAGTCTGATGAGCTGCATATTTTGCTAAAAAGAAAAAAAAAATCTCTACTTAACATTTATCTCCTTCACAAAAAGACATAATTAAAAAAGTTGGAATTATTTTTCACTGAAATACCTGTCTTTCTCCAGGAATTTCTTGAAATCTTTTGCTGGAGGCTTGAGAATTAGACCCATACAGGAGCACAGAGAATCCTCTTCAGAACCAAATCCAGTATACGGAGGAAATGTTTTTTCTGGTTTTGGAGGTGGTGGAGCCTTATATGGAACTGGGGTGAAATCCTCTGCAACAAAGACAGTAAAGACTTACTAATTACTGTTCTGATGAAGCCATTCTACTAAGGATTTAAACTTTCAATATGAATATTTATTCACCTATTTCTGTAACAGAGCACTGATCAAAGTCAAACCAGGATCCCTCTTACTGTTACAGGGTAGAAAAAAATTCCATAGAAGCCAGCAGCAAAATTACTGTTTCTTCAAAAGTTTCAGGATTTCATTTATAATCTTAAAAATGTTTAACAAATATCATTAACGCAAAAGGAAAGCCAAACAGTTTTTAAAAGGGATAAATAATAAATTAACAATACTGAATCAATTTTTCCATTTTATCCTTTGAGACAACATGATTAAGTAAATACTTGGTTCAGGAGTTTCCTGCCTTCTCCTTTTTGCCAGATGAAAATAAATGCCTCAATAAATAAAATTTTGTTCGTTATTTAAATCATACACATGTAAGAATAATTTCGTACATTTAAGCCAATAGCTTCAGTCCACATGTCACTTTATCCAGAGTTTCAGAAGCTTGGTTTTTCCTCATTTTCCTCAGTCTCACATCTTTCTGCGCAGTGATCAACAGTCCCAGCTGTCCCAGATACACATCAGGAGCTCTCTTGACTCAGCAGAGACATGTCTGGTCAGGGACCTTCACTCACTCCCCATATGGGTTTCTCCCAAAAGCCCTGCTACGCTATGGTCCCTCCTTACTCCTCTCTTGGTGAAAACCTTACAGTCCCTTTTGGCCCCTTGTTACTTCCCTGCACTGCTCTTTTACTGCCACACAGCTTCAAGCTGCCAGTGTGGTTCACATAAAACTTCAACAGAGCAATAGAGTCTGCTGGTTAAATAAGGTTAATGGAAAAGGTGAGAAGAAAAAAGTAACTTGTATATGGCAGAAAGTAAATAGTCAGACCTGAGTCACAGAATCATAGAATAGTTAAGGTTGGAAAGGACCTTAAGATCACCGAGTTCCAACCCCCCTGCCATGGGCAGGGATACCTCACACTAAATCCTATCACCCAAAGCCTCGTCCAACCTGGTCTTGAACACTGCCAGGGATGGAGCATTCACAACCTCCCTGGGCAACCTGTTCCAGTGCCTCACCACCCTAACAGGAAAGAATTTCCTCCTTATATCCAGTCTAAACTTCCCTTGTTTAAGTTTTAACCCGTTACCCCTTGTCCTGTCACTACAGTCCTTAATGAAGAGTCCCTCCCCAGCATCCCTTATAGGGCCCCTTCAGATACTGGAAGGCTGCTATGAAGTCTCCATGCAGCCTTCTCTTCTCCAGGATCAACAGCCCCAGCTTTCTCAGCCTATCTTCATACGGGAGGTGCTCCAGTCCCCTGATCATCCTCGTGGCCCTTCTCTGGACTTGTTCCAACAGTTCCCTGTCCTTTTTATGTTGAGGACACCAGAACTGCACACAATACTCCAGGTGAGGTCTCACGAGAGCAGAGTAGAGGGGCAGGATCACTTCCTTCGACCTGCTGGTCGCGCTCATTTTGATGCAGCCCAGGATACGGTTGGCTTTCTGGGCTGCAAGCACACATTGAAGCTGGCTCATGTTCATTTTTCTCATCAACCAACACCCCCAAGTCTCTCTCTTGCTCTGAATCTCTTCTTTGCCCAACCTGTAGCTGTGCCTGGGATTGCTCCGACCCAGGTGTAGGACCTTGCACTTGGCATGGTTAAACTTCATATGGATGGCATCAGCCCACCTCACAAGCCTGTTGAGGTCCCTCTGGATGGCATTCCTTCCCTCCAGCGTATCAACAGAACCACACAGCTTGGTGTCATCGGCAAACTTGCTGAGGGCGCACTCAGTCCCACTGTCCATGTCAGCGACAAAGATGTTGAACAAGACCGGTCCCAACACCGATCCCTGAGGGACACCACTCGTTACTGGTCTCCAGCTGGACATTGAGCTGTTGACCACAACTCTTTGTGTGCGGCCATCCAGCCAGTTCTTTATCCACCGAGTGGTCCATCCATCAAATTGTTGCCTCTCTAGTTTAGAGACAAGGATGTCATGTGGGACAGTGTCGAACGCTTTACACAAGTCAGGTAGATGACATCAACTGCTCTACCCCTGTCCATTGGTTCCGTAGCCCCATCATAGAAGGCCACCAAATTGGTCAGGCAGGATTTCCCCTTACTGAAGCCATGCTGGCTGTCACCAAGCACCTTGTTGTTTTTCATGTGCCTTAGCATGCCTCCAGGAGAATCTGCTCCAAGATTTTGCCAGGCACAGAGGTGAGACTGACTGGTCTGTAATTCCCTGGGTCATCCATTTTCCCCTTCTTGAAAATGGGGGTTATAGTTCCCTTTTTCCAGTCATCAGGAACTTCACCTGACTGCCATGATTCCTCAAATATGATGGCCAGTGGCTTAGCAACTTCATTTGCCAGCTCCTTCAGGACCCGCGGATGGATCTCATCAGCACCCATGGACTTGTGCACATTCAGATTTTTAAGATGGTCTCGAACCAGATCCTCTCCTACAGTGGTCCAAGGTCTTCATTCTCACAGTCCCTACGTCTGCCTTCCAAGACTTGGGTGGTGTGGTCAGAGCCTTTGCCAGTGAAGACCGAGGCAAAGAAGTCATTCAGAACCTCAGCCTTCTCCAAATCCTGTGTAGCCAGTTCTCCCGAGAGCTTCCTGAGGGGGCCTACGTTCTCCCTAGTCTGTTTTTTATTTGCTATGTACCTGTAGAATCCCTTCCTGTTATCCTTAATATCCCTAGCCAAGTTTAATTCTAACTGGGCCTTAGCTTTCCTAACCTGGTCCCTAGCTTCCTGGACAGCATCCCTGGACTCTTCCCAGGCCACCTGTCCTTGCTTCCACTTATAATAAGCCTCTTTTTTCATTTGAGTTTTCCTCAGCAGCTCCTTATCCACCTAAGGAGGTTTCCTGGCCCACCTGCTGCACTTCCTTCTTGTCAAATGGAAGAATCAAATGGAAACATAAATCATAGGAACACAGAATAATTCAGGCTGGCCAGGACCTTGGTAGGTCTCTTGCCCTGACCCTCCTAAACTTGCACTGGATGGTCCATGGATTGCCTGTCCTGGCAGACCCAAAAGAGGCATAGTACCTTGATGAGGTCTAACAAGCACTCAGAGGAGGGCAATAATCACCGTCTTGATATTGGGGCAGCCCAGGCTGTGGCTGGCCCTCTGTCTTATGGCCCTAAGCCCAGCTCGCTGCCCCCCACAACCTGCAACAATATGGGTGCAATCAGTAGGTCAGAGCCAAGCAGTGATGCATGGAGCAGCACCACCTCCACACCCAGATGGGTTGGAGATGCTGCCATGAAGAAGGGAAAGCTGGCTGGGCTAGCAAGTGAAAGACAAGCATCATGAGGCAAATTGTAAAAAGAGTGATCACAAACCACAGCCCAGGAGGCAAAGAGTGATATAAGTGACCGGTGTATCAAAGTGGGTCCCGTAAAATAAAGGGATTTTCTTTAAAACTTAACTTTTCTACCCAGAACTGAAGAGAGTTGAATAACCTAAACTTGTAGCATAGGTTTCAGAGCAAATAGAGGAGAATGACAAAACTGCTGTCACTCAGAATGTTTTCTAAACTGGTATGTGAATGAAATTTTTAAAAATGGCTGTATCAGACGATCAAAATCACATACTCTCTTAAAATCTTGACTAATAGCAGTGTGTTGTTGAAAAATAAGTTGAAAAGTGGTATGTAAGTTGAAAAATATTGAAAACATTCACATGCTAGAGTTTTTCCCCTACTCGAAAACACAATGAGACCTCCTTTGGCGTTTACCTCTTAGACGAAAGGTCTGACTCGAAGAGCTAATGCCTTCATCTTAATCAGTCAAAAAGGGGGTTGGCAACACCATGCCAACATTTTTCTCCTTGTAAATCACATGTGTCCTTTCTGCAATCCAGAAGCAGGTGATATATCAAGTCCATTCCTAAATTTTCAAAGCAACCTTCACCACAGAAGAGTGTGTGCATGCAATACACTGCTTCCTGAACATCACTTGTGAGAAAACTGCCTCTCGAGGCATTTTCCATGTGCCCTATTATGCAAATGACAGAGGCGACTCTTGTCACAACAAACACGGAGGCCTCAAGCGGACTGTGCCGGGTCGCTGCGTGCCGCTAACACGAGTGTCCCACAGCCGCGCGGGGAGGCTCCCGCGCTACCACAGCGACACCTAGTGGTTGCGCAGCAGGAAGGTCCCTCGCAGCTCCCCCACCGCGCTCTGGTCCGGAACCCGGGTTTGTCTCATCAGCACCTTGATGCTTTTTATAAACCTTGAGGTTAAATTTTTAATTACGCAATACGTTGTCTGAGGAGGAGGACTTGTGGATGTTGACCGACGAGAAGCTCAATGTGATCTGGGCTGCGTCAAAACCAGGGTGACCAGGATTGAAGGAGCTTGCTATCAGCAAGCTCCTCTTGCTGATAGCTCTCTACTCTGAGACCCCACCTGGAGTACTGCGTTCATCTCTGAGCCCCCAACACAAGAGGGACGTGGACCTTATCAAGTGAGTCCAGAGGAGGCCATGAAGATGATCAGAGGGCTGGAGCACCTCTCCTATAAAGACAGGTTGAGAGAACTGGGCTTGTTCAGCCTGGAGAAGAAAAGGCTCTAGGAAGACCTTAGAGCAGCCTTTCAAGTACCTGAAGGGGGCCTGCAAGAAATCTGGAGAAGGATCTTTACACGAGCAGGCACAGACAGGACAAGACATAATCTTAAGTTAGATATAAGGAGGAAGTTCTTTATTGTGAGGGTGGTGAAGCACTGCAACAGGCTTCCCAGAGACGCTGTGGCTGCCCCATCCTTGACAGTGTTCAAGGCCAGGTTGGATGGGGCTTTGAGCAACCTGGTATAGTGGAAGGCGTCCTTGCCCATGACGGGGACATTTAAGGTCCAGCTTTCCGGACCTTAAATTTGGAAGGTGATCTTTAAGGTCCCTTCCAACCCAAACCATTCTGTGATTCTGTGATTAACCTCCACTAATATGTTCTCCCTCACAGTCCAGAGGTTTGGAACAGCACTTTTTAGCAGAAATAAACCTTTTCTCTTCGTGCAGTTGGAAACAATTCATGTTCTGCCAAAAGAGTTTGGGAAGCTGGAACATTCAGTCGAGCTGATAAAAGACAAGCTAATGAGTTTACATGCAGGTCACAGCGTATCCACATTAACATTCATTAAGAAACACTAAAGCAATTCCCTTTGTATGCACTTCAGCACATGTGGATGAAAATTAGATTTACAAGCTAAAAGGAAACTACATATTAAAAGAAATATTGTGTTAGCACCTGACAGAATGCTGAATCCCTCACAACCCCAGCTTGGAGTACACAAATCCAAAGAAAAGTTCAGCACTTGGTTCCCATCCCATTCGAGGTAAAATGACCTTGTTTCATTCAGATTCACTGAAGAGAACACAAAACATGTATGTGCTACCTACAGTTTCCAGGATTTAAGAGGATTATGTATTCAGACTCTCTCCTGTGAATGAAGAAATTCAGGAAGAAATTGCCATGGAGAAATACAGTTTATGAAACTAGTTAAAAACTCATTTCTGCAACTTCTGAACGGCCAGCAAGATGCAGTAGCATATATATGTCTATATAGAGAGAGAGTTATATCTATATTCTATATAGATATATAGATATATAGTATATACAGCCATACCTCGGCTCAAAATGCGTTTCATCTTTGCTCTGCTACCCATCATTAGGGTGGAATCAGACAGACAACTTACACTTACACATAAAATACACTCCTCTCAAGAGTATCACTGTTTCTTAAGAAAATTACCTCTGTCCAGTCTGGAAAAGGAATGAGTGCTCTCTTCTTCCAAGCTATCACATTTTCAGTGTGAATGTACAGTGCATAGAGGGTAAATTGAAAGTCTGGGATTACAAGTTTCTACATCTGGAAAGAATAACCCAGGTAATATCCCCATGGACAGTTTCACCCCTTGTTACTGCACTGACCAATGCCCAGCAGGTGATGGGCTGGCACCAGGGGTTTATTTCACTTAGTACATCAAATGATTACCACATACTAGTAACTTTTTCTCACGAGTGAAACTTGAACAAGCAATGGGAACAGCAAGAAACAAAACAGTTCCAGCCACATCTTTAGCATATAAACAATCTGAAGATAGCACAACCAGGCTGGATGAGGCTTTGAGCAACCTGGTCCAGTGGAAGGTGTCCCTGCCCACAGCAGGGGGTTGGAATTAGTTGATCTTTAAGGTCTCTTCCAATCCAAACCATTCTATGATTCTGTGATAGCCTCCTCAGGAAGAAAAACTAAATTCCTCAAGAAGAAATTTTCTTCCACATAGACATCATTAAACCAGTTTAAATGAGCTCGCCTGCTTTCAGTTTCAGTATACACTCTTTAAGATTTTGGTACACGCTGTAAGATTACCTTCTGCCCTCAATGAAGGAACTGTAGGAAAACTCTCAAATGTTAAATTAAACTATGTTTCAAGGAAGAGTCAAGTGCTACATAGTTTGGATCGAAGTGATAACCATACTGAATATCAGTAAACAGCAGACAGGAAAGAAATCCTGCCTTCAGAGGAAAAGGACCAATACCTTTGAGCATTACAGCCAAGAACAGGAGAAAAAAAATCCCACTAGCCTTAGGCCATATGAGAGGTGGTCATACCCCTGGAGGGATGACATTGTTAACATGATGTTTTCTATACATAAGAGGACATGTATAACAAACAGCTGAGATGTGTTTTTTGTGAGATTGTGTTTCACAGATTAGGTAAGAAGTAAAAGAAGATGGCAATACCACCATCTTTATAACTTATACATTCAAGATTAAAGAAAATCCAGTGCTCACAGAAGAGTCTTACTTCAGGATTATTCCGGTTACCTGAGGAAAAAAGGCATCTGTAAATGCACAAGTATATTTAGAAGCTGTTGTTCAGTCTCCTACACATGGACCAGAGAGGTTAGACGCCAGAGAGGCTCTGATCTCTGACAAGCCTAGTGAAAATTGGCAGCAGGCTTTAATGCCCCCACTGAGGGAAAAGCAAGAAGTCAGCTGTTATCCAGCAGCAGCTGCCTGGCCAAAAGCACACATGTACTGGCCAGCCGATCACCCCACACACTGCTCTGCCCAAGCAGCAGGTCAGTGAGGGAGCCTGAGAAATGAGGGGGTGGGAGGGCGAGGAGAGCTGGGACAGGAGAGGGACCGCAGGGCGCTGCGAAAAGGCGTAACAGACAGGCCTAGGAAGTGATGGAACATTGAATGAAAAGCAAAAGGAAACCAGATTTTACTTGTTTTGTTCCTTCAGGAGCGATCCGTCATTTAAGAAAGAGCACTTTATACTCAACTTTGTGCTAAGATACTGTATTCAGCAAGAACGAGTATCAGCTTCCTCCACTGCACATCAGTCTCTTTCAGCTGGGTGACCACAACACCTACATGGCTATAGAATACTTTTCGCCCCCTCTGAGGCTGCACTAGCAAGTCTGGACAGACAATATCACACATTAAGACATATTCTCTTGCATTCATAGCACTGCTATATGACAGTAATGTCGTTAGCTTCCTACTGAAGGGCATTAGTTATTGTTTACCCATGGAAAAACACTCTTTTGCTTTCTACAAACAGTGTAAAGAGTAAAACAGGCACCAACATTGGAAATATATCAGATACCATAATCATGCACTTCAAAGGAAATATAAACTGCCCTTAATTCTCCTAAAGGACAAATTCCATCAGCAAGCAACTTACGCTGAAACTGCAGAGTCAAAAATAAATGTCAGCCTCTTTAATGGCTTTGGCAGAAGAGCATAAACTGAAGGGGAGTAATGTAAAAACACAATAACAAACAGCTGGATTGATGCCATGAGGTGCTAAGCGTTGTGCCTTGATGTAAGAACTAATTTGTCCACTTGCTTACTCCTACTCAAGAAAATGGTCTTCCTGGACTCAAACTGCTTAATTGGATGGGAGCAGAATGCTGGGCACTTTGTGGCACTGAGTCCACCGACAGCACCTTGTATGTCCACCAGACACAAGAAAAATCTGTAACTCGCTAAGAATAAAAGGTGAACCCTCATCCCTTCTCTCTCAAAACCTGCTTCGAAGCCAAAAGCTACCCTGATTCTACTCGTAGTTCCTTCTAGTCAAAAAGCCATACCTCCATTTTTTTTTAATTCTGATGGGGAAAGCAGGAAAGAGTCTCACAGAAAATCCCAAGAATGTCTTAGCTCTAAGAAAGTGTGCATTTTCTGTGAACAAGACAGGCTGGATTAAGATGATAGATTTTTTTTCATGTTAGCCAGAGTCTCTGCCATAAAGATATGTATCCTTTAAAGATATGTGTAAAGCACTTCCCAGTTTCCCAAAGATCTCAGATAGAGCACATCTTTGCGCGCTTCATGTTAAGGAGGCAGAGAAACTTAAGAGAGCACTGGGGGAGGAGGGTGGTGAGGAGGAGAGGAGGAAGATAAAAAACTACTTTGGATATTAAAGAATGGACTACGGAGAAAGTCTGAAAGGTTTCCCCTAGCAGCAAATGGCCCAGAAGGAGGTTAGAATGGTAAGATGGTGTATTGGAATAGTGTTCTAATATGTACAAGGTTGCTATAAGAAGATGATACTGAGCAGTTGTTCTCCATGTCCAATAAAGGTAAGACAAAAAAGTTACTCTCTCAGTTTACACAAACCAGCTTCAAGGTAGCTATTAAACAGCATTTCGAACAGTAAGGTTAGGACCAGATACCTCAGGCAGCAAAGAAATCTCCTGTACTGAAGGATGCTGATAAAAGGCTGTACAAACACCAGTGACAATCTGTGTACATACACTATCCTGTCTCAGAACAATGGGAATGGACTAGATGACTTTTGAAAGTCACTTCAAACCCAAACTATACTATGATTCTATGACTACATCACCTACTGTTCCAATTTTCTAGAATTCTGCACATCAGCAACTTCTGACTTCTCCTAACTTGCAAACCACTCAACTTTAACATCCAGACACATAACCAGTAATTACTGAGCCAGCAGTATAGGAGGAGAGGAGACTTTGTGTTGTTGCATTGCTTGGCTGATACAGAATGGTCAGCTGCATTTCATTTATTGCCTGCTGTGAGAAATCCCCATTCACTGTTCCAGGGTATTTTGCTCAGACAGAGATTATTGCTGCCAAACAGCGGCAGTGGTCTTGGCTGAAGAAATTCTCAGGGAAGAACTCCCTGTTTTGCATCTCTGGAGTTATACTCACTATTATTGTAGATAATACTACAGTTATTGAATATGGCTTCCTCACACACCAGCTAGAATAAGAAAAGATTTATTTTGGTACAGACATGCTGAACTATTATTAAAAAAGTCCTAATGAGACATGTTTTGCCAATTAATAAATTTAGTGTTTGAATGGTAGTGCTACATCATTTAATTTTCCCAAAGCAGCCGCCAAGCTTTGATCCAAACACTACACTGTCTGATCACAAGTCAAGCTGAAAGAAATAGTCTACTCAGGTATTATGTTTCACAGTGTCAGAGAAAGGCCATATTAGGATCCCTCCAACCATCTCTGAACAGACACACACTTAGCTATATTTATTGAATGAATAAACTGCCAGAAATTAACTAAGTTGTTTTTGCAGGAAGATGTCCATAATAGAACCATTAGCAAGTCTGACTTGAGGGATTCAAAGACAGATAAATGAAAGCACCTATTCTGCTTTTCTATTATGGACAGGGTTGCTAAACGTTTCCAGAATTCAGGGCTGAAATTTCATATGATATTTCTCTAATGGTCCAGAATACAGAAAACTGTTTTGTAAAAAACAATAATGTGATAGAGTACTACTGTTGTGTCAGAAAATCTTATTATGTGAGGATTTTGACATCCATATAAAATGAAATATAGCATAATGGGGAATAATTGAACTCATTCTACTTACCCACTCACTACACGCTCTTTACTATGTTCTGAGTGCAAACACAGTGATTGGAATGGGATGGTGAAGGAGAGAAGAAGAAATAGCAGTCTATCCATATGACTATTTTGTCATTCTAGTTTTAAAATAGAGGCAGTTAGGAACAGAACATGTACATTATGTGTTAGTTTTCAATAGAGTAATATAGGAGAAAGCCCTTCTGGATCACCTGCAAAATTACTGCTTTGCTGTTAACAGCCTACAAGAGATTGTTATTGCTAAAGGTTTTAATGAACATGTTTTGTCAGTTATAAAATTCAAAGACAGCTCTGTCAAACTCTGAAGTATAAAAATGCTCATACGGAAAGGATAATTATCACTACTTACCGATTCCGTACTTTGTCCTGTAATATTCTTTAGTGAATTCATCACAATCACAGAGAATTATCTTCCTTCCCCACACATTAATTACTGCCCCTATTTTCAGGTCACTGTCTTTGTAAAATTCCTGGTGCACAGCTCCTGTCTAATGAAAGACGAACACTTGTACAGCAGCTCTATAAATCTCAGAATCCCACAACCTTCCTTAAAATCTAGGTCATTTAGTGTGTGTGATTTAAAATATAACCTTCACAGTCCATTTGAAAGTATTTTTCATTTAGCATGGGTCATGCTAAGCTACCTCACTTTTACAAGCATGGTATTTACATACAGTAAATCTGAGTAGTTTTCATTTGAGCTATTCTCCAGTGGCAACACAGTTTTACAAATAACTCTCTGTTGTAGAGAGTAACAACTACAGAAATTATGAAAGCTACTATACATTCAACAGCTAGAGGCATTCAATAATAACTGACCTTACGATTGTCCAGAATATAACGGCCTTTGTTTCCTACTAAATTCCCAAGCACATTGAGAACAGTGCGATCAGTGATTGTACCCGGCTGATACAGCCCCATGGGAGCATGCTGCAAGAAAAGAGACCAACTCTTAAGAAATACAGTTAACGGTGAAGAAAGGGAACTCAATTACCTTAGAACTAGCAGGTTTTTTACAGAATGACTGTAACTGTAGTATTTTCTTGGGAGACCTTTTATTAATTTCTAAGTCAAATTTATACCACCAAACCTACTAGCCAGCATATGCCAAACACCAGTACTGTATGCCAAAAGAAGTACTCAGAATCTTATTGTGCATCCAAGAGTAAAGTCTCCTTTTTCTTGGAAGCAAACAGAAAGCAGAAGTTAGCACACCCAAAGCAGCACATCAGCGTCAACATCTGCTCTAAAAGCTATTATTTTGATTAGTCAATTATAAAAACATGCAGAAGAACCACTCAGGGCTGGTCCTACTCTGCTAGCCACTGCACAAATACAGGAGATTCAAGTCAGCATGATTCTATTGGTTAAAATGTTAATATTTTGGGGAGTTTCAAAATTACAATAATAATTTAGGATTACTAACAAACTGCTGATGCAGGGTAACCAAAGTGGGTAACCAAACCACCTTCTCTGACACCCCATGCACTTCAATGGTAGAAGAGGTCTGTTTACACAGAGCCACTGCTAAATCAGGACCTCAGAACAGAGGATGCACAAAGTGAGAAAAGTGCAGTATTTTGCTGTTAGGTTTTTACTACAAAATCTCTTGTACATCTATGGCATCATAAATAGATTGCCAATATTAGAAGGGAACAAGGGAAAAGATCCCCTAGTAGTTTACTCCAGCTGTGGGTTTAAGTTATTCCACCATCAGGATCTGTCTGGAGTGATACAGAAGTGTGTCCAGCTCATTAATTTTATAATCATAATGAGTTACAGAGGATACAACCCTCTTGAAGATTTCTCCGAGAGAAGCCTTCTGAAATAAGCACCTGATTAATGCCTGAAAAAGCTTATTCATGGATTCCTATTTAACCAGCTTTGCATAAGGTCCCAAATATAGGAACTTAATTTTAAGAGATTGCTCTAGATTTGCTACACAGCAGTAATGGTACGGAATACTAAAACTGTACTTTTCCAAAGGTTCCAGATACCAGTCATGGATCAAATCTGAATTCACCTCAGTTCTACATTAGTTTATCTATCAATATTAGTTAATCTTCTGGACTTCCATCACTGCAGAGCTTTATTAAAACATTTAACTTAATGCACTAACATGGGAGAAAGGAAATCATAGGATATCTTTCTGCCTAAATTTTCTGTCCTTTTAATTTAAGCAAGAGAAGGTTAAACTTTTTTTTACATGACTTACTGAACTGTCCTATGAATATGTGTGTAAAACCTAATCATGCAATTTTTATTAATACTCTAATGACACTTTCTAAATATCATTACAATCCTAATACAGGATTTTCAAAACAATGCATTTAATGTTTCTCAATAAGCTGAAGAACTTGAAATAAGTTGAAATTTTCATTCCTCACCTTTGGAAGCTTATCTCTTCTGAGGAAAAGTGGAACTGCATCCCGGCCTGAGTTTATTGGTACAATTTCTTTAATATCAATAGTATCATCAGACAAGTAATAGTGCAGAACAAGTTCTCGTGGGTCATGAAACATGGATTGGGGGTCATCCCACACACAGAAAAAACGTAAAACGTGTCCATCATGCTCTAGAAATTGTTTCAAAGTGTCAATGCGCTCATAAGGGCGAAATGGCGTCATACTATCCAGAGTCTGCAGATAAAGGCGAAATTAAAATAAACAACTTTTTAATTATTTGCTCTTAAAAACAGGATTCCAAACTGCAGGGTATCAGCTAATCTTATAATATGCTTTTAGGATTTTCAAATAATGCCACACAATTACATTTGCACTATTTATGCCATTACCAAAGAACTATTTTCAGGGTTGCTGTGCCCTCAGAAAACAGATGAAAACACTTTTGGATTGTTTTGATCCTTATTTTTCTTGCAAGAACAGCCTTCAGATCAGAGAATTGTTAATTTATTTCAATAAATTATCCATGGTAATCCGATGACTACAACCACCAATAGCCTCACCTTCCCAATTTACTTCCTTGGGAATTATTTTTTATAAATCATCTGGCATAAAGAATTAATTATTTCTTTCCTGTTTGATGTCTCCTTTCTTTTAGCTTTAAGCCATAATTTATTAACTTTTGATTTATGTCATACAGCTGATGGGTGCCAGGTCATATGTTCTCCTCTTCATATATACCCAACAGCCTGAAAAGGAATAGGAAATCTCCAACTAAAGATCTATTCCAGCTGATGTGATCTATGACAAAGGTCATCTACAGTCATGGTTGCTGCAAAACCAGTAGCACTGCCTTAAACTGGATCCCAGGATGATGATTTGAATCTGAAAACTGCATTTACATACTGTTAGTTACAGCCTCATAAAAATGGTGACATGAACAGGGTGTTTTTCCTAAGTCAAAATCCACCATGTCCAAAATGGGTTGAAGGGGCAAGACACCCCTAATCTACAAAATTCTGCAAAATTGCTTCAAAAGAAGAATGGTGACAGTGTAAGCTTAACTGTCTGAATAGAAAGAACTGTTGACTATGAGTAGTTTATATCACTGTCTAAATTTCTATTTATCCACTGATATATCTTCTGGCCTTAAAAATCTGAGAGAGAAAATGCACTTTATTTCAGAACATCAAATCTTAAAATAAGGAGAGGAGAACCAAGTTCTGCCTGCCAATGTACTTGCTGATCTGCAGTACTTGCCATTTCAGGCACCATCATGCTCATAGGCTGTAAGTCAGTTATTTACCTTCCCAGCACCATCTTTCCTCCATCCTGACCTTTGAAAATGCAATGAGCAACCAAATACAGCCACGGAGCTAGATAACATCAACAGCCATGGGGTATCATCTCCAACAACACAGAAATTTAAACCTAAGGGATTTGTTACATTTTTCACTGGTCTCACTTTCTCATAGTATTCCTTACTTCCTTTCATACCTTCAGTTTCTGACCATCTATTGGGAGTCTGGTACAAATCTATTTAACTCTGTTCAAAGCAGTCCGGACCAATGTGCCCTCAATAAACAAACAAAAAAAATCACCTTCCACAAGTTAGTCACAGGAAAGCAAGAGCATAAGCAGCCAGAATAACTTTTCCGTAATTTCTCAAAGAGTAAGAATATTAAGACATAGATTTTAGTAATTCTTAGCCTTCTCTTATTTCTTAAACCTTTTTCTCCTCTCCATCCTCTTCAGGCACACATATGCACAACACGTGAATGTTTTGCTTGTTCTTTTTACAAAAAAAAAACCACAATCTAAGCAGGTTATGCAGTACCATATATAATCTTCACACAGCCTGCCAGTATCAAGACAACTCAGCATCTGTTAATACACACCTGTTACCTGCAAGACCTGAGTAAGCGAAAAGCAACCTATGGCCAGCCTGAGTCACCCCTCTGCAGAATTAGGAGATGTATTACAAACATTATTTTTCACTGGGGGACTGCAAAAAGGCTGAAAGCATGAATGAAATGAAACCAACACATTGGCCTGAGGGTGCCTCAGAGACATGCAAATTGCTGTACACATCTGAGTCACAACTACCTTCCATTTTTGTTGCTGAGAGCTACAGCAGTTCTTGCAACAGCAGCATTAAGATGAATGGAACAGATTCAGGAGTATTTGTTGTTTTCAGACTACTAGGCTGGATTTATCACAACCAGATGTATATAGTGGGCCAACAGTACTAACAGAGTCAGGTCAAGAGAAAATTACAGTGCCATCTGCACTCATTCTGATCAAGAAAAACAGAACAGAAAGAAACTGTCACTATTCCTTACAGAAAACATCACTCCCACTACCATTCCCAGAGTAAAGACCACAAATCCTGCAGAAGGGAATCCATACAGCATCTAGGAGCTGCAAGTGAGATTTTTGGAAGAGGTGTGTATGTGTTCACATATACTCATGAAAGAGGGAACTGCCTTCAAATAAAACCTCAAAACTCTTAAAACTGCAGAGTGCTGGGTTCTGTGTAACAGAAGAATTTGCTTTACATATGCAAAGAGCTGTTAATAACATGTGGGCTAGAGATGAAAGATGACTTATGAATAGACCAAGCAAGTCTACAGGAAGACATGGGTGTGCTTGAACCACAATTCCAATTAGGTCTTCCTATAAAAGTGTTTATTATCATTACATTAGTTCAAGCATAATCATAAGTAGAATATATCATAGGTCACTTTTTTTTTTCTTTTTCAGTTTAACACTGAGAGGTTTCTTTTATTTTTACCAGTTAATTTCGTTCTCTTTCAAAAGGTGTGTGAACACATCAGGAGAAACTCAGTACTATGTAAGTACAACGAGCCATAGAATAAAATCTTTTAAGGCAAGTTTTCTCTTGGGATTTACTAATGTTGAAATAGCTACTTTCTATTTGCTATTAGAGAAGTATTTTATATAATGCATATTGCTAATAGCAATAGCAACGGCACTTCTATTAAATCAGATTTTCATTATTATTGCCTCATCTGACCTTTTGCCTCTCTTGGGTGTATGGATCATCTGGACGACTTGTGGGAGGATTTAATCTAACTCCCATTTTCCTCAGGAAATTTTTTGTAAACTGGTCACAATCAGTGATCTTATACTTTCGGGCATAAAAGGTTACTTCTATGTTGATATTGAAATGATCTATAGTATAGAACTGATCTTCACAAGGAGGTGGAAGTGGAATCCGATGCCGTCGAACAATCGTTCCTGTAAAATAATAATTAAATAATAAATAAATACATAAAATAGAATAAATTCATAAACATCTTTTGCTCTAAGGATCTTGCTAATTTTCTATGCCTGTACACTCTGCAGCATGAGGAGAGCAATATGTCACTAAGGTGAGAGAAAAAAACTGCCCCACCAAGATAAAAAGTGTGACCTATTAAGCATGGAGGCAGGTGAATCGAACTGAGCTTCCTTAAGGAGCACAATGAAAGTAGAGACAACTGAGGTGAGTTGGGCTGATTGCTGGGCTCTAGTAAAGAATCCATCCCAAAAATACAGAGCCAGGAGCTCATAACCCACAGTCTAACAGGAACACTATCCAAAAGAGAAAGGGATGGAGGAGAAGAAGAGAAAAAGAGAGACATTTTAACTTTGTTAAAAAAAGCACATACTTAAATTTTCTTATTGATGGTCTTTAAATGAAAGGACTGCTCTCCTTAGAGCATTGTATTTGTTTACATTTACCACATTAAAAGAGAAGAAAACTGCTATTGGTCTATCAGCTGAAAACTCACAAATACCTTAGTGAATTGGGTAATTCTTCAAAAGTACTCAATGCTGATGATTAAGAGACTGGGGCATCTCTCATAAAACGAAAGGTTGGGAGAGCTGGGTTTGTTCAGCCTAGAACAGAGATGGCTTGGGGGGGAAATCTTACCAGTGTTATAAACACCTGACAGAAGGGAATGAAGAAGACAGAATTAGGCTCTTCCCTGTTACGCCCACTGACAGGACAAGTGGTAATAGGCACAAATGAAAAGCTACACAATTTCAAGGAGCACAAGAAAACACTTCTACTGTGACGGTGATCAAATGCTGGAACAGGCTGCCCAGAAAGGTTGTGAAAGTCTCCATTCCTGGAGTTACTTAAAACCCAACTGGACATGGCCCTGTCCATCTGGCTCTAGCTGATCCTGCTTGGTGCAGAGGGGTTGGACTAGAAGATCTTATGATAGCCCTTCCACCCTCAACAATTTTGTGATACTACAAGTATTTTAGAAACAGCTTATTAAGCTAAAGCCTCTGTAGGTTAAACAAATACCTAACTCATACATTAAAGAAAGGTATGCAGACGCATGACAAGCTATGATTTATTCCAAGTGAAGTTAGAGTTCACAAAGAACAGCACATCAGCACAGCTGGGACTGAACTCCTCTTTTTGCATTATGAGAGAACAAAAAGGACAACACTGAAAGTTTTGCCAAATCAATACCTCGATACAGTTGTGTGAAAATACCCTGCAGGGAATAAAAAGATGGTCCAGCCTTCAACATCAGACTCTTTGTGGCACTTACCAATCCTGACACCTCTGTAACACAAGCTTTATAATGCAGATAACCACTGGCTAAGACCAGCAGGAACCACCAACCTATATTATTATAATAATTCCTTGCCACCGTAGGTTCCCAACAACTTTAAAATTTCAGTAATTATAAAAGGTACAACTTTAAGGCAACTACAATAAACACACAAAAGTTCTAACACTAAAAATAGTTCCAGTACTAACCTAATCCTACAACAATAATTTATTAGACACAATTATCTAAAAGGTCTATCTCATTATCTCTCACTACAGAACTGGATCTCTATCCAGTGCCCTTCAGCTATGCATCTGGTAGTATTTCCCACTGAGTTCTGTCTGATGGTTTTCCAGCACTGCTATTTTGTTTTGGAGGTAGGTGGGGGTGGAGAAGGACCTGGAAAGAGTCCCCCTGGAAAGAGAGGGAACAGAGGCAGAGGAGGAGGGAAAAAGATATTGTTGTGTGGCGCTGTTTGGTGTTTGAAGGGCCTTATTCCTAAATTAGTCCATGGAAATTTATTATTGTTCATTTTATTTCCCTAAGGACTAATCTTAATACTAATCTAAATACCTTCCACTACCACATTATCAGAGTTGTTTGTTAAATTCTAACTCCTACAATAAAAACATACCCTTAATTTTTCAGGGGAATAAAGCAGCAAAGCAGATTTACTTTAAGTTCCCATTAAAATAATTATTTGAAGATGCATTCAGCACCCTGATGTTTCACATGTACCAAATCTGACATCCTGGTTAGTGACCTTTGATTGTAAGATAAATTTGAACCTCTACCTGTTTAAACCTAGTTACACCCATATTTAAGATGCATTCTCATGGAAAAATTAGTTAGAAAACATGGTAATTAGCACATGTTTACACAATGCAAAACTGCATTGCATTCCCATTAGCAAACCCACATACTTTAAAATATATTACCTGATTTTGGCTAATCGTTGCGTCACTCCTACAAAAATCAACGGATAATGTGCTAAATCAGAACAGTCCCCACATGAATGCAAATCCTGTTGAGTCATAATTTTAGTGAAAACATAATGGTCGACAATTTTCTAATATGAGCTATCTTCTGAGGGTATATTCACCTCAGAACTGGTGAATAAGCCTTCAGCCAGTTTTTCATATCACTTGTCAAAGTATAATACACATGCCCATTTTGTTCTGAGGGACAAAAATTTCTTTCCTAATCGAAAACGTCTTGAAAAGATAATATCTGTAACAATCCTTTGCTTTTATTAGATATCACTGCGCCTGATCTATCTACGTAGAGGATACATTTTATATTGTTGAATCTGAAATTCAATAAAAGCTGATAGGTCTTGGCATTTTTAAAATTGTCCTTCCTTCTGGAGAATAATTACATTTCTACTTCTAGAAATTTACTGTAAGTTGTTAAAGGAGGATCTAGGCACGTGCAACACTCGAGTTGCTGAAGACGGATGGCTACTTTTGATATTTCTTTTGTCAGTTTATTTAGCACCACCAAGCATTATTTTAAATATCTGCAGCTGGCCAGGCTAAAGCTCTCCTATACTGCTCTCTTGTAAAGGGAGTTTGGGCACTGTTTTTCCCTGATAATTGTGGTGGCATTGAGTTCCCACACTATAATTCGTAGCATATCTTCTCCTCCTTTAAGGCTTCTGATTATTTGGCAACTACAGCATCAGTTTAAGGAGGCCTTCATAGGCCTTTTGACTATGGGGCAGCTCACAAAACTGGGAAGAGAATGATTTAGTCTCTTCTTCAGCACAGGTTTCTGACTACCTCTGTGCTACTCAAGAGTGCATTTAGAGAGAGGAGAGGAATCGATAACACCTGGAGTTCGTACACTCTTTGCTTGCACAGAAAGGAGGAGAAGCAACCACTATTATCCCTGCAACACAATAAATAAGGGAGCTTCATACATTCACTTATTCACCCCTCTGAGAACATAGCAAGGTCATGATTTGGCCACCATCAAGTATGGCAAAAGCACAATTATTTCAAGGCCTCAGGGGAAGTCTTAAACTCTTAAGATAATGGTTATATTGGAGGAACTGACTGCAACTTAACTTTCCTGCTCGTACTTTCCTCTCCAGCCAGCCAGCCTTGGGAATCCAGCCAGCAGGCAGCTCCTCTCTTTTTCAGCTGGCTGACCTTGGGGAAACCAGCCAGCTGCTCCACTCTGGTCTGGCTTGCAGGGCCTGGATTGCACTGGAAGCTACACTCAACCCCATGGGATATAAATGACCTTTTGATAAGACAGTATCAGCCAGCCACAGTCCTGTTAACTGGGAACTAGATCTACAAAACACTTGCACTGCCATCTCTAGTCTGACTCTCTATGGGAATATTTCTTTTTATATGGGAAGAGTAATTAGCATTCTGGCTCTGGAAGAACATTGTGGACTTTGTTATATGGTTGAGTTTACTGTTTTCCTCACTCTGTACTCCCTTATCTTTAGTTAGCTCTTGTGCACTCTGACTGTCCTGGTATTTTTTGCTTTGATTCTGGTTTCTCAAGTTCACACTGGCCTCTGCATTCCTCTGTGTTTTGCACTGAATTTCTCTGTTTGTATAGATTTCTTCTAATGCTTCTAATATTTTCCAAAGTTCAAACTATAGCAAGGCAGTTTCCAAAATTAAATGAAGTTTAAATTTCAGTTATTTAGTAGTACCTTATCTGTCCAAATCCACGTCCAACTACAGCAGCCAATTCCATAAAGCAACTTTAAAAGTCACCAAAATACATTTCCCACAGATCATTTACTTTGTCACTCTGAGATTTCAGCAATGGTAAAAGCACATTTCTAACTTCTTTTTTTTTTTTTTTCCCCAAAGCCAATTTGTTTTATTTTTGTAAAGTTATAATCAAAGTTAGAAATTCTTTTTTGACAGCTGCTCCTTCACCAAATCTTCCTGCAATCCTTAAGCCTCTCCAAGTTATTTTCTGCAAAGCCACAAATACTACCCACAATGGCAAATACAGTGGGAAACTTCTACATTTCTCTGATCCCACCATGTCCATGGACACCCACTCAGATCATCAAGCTCTCATTTGTGGGTTATGGCACAAGCACTGGTAAACCCATGTCCTCAAGGCATTAACCAGCCAACTTCACAAGATCTACTTTTGATCTATCAAACCACCTACCTACCTTTGATCTACCCCACCACTTCTATACCTATTCTTCAAGAAGACCCCTGAGAACAGCTGTTTCAGCTGTCTCTTTTACATCTTTTCCACCAGGATAAACATCCAAGTTAAGGTTGTCACCATCTTCTGTCTTCACCAGTTCAATTCCACTTTTTCCATCACTGTTTGTTGCTATTCCTCCTGTACACAACAACTCCTTTCCTGCCACTGCAACTCTCCAACTGTTCACACAGAAATGAGCCTGCCCTGCTCCTGATGTTACCACACTTCTCTCTTCACCCACATCCCTACACATGTGCTCTCCTGTTCAGTGCAGTTTGCCTTTCAACAACTGAAGCTCCCCTACACTGCAACTCTCTTCCACAGACCCGTGTCATTTTCATTAACTGAAACATTCAGCAGATGTGCTGAAGACAGCACTGTAGTTAAGATACTGAGCTTCAGTTCCTCGTCCTGTTAGACCTTTTCTGTATGATCATGAGCAAGATTTTCATTCCTTGTGCTTCCAGTTTCACAATGCAGACTTATACTTCTATTGTCCTCAGGCTTACAAATTCTCAGTCAGGGCAAGGAAATTTAATAATGTAAGAGGTATGTGTAACTATAATAAAAGAGGTAATGGGACAATTTTTGATTGAAAATGGAGTAAGACTAGCAGTTAATGGTTTAGTATTTCCTTTTAAGAAATACAGCTTTTGCATCTATTCACCAACAATATTTAGTGCCTTTAATATAACAACTTTGTGGTTGTTCTTCAATTGTGGAGTATGAAGTCAATACCCAAGTGCACTTGAATAAAGAATTATCTAATAGGCATCTCCACCACATTTTTTTCACCTACATCATATTAATCTCTAGGATAATAAGAAAATTTATGTAGATCTTCACATCAACTGTGAAGCCTCATCATCATCTCAAACAGTCCTGGGGCCTTTCAGTCTACAGAATCACTTCCTTCCTAAACACAACCAATATAGAGAGCTTTCTTACCAGCCCAGGTATCAGCAACAAATAAATTTAGGGCACTTTTGAGATCCTGGAACATTTCTTCTTAATCCGTCAGCTTAATACCTTGTGCATACATATGTATCCCATATAAAGTACTCATACAAAGTCATAGAGGCCTTCAAAACATCCTTGCATGGAAGTCTGAGAGAATTCTTGTTTCCGTCTAATATAATTCAGTTAATTTTAGATCCAGTACCAAAGTGACTCTAACGACTGTTAACACAAGATGCAACCAAGGAAATAGGGGGAAACTGTAGCCTTCCTGTCACCCCAGGAACATCAGGCCTGAAGGGACAGCCTGCACAACCCCTACTACAAAGACAGTGAAAATGACCCATTCCTATAGCTAGATTTGAAGGCATCAGCTTTATCCTGCTCTGATGAACCTGGTTTCCATCTTCTCTCTCAACGACATTGCCTCTGCCTCTCAGGCTAACTGTACTTCGTTGTTGGTGGCCATTTGATCTAAGGTTCAAAATCCAGAAACAGACTCTCCCACTTCTGTGACACACAAGACAAAGAAAATCCAAACCCAGTGATGTCTCCTGCCTCATATATATGAGTGCAGGTAGGGGGTAACTAACTTGTAAATTCCCAGAAGAGATCCAACATGATTTTCTTCAGGTCTTGAAAAAGCACTTGCCCAAATAGGAGTAGGACAAGGTTTCTCCGAATTCAAAACCAGCTCCTGCCAGAGAGCCAACAAGATTTCTGACAAGAAGAACTACTCAACACAGGGAGAGTGGGACCTGAAGTACTGGTTTAAGAAAAGATTCACAGGTAATTTTATCCCAGGTCTAACAGTAATGATGCACGTAACACCTTTAAATATTATCCTGCTCTGTAGACAGAGAAATTGACAGCATCTGCTCATCTTGGAAAAGAATATGGTAGTTACATGGTTAACTTATTTTTTAAAATTACTGTGCTAAAAAATATCTTTGGGGATTGGGAGGCGCAGTCATCCCAAGATACTCATCCCAAGACATCCTGCTTATCTGGACTACATCCCTTGAAAACTTTTTAGTTCTGGCAGTGACCCATAAACACCAAGAAGAAGCAGCTGTGTTCCCCTTTTGCAACAGGATGTTGACCGTTAGGTCACATTTTTTTAATGTAAACCAAGTCCATTAGTACTCCAGTAAATCAGCTCAGTAAACTTGCCTCCACAAGTCCTCAGGCTGGCCCAAGCACAGTGATGTGGTATTGAGGCACAGTAGCTTCTTAACTTAGAGGCGTCAAGGAAAAATTATTGTGCCAAGGGCACATTAATCATAAAACAGACAAAGGCACAAAAGGCACACTACTCCAATAACAGCAGAGATACTGCAGTAGATAATGAACAATTACAGAGCTGCTGCTAGAGAATACAGAGCTGCTGCTAGAGAACTTACTGTCAGTGCCAAGACAGGAGGAGCTAGGCTCTGGAATAGAGACCAAGAACTCAAATTTCTTTTCCAGAAGTGACACAACACTGACAAAAGACATACCATCCTATGCCTTCCAAAAACTATCAGAGAAAAAAAGTGTATGTTCCAATATGGGAGGGGATTCCACCTTTCAAAACCTACATCTTCAGAAACTAAGACAACAAAAAAATCCACATTATAATCTGTAGCAAGAAAAGACAATTGTAACTGTTCACTTACATCCCATTTTGACTATAAGAAGTCACATTATGTATCCTTTGGAATGGACCAAGACTGTACTGAAGAAAGATATAAAGGAAAAGTAACCAAGTGCTATTAAAAATAGATACCTTGAGGTATGCCACTATTTTTCACTCGGGGTTCAATCACTTGAATTGTATCATCTTCAAGGTAGAAGTATATTTTGCAGTGTCTGATTCTATATAGTTCTTGATTTTTGTCAGGTACTTCTTCGTCAAAATAGGCATCAAAAGACAATACCTATTAAGAACAATAAATAAGTATAAAGCAGGAAAATCTCCAATGCTTTTGCAAAATATGTCAATAAAATAAACTTGTATAGATTACAAGTAATTAAATGTATGGATTTGAGGAGGTGGATTTGTTTCTCAGAAATGTAAGAACAGAAATCCACATTAAATCCCATAAATTTTAAATTCTTTGCTTGACATTTTTATTATCACAACATCTAAGCAGAGATGGAAGTCTAAAGTAAAGAAATAAATCAAATATAAAGCTATCAGCAGGCTGCTTGGAAAATCTTCTCAACAAAGCACTTTTAATAACACAATGAGCTACCTAGGTCCTGAAGCAAATTTTAGACTGCTATTCAATGAACTGCTGAAAATAAAGTGCATTATGACAGTAATGGCTTCACCATTGAGGTAAGTGGAAAGGAACATTCTTTTCAAGCAGATCCTGCAAGCTGTCTAATGAAAGCTACTGAAGACTATCAGGGAGAAATGGTGTTTTTTTCAAGAGTCATTTAGAGCTCTGCAACACTGGCATTTTGAAACTTGCCTGGTTCTGCAATTCAGTGAGTGGGGAAATCTCAGACAGAGGGTATGCCAACTGGCCTTTATGATCTCTTGTAATAGCAATAATGCAAGGAAAAAAATCCCTTCAGAGGTGAGGTGCTCAGTGCTTTACTACAGTGGCCTTATGTCTGGAGATCCCCGATCAAATTCAGCAAACCACCACATATTTTGCACTTCTTGGTATTATTTATGGTCTTTAACCACCAAGACCAATTTTAAGGGAATGTCTAAGAAGTACCTACTTAGTAGTGCATTATCGAATAGGAAGCTTGCTGTAGTAAGTATGAGCAGGAAGACATTAACTAAAACAGGTTTTCATCCTGCCCCCTCCCACACCCCCCCCCCCCCCCCCCCCCAGTGCATTTGGGTCAAATCTGTGCTAATTCATACTTCATTTTTCATGATTATTCTATTTAATAAATTCAATTACCCTTATTCCTGATTCATTAGACAAACTGAAGCATCAAAAAGAACTTAGCTTTTCTCTATGTTTCAACAAGCATCTGGCAGATCCTGGTTTGAAAAAAATATTTGAAGTCTAGGAAGCTGGCCAACATCCCTATATGACAGAACAGGCCAGTTAAGAGTCTATTCCTTTAGCACATGCCTTTGAGAACCTCAAAGTACTTCCACGAATACTAATGACACAGATTTTAAAACATCCTAACAGACAAACACAACCTCTTTTTCTACATCTGGGGAGAGAGAGATAGTGGTTTGCTCAGGAGCACACAAAACAGCCACCCTGTGCCCTAGTCAGGCTTCTCAATAGGCCACTCTCCTTTTTCTCAGGCAGGCTGAAGAAAATTCTCTTTCCACAAACTATTACAAAGGGTAAGATTTTCAGCATGCACCAAACAATATGACAGACACATTTTGGGCATCAACTCTCCTGCACTATGACCTGCCACCATTAGAGAAATTAAGTTACAATCAAATGACATAACTGTTAACTGTTCAACCTGATGGCATTAAATCTTTACAAAAGGATCTACACACTATGCTTGATGGTTGTTTAAGTAGTACAACATGCAAGTGTCTGAACAGCCTACAGATGAAATAGTCAAAAATAAATTAAAAATTGTTCTGCCCACATGTAACTTTTAACTGTGGATTTCACAGTAACAAGCACAAAAACCGTCAGATAAAACATCCAACATACAACAGAGCCAACACAAACTGTATTGTCCAACTACAATTTTGCAGATCAAAACAGATGATCCAGGAAGGGTGAAGAGGGGAAGGAACAGAAAAGAAGATGGCTTGCTTTTGATTTAAAAGCAAATTTAATTTTTAAAAATACTTGAAATGTAACACTTCCTAGCTCATGTCTCATCTGTAGTACATTGCTCTGTACAAAGTTCCCATCCTACTATTTAAAAAAAATAAATGTTACTTATGAAGTCCAAAAGTAACAAATATTGAATAAACTCTGTGCCATTTTGTGAAGTTGGCACAAGGTTTCCTTAGCACCTGTGATAATCAAATTATAAACTTAATTTCAAGCCTAGGAGGCCTTGTGTGTGTACTTAATTGTGGAAGACATTAAATTTACACTTGCTTCCTATTAAGCATATGAAATTGCAAAAACTATTTCTCAAACTACTTAATAATAAAGTTTTAAGCCTGTCCTTCCTCCAGTTACTATGCTACTGCTGAAAGTTGGAAACCAAATTAAAATGGTAAGAAAGCAGACTACATTTAAAAAGATAAACACCAACTCAGACTACTCAGACCGTATTTCATGCAGTCCATTCTGCTGAGCAATAAACTGCAGCACTGAAGGACACAGCTGCACTCTAAACTCATAACTGGGGAAGCCAAATTAATTGGGTAGTACCCTTTAACAGTCTGCAATTGATACAAACACATAAGCCTTCTAGAGGCCAATTTCATACCTGTAAACTCCTGTCCTGTATTGCCCTGTGGAGGAATACACTGGCTAGAGAAGGAACATCAAAAGGCCAGCTACCTCATTTCACCAGCGAAGCTCAGGTCCCCACTGCCTCCTACCTAAGCCCTTTATTTCATATAGCTGGGTCCAAGTCACGTTAATTTAAATATAGCTCCAAGAAGCAAATGCACACCGCTCCTTGAAAGAAGGGTGTAGATAAAGCTCATGCAGGACTGGCTAAAGCCTTAACACTTTGGAACATTAGACCAATTTGTACTTGAGCGCATTGCTGAAAACTATGTGAGCAATAGTAGGGGTTTCAGAGGCAATGCTAACTGAAGTCATGTGTATCTGTTCAAGCTTTACATTTTCTTGTAGTAGTTCTGGTCTGCCAAAGAAATTAATGTGTAATCGTACTGCAATTACCTGCATAGCTTTTCTTCTAAAGGAAAAATTATGCGATTAGCCATTCTTCCCAATATTTAAATACCATAATCATTTAGTCATGCAACATTTCAGCGATCTGCTGAATGATTTCTTTTTCTGGATCATTTTCCGTCTCTGATTGTAGGCTTTTTGCTTTAGAAATAAAACATCACTAACTAGAATTTAATGTAAATTTAAACATGGAAAGTAATGACAGTGTGCTACAAAATTTGTATCATCATAGATTACAGTTATTTCCTAACTCTCCATCTTTAAAGGTGTCACTACAGTCTTGCAAAATACAAATATTAATTTTAAATTCCTATGTCTATAATGGACATAACCAACATACCTGCACATGAAGAGATCACACCAAAGGCAGCAGGACTTTGATCAAGTAAATATGATGGCATATGGGAATTCCAAGTCTACAGCACTCCATGGAGGCCCATGGTTCTCAAGTGCCCATTTTCTCCTGGACTGGGACTTACCTTACATTCTTAGCAGGCTTCCAAATAATTACCTTCAATGTCATGATCTTCTCTAAAATTATATACATCAACCACTCCCTTATTTTTATTATATCCTGCATATACAGAAATATTTTTCTGTGTTGCTGTACAGCATAATACATATTTATATTAATTGTCAAATATACCAATATGATGGAAAAATAGATGCTACCACTCTGTCTGTGTAGGAATTTTCTTCGCATGCACAAAATAACCTTCTGAAATATCTAACTGAAATTCACCTTTATACCATCTTTGTCATATTGTAGCTATTCATAAAAAACATACAGAAACAAGATTTCTATGTACCTGCTTGTCAAATGCTACCCAAGGAGGAGCATCACTTCCCATCCCTTCAGGAAACACACTGTATTTAGGTGTCAGCTTCTGACCAGGTAGTGGTTTACCTCCAACTCCAGGTTTATTTTCATTAACCAGCATAGCAACATTATTGCAGAAACCCCAGTGCTGTGACTTGTGGAACTTTTCTTTCCCTATCTGCAATAAATTTGGAAGAAAAAGAGGAAAAAAAAATATATGTGTGTTTGTTTTCAAATCCATGAGATTTAACTATCTAAGCAAGGAGGATTAATCACATAAAAGTTTCTCTATAATTACTTTTACTACAGAGTCTAAAAACCTGTAACAACTGGAATGCTGCAAGTTAAATTATATATTTCAGTGGTCAAATTGCCAGCATTACAGATGAAAATTGAAAAATATTCCAGCAATTTACCCAGGCTCAGAGACAGGATGATATCAAGTGGTTCCCCCCTGCCCCCCCCCCCCCCATCCCCTGCAACAAGGATTGAAGCATAAGATAGAAAGGAGCAAGTCACCCATGAGAACTGCTGCAAAAGGTAGAGGGGAAAAACCTTTTCTACAGATCTCCAGAGGACAAATGGAAACAGTTCAGGAGTACCCAGAGAACAGCCTGCTCTCATTACTTACGTCAAAGACCTTATTTACACTTATACCCCCAAGTGCAGAATAAACAGCTCTGTACTAGTGAATATACTTGGATTTTGGAAGGTTGGATCTAAATCAAAAGACAGAATATTCATTCCATCTGAGCTTGCTCCAATAGATCTCGGTAGTGATTTCTTTATATTATTACTATTTTTCTAGGCAATTAATGATGGAGAGCTTAAAAAAATGTGCACAATCAACTGCAAAGAAACCCATCTTGCCTACTTGCATTTCTTGGCTGGAACTGGAGACAGTCTTAAAGCGAGGCAGAAAAGCCTTTGGCCTGACATGAATAGAAGTCCTGCCTGTGGGCATGTCCTTCCTAATGAGCTGCCTGATTTGCTGGCCAGTTCTCCCGAATGGTGGCAGTCATTGTGAGCTATGATTGGGCGGCAATCCCTTAACAGCCCCACACATCAGCCTCACACGAGAGGAGAGGGGAATAGGAAAAGCCAACAGAAAGCTCCACTAACTGTTCTTGCCATGAGCAGCAATCCTGACTCATTAGCTCCTCTTCCTCTACTATTCCTCCCTTCTTCACCCTCACAAATCCTTGAAACACTTGGTCTAGGAAAGCAGAAAAAGGCCACTGGGTAACTGTACCCCCAGCACAAAAAGTAAGGGAAGATGGAGACTACCACACCTGTGCCCTTCCTCAGCCTGGGACTGGGTGAACATGAGGGAAGATAAACCTAAGGGGAAGGAACTAATGTTATGGCAGAGTACAGAACACACTCTGTGTAGAGGAAAAGGCTGGTCAATAAATTTTTTCATAGCAGCACTGGAGCAGGTTATGTTGGTAATGTAGCAGAGTGCCAAAATTGTTTCCCCTTTTGTATTTAAAAGACTGGGCATCACTAATTATTACATGGATATATTTAAACCACTACTCCCCAGAAAGGTGTAGGCAACTTTAATAAATATAAAAATGGTACAAATAATGATTTTTCATTATGGTAATGTGGAAATGCTCCAAAATAACACATGCTCATCACAGCTTTTCTGGGAACAAGTGTAAGCAGTGAAGCAGTAAAACCTGAAAGTAACCAAGTAGCTACTTCATTCTGCCAATATGAGAGTAAGGAATTTGAAAGGCAGATAACAAACCTCATGGCTCATAACATCCTGTGCTCCTATATACAAACTACTGCACACTGAAGGTTACAGCCTGAACCATTCACCTGCCTGGCTCACTTCTCTAAATCCAGTGACACAGGACAGAGTGTGATCAAGTGAATGACCACTTTAGCTTTACCTTTGCTTAAAATGCTTTTTCATTCCACTTTTGCAAGGATAGTAGTATGAAAAATAATTATTTACTATTTTTACATATTATTCTTTTTAATACCACAAGAATCAATGGCCCTACCTCGCTTAGGTTAACAAAAGCTGGGTCAGCCAGCACCCTTTGAAACCTTTGCAAAACAAGGTAAGGTTTGCATACTGGGGACAGTGACTGGAAGGAGTTTGGAAGCACTTCCCCAGAGAAGATATTTAAAAGGTAAGAAATGTTTTGAATAAAGATGAATAAAAGGGAACATGGCAAATTTATCATAGTTCAAAGAATAATAGAAAGGAAAACAGGAAGTACTCCTGAACCGTATGTTTAGAACTCAAGAACAAGGGTTACAGAATAAAAGAGAAAATCAATAAAAGGAAACACTTCTGTAACAGCTAGCCAGCCCCCAAGCCCCCCTGTCACACAGCATTGCTCAAGCCAAGAATTTAACAAGATTAAAGAGCTGCATATTTGCAGGAATACTGCCCAAAATAAAATACGGCATTATCAGCACATTGTCTTGAGCTGTTATATAAAATGTCATGCCTCCACGGGCAGTGTGAGCACTGACATTTAGGCATTAGGAGGGGATCTTCTTGTGGTCACCCCACCCCTCCCTCAAGAAGTGAGCACAGGCGCTCTCCCAGTATGGGGCTTTGGAACAGACAGGCACTGATGGGGTCTGGCACCCACTTTGTAACTTACATGCACTTAGGATGTTTTTTCTTCATCTCCTTTGGGCACTACTGAGCTGCCCTTTCTTCTATTTCTTCTTTTAACAATTTTGTTCCTTGGTAAGCTGATACAGAGAAGTCAGAATAGAAGGGAGCTTTCTGCATTTATCTGTTCAAATGTGGAATAACTATAGTGAAGCTGAGTTTTTAAAGGGACATTTCTAGGCAGAAATTTCTAATTTAGATTGAAGGTGCTATAGAACAGATCCACTTTCTGGCACAGCAAGTATTTAATTATTTTCCCCCATTGGCAAAGCATGAGTTGGGGGAAAGGCGTAGTTATCAAAGCACAGTGAGTGGCAGTTTTCCTGAGCAAGGGAAAGCTTTTCATGTCCTCAAATGATTCTTCTAGAATCATTTGCTGTTCATTTGTTTCTGGGTTTTGGTGACCTTCAGTGTGCTGAAGTGTTCATCAAAGTAATCCAGGTTTGCTCCTGCTGGAAATCTTCCAGAATTTAGGGATGAAATTGCAACACCGTTACAATTTGATATGTAAAATACATGGCCCAACAGCTGCAATTCCATTGAGAATCTTCCGTGGCATTCTCGTAACTTCTTAAGGTTCAACAGAAAAACTATTTTAGACTTCTTACCACAGAATTACTTATAAACCCCTTCTCCATAAAAAGCACCTATATCCGTATGCAGAATAATCTCTTAGTTCTAAAAGTCTGTACATTTATTTCTTAAAAAAAAAACGTTCGGGAAAAAGTAATTATAACTGAAGATCACAAAAGAGAAAAATGACACTTGGGAAACTTCAACTAATGCACTCAGACCACATCCAACCTAAAATAGTGACAGAACATCACATTACCTCCACAGTAATATTAAATGACTTCTAAAAGAAATCTGTGAGAGCTTCAATGTGTCAGCTGTGCTAATGCAGCTGAACTGAACAGGCTGGCCTGTTCAGATCTGCTGAACAAAGCTGCCTATTTTCTGTGTGGTGAGCCTGAAATAAATATTGAGGATACATTCAATAGTGACTAATGCAAAGGTCAGGATTCTCTGCAGCCATTAGCTTTGCAAACACAGCCACTGCAGTCCTTGGGGAACACCGCCTCATGCTCTCTCCATCTTGCTCTTTAAAACACTGGAAACTCATCAGGGAGCTGCACGTCTCAGCTGAACCAAACACAACTGGAAATCTCTCACCACAGTGCCTGGAGTGATGCGGGAGCCCTGTGCACACACTGTCTCAGGAGCTATGTGGTTTTAACTAAGTTCCACAGGGAGTTATGGCAGAAACCGCTTGCAGCAGTCCAGTTTTCTTCCCTGTATCCACTTTGAATTCCCGTCTCGAGAACAGCAGCTGAACTGTGGAGGTCTGGCTCAAATCCTGTATCAGGATGAACTGTGGCATTTCTGAACTACTATAGGCTGCTGATACAGTTCCGGGTTGCTTTGGTTAAGCAATGGACATAAATGCAAACGCTGCATGCTGTGCCAGCCACATTCACACAATGGATTTTCAACTCTTACATCATCCCCAGCTTGCTGCAGAAGTTTCAGTATGCTCAGAGGTTAAGTAGTACTTTAAAAGGGGGTCTGCCTTAAGACACTGTTCCTAGGAATGCTGGTGCCCCTCGAATAGACCCCAGAACAAGGCGCGCCAACACTAAGATCCTGAATCAGTACAAGAAAGATACGGACCTGTTGGAGCAGGTCCAGAGTAAGGCCACAAAAATGATCAGAGGGCTGGAATACATCTCCTATGAAGACAGGTTGAGAGAGCTGGGATTGTTCAGCCTGGAGAAAAGAAGGCTCAGGGGAGACCTTACTGTGGTTTTTCAATACTTAAAGAGGGCTTATAAGAAAGATGGGGACAAACCTTTTAGTAGGGTCTGTAGCAATAGGTCAAGAGGTAATGATTTTAAACTAAGAGAGGGTAGATTCAGACTAGATACAAGGAAGAAATTGTTTACAAAGAGAAACACTGGAACAGGGTGACCAGACTGGCAGTGGATGCCCCAATCCTGGAAACATTCAAGTTCAGGTTGAAGGGTCTTTGAGCAACCTGAACGAGTTGAAGATGTCCCTGCTCATTACAGGCAGGGTAGACTAGATGATCTTAAAAGATCTTTTCCAACCTAAACTACTCTATGATTCTATTAGCTCACCCTTGCTGCCTGAGCTGGTACAGCCTGAGAGAAGGCAACAGATGGACAGAAAGAAAAGGGTCCAAAATGCAACCCCGACAGGCAGCTACAGGAAGATTTAGGCTCATCAGTTGTGAACACACAGAAATCTGGGGGAATGAGGCTGAGGTGCAGGAGGCAGTGGAAGTAGTTCAGGAAAGAAGGCCAGAGAATGAAGAAGGGAAGGCACAGCAGGCAGGCTTACTTATAAAGAGTGTGGCAAGCACTTCAAGAAAAACTGATGTCTTATTTTGGTGCCAGTGATCACAGAGCAGCAGAAAATACTCAAGCCAGGAAACAGAGACAACAATAGTAGCACAGTGGAGGGCAATTCCAAGCTCCTGTAATAAGAAGATGTGGAATTTCTGCTGTGCCACTAAACTCTGCAACAGAAACTGATATTTTCAAGGATGTACCTTTCCTCCTGAGATCTATACAGGCATTGTCCAATTCTCTGAGAAATACCATGCAAAATTGTTGCATTGAATTATCTCTTTGAGAGGGATTTCTAACCTTTGGCAAGAAAATACACTGGTCAGCAAGCACTTGGTATATCTCACCCAAGCGAGTACGTGGTCCTCTCCCTCAGCTGCTGATGTAAGGCAACATCAATTTGGTATCGGAAGGGGCAGCTGCCTTTCAGAACAGGTGGTAGACCACTAACAAAGTAATGTTGCTAACAAAATGTTGCTGCATTGTCACCAGTGTCAGCCTTAACACAGTTCAAACTCCAAATGCACAAACTTTTTCTCATGGTAACACAGCAAACCTGTTATATGCTACGTTTCTTCCACACACAGGATTAAACATGGTTATCAAGATCCGTGCTTTTCTGCCCTGACAGATGACACACATATAACGTATGGATAAAGCTGAAAATCTCATTATTGCACAATTTCTGTATCAGTTGGGCTCTGCAGTCAGAAGTACCTACATCTCCCCGTGGCCCTTAAATATTGGCTTCAGTGTCAGGAACAAGAGAAAACAATTGAAGAATGACCTTTTTCAAGGGTATACAACAGGTAGTGAAATTTTCAAACGGGTAAATCGCAAATTACTGTTTGTAAAAATAAAGAAATTAATAAACTCTTCAATGCAACAGGATGGTAAATAAGGTGTGAGTACCACATCCTGCCATTGCTGGGCAGACAAGGGCCCTTCTCTAAAGCTGTCAGGACAGAGGAGTGCTGGCTTGCTGAGGAGCAGCAGCACTCCCACCACAGACTCTGGCCTTCCCAGCCATGGAAAAGGGGAAAGACACAACTTCTGCCCTTTAGCCATCCCCTGAAAAGGGCAGGAGGTGGGCTAATCTGTGCTCAGAATCCCAGCCTGTGCTACGTCTCCTGATTGCCCACATGTGAACATGACAGGCACTGCTGATGAGCAGCTTATCTTTGGACTTCTGTTCAGGGAATAAGGATTTTAAAGGAGAAGAGGTTTTATCTGATGGGTGGACTTACGTGTACACAAACTACTGCCACTTCGATTTTAAAGAGATTTGAAAAAAAATAGGGGTGGTTCCTTTTCCTCTCTTTGTAAATATTTTATGCCCCTGACACCTTCTACTACAACCATCATTCTTCTCCAGCCGATCAAACCAAACAACCATGGCACTGCGTGTGCTATGCCTGCTCCTTTCATCCCAGCTCTTAATTTAGCACAAAGGAAACATTTCCTTATGTTACCGTAGGAATCACTCTGTCTGTTTTAAAAGTGCTCATTCCCCCTCCAGTCTCAGAAGCTGTGATTCCCGAGGAACAAGAAATTGCTGAATCGGGCACGTTGCTGAATCGGTCACCAGTCGGTTACAGTTAAGAGAAGGAAAAACAGCAGAAGTCAGCCAGCGCCTGCTGCCTTTCCCAATTGCCAGCACCAGGGGCGGCTGTGAGCTGCTGGGGCTCCCTGCCCTTGTTCACTGCCGGAGATCAAGCGTTTCTGCTCCTGGCTAAAGAGGAATTAAGCGTTCTTGGTACAGCGAGCTAGAAGTAATAATAATCACGACGAAGGGGTAATACAAGGGCCAGAGACCTAAGTACCGTGAAAAGATTCCTTACTCCCAATTTGCCAGTGCAGTCCCTGCTGCCTTAAGTTAGATTCCATGCCCCTGACTACCTTAAAGCTCTGTTCTTCTGGAGACAGCCAAGCCACCTTATTAAACACAACTACGGTAGAAAAAAAAAGATATGCTCCTCTTCCAGTATGTGATCCTATATACGAGGCAGGCAGAAGCATTAGGGGCAGAGAAAAGAGGATTGCAGCAGTAGCTTTAACAATGGTAAGAGTGGAATTAATACCCATAATTATAAAGCAAGCGCTGGCAGAAGCAGCAACCTCCCGTCCTCCACTTGTCCTTCTTCATGGGGTGCTTTGCTACTGTACTTTCTGTGCAGTAAGAGGCACTGATGGTGATGCTTAGGGTAACAACACGTGTAAATACTTTCTTCCTTTTCAATTTATCTATAGAAGTGGCCCTTTTTTGGTTTTCCTTTAAATATGCCCTTCTTAGCCTCTCATTTGTGGAACTATATTAAAATAAAATTAAATCAAATCTAACAGCTAACAACTTAGTGACGATTCAAAGGCTTTTTTAGAAAGGCAAGTTATCAGTATAAACTGCACTATCTCAAGGACTGTCAAAAAGAGGGATGTGGAGCCCTGATAAAGGTATAACCATGGTCTCACAATGCTGTCTTCTGACAGTTGTGGCTTGGTTTTCACACCTTTGGTTCTCATAACATATATACACACTATATGTACTTCAGCATGGGGTGTTCAATGCTTTCTCTGTGTAACACTTCCCAAGCATGTGAAGCAAAACACTGTGCCTTTTCTCTGAGAAAGGAGGCACCCCGTCTATCACAAAACCTCACCACTGCTCCTGTGGAACTCTGAAGACAGCTCACTCCATCACACTCCAAAGCAAATAATCCCTATTCATTAAGTTAAATTGAAATTTGGAGAACAATAAAGTCACAGCTAACACTGAGCTGCGTTATTCTGCTTCCACCCTGCAGATACCAACAGTACACACCTATTTCAATGTTGCTGATATGCCCACTCAGCTACCTCAAGTGTTATACACACAACCGTTTACAATACAAATTTGAATGCAGCAAGAGAGACTGAGTATTCACCTTTTTTTTTTTTCTTCCAAAACAGTGGTACCCAGCCTGCTGCTAGCTATTTGCAATGAAGTTGCCTGAAAGATCCTCACTTGTAAACTGAGATCCTCCTGCAAGAGGCCCAGTATCTGCATGTCCCCCTGCAATGCTGACACACCAAGCAAGGCTGGGGAGTCCACATATTTCTGTGCAATTTCATGCTGCCTGTTCCAGCTACAATTGCACCTACCTGTCTTGGGGGAAGGTGGGGGTTGAGAGCTGGATCACACTTCCTGCAAAATGATTCATAGCCCATAAAGTAGGCTCCAAATATGCTAAGAGCTTGGAGAAGTCTCATACTGAAGGGGTACTGATGCTTATAGTATCACTGGCATGAATACATGTGCGTTCATAAACCAGTTGCAGATTGTCCCTGAACAGTCCCTCTTAGGGCAGACCAAAGCAACCCTAGTCAGGATGCAGAAGCATGGCTCTAACAGCCATAGTGTGAAAAAGACTGATTACCATCCAGACATTGTAACATTATTAAGAAAGTCCACCTTGTTTCATCTGCCTCCTGCCACCTACAGCGGCCACGCCCAAATCCTTCCTTATCTCCTGCACCATTTCAGAGTACAGATTGTATGCAGCGTATCTGTAGCTATCCTTGACAAACAAGTCTGAAGCAGTAATGGCAGCCTTCTCTTTTGCTTACTGCTGTAGCTCACGATAAAAATACCGTCTTACATATTCATATAGCCACATGCTGGTATTTAATAGTACTGGAAACTCTGGAAAACCACACTAGCATACCTAGGGTTTCCCCCCTGCTCTGCAAAGACTTTTTGATTTACTTAGAGCGTATCTGCCTCTTCCCATTTTGCTTTATTAAGAGACTCAAGAGTACAGATCGCCCCATAGCACCTGCCAGACCCCTCAGTCCCGGCCTAGCCGCTCAGTATTCCCGCTCCCAGGGTAAAACTGGAGGCGGTTTGTACCCTCAGCGGCACCTCGCTTTCCATGTGCCCGGTAACGGCGGGGGGTGGGTGGAGGCCTTCGCCGTGGCACCGGCTCTTGCCCCAGCCCTCACCCGCCCTGGCCGGCTCCACCGACAGCCACCATAGCTCACCCTGTTCCGCCCTCGCCCCCCCTCAGGCAGGCGGAGTGCTGCCAGCGCCCGCCGCGTGGCGGCCACGTCGCCCCCCGCCTGGCCTGAGGGGGGGGGGGGGAGGTGGGCCAACCGACGCCAAAGCCAGCGTCAGCGGCGCCACCGCAGCAGCCCCGACACCAGAGCTGGAGGGGGAAGGAGAAGGGGCGTCCCTTCCGCTATCACTCACGTTCCGGTCGCGGGAAAGCCCGGGCAGGAGCGGCAGCGCCATAGCCGCCCCGGCCCGCCGGGAGCCCCCCGACAAACCCGCTCTCCTCCCGGCCCGAACCGCTGGGGGCGCCGTTGCCTGGAGACCGGTGGCGTCACGGGGGGTGCGGCAAGGGGCGGCGGGGCCGTGCAAAACCGAGCATTACCCAGTCTCAAGTCTTGCCGAGAGAGGCCCTCCAGAGATCGGTCGGCTTCGGCTCGGGGATCGTGGGCACCGCAGTCACGACCCATGCCCGCTCCCTACGGCCCCGCCGCCGGTTCCCCTGGTGTTAGCGCCTGCCCGCCCAGGCGGTATCGGAGGGAGGCAGGAGCTGGATTTTGTCCTCCGGAGCCCCGGCCCCGCGGGGGTGCGTCGGTGCGGGCTCAGAAGCGGGAGGCTGGTCAGTGCTTGTGGCTTTTGGGGACCGAACCAGAATTAAGTGCGAATCGGTGTGTTTAATTTTCCAGAATTCACTTCCATCTTCTCCACAAATCTCTCTAGATTTCCCTCAGGCCCAGAGCTCTGAGCGGCCCTTTCCTTCCCTCATCTTGCACCTGCTGGATGGGGTCCCCCCCAAAAGTAATGTTGGAACCGGGGTCATGGATGGGGCAAATCCCACCACGTTTCCATTTTCTGCACATATTAATTCTCACTGTTCCCCATTTTGTGAGTTTAATACAGCAAATTTTACTGTGGGGCCCTGCCGAGCTTGGAATGCGGGGGGTGGGATGCTTTTCCATCTTTTGTTTGGTTTATTTTTCGCATTTTCGTCCACCGGGATGGTGAAACTAGGTCAGTGGGTTTCCACTTTCTGGTTTCCCAGTGCTGGATTATGCACCTGCATTTGCATTTAGTGCGGAAAGGTAAACATTTAAAGTGTATTTTAATTGAAAATGAAAGGAACCATCATTTTAATCACATTCGTTTCGTACAGTGGGTGGTATTACACTCAAATTTAAATTTCAAACAGAAAATACACTGAAAGTTTCTCACGGATGGCTTAGGGGGGGAGAGCTGTTTCTTTCTTTAATGGAAGTAACATTTTCCTTGTTAATAAGGGAGGATGCCTTCCAGGTTGCCTCCACAGCCTATTCCAGAGAACAGCAACTATGCCATGTAATGTTCCTCCATTTTACATAAAGCTGTTCATTAATATATTTTTTTAATTAGAACTGCTTTTTACAGAAAAAAAAGTTTATGGACAAAATAGTTAAGATATGGATAAAATAGTTAGCTGAAACCCAAATATTTCAATTCTGATATGCCATCATGCTGTCTCAGAGGAGCTGTACTTCAGTTGCTTCATGTCCTTATTCTCATAGAAGGAGTGGATATCCCCTGCCTTATTTCATACTCTATGATGCATTAGACCATGAAATTCCCATAACATGTCATCTCTTTTCCCTGAAACAGAGGCTCATGGAAAAGCATGGGCAATGTGTTCAATCTGAATGAGCCCAGGAGGTGCTCCCTGTGCAGCATTCGCTAACTGAATTGGTATTTGCCAAAAAATGTTCTTATTTCAAAACCTGAAATTTCAGTGAAAATTCTTTCACTTTTTATTTTTTTTGCCAAAAGTTGCCCCATCAGCCTTGGCCTGGGAAGGGAAAAGGGAAGAGGTGCAAATTCTGAAAAAGTCATTGCAAGACACACAGCACTGTGGCACTTCAGCAGTGAAGCTCTTCAGCATCACCCATTGTTCTTTGCATGTTCATGTGATCTCCAGTATCCTTTCAGTATGTCTTTTGACAAACACTGCACAGGAGACAGCTAGCATACTCAAAACATACCTTTCAGTTTTGGCAGCTGTCATTAGGGAGTGAGGATCTCCAGGAAGTGATTGGATCCATTTTATAACAGGTATGTGCCAACACGTCTCTGTGAGATTAGCAAACCAGCCTAGTTGTGGGTTCATGCAGAATCCCCATAGGCCCCTTGCAGCTAACGGCACAATTTCTCATTTAGGGTAGCAGCCATCAACAAAACAAAACAGTGAAGAGTTAGTGTCTTCTTTCACTTCATTTATCATTCAGAATTGGTATCTCCTGTTTGGGTTTTGTGGCTTTTTATATAGTGGGGAGGTTTAAATGTCTTAATTCTCTTCTGATATCAATAACAAAACTGTTGTTCCAAGTGAAAAACATGCAAGAGAAACAGCAGCACTTCTTTAGGAAGGTTAATGAGGGGCACAGCGTCAGATTCCAATGCATTTCCCACAGAAAATCCCATGAATGGTCCCTAGCCTTCAGGTCAAATTTTTCTGCATAACATTACCTTCTGCCTCACCCAGAAAAGAAGCCTCAGGGAGCTGCAGAGATGGGAAGCATCTTTCTTTTACACCAAAAGCATAGTTACAATGTGATGTTTTCCACCAGACTTCAATCATTCTTTTGCTTTCAAAAGTGAACCATTCCCCAACCCAAACCAAAAAGTATATTCTACTTTAAAACAGAATTGCTTCTTTCTACATTACCTTCTCTTTGGGGTTTCTCTTACATGTGTTGTCTTTTTTATTCCTTCTATAGTCACTCAATACAGACCAAGTGAAAACAAATTAATTTTAATGCCTTTTCTGGGAAAAATAAAAGTACTACAGAAAAAGCATTTTTGATAAAAGCTTTTTATTAAATGAGGATTGTTAATGACAACAAAGGCAAGTAGTTGGCAGTAGTATATTAACTGTATATTCTGACAGTACTCTGCTGCTGATAATAGTGGTGAATGTACGTAAGACTGTATTATTTGTACAGTTCAAAGGAAGGAGGGGAGCTAAAGCTGAAGAAAACATGGAAAATACTGTTTTTGTGAAGAAAAGACAGAGATTCTAGTCTCTTTGTACTAGGATTGTGTTTTTCTAGCAAACTTGAAATCAGTGAGGCTGCTCAAATTGTGAACTTCTGAGGAACTCGGAACTTTTCAGAAAAGGCTTATCTTTTGAAAAAAAAAAAAAATAAAATTGGGTTTTAGTCTGACCAAATGCCATTGGCTCCAGGGCCTCATTAGTCCATTTGTCTGAGTGGAAGACCAGGTCTTCCACTTCCAAGCTGTGTCGGTTTAGATTAGGAAAGTTTGACTAAAATCAGCATAATTTAGTGTCACTTCACTGTGAAGATGTCTCTGCTTCTGTCATATGTTTTACTACATCCTCTTTCTGGGACTGGTTTTACAGGCTATGTTAAGGCTGGGCTGTCCGAAATTAGATTATTCCCAGGCTGCCTAGTTCGAAGTGAATTATGTTCCCATGTGGATCATCACGCAAGCACCCTGGAACTTGAACAGAAGTTGAACTCTGACATGCACTTAATTCGGTACCAGAAATAAAGGATGGAAAACTATTCCTATAACTACCTTACCTATAAATTCCTTAGGCCTTTCTTAGCAAAATACCAGACACTAATAGTCATTGCAGAAATCACCTACGGGGTAGGATGAGAGGAATCAAACAGTTACACACACAGAGCTATCTGTAGCTAACTAGCATACAGGGATAAAGAGCAAATCATTTTGTTTTCAACAGTCAATGAACATGTAGAAAGTGTATGAAGGTACTTCTTTGGGGCCAGAAGACAACGCACAGACTATAATTTTTGGCTGCAGCTGTGGGGTGTTTCAGAGAACACACACAAAGAAAATAGGGCATTTTTGCAGCTATGGGTCTGTGCTGGCCATGTACCACACAGGTGTTTGGCACATTATTGCTGCAGCTGCTCCCTGCCCCAAGAAGACAAGGTATTAAGCATGAATTTCCACAGCTCATAGTCCATAACCTTTTTCTCCTGGTGATGCTATGGGGATAGGAGAAAACAGTTACATCCAAACTGGTCTCATTGGAAGGTTTCCTTAGGCCAAATGATCCCTCTGAGGCCAGTTGTTCTGATTCAGCACATAAGGCCCATTTGCACTTGAATCACCTTGCTCCAACTTGCAAGGCCTTTTGGGGAAGAAAGGCGTTGAGCAGGGAGAAGGGTAGAAGCTGTGGTACCCCCAATGGTGATGCCTCCCTGGTGCAGCCTCCATGCAGGAGGCTGGTTTTCCTCCCTTCCTGTCCCCTCCCCCTTACACATCTCACAAATTCATCAGCCTCTGGAAACTTGATGGAAGAAGTTTTCCTTGTTCACAGAACGAGGTTGGTTTTACATAAGCTCTTTTACATAAGGTGTGAGCTTTTGAGGGATGTTTGCAATCAGCCCAATTTCCCTGTCATTGAAGTTGGGGAGAATATGAGGGGACACTTTCTTCAGTCCCCCACACTTCTGAAAGTACATGAGAAAGAAATATGCTGGGGTAGTAGATTCCTTCGAGATGCCCCCGCTGCATATATTCAGTGAGATATGCAGTATGGAGTAGCTGTTCAGTTCCTCTTCACCCTCCTTATGTGGTCTGATTTGAGATGCAGCCACACTAGTAAAATGAACCTGACAGAAAAGCCTCTAATTTAATTCAGAAGCAGAATACAGGGTTTTTTTTACAATTAAACTGTAGTTGTGCGTTTAATACAGCATGCAGTAATTGCTGGGAAAAGTAGGAAAAACCCATGATAGGTAACATAACTAACAAACCTACAGGGGGAAAGTAGGAATACAGCACTTGGCAGACACATAACCGTTCATCAAAACACAGTGAAGGCCTTCAGGTTATGTCACCACCTGCACAAGGACCAAAGCACGTGTTCATCCCTCCAGATAACATCTGTTTCAGAATTGTCGTGGTTTAAAACCAGTCAGGCAGCTCGTTCACTCATTCCCCCCCTTCTTTCCCTCCCTCTACTCCCAGAGGGATAGAGAGGAGAGTCAAAAAGAATGCAACTCCCACGGGTTGAGATAAGAACAGTTTAGTAACTAAGGTATAACACAAATCACTGCTGCCACCACCAATAATAATAATGATAAGGGAAATAGCAAGGGAAGAGAATACAACACCTCACCACCCACCGACCGATAACTCATCCCGCCCCACCCAACCGAGCACCCATACTTAGTCCAAGCCTGCAGAGAACTAGCCCTTCCGGGTAACTACCCCCAGTTTATATACAGGGCATGACCTGCTGTGGTATGGAATACCTCTTTGGCTAGCTTGGGTCAGATGTCCTGTCTATGATTCCTCCCAGCTTCCCCTCCTACCTGGCAGAGCATGAGGCTCAGAAAGTCCTTGGCCAGACCAAACATTTGAGCAGTAGCTAAAAGCATCGGTGTTATCAGCACTGTTCCCAGGCTGAAAGTCAAAACCACAGCACTGTACCAGCTACTAAGAAGGGGAAAAAATGACTGCTACTGCTGAACCCAGGACAAGAGTGAAGACAAATTACTTGGGAATGTGAAGTTTCCGTTGCCGGGGGCAGCCTAAAAGGGCAGCCACCCCAAGACAACTTCATGAGAGCAAGGGAAATGTCACTGTCACCTCCACTGCAGCATCCAGACACCTGATGACAGTGTCAGACACTACAGAATGATGGCCATACTCATGGCCACAATAAAGAAGGGAGGCAGCTATTTCCCTCCTGAGTATATTTGTGTTTCCTTCCTTTACTCCTGCCCTGTTTCGGATGTCAATGGGAGCGAACCCATCCACGTCACAAACATTTAATGACTTTCCTCTTCTTGCTCTCACAATGCCTTGCTGACAGAAATGAGGGGTTTGGCTCAGCAAGAAGTGTCAATACACATCTTTCCTCCTTTCCACCAGTGGTGTAACGTGCCTGGAGCTTGAATCTCCATGCTGTCAAAGCTCTCCCCTCCAGCCAACAAGGCACTGCAAGAACTCAAAAACCCCAGCCCCGGCTCTGTTCAGCCAGACTTACCAGTCCGTTTCCTTCTGCCTAGGAAAATTCTGTCAGCATTTCTCCAAATCTTGTAAGTTGCCTTGAGGATATGCCATTGGTTGAGGCTGTATGACTGAATTTCCTCCCTCTCCACAATCCTCCGTTTTCCAGGCTCATCTCTTCAGCTGATGGATAAAACAACAACAACAAAAAATCCCCAACAATTTTTAAAATTCCCATGGCAATAAATAGATAGATGGATTACAGTCAATTACCAGAAGCAGTTATTGATCAAGGCTGGTTTAGAAGTATACTTGCTTTCTGCAATCAAGCTTACAATACAATTTGCCCTGCATTCAGCATCTATTTCAATTAAAATGAAAGGGGAGGAAATGTCACTTATTTTAAATAAAAAGCTTTCAAGCTATGCTTGCAGTCTGCTTTGAGGATCTAGGACAGATCAAAGCTGCTTTGAGAACTCATCCATTCTGCTTCAAATATGATAGTGCATTGTCCATAGAAAAAATCAAGGCAGTGTAAGATATCAAAGGAGAAAGTACATTTTGGGCTTCCAGGCAGTGGTCTCAAACCTGGTGAAGTCTGCCAGAATAATAATGGAACAGGGGTGACATTAATCCCCTCAGTCAGAGAGACCAAGACACTGACAATTGCGGGCACTGCACCAGAAACGGTTTCTTAAATTAATCAAGCTCTGCCTTAATGATAATGAGGTCATCTGTATGGATCAAAAGCCTTGGTCAATGCCAGCTTCTCAAAACTTGAAATCAGTCAATTATGAACAAGTTAGGAATTGAGGTTTACCCCAAACCTAATCCCTTTGCTGATTAGGACGTTATTCTAACTTCCAGCCTAGAGGCATCCAAGGGAAACATATCCTGAAAAGGATGAAAATCCTTATTTTGGCATTGTCCTTTGAGTAATGTGTCTTTTGTGCCGTTTGATGCCTACTCCTTGTGTAATGGCAGATAGCAATCGCATCTCCTTTCACCTCTTTGCCAAGTTTAGCGAACCAGACATTTTGGCACTCCACTGTGTGATAGTTCATCATTCTTCTGAACACCTAATTTTGTCTGCTTTTCTCTCTGCCTGTTCCAGTCTGTGTCTTCCTTGAATAAAGGTGGCTATTCACAATAACCTAAAAGAAGTCTCACCAAGGTGCTGCACTGTTCCAGTCACTCTCATCTCTGCTGTGACTCTGCTGTGTCTTCTCAATATTTCTTTCTCCTGTCTTTCTGCTTTCTTGGGCTTGTGCTTCCTCCTACCCCTTCTCATTTCCACTCGTACCACTTTTTGTGCTGCTGCTTTTCTTCACTGCTGCTTTTCTCATCAAAGGCCAAAATAAGTGAGAAAAGTGTCAAGTCCCCCTTTCCAAACCTGTTGATTGAACGTGCTGAAGAATAAGTGGTCTGCAGGGAATAAGATTTCTTGGGCTGTTAGTTTGAATGGAGCTGTCTGGTTCAGCCTTGTCAAGTCTCTGAGCACAATTTCTTACTGCAGAGCTCCACTGCTGCCCTTCTTCTCTCTAAATGTACTCTGAAGGGCTTTTGTATCAGTGTGTGAGGGGTATGGGTAAGACCTAATGTAGGGCATAGGAGAAGCAGACTTCATTATCTGTCAGAGAAGTTTCATGCCCTTAAAATGTATTTTTCAAGGCAACTGGTCCTGATGTTGCATGGCCTGCTTCTCTTCTATCCATTGAAATTAGAGCCACTGTCCTGATGGTGTTTTGTCTATTTGTTTGGAGGTAACCTGTGATAGCACAGAAAGAAATGTCTTAACTTGAAGTTCAGTTTGAACTTGTGATTAAGCTCAGTTCTTTTTATGAAGGGTGTACCTATTCTTACTTGCTATGGTTCTACCTTAAAAACGGGTCAAACTCCAAATCTTGTCAATGAAAAAGATAAGGTTTAAATGATAGATGAAACCTTCTGTAATGCTAGACCACCACATTAGCTGGTCACCGGTATGTTCCACGCCACAGTGAGACCATATTTATTTTTGTGTGCTAAATGCTGTAGCAAGGATAGTTGACAAAGAAAGAAATGAGTTGAGGTTGAATCCTTAAGGGAATTTCAAGTTGAACAAAAACTAATGTGAAAGTTGAGACTGTAACAACCTCGGCAGTGTCCCTTTAAATTACGCTTAATAAATACCACGGAGCTGAAGTGTTCTGCATATATTTGTAACAAATGGTTGCACAAATATTTGGCTCCTAATGATGAACTAAACGGTATGACATTTGCCTGGGAAAATTAATTACTTTAACGTGTGTTGTATAAAATATGAGGTGATCATGTAATGTGTGTGTATACTGTAGAGTGTTGCTGAGTGACTAAGTTATTACCAAAGGAAATTTATGAGAAATAAACAAGAAATACTCAGAGATGCTGTAAATGTCATGTTATGCTCAAGGGCCTTTTGCGGCTGAATAATTTTTATGTGGATGAGGATGACAGGATCATGCAGCAAAAAAGTCACGTTAGAATGAGTTAATCTTTGTATTTGCACATAATTTTATTGGTATTTAATGTAGCTACGATGTTTCTGTTTCAGATTGTAGGGTCAATTCCTAATGAAGTTGACATAATCAAATCAAACTGAACTGAGTGATCCAGCATGGTCTCAGCACGAAATTTTAAATTGTCTCGGTTCAAGAAGAAAAGCTGCCTAGTAAAGAAGTGGGAAATAAATTGGTCCTCAAATCACGGCTGGTTTGGGCAAAATCATACTGCCTAATTTATGTGACCTTTTAGAAGACTGAAGTAATCTCCCTTAGAGGTGCTCCTCTGTGCAACTCTCACGTCTCGCAAGCAGGGAAGGTTTAGAGACCGCCAGATCTCTGCCCTCTCCTCCCGCTAGGATGCTCTGCAGAGTCTACATAAGGCTGCATACATGAAGAAGAAATGGAAAGCAGTGAACTGAAGAAACATGAACTGGCGAGGGAAAAGCAGATACATCCATTACTTCGCAAACAAAAAGTGTAGAACACTATGCACCAGATCTCTAAATCTGGTGGAAATAATATGGTTAAAATAATCATGTCCATCACACTCATCTTCTTTTCCCTAACTGAGAACCTCAGACAGGTGAGGCTCTTTCTTGAGCACCTAGCAGAATAATTTAAAAAAACAGGGCTGTTTGGTTTGGGAGGGATGAGGGGGGATGTCTTTGACTACTCCAGTAGTTATGAAGAACGTGATAAACTAGGGCACAGCCTGCTCAGTGAGTGTGTCACTGGCATTTTGTGATGCAGCAGCACTGAAAGCAGCTCCCCAGGTGGCAATCCTGGGGTCAGTTCCTACCACAGGAGAGCAACAGCTGGGGAGTGTGAAGGTGGAGGACAATGGTTGTGAGAGAGTTACAGGATTTTTAGGCCTCAGGGAGTGAAGGAAGGGTAACATAAACCTGAAGGCAAAGGACTTGAAGGCAGTAGACTTTAATGAACACAGGGGATACTAGCAAGTAAATTCTTATGATAGAATCAGAATCATAGAGTCACAGAATCATAGACTAGTTAGGGTCGGAAGGGACCTTAAGATCGTCTACTTACAACCCCCCTGCCATGGGCAGGGATACCTCACACTAAACCAACTCTGTCCAACCTGGCCTTGAACACTACCAGGGATGGAGCATTCACAACCTCCCTGGGCAACCCATTCCAGTGCCTCACCACCCTTACAGTAAAGAACTTCCTCCTTATATCTTAACTAAACTTTCCCTGTTTAAGTTTTAACCCGTTACCCCTTGTCCTATCACTACAGTCCCTAATGAACAGTCCCTCCCCAGCATCCTTATAGCCCCCCTTCAGATACTGGAAGGCTGCTATGAGGTCTCCACGCAGCCTTCTCTTCTCCAGGCTGAACAGCCCCAACTTTCTCAGCCTGTCTTCATAGAGGAGGTGCTCCAGTCCCCTGATCATCCTCGTGGCCCTCCTGTGGACTTGTTCCAACAGTTCCATGTCCTTTTTATGTTGAGGACACCAGAACTGCACATAATACTCCAGGTGAGGTCTCACGAGAGCAGAGTAAAGGGGCAGGATCACCTCCTTCAACCTGCTGGTCACGCTCCTTTTGATGCAGCCCAGGATACGGTTGGTTTTCTGTGCTGTGAGCGCACACTGAAGCCGGCTCACATTCATTTTCTCATCAACCAACCCCCCCAAGTCCTTCTCGGCAGGACTGCTCTGAATCTCTAGGAATCAAATCTATGGAAGAAAAGAGCTCCAGAAAGAGTTGATGGTTCGTGAAAGAAATTAAACAGACAAACAAACCACAAACAAAACAAAACCCCCACAAACAAAACCAAACGAAAACAAAATACAGTAGGAACAAAGTCACAAAATATTTTGGTGTGTAGAAAGGATAGAAAATGCAGTAAAAGTTATCTGTGAAATCACAAGCTCTTCAATAATCTCAAGTGCAAGAAGGGAGTGTGCAGAACATAGAAACTAGGTCAAATATCTAAAAATGAATGTTTAAAAAAACCTCAGTGTGAGCATACAGAGAAAAAATCAGGAGGTTTAAGGCACAAAATAAAATTTTTCTATTCTTTGCTTATTCTAATAGGGCATTTTAAAGGCATTTTTGATAGCAATGAAGAGGGAACCCAGAGGAAGAATTACTCCATGGGAAGGAAAATTGGCAGATGATGCTCAGAAAGCTTAGTGCCTTTTTTAAAGAAGACTAGAAGAAGACAAACAAAATGCTTCTGTTAAAAGTAGGGGCACGGAATTGTGGAGCCCGTGAATTAGGAATAATCACCATACCTGAGAAAAAGACTAAAACAACCAATCAGGTGATTTATAGTTCCATACAATTTAAAAATGAGGTGCAGCTTGATAAGATTTGCCTTTTTCTAAATCCACCAAATTGCCTTTTATAATGGGGAAACAGGCAGGGTGGTTGGAACTAGATGATCTTAAGGTCCTTTCCAACCCTAACTATTCCATGATTCTATGATTGTAGGTACAAGAGGAGCAATATGGGCCACACACAGGGTTGCGTGTGTGTGTGTACATGTGTACACGTGTGTGTGTACATTTGTGCTGAGAGTCAGGGAGGGACTGTACAGGCCCACCACAAATACACTCAGAGGGAGCTTTCAAACTGAGGCCGAATGTGAGATCCCGTGTGGTTCCTGCTGCCAGTGCTCCTGCAGCAGACTGTAAAATGCAGGGAGCACCTGAGCAGAAGGGAGCTGTGAGAAAGACATGAGTGGTGGGTGTGCTTTCGCACCTGGGAGCAGTTGTGGCCCTTTTGAAGAGGATGCGCAGCAAGGAGGGAGTGGGTGTGGAGCTTTTTGCTGGTGGGGCCTTTTGCTGCATAGCTTTGAGCATCCTGTGCTTCTGAGCTGAACAGCAGGAAAAGGTGTGGCCAAGGAGAAGACCCCCTTGCAAGTAAGAGGGAAGCCAACCTTCCCAGTGCTGACAGCAACCCAGATGCTTGTGCCAATGCCTGAAGGAGACCGCTGAATGTGGGGAAAGATGCTGCATGTATAGAAGGCCCAAGGTTCAAAGTATCTCTCTGGAGCTCTGATTCTTTATCTATGCTTAATGGACATAGTGGATAAGGCATGATAAAAAGGAATCCAGTTACACTAGGAAAATGCTCTAGTGCTGAGGATGGTGAAGAAGAGTGACATGCCCCTGCTGAGCAGAGCATCCTCATCTTCCATCTTGTAACAACAGGTTAGATAGATTTCTGCTAGGTATGGCTTAGGTATAACTGATCGACCCCAAGGTCAGTGGGATGTTTACAATGAGTTTGTGCAGCCTCTTTCATTATTTTTTTTCAGCCATATTATGGCTGGAGTAATGGCCTGGCAGGAACCTCACTGGAAAGGTGAGAGTTTTCACTCAGGGCCATCTGGCTCATCATTTGCTCTGAGGTGCACATTCAGGCTTGTTCCTGTGGTCTTTCCCCCTTGTGCACAGCTAGCAGCTGTGTCACTCAGTATACTCAATCAAGGACCAGTCCAGCGGGTGGGATATTTTGTCTCTGGGCATAGCTGTGCCAGATACCTTAGGGAGAAATGCAGAAGCTGTGTGAGTGGGTAACCAGTGAATAAACTGCTCATTCATGGAAGGGCAAATATGAGACTCCAGCTTCTACATTAAGAAGTTAAATCCTAATCTGAAGCGCTGCTACCCCAGCCCTGGGGCTGCTCACGTGTTAACCCTGGCTACCATAACTGTTGGTAGTCTCATTAGTTAGGGAGTGGATGGCATTCTTTTAATCCTGCAAGGCAGTTGAGGCAATGAAGTTTCACCCCCTCAATGAGTGGAACAGCCTTCCTTTCTCATCCCCTGCCTCTCAATGTCACTGATGGGTTTTGTTGTTCATGTGAAACAACTGGGAGGAGTGACAGGTCTACCTGCTCATGACTTCCTTAGCTTGTACACTTCTGACTGCTCCCTTCATAAATCAAAGAGCTTCCTCAGTCTAAATTTGGTTTTGTTCCCAACTTCCCTAACAGTTTTCATTAACCATACCTTACATTTTTGTGTGTATTGATAGAGAACGGGCTGACATTAACCTCTGTTTTAATGGATAAAACCAGGTTATTCGGAAGGATGGTGGAGAACAGTAATCTACTGAGATGCTTGAAATGCCTCCTAGGAGAGAGCCCTAAGGTTGCTGTTGTCTGCAGAGGGATCACAGGGAGAGTAAGCTGTTTAAGCTAAATTACCCCTTCTGAGTAGGTCTCAGTAGAGTGTCAGGCTGACCAGAACCAAATGCAATACTCCAGGGGAATCACTAAACCTTGATGGCACTGTAATGTCATAATAATGAGTGTGTTTTCCATCCCAACATCTGGTTTGTGATTTGACTGCTGGTTTACACTGAGCTTTCAGGTGAATGTCCCAGTCTTTCCTGGACTTTGTTGACCATGATTTAGGACCAAACACTGTTCAGAATGCTTTAGGTTAGTACATCTGCTGGACATGATTTTGCATTAATGAGCACCAACATAGCTTTGTCATCCCAGTGCCCACATGCTCATGCTGGACATGACAAGGATTCTTTCCTCTCCACTGGCTCAGCCTAACCTAAATAACTTTGTGTCACCTTCAAAGGTTGCTCCCCTACCTCTTTTCTAGATCACAAAGAGATACTGCAAATGCTACTCATCATGTTACACAATTAATTGGCATATTAATATTAATATAGGATCTAAAAAAAGACTGAAAAAACATTCCAGCTTCAAAGATAGAAGATGCCAGGATTAAGGCTTCTTATGTAGCTGTGATCTAAATCCCTCTGTACAGCAGTATAGGTTTTAGTCATGGGTATATAGATGATTATTCAGAGGAACCCTTCTTATTTAGGAGGCAGTATAGAGTCTGGACTAGATGGACTATTTTTCTGACCAAGGATGCAGTCTCTGGGTATATATGTGAATCTCCTAATAAGAAGCAAGTATGCAACTGTGGCAAAAATGGCCTGGGCTTGTTTGGGCTACCCAGTTAAGGTGAGGGGTTGACATCTATACACAAAAGATTTCAGCTACAATCCCCTTTTACTTCCTGTCTTCCCTCACCAGGATTCTTCCACCCTAGCACAATCTCAGAACTGGCAAAAGGAGAGGCTGACTTTTCTGTAATTTCTACAATCAGGAAAGTAAGCACTCCAACTTTGTTGTTCCCTGTGGAGACATCAACAGGCCTAAATTCTCTTCTGCATTTGTAAACAGCTGGGAAAGGCTGACCCTCAAACTGTGTCCATACTGCTTTTCTTCCAGATACCTCACCTAGCAGTTTGGCAGATTTAACAAATTTGCTTTGGGATGAAGGCAGATTTACTGGAATAGTTACCTTCTTTATTAGTGTTTGACATGCAGCTGTATTGAATAAGTAAATTTAACTGTAAATAAGAGCCAAAATTCTGTATAATCAGATTAATACAACAAACTATAACAATATTCGTTGAATGATGCAATATTGACCACATTTGCAGTTTGTGCTGATCTGGAAAGATAAAAAAACCCAACATGTACCTGAGAAGACTGTCACTAGAGCATTATTGAGAGTTTTTTCTTTTGTGTAGTTTTTTAAGAACCAGAACTATTTACTTGTCAATTGGAAATTAAACCAGTGAGACTCAATTAATGCATGACACTATTCCCTTTGAGCGCAAACATGACTCAGAAGCAGTTCATAAAGAAGACAAGCTTGTGCTTAGTTTAGCTATGTGACCTGCTTAGTGCTCAAAGGGACCCATCAAACTGAAATTAGGCAGTTAAAAAAAAATCAGTCTAAATAAATTCAGAAACTAACAGATCCTGGGATCCCTCTGCTCATTTGTATAGCTTTGCTATCACATTTTCCAATGTTTTGTCAAGTTTCTCCCCTAGGTGGGACATGAAGGTGAGAGGAGGTTGTCTAATCACAACTTTACAGCCTCTGCATCAAATGACAAGTCACGCATAGCATGGTTTCAGCCTATTACCATGATAACCAGATCGCGTTCTGTCCTGTGCTATGGCTGGCCACAGTTTTCTATGTTCTCAGTGCTCGGTCAGCCATGGTGAGGATTGCTGTGGTAGTAATTTACAGCACAAAGATTTTTGCAGGGCCAATCTGCCAGCAAGAGCTGAGCAGATCCGCCTTTCAGATCATGTCATATCAACTCAACGTCCTAGGAAAGGGAAGGGACTTCATTCCATGTGGTGTGCTGTTGTTCCGGCCATGACTCCTCTCTCAGCTGAGAGACTCCTTGGGATGCAACGTTTGCTCTGTTTTGCTGCAGATAACTTACAGGAGGTTTGAGTAACTGAGGGTATTTGAAAAAATAACCCAGCTCCCTTTTTAAAAACCATTTCAGGGTCAGCAGTTTTGCATTTGGGAAGAGGACAGACTGTGAGTTGGTTGCATGTTTTCAAACAGCAGCTGTATAGAGGTGGGGGTGAGACTTCCAGCTGTAGAGACAAGCTGGATCTGTCCAGGCTGTGATTCAGCTGTCTAAATGTGAAATACCCTAAGCATTCAAGTCATCCATATGTAGCTGGTAGAGATGACACAAAACCCCATATGGATGGGTTGGACATCCTGGGGTTTCCCAAGGACAGTGTACCTTCCTGGTTCAGGTTACCTGAGTCCTGCCCCCTCTGTTGCCCCAGCAGAGATGAGGTGGCACACAGATCTCCAGTGTCCTGGACAAACAATTGTATGCATGCAGGGATGGCACTTTCTGCTAGAGGTCCATCAGGTGAAATTCTGGCTACTGAAAAAGGCATTCATTATGCCCTATGAATCCCTCTGCAACACTAGGCTACCTGAAAAGCCTCTCACTACATTAGGTTAGTGCATCCCAAAGTCACAAGAATTCACAGCTGGAAGGAATGCCCTCCCAACCCTTACTGCCTCATGCACGAGGCAGGGCTGAACATTTCTGAACCATCAGTGCTGGATCTTTCCTTAATCTTCTCTTTGAAAAATTGAACAAAACATCCCTGGGTTATGTCTTCCAGGGATGCATGATTCCCATCGTTAGGAAGTTTTCTCTATTGCTTAGCCTAAATCTTCTTTACTTCAGTTTAAGCTGATTTCTTCTTGTCCTTTTGATGGACGTGGTGAGCAGTTGATCATAATCCTCTTTAATAACAACCTTGCACACACTGGGAGACTGGGAAACAGATTTTCTGAGAACTTGGTGTTGGCTTTAAAGTAACTCTTCCAAATTATTTTGCTTTTTGTAGCACTTGGCCACAAAATAGGCAGTTTTCATAAAAGAAAGAGACAGGAATGATCATTTGATAACCATCTCTATCCCTCTGCAAACAGGTTTTTAGTCCTCTGAGAGGCGACCTGTCAGACATTAAACTGATGCTCTTATTTATCAGTGTCATGTGTAATCTGTAAATCCTTCTGGTGAGATAAAGGTTTGCAATTTTATTCCAACAAAAATGTTTGAAGACTTTAACTGACTGGTACCTCTGATCCCCTATTGCACTTGCAGTGGCCTAAGTTACTAGTTGCTGAGCCAAGGAGAGTTATATTAGGTAATCTGGATAGTAACACAATAGACTTCCTGCTTCTTACAGAAGCTGGAGATTAGGAAAAGCAGTGCAGGTAATCAACAAAACAAAAATACACTGATTTTAGAAATCACTCAGGAGCATTTTCTCAGCTGTGTAGGACTGATGCTGCCCCTTAGCTGTGCATGTTTGGCTCCTGGTGCGAACCTTGAGCTGCGTGTGTCCACATCTCCTCCCCTCTGCTGGAAGAAACCTTTTGCACAAAACTCAGTTTGTCTTCTCTGAAAAATTAAACCCGTTTGTCAAGGAACAGGAACCCTGTCTGAAACCCGGAATCAGTTGGTGCTGCTGCCATTCATCCATGAGAAGCGCTGACAGCCTTTGAAAAGCAGTGCAAAACCTGTGGGTGCCTCACACTACTGTTCCAGTTTAGATCATGGAACTGGGGACATCGAGTCTGTCACTGCTCCTTATCTTGAAAGGGAACAGTTTGAGGAAGAAGCAAGGAGCAATCAAGACTGTCTCCCAGTGCTGAGCAAGCTGGAAGAAACTCAAGCTCAGTGTTGAGAATAATGCATATTGCACAGGAATGGTTTCCCTTTCCACAGCCAGTTGTGGAGATACTTGTGCTCAAGATTTACTCAGAAAACTCCATATTTGCATGTTATATATAGCTCCTCCATGGTGTGACATGATAGCTCAGAGGAGCAAAAGTGATAGGTGACAGTGGTGGGCACTGCCTTGTCACCCCCAATTCAATAGGAATTGAAGCAATTCCTCAGTGACCTGAGGAATAAATCATGGTTTTGTAGGCTTGGTTATGTTTCCCAAAACACTCACACTAAGCCATGGGAAGCACCGTGCTGTACCCCACTATCTCTGTAACCTCCCACAGGGAGCTCAGCTGCCTGTGTTTCAAGGACCCAAGGCCCAGCTCTGATACGGCACAGCTGCGTAACCTTGAGTGAGGCTGCTGAGAAAAAGCCAAGGGAACATCAGCACATAGATAAGGGAGGCAAAATTACTGCCAGAGATGGGGATGCTGAACCGGGCTTGTTGTAGAGCTCAAGAATTCTGGAGGGAAAACACCTGCAGCGAAAGGTGTTGAATCCTCTTTTTTTTTAAAAGAAAAAAAAAAAAAAGTGAAACCATTTGGGGACTGGTCAGAAATAAGAGGTTAGTTGGGTCACGTTGATGGTGTTATCTCCCACTGCACAGGGATAGCCAGCTATCTGAAATGCCTGTCATCCCTTGTAGTAAAGGTATGTGATCCTGCTTTGAAGCCCAGATGTCCCTCCCAGCCTCAGGGATTCTGGTCAATGTGTGGAGAGATGCTGCTGCAATGGCACCAGGGGGATGGCCATGTCCTGTCTGAGCAGCACAGAAACCTGGAGAGAGAATCTTGACAAGGGTACATAGTGATAAAATATGGCTATAGACTGAAAGAGGGCAGATTTAGATTAGCTATAAGGAAGAAGTTCTTCCCTGTGAGGGTGGTCAGTCACTAGAACAGGTTGCCCAGGGAAGCTGTGGCTGCTCCATCCCTGGCAGAGCTCAAGGCAAGGTTGAATGGGGTTTGGAGCAACCTGGTCTAGAGGAACCCTTGAGCTGGTGCTGGGAAGAGGGCTGTGGGAGATAGAGATGTGGGCAGCCTTCTGTGGGAGCTGCTACTCGGTGCAGACCCTTGTCCTAGTCCACAGCTAAGCCATGGTGCAGCCCTGCCTGGCCACAGCCCCTCTGTAACATATAATAATAATGTAGAGAAAAACAACATTTGAAACTGTAGAAACATCAGAAAACCTTTTGAAAGGTAAAGGATGAGTGTAACATTGTCAAGACCTCTTCTCATATTGATGAGAAAGGATTTGCACTAAGAAATCCTATTAATAGAGATGATTTGCATAAATCTTTTGTGCAGCAGACTCTAAATCATTTGTATTCTACATACTTCTCCCGTGGCATGTATGTTAAAATAATGTATTTTTACTAATATATTCATGCTGGCACTTTACAAATGTACGCAGCCATGACTCACCAGTATCTAATTTCTCCTGCAGAAGTGAAGTCAAGCTCACAGATCTGTAAATGCCGAAACTTCATTAAACACTCACCAGTTCTCAATAATTCCCCTTCCAGTATGTTATCACAACTATCCCACGAAAGCTTTCCAGCATCTCACTCTACAATCCTAGGATATGATTTATCACTCCGGTCTGGGTGCTCTGAGAATTTTTAATAGTACTAATTGCCTTATTATCCACTCCAGTGCAGGAGTAAAACCTTTTGACATTTTCCTTCCTTCCCTGAGGAAAACAAATCCCAGTTCCTGGGATATTGCTTTCTGATGCCTCTGTGATTAGTGGGGCAAGGAATTCCTTTAGGCCCTTTGCCTTATCAACCTCATCTGTCACTAGCTTTCCATTCCTGTCTCTCTCTCAGTGCTCCCTAATCACTTTGTCTCTTCTTCTATTTTGTATTATTTTTTTCCTTTTTACTTGTGATGCCAATCTTCATCACATATTCTATTCCTTATTTTCTACCAAAGTACTTTTCCACATCAGGATCTGTGATACTCACCTTGCTCCAGTTTGCTATTTTTAATTTAGTATAGGAGTGCCTATTAAACAAACAAACAAACAAGGCATTTTTCTGGCTGTTCTATATTTGACAACTTGCTGCAGCAACACCAGGCAAATCACACACATACACAAATTCCTGTACGTCACCTACCAGATGACCTTAATTTTATAAAAGCAAATCTGATATCACAAAACCATTTGGCAAGTCTCTAACCTTTCAAATGCTGACATAATAAATAAATTTGCCTTGTTCGTTTGGTTTTTCTTAGCTAAAACCTGGATTTAATTGTAGTACCACATATCCTCAGTATCTATTTTTCCTCCTAAGTGTGAACAGCAAGAAGAGACCAGCCATGGAAAAGCATTTACGATGTATGTTCAGACATGCAGAAACACAAGGCTAATCCCAGGAGAAAGACAAGCGGGGCTGAGTGGGGGAATACCTGACCTTCACAGTCCCACAGATGTGCTGCTCAGATGGGACCACTGGAGCCTTCTGCTCACAGCAGAATGATTGGTCACTGACCCTGGACCATGTCAGCTGTGCCTTTGTTCAGCCAAATCTTGCAAACCCTGAGGGGAGGACCCACACCTGCCTGGGGTGACCTGTCCCAGCGCTGCACCACCCTCCCGGTGGAAGACCTTTTCCTAATGTCCAGTGTGACCCTCCCAGACCACAGCTTGTGGCTGCTGCCCCTTGTTGAGGAGGGTTTGGCTCCATCATCTTTGTAACCCTCCTTCAAATATTTGTAGGCTGCCTTAGGTTGCTTCAGCCTCCCCTTCACCAGGCTGAACGACCCCAGCTCCTCTTGTAGGTTCTATGCTTTTAGCCACAATCAGCTCAGGCGTTTTCCTCTGGACCCTTTCCTATTTCTCCATATTCCTCTTGCAGTGGAGGGCCCCAAAGCAGTCACAGTATTCCAGGTGTGGTGTCACCAGCACCAAGTACAGACAGGCAGAACACAGATTTCCGTAACTGCTGACCATGCTCCTCCTAAGGTACCTCAGTGTGTGATTTCCTTCATTTGCAGTGAGAGTGCAGTGCTCAAATTCCATTTAAGGTCCACCATAACCTCCATGCCTGCTCCAACACAGCAGCTACTCAGGCAGTGGATGTCTCTGGGGTCAGCCTGAACCAGGGACTGGACTTTCTGCTTCTCCTTGCTGACCTCTGTGAGACTGCTCTTTGTGCAATGCTCAACTTCTCCAGCTTTGCCTTTGAATTGAAGCCCTACACTCCAGTGCGCCAAATACTTCTCATTTGGCATCATCCACAGTTTGTCAAGGGGCTGCATTCTGGACCATCACAGAGGTCTTTGATGAAGGTATTGAACATGTTGTGCAGCAGCAGTCCCAGATGTCCTCTGCTCGTTGCCACTTCCAGCTGGACACCAAAACACTGACTGATCACTGCCCTTGGGGCCTGGCAGTGCAGGCAGTTTTCAGCCCACATAAGAGCTCCCGTTCTCTATATAGACAGTCATTTCATCAGAGAACAGGCTGGTAAAGCATGACTTGCGCTTGGTAAATCACCTTGCCACCCTTCATACCTTTGGCATGATAATGACACGTTTCATGGAATTCATCTTACCCAACCTTCAGCACCTGCAGGTCAACAAGTCATGGCCTGGCCTGCCTTTAAAAATGGGGAAAAATGGGTCCTTCTAGGTCAGACTGATCTGAGTCACTGAAAATGTCAGTTTTAAGGAAGGTAAATTTGCCACAGAAATGCCTGTTTCCTTTCATTTGTATAAGCAGGCCGCAGGGTACCTAGCTCAACATCTGTATTCAGACAGACAAATTCTACTTCTCGTGCCTTACTGTGCAGTCCCTGGTTTCTGATTCCCTGCAGACTACATGAGGGTTCCAAAGCCTGCCTAAGGATTCCTGTAACAACAAGAAAAGAGAGAAAAAATAAGTGTACATCGCTTCTAGTGCTTGTTCCACCTTTGCTTTCATTTACAAGCTGGTTAGTCACTGAAGCATACACTTGGGTGTACTTGCACAGGCAGCCTTAAACCAAAGCTCTTTTAGAAGCCAGCGTGCAACTTAGCTGTCACAAGAAACTTTTAAGTTTGGAAACTAAGAATCATATCTGATGCCATACAAATATGAAAAAAAAATATTAATGCCATAGGCAATTTCTCAATGTTTTCTAACTTAACATTTGTATACTCTTATAGGAGCGTGAAGAATAGACTCCCTTATTGCTGTTAATTTTCATTCCTCCTCTTTATTGTCTCAAGTGGGTTTTGAAACAACATTTGGCAATGCTTGTTTTTCAGACATTCCTTTCATACATCTGTAAGTTTTTCTTACATTTACAGCTTTGTTCAAATGCATTCTGGCTCAGGTTTCTGCCTTGGCAACACCTTGCTATTGAGGCATTTTGATTGTCTCACAGAAGAGGATTTGAAAAGAGAAAATAAAATTCTGTATATTTGGCTTCAGTACGAGCTCGTTGTCTGTTAAAAACGTGAGGAAACAGCGTAACATTTATTTCACAATTAATACTTCAAGAAAGTGTTTAATTAAAAATCATACTAGATGTATTGGTTCTTAATTCTCTAGGTCCCAGGAGTGGCAAGCATATATAGAGAGCCTGTTGTTGCAATGAAAGCTCAAAGTATCTATATTAAATGGGAATTATCTGGTTCAATACTCATTAATTCCCTTTGTGGATGTTAAGATTTTCTGTTAAGCATTTTTTAAATATATAGTCCACATATGCAGAAATGGTTTTTACAGCTTAAGGCTGTGAGCAATTGATATGTTTTTTCTGGGGCTGGGGGAGGAAAGGGAAAGGTTGATGGTGAAGCCAAAATCCCTTGCCTCAAGGACTAGGTGTATAACAACACATTTTGATTGTCAGGTAAGCAGCCTACCAAAAAGGCAGCAAAATATCTGGGTTTAGCCTACCTTCCTTCCTCTTAGAGCATTTCTACTGCAAGCAGCATATTTAACTATTTAGCAGTTACTTGTGCTAAACTTTGAGATGAGACTCAGGTTTCTGTCCTCACTCCCATGAATGCTGAGACACATCCACACAACAGAAAGCATCAGCAGGAGAGATCAAGAATATCTCATGCCAAAATACCTTACACTGGTAGGCAGGGTACTAGTCTAGGATCCAGAAGAAGTTTCCCAGGAAGAGGTAACTTAATGCAGTCTCCAGCTTCATCTCTACATCTCAGCACTCCAAGATTTAGACAGCCTCTTAGCTTGAATGTGGAGCCAAACATGATTGAGGTTTCAGGCTATGCTGGATCAGCACTAGATGCCTTGCGCAGCCTTACCCCACAATTACCTTAATTGAAATTGGCTTCCAGTCTTACAGGTCCTGATGCATGCCTGCTGTCCCAGTAATTAAAAGCCCACTGTTCACTTCCCAGACTGCTCCCAAAATCACAAACATCAGCTTTTCCATATGTCCCAGTAGTGTGACATCACTACGTTGCATCAGACCTGTCTCTCAATCAGAATAGGGGAAAACAGCTCTTTAGCTTTATCTTTCCTGTCTAATTTTTGACCTGTAATACCAAACACAAGGGAGGATAACACTTCCTAATCTCGGCAGGTTGGATTGTAATCCTTCTACTCCACCACCAACCCATCCTGTGAACAGTCCTAGAGTGACCAAAACTCATGGTTTTTTTTTATCACCAGTCTCCATTCCAAAATGTCACATAGTTCCAATTGTGCTGAATTTGGACAAACATTACCTTTTTCCACTATCACCCACAGACCACAATACAAGCAGCTGCATACTGTAAAAGTGTGATTTTTTTAAAGCAATTCTTAGAGATGTCCAACAATTTTCAAAAGGTTAGGAGGAGGCATTACTGATGCTTCTTCACTTTACTGTATGTCATGTATGTTATCAAATCTGCACAGACATCAATTTTGAGTTACAGTGTTGACTTTTCCATTTCACTCTGCATGCACCCCCTCGTCCTAAGACCTCTTGACAAATGCAGTTGAATTGAGGAGGCAGCTGTATCTTTAACATTTTCAGTCTGGCTGCTAGAACAGAAACAGACTTCAAAGACTAGCCAAATTCTGGACTCTTAAAATTCAGTAATAAGATCACACAGGTTTTGATCAACCAGGCATCTCACTCCTAATTAAAGCTTATTGCCCAGTCCTGCTTTAACTGAAAAGAAGTAATTTCAGAAAATGTATTATCCCATTATGGTAATACAGAACAAGTAGATGATTTATTACCAAACCTCTCTCCCCAAACTCATTCTCCAGTAAACTTTTAACAGTTGTTCACTACAGAGGAATACCTGGTATGCCTTAGTCAATTATTTAGCTTAGCATTTGAGAAGTGATTGCTAAAAACTGTTTGAGAGGGGAAAAAAACCCCACAAGACTGTGGAAGACAAAGGTCTGACAATTCAATCACTAGAATCATTTTGTCTTGAACTTCACCAAGCAGTATTAACCACAGCCAGCAAAACCTGATGTTGATTTTCTTGTACCTTTAGGTAAAACTGAGCACTCCTGCAATTTAGCTCAATGTTGCCCCATCCTTCCCTGAATGGAGCCTGTTCCTTGGTTTCTGGACCGATTACGTGTTATGTGAAAAGCTGTCTCTTGTGCTAGGTTCATGTTTTCCACCCTTCAGTAAAGTTCTTCAGCTGTACAATAAAAGCCATAGAAATGCTGCCTCAGCCTGTCATTAATTTACGTATTTCTAACACTTCTTAATAATCTAAAATTCATGTTTTTCCCAAAAATGCTCTTCGAATACATTTTCTTCAATCTTTATTTCTCCCTTCTCTGAATCTTCTTAGACTAGCTTTGAAATCATTCCAGAGAACTTGCCACCAGAAACACAGTAGTTCTGCTATGCTCCATTCCGTTCTCAATAATCCCATCCATTTTTCTGACTGTAACTTTATAGAGCATTCCCCTACATACAGTGACAGTTCTGAACTTACACATATCAAATCTCAGGTATTTGCAAGGAAATACTGCATTTATTTATCTTGACACTTTACCAAAGTTGGCTACTCCACCATGCCCAAACCTTATCAGGTCCAGCTGTCATTGTTGGTAGCATCCCCTCTACCTCACCAACCTAAGGAAATATACTGGAGAACTTCACAAGTCGTTCTGTGCCAGCAGAAAGCCTGATACAAACCACCAGCGCTCATCTTTTCAATTATACAATTTCTCTGTACTTTTTTGTCCCTCAGACACTTTCCCATGTCCAACAGTCTCATTCGGAAAGCTTGAAAAAAAATTAAAACCTCAAATATAATTAATTCAATCAGTTCTTTATTCATTGCCTTACTGAGTATTAGATATAAGCAATGGAATAGAAGAACAACTTTCCCCTGCAGAAGTCAGTCTTGCCTACTGCTATATAAGCTGTTCCCTTGTTTGGTTTTGGTTGGTTGTTCTTTTGGTTTTGTTTTTGTTTTGGGTTTTTTTTGTTTGTTTTGTTTTTTTTAAATTCTACTTTTACCTATCATAGAATCACAGAATGGTTTTGGTTGGAAGGGACCTTAAAGACCACCTGGTTCCAACCCCCTGCCATGGGCAGGGATACCCTCCACTAGACCAGGCTGCTCTGAGTCCCATCCAGCTTGGCCCTGAGCACTGCCAGGGATGGGGCAGCCAAAACTTCTCTGGGCAACCTGTGCCAGTGCCTCACCACCCTCACAAAGAAGAATTTATTCCTACGATCTAATCTGTGTCTACCCTCTTCTAGTTTAAAGCCATTATACTCTGAAGTACATCACAAGAAGCCTTTTTAACAAGTACAGTAGAAGATGCTCCCTTGAAATCCTTTCAGAGCGGACTCCTTAAAAATGCAAATTTACAGGTTCATGCTACTGAGGTGGCCACTTTTTTCCTAAAGCTCTTGAGAACACTCCAGTTCATTCCAGTCAGGGTGGTGGGTGACTTATGTCAGTTGGCTCCAGCAACTCTTTTGACATGCCAAAAGTCCATTAGCTTCAGCAGCTAAGAGAGCTGACTGGTTACCTTCCCATCATTCCTTGGACTGAACACTAAAGAATAGAAGCTTTCATGCTTTAACACTTTCATCTTAATTTTTCTTTAAATCCCAAATTACATAGCAGGCACATTCCTCCTTGGGCTTCTCATAAACTGCCACAACTGAGTTTACATAGCTTTAGATATTCACCTGAAAACAAAGTATTTAGGATGCTAACACGTTATTTGTGGCCATTGACGCTCCTTGCACTTGAAGGTTTGGTTGGGAGGAAGCAGGAATTTTATTTTCAGAAATCTTTAACAGTCTTTAGATTAATTAAACTCTTAAACATCACAGATAAGTGACATGCTTCATAAATTACTCACCTTGTCCACAAACATGCATATATGAACTCAACATACAATACAGAGCTCTGAAGTCCACGGATGCATTAATCTCAGCATTCGCTGAGTTACTATGTCAAATGCCAAGATGATGGATGTTTGTCTCATGTCCCGTACATCCAAAGTTCACATCCATCCATCCATTTGATGCTAATGAATCACTATTGCTGCTCAGATACGCGAACATAAACCCACAGAGCCTGCATGAGAGAGACTCCATTTCACATTAACCTACTGGTTAATGGATAAAATTGGAGAAAGCTGGGCAGAGCAAACAGTCCTTCTTGGGTAGAGACTAAATGACTAAAAGGTTCACAAGTTAAAAACAGAAAAAGGAATTAAGCATTTGCGTGGAATTCCAAATTCTTTAGAATAACCTAGTAACAAATTACTAAAACCACCTAGAAAAACTACTCGAGAATAAATTTTTCAGTCCATCCACAGTTATGCTTCCCATCTCCTTCAGAATCCACTTCCTGCTTTGATCCAAAGGTGGAGGCAGCAAAAACACTGAGCAAGTAAAGTCGCATTTGCTTTCCCATAATTCCAAAGAAACAGTCACTCTTCCAATTAGCTAACTGAAGCCAGCCTGTACCCTTGTTTTTCCACAGCTTACACCTTAGACAGTGAAAGTCAAATTAAGTGACAACTGCAAAGAACCCCCAAACATTACATCTAGTTGTGGAGAACACAGTGACAACAGAGGTGAATGTGAAAGTAAGGATCATTTCCAGCTACTACAGACTCCCAGAGCAGCCCTCAGTTCATTCAAGGCACTCTGTATGCTCACCCTGTGAAGCCCTAGAGTCCCGGCTGTTGCAAAGTGCTTGGGCAGAAGCCTCACCTCTTCACCTCACCGACTGAAGTCTGAAACAGTCTCTGTTGTTTACTGACTGCAACAGTTATCTGTGTACTACAGTTTCATCAATGAATCAGTGTGTGTCTACGCATCTAGAAAAAAATAACATATACACATTTGCTTAGCACACAAATATCAGTTATATTTGCAAATATGCCTACCAGATGCCTGCAGTGTATAAACATGAGACTTTCTTATTTCCTATGTACACAAAGGCCAGAGTCAAAAGTTAATTTTCACCTTTAATAAGCTCATGATCCTCTGTTATTTAATACTCTGTAAAAAGGTATTACAGATTGATAGATTATTGCAGTGATTTCTAAAGAACAAGGACAGCCATGAGGCTGAAACTACAATATCATATATATTATGTAGTCATTGATATTATCTTCTACAGCATGAAGAAAAATACTTTAAAAATAAACAATTATTAACCAAAACATAGAAATGGAGCTTTCTTTCTTACAGTATGGCTGCATATCTATATTTCAAGAATAACATTTTAAAAAATGCTAGATCTTGAAAGGTCATAGATAAAAAGAGTCATGATGAAGATGAACCAGTTTTGCCCAGAAATGGTTTAATGAGCACACTGCAGAGTTTTTCAGCAAATCCTAGTTTTGCCAAGCTTCAAGAGGCAAAAGCCTGAAATGTAAAAGCTTCCACGTTGTCTAGACAGTCCATTCATCTTGCTCTGGAAGGCCCAGTGAACCCCTCTGCTTTAAGAGAGCATGTCACCACAACTGGTCTTCACTGACATGGATGCCACCAGGAAGAGACTATTCAGGTCCTTATGACGCCAGGCCCAACAAAAAGCCTCCAACAAACCCACTGGACACCACAATGTTCTGTTTGATAAATTCTGTTGACTGAAAAGAAAGATAATATTTGTAAAGAACCAAGTTAATTAAAATACTGAAATTGGGGAGGGACTGGGGGGAAAGGCTTAGGGTTAGGGAAACAGTATGTTTAAAAACACACAAAGCTTGGTGGCGACTGCTGGCAGCAATGGAATGAAAACTGACTCTCATCCATCTTTAACAATACATATAATATATAGCTAGCATTTTGAAAGTCAAAATACAGAGGAATTGTCATAGCAATTTCATGCCAACACCACCCTTGTTTTGATTAAAACAAGGGAGATGCTTTGCAAACTCCCTTGGCAAAAAAGCATGAGCACCACCATGACTGCCATTTTAATCGTGACTTCATTTTAATCTAGTCTTTTTTGGAAGACTAGATTATTGGAAAAGAAACACACCTCACTCCATTATAAGCCAGCTTCCTAACAACATAATCCTATGAAGTACACTTATGTATGACAACATTTGTGTAAAATATGTCATGAAATAACAGCACAGAATATAACACATTACATCAAACATGTGGTATTTCATATATCCTCCACTGCAAACGCTTTGGATTGGCTAATAATATGCAATTAGAAGAAAGTAATACAATGTAAGGTCAGGGAAAAATAAAAAATTTCCATCCTGTCCCACCCATTTCTGCAGGGTGATGGAGAAGGACCAGTTAAGCTATTTAGGGTATAGAAGCAGCAAAAAAACCCACCTTTCTTGAACTTCTACTTCACATTCACATTAAAATTCACAGTAAGTTTTACCAACCTGTATGTAACTCCATACAGTTTAAACCTGAGATGTTGGAACTCCTAATTACAGTGTGCTAGCATGGCTCCTGTTACATTGTCTGTAGCATATTCTAAGTCAGGATTTACAGTTACTGAGAAAGAAACTTGGATTACTTGTACAAAATGTGAAAATAAGTTAAAACAGGCTAAGCACACTTTTTAAAAAAGACAGAAAAAGATAAAATGATTAAAGTCTTCAAATGACAGAATGAAATAGCCCCAGTGACACTGATCAGTATCAGAAGCTATCTTTTCAACATGGTATGTAACTGACAGATTCTGAAGACAGATATTCTTTGAACTGTACAAAAATGAGATTAAAAACCACAACTCTACTTACAAAGTAGTTAGAGCTTTACTCCAGAAAGAACGGTCAGTCTTTTCCAACCAAGTAATTCTGTTATCAGCAGTCTAAGATGATGTGTTTTTTGTCTTTGTAGCTGCCATGTTTTAGCCACAACACCCTCAACTTTTTACCATGTCATGATTTTACTGGCTTTCTTACTAGCCCAGACTCCAGAGGGACTAAATAGCAAAGCCAACGGCAGTCCCTAAGCTGTATCAGCTGTAGAAACACTTTGAGGGCTTTGTGTCATTTTTAAGTAAGAACAAAACAGAAAACTAAGTTAACTTTTAATAAAGTATAAAGCCAGACCATCTCTGTTGCCTTCCAGTTTTGCACCTGCAATTTCAATTAATCACCACCTCTAGCAGAAGGTAAGAAAAACTGGCTGGTAGAAAACAGGTTTTCACCTCAGACTCACCTCTTCAATTAGAGTATTGATTTCAGGTGCTGCCTTATTTGCACGCTTTTTTAACTGCTTTTTTGCTTTGTTTACATCTTTTTCAACTCTCTTCCAGTCAACTTGTACGTATCCACTATGACTAGCAATCTAGGAAAATAAAGGGTATTTAGTACGATTCTAGTTAGCATTTAATGAGTCAAAATACAGTATCTTAGTGTCTACAAAGGTTTTTTTAAATACTGCTCCAATTACAGCAAATACTCTGCTTCAAACAGTAATATTTTCCACAGTAACAACAGTTCAAATTAGAACAAGCAACGGCAAAGTTCACTAGACTCTCTTGTTGCCAGTTCTCTCTAGTTATAAAAACTTTAACAATGTTTTTCCTTCAGCATTTACTGTAACTTTAATTGTAAGAAAGGTGCTTTCTCAGGACAACAATGAAAGAACTGTTTCGTTTCAGCTTCTTTCAGAACTGTGGAATTCTTACTTGTGACCAGCTATCTGGGGCTAATCAGACTCATCTAAGAAATACTGAAAACTGTACTACTTTATCCTACATCATTTAAACTGTCCAACAAAAAAAAGTATTTGATGCAAGAGAAATCTCACACTTTCTACAAAACAAAGCCAGCAAGTAGGAAAAAAAGCACGGCCTGTGAACAAGTTCTGTAACATCAGCAAAATGGATAACTTTTGAGGGATATTTTATGCCAATTCACACTCAAACTCCCCAAATGCTTAAACAACATCTATGACACTTTTAGTACATTAACCATCATCCCCTTTGCCTTATTTCTCTTATGAAGATTTGATCTGGGAACAAAGATAGATGTTCTGTACTTGACCAACACTGACAGTTCCACCAATTTTCTTAAGCCAAGTTACAGAAGAAATGCATGTTTAAATAAAAACATACCTTAAGAAAAGTATCAAAATTAGGCAATTATGCATGCTTTAGAGAACAGCTAAACACTCATTAATTGAAAAAAAAAAAAAGAGGGGAAAAATAAATCAAAGATTACTGCTTATTTTAACTACTAGGACAAACAGATATAGACCACTAACTACAGATAAATGACCGTTATACAAAACACTGTTTATGAAGCGTGAGATGTCTCAGGTCCTCCTTCAGGTCATGTTTGGCAAATTCACGTGAAACTTACGTCACAGAGTTCTATGCAAATGGTACAACTGGTAAATACAAGTCACACATAATGACCTTCTGTGGAACTTTAAATATTTATCTATATATTTAATAATATATAAATAACAATATTTGATAATAGAAATAATAATATATTTACTAATATATAAACATAAGATATATTTGATTATGCAATTTATTAGGTTTGGCATAAAAAAGGAATGTTTCACATTGCTTACAGGCACTGAATTTTGACTTTCAAATAGTTTTTTCTACCAAATAACTGGAAGTAGACTATCTATCTTATTTTACAAACAGCCAAAATACTTAAGCAATGTATTTCACCACAAATTAGAATTTCATGATCCTGAAAAAAACTAAAATGAAACAAGTGTCACACAGATTTTCGCTGAATTCAAAACAAAGCTCCTAAAAAAAAAAAAAAACATCAATGCAGGAATACTAGAAATATGTACATCTTTCTCTACACAAATCAAAGAACACAAAGAATCTAAAAGGGAAGACCTCATTTTGGGGGTACTTTGTAACTGTGAAACATTAAGAGTAATGAGTAACAAATGTTCAAGAGTAAAAATTTATATGGCAAGATGGGACAAAAGACTTTTAAATTTGTCAAAGGCAAAATCTTTCAATATCAAATAGCCCAACAAACCCAAAGGTATGTGTGAGCTCCCTGTGCTCAACTGCTTACACAGCACACAGAAGCCATGTATGCTTTTAAGGTATTTTCTGTTATTTAGACAGGTAGCAATTCCCATCACACTCAACCAGTTTCCAGAACTGATCTGACAAGTTTCTATGTAAATATACAAAGATAAGGAGGGACCGAGAAATAATACAACACTTTTTGTAAGAGTGTCGTGGTTTAAGCCCAGCCAGTAACTCAGAACCACACAGCTGCTGGCTCATTCTCCCTGCTCCTGGAGAGATGGGGAGGAGAATCAAAAGAATGTAACTCCCACAGGTTGAGATAAGAACAGTTCAGTAACTGAGGTATAACACAAATCACTACTGCTACCACCAATAACAACATTGATAAGGGAAATAACAAGGGAAGAGAATACAACCACTCACCACCCGCTGACCGATAACCAGCCCGACCCAAGCAGCGATCTAGGCCTTTCCAGGTAACAGTTTATATACTGGGCATGACGTGCTGTGGTATGGAATACCCGTTTTGCTAGTTTGGGTCAGGTGTCCTGTCTCTTTTTCCTCCCAGCTACCCCTCTTCCCTGGCAGAGCATGAGACTGAGAAAGTCCTTGATTGGAGTAATCATTACTTAGCAACAACTAAAAACATCGGCGTTATCAACATTGTTCCCAGGCTGAAAGTCAAAAACACAGCACTGCACCAGCTACTAAGAAGGAGAAAAATGACTGCTACTGCTGAATCCAGGACAAAGCGTTAAATGGTAGAGGCTGTATCTTCTGTCATCATCTGCTGACATACTACTCCAAAGGCAGAAAACCCATGCCCCTCCATTTCATGTCAAAACCTGCCAGAAATAGAAAGCTAACTTTCCAACTACCATTTGCTCTGGCATTCCGTTAAATGTTTCCTCAAAGTATGCACACATCAACTGTCAAATGGGATATTCAATGCAAAACTGAGTACAACTCTTTCTTAGGAGCTCCCTACCCTCAGAAGCACGTTGTGCTCTCCCCACTTGACTGAGATGCCACATCATCATTGTAGCATGGTATCAATGAACACCCGTACAAAACATAGCTAAGGATGTCTCAAGAGTTTATTTTGTTTCTTTTTTTTTTTTGGGGGGGGGGGGGGGGGAAGTGGGGGAGTGGTTTGGTTTTTTTTTCTCCCCCAAAGATTTACTTTTACTTTTCATAAATTAGAAAATAATTTACAGAAGAACTGAATTCATCAATGTCATATTAATGGCATGAGGCAAAATATTTCATGAAAGCAGAAATAACCAAGTAAAAATATTAATTTATGGGTAAGTAACAGTCAACACACAAAGAGAAAACCTGCAATTTGTATGTTGACTGCAGAACAAACAGCAAGGAAACCATTATTAAAAATAAAGAAGCTTAAAACCACAGGGAGAACAGGCACTCATTAATTGTTTCTAGCTAATTCATTGTAGCAGAACCATATGAGCTCATACTTCCTTACTCTGGGATTTCACCAAACTGTGCTCTATGAAGTAAAAGTTATATAAGGAAAATCCATCACTTGTTGTGAGAAATTAATTACAATTTCCTCAATGTAGTGCATGGCTACTGGGTCTTACACCAACACGTTTGAAGAGCTACATCTATTTCAATTAAAAAAAAAAAGACAGTTAACCGATCAAATAAGATGACAAAATACCCAGCTCAAAGATGGGATAACTAATCTTAATTTTTAAGAACTATGCAAATTTGTAATGTCATTTTTTTCTGTTCCTCAGACTAGTTTTCATTTCATCTGTATTAAAACAGAAAAACTTTATACCACTTACAAAATTGGAAAAAAATCTTTTTCCCTTTTTTGTACAAACTGACACTCCAAAAATGCATTGCTTTCAGTTTCCTACTATATTTCTTGAGATGAAGTCATCACATATTGAAGAAAAAGATGTCCTTTCTTTTTTTAATTTTGAGAACTGAAGTGTTTCACTGAACAGGCTGTAGCTAAGAATCTTCCCTTCTGTAGTTCTTCTTGTTTTAGCGCCTAATTACAATGTCAATATTGCCATCACCAGTTGAAATGGAATCTGCAACTTCAGAGAAATTTACAGATAAAAAACTTTCTAGTCATGTGCTGAAACACTCCTCTGCCCACTCAGGGAAAACGCGGAACATTTATTCATAGGGAAATTAAAATCACAATGTGTGATCTTTAAATGAAAAAATTAGAGACTACAGAAATGTAATTACACTACAGAATTTATGACTCAGCTTTAAAATGCAAAACGTTTTGAATCAAAAAGAAAGACCAAGGCATTTACTTCATTCCTTTCCAACAGAATCTGATCTTACTTAATTAAAGATATAGACAACTCAATCAAAATATGCAGCTCATTTTTCCTCTTGGATAATATTGCTTTTCAGATACACTGTAAATGAGATCGACCAAGAAATCAGGCACTCAAACACATGGCATATCTATTTTGTGTACAAGAAAGGTCCCCAAACTTTACAGCTCAACGAGTGAAAATATTGCACAAATAATGTGTTTTAAGCAATTTTCTTTTTTTATAGGCCTCAGTTTTAGCCTTCTAGTTTCCTGTAGTCAGAAGTACTAAAGAAGGCACCTGCAGATAACATGCTGCCTGCCATCCCTGGATGCCAGGCTTCTGTTCCCTAGGCTCTTCAGTTGTATTTACATAAGAATTGTCACGAAAATAATTAAGACCAGTGGCTTACAAAATGGTAAGAGTGATTCAGATCTTCAAGTCAGCTAGATGAAAAGGATGACGAGTACTTCAAGATCCACTGCATATATATACATATGTGTGTGTGTATTATATTAACTATATAAATATATATAAAGATTTACTTCTTCCCTCATGACCCAGAAATACACATCATAAGCTAAAAAAGTCCAGAGTTCTCCATAACAATGATTCATTTGCTGCCATAGCATATTTTGCCAAAAATTTTTATCTGGGTAAGTCTAAACCATTTCAGATTCGACACTCTTGTAAAATTCATCCATATGTTTAGGTACAAGCCAAATAACCAGTGATTTCCAGGAGATTCAAAAAGGTCATCAGCGCACAATGGTGAAGTAGAATTAATGCTAATACTACAAAACTTCATATCAAGACTATTTTTCCTTGACTTTTTACGTTGTTGTTGATGCTTGCTTTTGTGCAATTCAAAATAAAATACACTTTATATTTATTTAAAGCAACTTAAACCAAATGGTTCCAAGAGCATACATTCTCACATAGAATGTTCCAGTTCAGTTATATGTTTAGCATGTGGTTTTAAAAAACCAAACCAGTAGAAAACACCATCATGAAGGAAGTAAGAGTACTTCAAACACCTGTGACACCTAGGTGCATTGTACAGCAGCAATCAGAGGTAATCCCCAAGACTTCCTGATCAACGGTTGACTGCAAGAGCTATTACAATCAAAGGAGTAACTAAAAGTGGGATATGCCTTTCAGAAATCCTCCAGGGTGATGTTGGAAAGAATTAATATGTATCTTTTAACATCCTGCCTCAAAAAAGCTGTGTGTTATTGAACCTAAGCAGGCACCAGTTTATTTCCTCTAGAATGATCTGAGTAAAAATGACAGGCTTACAGGTATTAAGGTATTAAAAACACCAGTAAAAGCCATTAAGAATTACTTGGCCTCTTACAGAAGGATATATGAAATTCTCCTTCACTTAAAGTTTTGTCATCTAATTTGCAGCCTTTTTGGAAATATGTCCTGCCCTAACCACAGTATCTGATGAAAAATGCAAATGGTCATGCCAGATAACATCATTAAAGAGTTTTGGACTTGAAACGTAATTGAACAGAGGAATGCAATGAAGCTATCAGAAATCAGCAAACCTTCAGAGGCTCAACACATATAACTAGTAAATACAGCATGGGGAGAAAAGAGAAAAACAGTGCTTCAAAACAGGACCCGAGCAAGCCTTCCAAGCAACTGCAAAAAAAATCTACTCCTTCTAAAGCACCAATAAAATTCTCATATCTATTTAAAATAAACACAGCTTAAATTACTTGATCTCCCATAGGTTTACAGGCAGCCTCTCTAATCTGGCAATACTGAATCACACACAGCATCTCAGTTTCTGCACAGATGTTTCTTTTGGCTTACTGCAAACTATTTTACAGAATAGTGTAGGGTCTGATTTACCACTGATTTTTCACAAATGTCTTGTTTGTAAACAATATTCCAGCCGAAATAGAAGTTTTTGACTGATAAGACTAAAAAGATAAAGGAGATAAGACGCCTACCTAATTAGATTTTGCCCAACAGTTGTGTTTTTCCTATTGTTTAGTAAATAATATTTGCCAACTTACAAAGTATGAAAAGCTACATACTTGAAGCAGAAGAAAGCCACCACCTACTGCAGTTGCTGCAAGCTTTCCAACTTTCTGGAACAAAAATCCCGCACACCTTAGGAGAACAAAACAGAAAACAAACAAAACAACGAGTCTAATAAAGTTGTCTGCTGAACAATGCCATACTCCAGTATTAACAACTATTACTATTTTGATATTTAACATAGCAAATATATCATTTCACATCTCTGAATTTTAAAATCAGAACATTTAATAAAAACAATTTTTAATTAATAATGTCTAACGCAAGACAATGTCAGTAACGGTTGCTACTTCAGGGCTGTCTTATGGGCCCTTTAAAGTTAGCTTGAGATCTCCGGATGTTGTCTTTACACAGAAGCTATATGCTCCTACTAAACATAGTGTGTTATTAAAGCACAGCGTAATAATATAAAAGTGTCACTGTAACCATTTCCAAATGAAAGGTAAATATATTATACCGTCATTTATATTAACTACACAATCCATAACTTAAATATCTTAGGTAAAAAGAAGTTACAACCCTTCCACAAGAGTTAAAATCAGCGGGGGCCCTCTACTGGGACATGGCCTTAGTCTATTTTTAATGAATCAAGGCAAGAAGAAAATTAATTATCTTGTTCGCAGTCTCCAAACACTTCCACATCAAATAGAGAACAGCACAGACATCAATACCATGGAATAGTTTGGGCAGGAAAGGACCTCTGGAGGTCATCTAATCCAGCTGCCTTCCCAAAACTGGGCCAGCTGCAAAGTCCAACCTCAAACTAAATCAGGTTGATCAGGATTCCTGATTGAACTCGGGAAAGTGATGGACGTTTTCAAGGATGATGGTTCCATGACTTCTATAGACAACTCTGCTAGCATCTGACCCATGCCCGACACCAGCCCACACAAAGGGGGGAATATTTTCCCCCCTACATATGCGTAGTGAATTCATATTTATATACATGAATACATACAGAGGTATATGTATCTACAGATGCTGAAATACACAGTTTCCAGATCCATATGTATCTACAGATGCTGAAATACACAGTTTCCAGATCCTTCAATAAGCCAGTTTTTATGGATTTTCTAGAAGCTTCAGAGTTTATGTATACACATCTAACTTAAAAAATAATTTTAATGCAACAGAAGCAAATAAAAAAAAAAGGAAAAAAATCAGCCTGAAAGCTAAGCCTACATGCCTCAAAGCTGCTTTGAGCCTGGCCATGAAAATTTAATTTTTAGTTTCATCTTTCAAATCTTGCATAATTCTGTTCTAAAAGTCACCATGCTCCCATAATGTTGCTTTTCACCAAACTTATTTTTTAAGAGTGCTAGAATAGACCAGTACCATTCAAATACCTTTGACAAATAACAAATACCTTGACATAGCTACTAAGGCTGTGACCACATTTCCCAGTTTAAGTTCTCATCTTTACTGTCTGGCTTTCACCATGAGTTAGTTTAGCATAACTATACTGTGGTATCTCTCTTCAGTTAAATGAGAGCAGCAGACTGTTAATTTGTTCAAAATGGCTCCAGCTGAATTTAGAGAGGAAAAAAAAACTCTATGAAATGGGGCCTTTAAACAAACTATATTCACCCACACTTTTTTCCTTCTTCCTTAGTTTTCTACCTATAAAATACGTCTTAGCCATAATATCGTAACTAGGTTTCTAAATCTATGCTAGTAAGGAAATAAGCTTTTCCATACAAACAAAAGCTAAATGCAGTAATTTTCCATTTATTTCTTGTACTTTCAGAGCTCTGACATTTCCCCAAATCCCTTTCGCAGTAACTGGTAGGTGTTCCCTTAGATAACTGGCATTTTACCAATACTACAAAAACATTTTAGAATGATGAGTCAGAGTAACCAGTTAAGAAATTGTTCACACATGAATAATCTTGATCAATGATAAAGGAAATCCCATTAGAGATGATAAATACACATATGCTTCAAATAGCCTTGGAAATGATCTTCTAACACAGTAAAAGGTCTGGGACAGTTATGAAAAGTGATGCTGCCTTACCAGCCAGTCACACCGCCCATGACAATCTGGGTAGCTACAGAGTATTTTTCTACAATCGGTCCTGAATTCCGGCCAAACACACGATTCCACCAATGGTGACGCCGCGCATACTCTGTTAAATCCAACACTTCATAAGAATCGTCATCACTGTCATGTTCTAAAGAAAAAAAGAAAAGTTGTTTTTCTCCATTACAGAGTAAATTAACAAACTATGTAAAGCCCCCAGACATCAACAGAACTGGTTTTGGTATTAAGTGGTCAAAGGTGAAAAAATGAACAGGAATCTCCTCCCTGTTCAAGTACAGGAGCTAAAAGGTATCAATGAAACTACCAGGTAGCCTGTTCAAGGTTAAGAAAAGGAAGTCTTCCTCTCCTCTCCTTTAACCCCAACCCTCCAGAAGCCCTGGTTAACCTGTGGAACAGCTTACTGCAGGATGCTGTAGATACGAAAAGCTGATATGGACTCCAAATAACAACAGAAAATATTAAAGGAGGGGAAAAAAAAAAACAAAGGAAAGGTACAGCAAGGGCTGTCAGACACAAAAGGCAACTGCCATAGTTAATGAAGTCCTAGGCTGAAAATCACTGAAAACATTCTGAGAAAGTATCAGTACATGCTTACCCTACATTTCTTAGCTCATCCGTGGTTTAATGTGTGGTGTTCCTGCCTATGACAGAGGGGCTGGAACTAGATGATCTTAAGGTCCTTTCCAGCCCTAACTATTCTAAGATTCTATCCTGCAGCTGATGGCCTTCAGGCACAGAATGCAGGGCTTTCATCTGACCTACTACAACTGCTTTGATGATCTTTAGCAATATGAAACATGCCTAACTTAAGAGAAAGTACACACATCTCTTCTGGCTAGACCTAAACCTTGAGACACTGAAAACTTCTGGCCTAGTGTTTTCTTCAGAGGGCCAAAACTTAGCATACACTAATAAGCCAAAAACAGTCTGTTCTGTTCCTTTTCCATAATAAGTGAAATAGATGAAGCTGGGACTTCTACTGAGTTCCATATATGCAGTACAATTCTGTCAACACTTTCAAAACAGGCATCCTAAAACTTCAGATTAGAAATTCAAAACACCATGTGTACTCAAACATCAAATGGAAGAGATGGTTTTAAATTTCTCAATGAAAAATGTATTAAATCACAGTTCTATGGATACGTATGCTTGAATTAAAATCTATGTTGGTTAAACATATATGAGGTGGAATACAAGTTCAGCAATGATGCTGGGACACTCCAGAGAGGAAGAGAAATTAAATTACTACCTACAATTATAAAGTAAGAATGTAGATATAAACATTTTATTAATTATTTCAGCACCTAAGCATCCTTGAGTACTAGAACATAAAAAGCAAGTCCCACAATGCTAAAAAGCTGTTCCCGAGTGTTCTTTCATTCCAACTTAGAGGTAATGGCAGCAAACGCTTTATGTTCTCCTTTAAATGGAGAACATAAAAACACTGTCATAGACTATTAGCTAATGGTGCCTGTAAATTAATATTATTCAACTCAAAACTCAAGTATAACATGTTGTGTGGAAAAGGTTTATATTATATATTAAGAAATTCTTCACTATGAGGGTGGTGAGACACTGGAACAGACTGCCCAGAGAAGCTGTGGCTGCCCCATTCCTGGCAGTGTTCAAGGCCAGGGTGGATGGGGCTTTGAGCAACCTGGTCCAGTGGAAAGCGTCCCTGCCCATGGCTGGGGGGCTTGGAACTGGATGATCCAAACCATTCTGTGACTCACATAACTCTCAACTGATGGAAAAGATCCCGTTCCTTAGAGGCCAATATTACGCACACTCTCCAAGCACACGAAGCTGTGCCTGCGCAGAGCGGCGTTACACGGCAAGGCCATACCAAATACTCCTAAAGAGCTGCACGTTATAAGTCGAGGAGCTGACAGAGCACCCTGGTGATGTGTATAAAGTCCTCAAAGAGGCTCAGAACAACTCATGCTGTGGATGAGAAGGGGTGTCATGGCTGGACAACGAACTGCGTGCCACTGTAGCGTACCACACACGGTGAAGACATTGAAAAACAAGCATCGCAGTGCCGTGGGTATTCCATGTCCCATAAAAACTAATAACCAGATGAGAAAGTGTGAGGCCCCTCAAAGAACCAGGTTAATGTAAATGTAAACTGTGAAACATTTAGAAAGATGAAATTTGGAATTGCCCAACCCCAGTTTACTCCTTCCCTCAATGCCACAGTTGGGCTTTGGTAGGCTAAGAGCCACACAGCTGTATTTTACAGCTTTCATTTTGTTTTTATTGTGTGCAGCTCCATACAGCCTTTGTAGCCATAATACAGAGGTAACTGATGCAGTAAGTACAGCTTCAGAAATGTTGTGGCAATATGAACATCAAGAAAGACTGTTCAATTATCGTAAATAATAAAAGAAAATTGGAAACGGATTGTTTTAACACGTTTAAAATCTCTCATTTGAACTCTTCTGCTGCAAATACACAAGACAGGCAATTACACTGAAAAAATCCTACTTTTTCCCATGTCATAAAGCTGTTTTTATGGAGTGAGGTGTATCTTGCTACATGCGAACTATGCATTTAGGATTCTAATTAACCCCTTAATCACACCAACCTTAAGAGACATGCAAAAAAAAAAAAATGTTCTACATGAAGGTACTTCTTAAATCAGCTCTGAGATTGAAGTTAGCCTATAAGATCTGAAGTTAGCATATAAAATAGTGACTTGCTTGTTGACTGATTTTTATTACAAGCATTTGCAGGTGATAGCATGCCAGAAAAAAAACTTGGTAATATATTATTTTTCTTAAGATTTTCAATGAATTGAACACACTTTTGTTTCTTACAACTTGTTCTGACCAACACCTAAAATCTCTGGACTTTTCATGTTTAAGCATAAATGATTCTTTTCATTCATTTCCCAACCAATAACAAAAAGCTCGTTGACTTTTATTGCTAAATGAATTACAATCGTTTTTCTCGCACTAGCAGTTTGTTAAAAAAAATAAAGAGTCTGGAGTGTGTTATCCAGTCCTTACAATGAACAGTGGAAGGAAGCACACTCGCAAAACTATTAACAGCTGCTTTGCTGGCTTCCTTCATGATGCCAAGTCTGAACAAAGGCAGCCTAGCTAACTCATCACTGGTATCTCTAGAAAAGGTTTCTGTTATCTAGATATTTTGTGGTCTTCCTGGTTGTTGTTATTCTGGGTTTATACCTGAGCATACACATGCACGATACTTGCTGTACCCTGAAGTGGGTTGCATGGCTGGCTTTCAGTGGCTCCATTTTTTTCTCTTGGGGAGATCCCAGAACATAATTTTTTACTTCTGTTTAGTCTTCTGTCTGAGCAGCCTTTAATTTCTCTTGTTCATTGTGTAGGTGAGGCTGCAGAGAGAGAATACAGAGAAAGGATTTTCTGGATTGTCAATATAGCCACCTGATCTCACATTATCTCAGTCAGGGCTTTGAAATTTCTTATCCCATGCCTGACAGAGACAGTTTTAAGTCTGTGCAAGATTTCCAAGTCAGATGCCACTAAGGTAAGGGAGGCAACTAGAAAGTTGTGCTTGGATTGTATGAGCCTGCTGGCTGAGATATTTTCTACTTTCTGTTGCCCAAATCCTTAATTTTTGGTTTCACTATTTTTAACTGATCATGCAGCAGCACTTCTCAGATGACTTTCCTCATGTCTGTACAGGCAATTACATTAATTTCCCTTCAGAGTGGAGAGCTATCATCAATACTTTTTGACAATTAATATTAGAAACTGCATTATATTCTACATACAACTTCTGTTTGCATCAACTTAGCTATTAAAACTAGCAAATGGCGGTGTGCTTGTTGAATTGAGTTTGTCTTAAAATACGTAGGTGCGCACTGACAAAATGCTGGGTACTGAATTTGGTCCGAAGCTCAAGTGTTGTCTTGTGACCCATCTGTTAGGTTGTTTCTGCATCTCACATGGAATTGTCAGTCCAGCTTCAACTCCAAACTTAATGCCACTGTCTTGAGGTCCCTCTGATCTTGGGGCTCACTCTCCTTAGTGGTACAAATGGCCATGTCTGCACCCTTCTGCCAGATATACCCCATGGTGCTGTACCCTCAGGATACCCACACACCTCACCAAGTGCATTCACACATCACCTGGTCCACAAGCCTTTACAGCATTTTTGACAAGACTGGCCTTGCACTTGTTTTGGATCCCACCTGCAAATACACCAGGCAGCCTTGCCTCCTTTTGCACCCAGCTTGCAGAGTCACGGCAGCATGACAAGCTGAAAAGAAGGATTTTGGGAAAAAGCCAGAGAAAGACCTTTTGGCAGGTTGTGGGACACTGGTATCTCTCTTCTGGGATCAGGATGCTCCCAATTCCTAACACAAAAGACATTTCCCAACAGAAATTTGGGAAAATGTCTTTTGTACACAGTACCAATTGTGTACAATGCAGTAGGTCTCTAGCAACCATAGCCATTGTAGTTAGCCTAGCCACCTCTTCAGCAGCTTCTGGGTGGCTGCTAAAGTGCCTTACAGCTGCATGGGGTCTGCAAACACTGCCTATGGGATTGGCTTGATGCCAGCACAGAAAATGCCATCAGGATTGCTTTCTTCCTGCAAACTTCACAACCTGTGCAGAGACAGCAAACTTAGGGGCTCCAGAGATCCAGACTATCTTGGAGAGCTTTTGACCAGTCCCACTGGTATAATGGTATAATGGGTATAGAATCCCCCAAACCCATTCAGACTAAGTGCACATAGGCGCTTTTGTTAAGCTATCCAGAGGGACAAATTTTTCAAGGAAAGGTAAGCAATTTAAACTGAGGCCACATTTTTGCGTCATTCCTAAAGGCTCTTTATAAACAAAATGACTGCACAGAAAGATTGCTCTCTTCACTCTGTAAGCCCTAGCTACAAGTTCAGACTATGCATCCACCATCTGACCACGTACCTGTGACAAGCAAGTTCACTGCTACGGCTTGCAAGAGAACATACATGGCATACTTACCTTACAAACACTAAATAACCCAACTCGATAAGCAATCTAAAAAAGAAAAAAGCAGCAGAGAGCCCCCTAAACTTCAAACGCCTGCGTGACTCCAGTGGTAACAGCTCCTTTGTGCTTCTGACCAGATTTCCAAGCTAGGACACACATGCTTGCATTTTTAACTGTCTTGTGTGGTTAATTATAAAACCTAAAGGCAACACACGCTGCAGGGCATCTACAGTAGGTCATATGTGAGTGAAAGTTACATTATCAGCAGATTAAACCTAGAAAGTACTGTTTGAATAACCTGGCTATAAACATATTGGATGTAGTGGATGATTGCTTTTCAAAAACTGGACTGGATATGCCATTATTCAAAGCTCAATAGGCTGGAAAATGGTAGAGAAAAGTCTTCTCAGGCACAGGAAGGGATTTATTAGTTTCCTGGGTTAGCTAACAAGAGTTTAAATGGTCCCTTGCTGAAGGATTAAACTAATAGTTACAAAAAGAAAAACGTTATATTTAGTGTGCCGTGAGAGGTTTTTAAACAGGTAAGAACCAAAGACTTCACCCAAGCAAGATGCCCTTGGATCCACAGCACCTGCATTTTACTTACAAAAGAAACCCAATGGGTAGTGTCAGGTCAGGCTGTGCCAGGACACATTCCCATCAGCCTAGCCTGGAAAAGTAAGGAAATAAAATATTAAGGCAGGAGACTGATCTTTCCTTTTCATTTTATTTACAACATTGTTAATAATGCAAGCCGATTATCCATTAGTCTTCTGATCTCACCTCTGATCTGTTGTTAGACTTGGAGTGCAGCACAGAGCTTTGGCCATGACCTCATGCTATTGTATAAATCCCATCAAGGTGTTTGGATGGACTGTATGCCATGCATGGGGCAAGCACTGAGAGGGGAGCTAGGCTCTGCAGTAGTATGCGTCTGGTGAAGTTGAGCTCGTTGTTTTAGGATCTCTCCAGGAGGTAGCTAATACTTAAGCAGTGGGAGCAGACTGTAGAAGGAGATGACTACTGTGACTCACAAAGGTTAATCTTTCTCAGTCAAAATGCTTAAGAAAGACTGGAGTGTTGAGCTAAATCTGAGGCTTCTTGTGATTACCTAGGGAGAGAAGGGTGGGGAGGGGAACTGAGAGTCTTAAAAAAGCAGAAAGTCTTGCAAGGCATTGGAAGGTTCTTTTTCATGTGATAGGTCTCAACGAGATGCAGCTCTTGTCATATTCTTGTTAAAAATTTTTCTCATGTTTATGCAAATTGTCTTTTTGAGGGTTTTGTGTGTTTTTCAGGATCCTGCAAAGTTTGTGTTCTTAATTTGTAGTCCTATTGTGAGAAAAAAGAAAATAAAAGTTTTTTAGCTTTTTGGAGGTAACCTTTTGTCTACTGTATATCCATAGTATAAAATTTCAAAGAGTACTGATTGTAGTAGTGTGTTATTTTACAGAAATTATTTAAACAGCACTTAACCATAATCTTCAATATTTTAACTTATTTTAAGAGACAAATATCCAATTCCCTTATTATATCTTGTAGATATTCTGGAGTTCCCTGCCACTGTTCCCTGTTCAGACAAGCCTCAAGTACTCGGACAAAGTAATGGAGAGAGCGAAAACATGGACTGACAGAGGACCTTCTGGCAGTCTGTTTTGCAAAGGAAGTGTAAGTAATTACTTTTTTAGAGAAGCTATGAGGATGAATCAACCATACATACTGCTTCCACAGTTAACAGATGCTCCTGTTAGGTTTCTGTAGTGCAGAAGTCAGAGAAGAATAAAACTTTTGCACAGCTAACAGTAATAGGATAATAACTGGGCAGGACAGATCTAGAAATTGTCCACACTGAAAAAGTTGAGGACCCTCCAGAAATGCCTAAAGAAGTGCCCAATGCTCCAAAGAGTCCAAAGAGTTTCAGGCTTTTCTTTCTGTGAAGCCCCATGCAAAGAAAAGGTTAAAAATGCTAAACTGAAGGGAAATGTAGTAATAATGTTTTTCATTTTCTTGCAAGAAATGAAAAACAATATAGAACTGTAATGAATAAACACTAGACAGTATACAAAGAGAAAAGATAATTCATGTGAGTCATCACTGCTAGCAAGGAAAAACCCTCAGTCAGATACTGCTCTGCTCATTGACTGAGACACCTGGCTGCTCTCAGCTCACCTCAAGCTCATGAAGAGCCCTCCTACAGCTCCTCTGCTTCTGAGTTTTAGCTGAAATAAAACTAAATACATTTCCCTCCAGACAACTGAAAACATGCCAGCACAGTCAAACATGAGACTCACGGAGCACGGGGCTGCTGCCAACTGCCCTGCTCCCTGTGGCTGTATCCCCTTCCTAGATGCAGATCTCAAAATAACATTTCTCTGGCCAAAGGACTGGCTTATGTGGGCGGCCCTTAGATTAGGAGAACTGGATTTGTTTTTCAAGGGTAGTTTTCCCTCAAAGACTGAGGCCCCTGGCAACAAGGGAGACAGACCTGAAAGTCAGAGAGGCATTCCATGTTGCACTTTTATGGAGTAATGGTACTTCATCACCAGAACTTCTTCCTGACTTCACAACAGCAATGTAAAAAATTTAATTTCTTTATAACAAAGTCTTGAGAAAATCCCCAGAGGATCAGACTGTTGTTCGGTTACCTGTTAAAGCTCAGTAATAAAGACATTAGACTATATCACAGCATGGTTTCCAGTAGCACTGTTGTTTTTTCCAGTTTTTAAATACTCAAATCTTGATTTCTGATAAAACAGTAACACAGTTTGACAAAAACTGAAAGCTGCCATTGCCTCTGATGAAACTGTTCACAGACAGATAACATTCACCTTTTCCTCTGGTTTTCATTAACATTTGTTTCTGTGGAAATATTCCACCCACCCTGACTCATCACCACTGATAGTCTCCAGCATTTATGGTCTCTCCAAGGCCTTGACAATGATTTTTCCAGAGAGCTAAACTCCCCTGAGGAAGACCAAACACTACTATGCAGAGCTTTCAGCACATGGCAGGACAGAGGCAGTGCCATCTGTTGAAGCTGTTTGGGACATAATTCTGAGCTAAACATCTGTAGCAGCAGCAATCCTGAATCTGAACTTGAAAATGGTAGGGGTAGGTATTAGAGGAGGAAACCTAGTTTCTCTTTTTGTTGTTGACTCATTGCATTGACAATGAGCAAGACACTCTGGCTCTATCTACAGAAGTTTTTGTTGTTATATATTTGCTGGTGCAGTTACAAGTCCTACAGGCTGCAGCAACTGTGAGAGTGTGGTTGAAGGGGCTCTGGTTCAGGCATCAGTGTTTTAACGCTGTTCTCATTCAGTCTCATCTAGAGTTACTCAGAGGAGGAGGAGGAGTGTGGGAGATCTGCTTGGTCCACTTTCCAGCTGGGATCAAAACTAGCACGTAGAGTTTTCTAATCTCTTCTTACAGCCACAAAACACATACTTGCTCAGAAGAGGTCAAGCAAAACCAACAGACGTACAGGCAGACAGGATTGCTTCTTGGATGAATCTACTTAAGTTCCCCTTCTAACTTCTGTTTCATACTGAAGGCGCGCTCTGCATATCTGTCAGATGGCAAACCCCATTTTGAATGTGGAGCTTGTTTGCTCTCTTGGGCACTGAGGTTTGGCTGAAGTTGTCACAGGGAGTTGTGTGGAAGGTGCACTGGCTGCTGCTGGCAGCTGATGTGTACCTCAGTGCTCAGCCCCAGGGAGCCATATGTGTGCTGCATGGACACAGGTCATGCAGGAGAACTGGGCTGTATGTTGCCTGGCAGAGGAAGAGGTTTTGGAGATTCAGCTGCTGGGCACCGTGTCCAGCATATGTGTGAAAAGGGACAGTAAGCCGAGACAGACATTGTGACCCAAAGAAGGGTAGTCCTTCCAGACTCTGGAAAAAAATGATTAATACCTGAATAAAATGAATAAAGGTGCACAAAAGTGGGGAGAAAATTGAAGTTATGAAAATGTAGAGGCCTTATGTATGTGTGTGTGCATGTACAATTCTGTAAGTTATGTAAGGTAAGATTAGGAGTGTCCATTTACCTCAACTTCCACATTTCTAAAGATGTGGATGCTTTCAGGACTGCCCCAGGACCAGTGTGGATCCTGGAAAGTGTGGATGCTTATGTTGCCAGGATATTTGTGTGTTGGCGTTAAGCTCCCAAGGCCTTAACAGGTGTGCTCTGGGACTCCACTTCTCTGAAGGGATACTGACTCATCAGTACATACCACAGAACTACACCGAGCTGGCTGGAAACACAGAAAGCTGACAGGGGTCTGTGCATCTCAAAATAGTTAACACCCATGTAGTCAACCACGCAGCAGCATCTACCAGAGGGAAGTACAGCAGGGATGCACATTACCCACCAGCTTTTGTCCAGCAGGGACTTCACCCTGGAATTACTGGGAGGGTGGTGAAACCAGGCAGGATGTTCTGATAATGATCATCAGTGTATATGTACTTTATCTCTTTCTTCCTTTTTCATGACATATCAGCACAGTTAAAAAGTAAACTAGTGAGCAGATCAAAAAGCTGGGCATTAGCAGATATTCAATTTTAATTCAAATATTTTTGAAATGCAACTTCACGGCATATTATCTACAAATTTTGCTTTACAGTGTTTGGTGGTATTTATGTTTTTGCTTATTTGTATTTTGCATCTTATGTGTATTCTATACCCCATAGGCAGTTCCTGAATTCAATTTAGATACTTATTTTTAGTCCTGATTGATCAGGACCAGTAAGTAATCTTCAGAAAATTTGTTTGTTCGGTTTGTTCCTGTCTTCTTCCTAAATCTGTTTGATGAGTGGGTGATTTGTTTGTGCTGTCGTTACAAAAAACATATGTTGATGTAGTCTTATGGAGGAGTGTTTTTATTATTTTAAGAGTTCGGTTAGGGATGCTTCCAAAGGAGTCATAATTGCTCTTCTAAGTACAAAGGCTGAACAATGACTGGCTTACAAATAATGCCAAAAATCTGTTCAGCTCAGTCTAATTATTTCAAAGACTAAAATCTGTTTCTCAGAAATGTCTTCCTTCCAAAGTCTGAACTTTCCAACATACTAAGAAAGTTCTGTTTACTTGAGTTCTCTATGGGTTTATAGTCCAAGTGCCTGGAACAAGGGAAAGTATCGACTCTTTTGTGTATATGTCAATGTATGCAAAAACTTTAAGGCTGCCCATGTCTTCATGTGAAATGCATTGTGCCACAGTATAACCGAGGACAGATCCTGCAAGGATTTGGGGCATAGGTAGGTTTCCTGGGTGAGCAGGCTGAGGAAAGCGTAACACATGGCTGAATATCCTTGTGGGGTGTGCAGGAACCAGATCAATGTGCTTTTTTTTTTGTGTAGGATACTTGTGACCTCCATGAATAAAGGAGCCGGCACAGTTTTAAGCAGGCGATGATTTTCACTTTTGGGCCATTTAGCTCCTATCCATTAGGAGAGTAGGACCAAACTCCTAGCTGCCAAGCCGGTGGAACACCTACTTTACAACACTGGGTGAAAACAGTTGGCAGTAAGTCAATGTCTAGTGCTTTTACTCTGCTGACATGAGCTAAGACCCCATGCAGACTACCGGTGCTGGGGGGCATTGGTTGTCCTTTCCATGGTCATGGTCAAAACTGGAGGGAATTTTTTGCCAAGGGACTGGCAAAAATGGCTGGTCAGCACTCCTGGAAATACTTCTTTAGGCTGTTGGCATCACAGGTGAGCAACAGATAGCTGCTGAAACTAGGGTTTGATATAAATCATAGAATCACAGAATAGTGTGGGTTGGAAGGCACCTTCAAAGGTCATCTAGTCCAACTCCCCTGCAGTGAACAGGGACATCTTGAACTAGATCAGGCTGCCCAGAACCACATCCAGCCTGTCCTTGAATGTCTCCAGGGATAGCGCATCTACCACCTCTCTGGGCAACCTCGATGATACCAATTTACTCCATAACTATGAGACACTCGTTGAATATGTGTGATGAGCCTAATAGTGGCAAAATTGCTCCCTATATTGGTTGGTCTCTAAAGGACTTGGTAAATACTATACTGGCAAACTGAGAATTGCTGAAAATGCCTCAGTGCCCAGTAAAAGCTATGGTAGAAATTCAACTATTTATTTTATACATAAAGTACTAGATAGGGACTATTATTCAGTGCTGCAGAAGTAAAGAAAATGAAAAGAGGAAAACAGCTGTGCAGCTGGCCAAGACCTTGAAAAGGACAGACTCGTCACAATCATATTCAGAAAAAAAACAGTTTCAAACCTCCCTGCTGCAAAACCTCCTACACAACCCTTGCAGAGAGCCTTTGAGAGGAGAACTATAAACAAAGGAGTGCAATAACACGGCAACATTTTGTGAGCCGCAATGTGGAAAATAAATGCCACACATTTATAGGTGTATGTCAGCCAAAATAAGTTTCAGATGAAGCTTTGTTGTGGGTTGTGATAACAAATGAATAGAAGGGGGAAAGTAGAAAATACCAATTCTGCAGTGAGAGACAATGTGTCAAACTAAGTGTCACACTAATGGACTTTGAAAACAAATGCATATATAGAGTTTAAATGCTATATAAACCATATATATATTATATAAATGCCATTAGGCTATAAACATTACATGAAACATATGCACATGTTTTGTGTGCCTATGTATATATAAATCCATATATAATGTAAACTCTGTATTAGTAGATTATTGGTGAAATGAACTGTTTATTTTTCTCCATAATCCAGCGAGTTTATAGGGGAAGTTGGCCTGCTGGTCAAAGCCACAGCCTGGGATTTGGCCTCAGGTGTTATTTTGTCTCAGACCTCTTACATCACATCGGAGGGGGGGGTGGTGGGGTGGTGTCTCTATGCCTTATCTACAAAGTATCTGGCAAAGAATTTAAGAGGCTAAATAATCTAAAGACTGAAAACCTCAAATCCATATTGACCAGGGCTAGCTAGATACCTTAGATGAACAAAATAAAAATAGGTATTTATTTTCTGAAGGATTCCTTTGTGGGAATTCCTGCTCCATGCTTCCTAGTCTGCAGAAATAACTTCTGCTGATCATTGACTTTTGGGATTTCTCATGATTGTAGCAAGGCATTTGAAAGGCTGTGTGAACGAAGAGCTCTGTCATGGCTCTTGTCTGAGGAATGGGGACTTCTATTCCTGGCTTTGCATTGATTTTGATCCAGGTTCACTATGGTAAAGTGCAATAGACTGAAAAAAAGAGTCAGGTCACATTGGGGTATTCTCACACCACCACCACAGGTTGCTGCAAGCACCTCACTGTAAACCTCTGTCTTAAGAGGACCAAAGTCGCAGGTCTCTGTGCTCCCTGGTAGATGAGGTCAGGAACCTGGGACCCAGCTTTACAAGGGTGTGCTTCCAGCAGGGAAGCCAGCCTACATGGTGCCTACCCTGAGAACAGCTGCTTGCTCCCAACCCTTTGCTGGAGCTTCCCAGCCCTTCCTCATGCCACTGCTACAGCTTGTATTGCTATGCTGTCAGCAGGTTGCAGAAGGAACTGGAGCTGAAAGCCATTCTGCCCCCAGAAGGGGTGTAGTGCAGGGAAACACATCAAAGAAAGACACAGCCCTGTTCCTGTGTCTTAGATTTGCAATCGCTGGGATTTTGTTGGGCCCCTCAGATGGTGGCATGAGCAGACCTTGAGCAAGGGCAGACCAACACTGCCTCCATGTGTGGGGTGAAGCCAACGAATACTCACAGCCTGAACTCTTCCAATGTATTTTTCCTGGTACACAATTCAAAACCAACCCAAACTACTCTGCTTTTGAAATTATACTGAAAAGAATTGCCTTTCCTAGGGTTCAATGAATATTGGATTGCAGGATCTTTTCTTGTTGAATATACTCAGTGTTTCCTTTCAGGCTGTACTAGCCAGAAGCAAACTGAAGATACTGTCTAGCATTGTAGTCTAAAGCAGTGATCACACCTTTATGAAAATGAAGTTGTATTCGCTGTAGGTTATGTTTGTACCATGACCAGTGGGACAGCAGGTATTGCAGCAGCTTTGGTGTAATGCTACCCCTATGTCTGCTACATGGCACCTCGTGCCTGTTATTGGTGGAGGCCAGCAGGATGGACAGGACAATGGCTTCCCAAACCTGATCTGCAGCTAAACCCTAGGGCAGGTTTCTGGTTTAGCTCCTAGACAGAAACCCACCCACTGGTTTTCTTTGGGAAGAACAAGAATTCAAATACTGTTTTGACCTGGAAATTGTTCAGGCTACCCTGAAGGCAAAGGGAAGGTGATTCTTCAAAGCCACAAGAAGAAAGTATTTTAATTCACAAATTGTTTCCCTGATTTAAAAATGTCAATTTTTATGCAAAATTTTCCTTACTCCAAACCCACACTGGGTTCCAGTTACATTTCCTTTGAAACCAGAAAGCGATAATCCTGAAATGCAATAAAAGGAACTAAAAATACACCCCCCCCCCCCCCCCCCCCCCCCCCCCCCAGCCTTTCCCTGCCTCCCCAAATGTTAGAGGAGCAAAACCGGATGCTACTGTGGCACGAATTTGGGGGCAGGAGCAAATGGTACAAGATGCCATCAGGGAATTGGTATATTTAGCACAGGAAGGGTATTTCAGAAGAACTTCTTAGTTAGAGCTACATGCAGATGGGTTGTGGCTCTGGCGGAATAGCTGGCAGGTGCTTCTGTGTTAAACGAGCTCTCTGAACAAGTAGCAGATACAGCCCTCTAACGGGGCTTGTTCTGTGCAGTTACATACCTTGCACCAGAGGGATTAAACCCCCCCAAAATGCACAGGGTAGGTAACAAGGGGAAGGGAAAATGCATACCTGTCATCAGTGGCAGCGTTCCTTGGGTGAAGGCAGGGTTGGGTCCTGCCAAGAGACTGAGCAATGATTTCACAACCTATTTGTCAAGAAGGATAATTCTGAGGTAATCCGTATCTGAGATGCTGCCTCACGCCACTAGCAAGAAGATAATGCCCATCTTCTGTCCCTGTAGAGTCTGTTTCAAAGGAGAGTAAAGCAAGTTCCTCTATCTTGGGAGCAGAAGAAAGGCTCTCCAGAGAGAGAGGTGTATGTGAGGCTTAAAAGGTCTGCTGGTATTCTCATGCTAAATGTTCTTACAGCTGTCCACTGTCGCTTTCACATGTGCAACATCTATGAAATACTGCCAAATTGCCATGTTAGAGTTTGCCTACGCTTTGCAAAGTTGTGTGTGGCTACAGATCATGCAGAACAGAGGAGATATGGGCTCCTTGCTCCTAATAGGAGTCATCCATTGCCCTGTAATGGACTTTTATTAGTTTGTAATGAAATGTGAGGAATTAATCACAGCTGAATTACACTTATAAATACATTTTATACATGTCTTTTAATGTGTGTATGCATGTTTGTATGCTTTTTATTACCCTGCAAATGCAAAGTTAGGATACAAAGATCAAAGAATTCAAATTTGTTCCTCAGTGAACAGCGTCGCTGCTTTGCCACACAAAGCCAGGCTGGGAATGAGCATAAAGAAGCAAGGAACAGGAGGCTTCCCCTGTTGGCAAGAAGGTGAACTGACAAATTCAAGAGGCCAGAAAAATCTAATGAAATACTGATCTTGATTCTCCTTCCTTGTTTTTTACTCCCACATCACCCTTTCTCAGCAGTGTCCTCTCAGCTGGCTCAGATCTATCCCAGGGGTCTCTTATCTGTCTGGATAGCTCAGTTTATTTTTGCCCTTGGCTACTGGGGATGTCAAGTGAGGATAAAATTGTGGGTAGACAAAACATAAGGACATTTCTACAGTGAAATATGATACATATTAAAATCAACTCATTCATTAGCACTCACATTGTGAACTTATTAAATGCTCTTAGTCAACGGATAAGAGTTCCTAGTTTAATGCGTAGTGCTGCAAACAGCTGCTTTCTGTTTACAAAATAAATTGCATCTTCCACAGAATAAAGAAAAACTGTGATATGAATTTTTATTTATTTTCAACGTCTATAAAAAAGTCCTTTGGTACCTTACACACATAGCAGTGACTCAAGTCTTCTTTGTGTAACTGTTAGCTAAAGGGCAGTGTTGTACAAACGTGGTTTAACATACAGTGCCATGCCTTTTCCCTTCTGCATATTAATTAATGCGGACATCAAAAGAATTTTAATGACATTTCGTAAAATCCCTTTAAATTCTGAACTCATCTTGAGATCTCTGTGCAGTGCTGAGGTCTTTACCTAGTGTGAAGATTGTGATGAAAGTTGCTCAAGTAATAGCAATATTGAAATAAGGAATGGAAGCGCACCATTGAACTTCAGAGGTAAACCAAGGGTCATCCTTTCACACTTGGAATCATGTGGACACAGGTAAAATACAAAAGTAGTTTACATGCAGAGGACTGCTCAACGCAGATGGTGGGAGTGAGCATAGTTTGCATAGACTGCAGGTTGTGATAGGTATGTAAATAAAGGTCTGTCATGGAGAAACTGGAGGGTGTGATCTTTTGATCTCAAAAGGTACCTCCAGTGGCCTCAGATGGCTTTGTAGTCCTCTCTTCTCTCTTTAGCCATCTGGGATATCCAGAGTACTTAGAGAAAGACACTCCAGACACACTGCAAAACCACACACATGTTTGTGAGTTCTTGTCTAGCCCTTTTCTCCAGCACAAATCACTGTATCTGCTTACATTTCTGTCTCCCAGAAATCTGTACCCTCTCTCACAAGGCTCAACACCCACTTTTTTGAGGGGCCTCTAACAAGAAGCCCTCCCTTGTGCATCTAGCAGCATGGTGCATCTCTTCCCCCTTTGATGGGAGATACAGATTCAGTCCTCCTCCCCCTCCTTGCTCCCAGATTTGCACAGCTCCCCTGGGCACAGGACTGCACATGTGCACACCTTTTCAAAGGCTCTCCTTGCCAGCTGTGACCATTACTTAGCAGACCCTCCCCCCTTCCTGTTACTGGTTTTAAATACAGATGTATGCACTAATAAAGGACAATCTTGAAAACAAATTGCTTCTAATTTGCACTGAACAAACATTATGTAAAGAAATTTTCCATGTACCTCCACATAAGGCTACCTAAGGAAGGACCGATGGTGATGCTCTCTCACAGTGGTCACCCGTGAGCACAGCTACATAGAGCTGTTCAGGAAATCGAATGCAGGACCCTACAGCTGACTGCACCCATCAGGCCAAAACACCTTCTGGCCTGGTTTCAGACTGACACTTAGAAATGCTCAACCATAAAGAAACATGGTGAATTCTTTAAGAAAGTAGTAAAATCAGGAAGCTAAGTTGTTTCTGTGCTTCAGGTGAAAAAAAATAAAAGAGGCAGCAAAGTACAGTAGAGTAAAAGTAAATCAGGAGAGAGGCAAACAGCTGTAAACACCTGCACCTAAGAAGATTTCTGCAATTACTTACTCATTATTATAAAAGTGTCGTGGTTTAAGCCCAGCCTGTCACTCGGAAACCACGCAGCTGTTTGCTCACTCACCCCTCTTTTTCTCCCCACTCCTGGAGGGATGGGGAGGAGAATCAAAAGAATGTAACTCCCATAGGTTGAGATAAGAACAGTCCAGTAACTAAGGTATAACACAAACCACTGCTGCTACCACCAGTAATAATCATGATAAGGGAAATAGCAAGGGAAGAGAATACAACTGCTCACCACCTGCTGACGGATACCTAGCCCGACCCAAGCAGCGATCTAGCCCTTCCGGGTAACTACTCCCAGTTTATATACTGGGCATGACGTGCTGTGGTATGGGATACCTCTTTGGCTAGTTTGGGTCAGGTGTCCTGCCTCTTTTTCCTCCCAGCTTCGCCTCCTCCCTGGCAGAGCATGAGACTGAGAAAGTCCTTGATTGGAGTAATCATTACTTAACAACAACTAAAAACATCGGTATTATCAGCGCTGTTCCCAGGCTGATAGTCAAAAACACAGCACTGCACCAGCTACTAAGAAGGAGAAAAATGACTGCAACTGCTGAACCCAGGACAAAAAGATACAGATCTTTTTTTCTAAATATATGAAAACATACAGTAGAAATTCCTACAAAGCACTCTCAATTACTTGGGTACAAATAAGGGCAAATTATGTTCCATTTTTTTAATGGTAAATACTATTTACTGCATCATACCCTGCACTAATTTTCATAGTTACACAACAGATCACTGTTGCATCAAGTCAATAGGACTTTGAAAGTGTAAGTGAGGAAAGATCTTAATCACACTGACAAATTAAACAACCACAGGCAATTACTGTGAAATCAGAAAAAGTATATTTATACCACACATAAAATTGAGCTAGTCTGTCTTTTATGATGATAGTCAAAGAAAATAAGTGCAAATAGATCCTTTATAAGACAGGGGCAATAATTACCGATTACATTGTAGTTACCCTGTTCATGTCTAAAGTATTAAGTACAATCCTACAAGGTCTTCAGCCATGTTTTATAGCAGCTTTTGATTGGTCTTGCTACCATAAAACATTGTGGTTTCTAAGTTACTAAACGCCACTTTCTGTTAACTTCCATTTATTTTTATTTGGAAAAGAAACATATTTTGCAGCACTGTGGACATTATATCAATTTCTTTCGTAGTGATCCTAGAGTAACCGCTGCACTAATGGCATCTGAATTAAGAACAACTGAGCAAAAGATTTTTCACTCACAACCTCCCAGCAGACAAATAGATAAATAATCCAGAATTATTTGGCTCTTTCGTAATTCCCCATATAAAATAACTACTTTATGCTTGATGTAAGAATAAGGTGACTAATCCTAGCTGTTGTGGAAAGCAGCTGTTTGCTAAACCCATCTTCAACTTACTGCAAATGAAAATGTCATCTGTAAAGGTCTCTGATTTTATTAGGACAATTCATCACAGTGATTCGGCACCTCCTGAAGCAAGACATTATCGACTCCTGGTTTGGAAGAGTTAATTCACTGTGCTGCAAACTGATGTGAAATGGAGGAATTGCAGGGGAAGAAAGTTTTAGCTTTGATATGAAAAATTAGCAGAATGAAACTGAGACCTCAAAAGGAGCTTTTTATAGAAAAAACACTATAAAGCTGAAATTCTGTTCTGGCCTCCCCGTTTACTCCCAGCACTCTGGTCAGCAGGCATACTAACTGGTGACAAGTTCTGTGGGCTTCTCGGTCCTTTCTTACAACAGGGTAACCTCTGACTAAGCTACTCATGTCCACAGCATCAGCTATGTAAAATGTTACTATAAACACATCATTTGCTTTCATTCCAGTGAATCCTCAGCATACATCTTTATACAAAGAATAGTTATATCCCATACACCCTGCATTAATAAATGGAACATAGTTTTGACTGGGATAATGCCTAATTAAAAGTGCTGCCACTTTCCTGTAAGTAAAGGGGTAAGCTCAGCTGCCAGATTTTTTTCCTGACAGGTTTGAATTTCCAGAGATTGAAAATCTTGTAGTCAGTCTCTCCATATGTACAGCCTTTAAACTGAACTGAAATAGATGGCAGAACCAAAAAGGAAGACTGACACAGTAAATCACAATGATTTATGAGCATTTAGGAATACAGGAAAAAATACTTTTTTTCATTTATTTGAAAATAAATACATTATTTATAGTCTTAGTTCTCATACAGCACAGAATATTTTGGGATTGTCCTGCCAAACTGAAGGAATTGGATTTTACCAATTACAGGGTCACATTCTGGTATCCCTTGCATGTGTGTATATGCAGTTTCAGATATTAGAGATTTGCATGTGTATATATGCAGTACAGATTTTAGAGATTAAATCCCTATTTTATTAGTCATCCTAAAACATCCAACCAGTACAGAGTTAATCACTGTTTTTTGCATATCTTTCTCTATCTAGTTTTAAATGTTCAAAGCAGTTATTTATGTTGCCATGTAGGCATCAGTAGCTAAATGTTTGGTAATAATTAGCCTGAATCTTGTATTTTTAAGTTTAATCTACTTTCTTTTGGTTTATTTTAATGAGTTACATGCTAGTTCCCTTCTTGATGTTGTAGGGCTTCTTCAGCTTATATATTTCAATTACATATCAATCCTGAATATTTAAACCTGTTTTAGAAGAACACACAAACACCTGGCAAATTTGGGGACTGGGATAACCAAGAAGCACAATAAATACAGTCAATATTCCCTTTCTTGCTGACAATTTTAGTCTCTGAAGCTGTAAACACAAAACATCAAACCTTGGGATTCAGACCTTAGGGAGCTTACTAACTCCACTCCACTCCACTCCACTCCACTCCACTCCACTCCACTCCACTCCACTCCACTCCACTCCACTCCACTCCACTCCATTGCTCAAGAGACTGTTAATTAGGATAATCAGTAACAGCTTCATCTGTTTGAGTTTTTTTACATGTTGCTGTAAATCATAACTTCTTATCTCCCTGACAGTTTTCTGTTCTTTTGTAAATTTCCTAGTTTTGGTTGTGTTTTTGTTGGTTTTTTGTTGTTGGTTTGTTTTTTTTTGCTGTTGAGATGAAACCGAGATCAATATTTCAAACGTGATCGCACAAGTCTTGTGAAAAGAAGGCAATACACGCTGGTCTTGTATGTCCCACCTCTGTTTAATGAGTTTTTCAAGTTTGCTTTCTTCTTCTGAAATAATTACAAAACCAGCTTGGCAAAGGATGCATAACTGGGAATACAAAACCGTATGCAAAACTATTTATCAGTTAAACAAGTAAGTCTGAACTACAAAAAGTTCACAGAAAGACAGCAGGAAGATAGGCTTAAAAAAGCTGCAAAAGAAGGTTTCAACTGCAAAAAAAAAAACCACACCAAAAACCCCAAACCTTAGATAGAAATACAATTTGGGATTATGAACATCTGCTGTAAAAAAGAAAACACCAAAGAATGTGTTAATGCGTCAGGAAGAAAACAATAAAGGATTTATTAAAATTCTCGATACAAAGAAATTTCAGGGACAACAGAATCCTGAGTCTGGCCTTCACCCTACAAAGTCTGCTTTTCATCACTTAGCTGAGATAGAAGAAAGAATTTACTCTGTTTTAATTAAAGAAGCTATAGGCATTTAGAACCATTTTTAGTTTATGTTTGACTGAAAGTAACAGTGAGATTTTGAAAGCAAATTAAGGATGTAAGTTTCAGATATTTGCATGATTCCTTTGATTTATAGGAATAAAACCAGCTTCTCCTTCCTCCTCAGTCACCACACTAGAAAGCTACTTACCTTTTAAACTGTTCGTTAATTGTTTTTTTCTTATTTGATTTCACAAAAATAGATGTTGCACAAAAAATTAGCAAGACACAATAAATAAGAATGTGAGACTATTTTAGCAGATGCAGTAGAAAAAGAACAGGAGATAATTTTATAGAGGATCCTATAAATGTTTACTATATTTGCATGCTTGACACCAAACAAAACTGGGTAAAATGTAAAAAGAATCTAAATCATTGACTAAGTAATAATGAAAATGCTTGTGTTTTTTAAATTGCTTTCATGCACTGTACTTTATGATGTACTAATACATTAAGCTTGTTGATGATCCTTAGTTCTGCTTGAAAGCTTCTGCACTGCAATGCTTATTTAAGTAGCCCTTCAGTCAGGTAACAACTACTTTTAGCTCATTCTAGTTTTCTTCCTATATCTTGCTCTTCTTATGCTTTAAAGATGATTTTCTTTAGCCTTTTCCAGTTGCATTTATATTGGAAAAATGTAATAATGTACCTTTACATCTTCTCCACAAGATTTGGTCTGTTTGCTTTGGTTTTCATGAAATAAAATACCATAGCAATAGTGTATTTTGTGTTCTTGAGTCTTACTGTATTGAATTTAAATCTCATGGATGTTGATTCACAGCTTGGAATCTGTATTATGTGAACAAAGCTGACACTGTTTGCCCTAGTAATTATCAGATGATGAATCATCTTTTTCTTTCCTGTGATACCTTGCTTTCTGCACAGCCCCATGATCGCTAGGCCTGCATGAAAGTTGCAACCAGAAATACAACCATTGGTCCATAGAGGGAAGGACATCATTTTCCCCCTTTGGCAACAGCATAGCTTTAGATCAGCTTCAGCAGGCAGCAGCATTCTTCCCCTAATTCCTGATCCCACTGAAGTTAGTGGGAAATGTTTCACTGATTTCAGTACAACCAAATTTGTCTCTGATCAAAACAAAATTAATATGGGGAAAAAATACTTCCAAACAGTTTAAAGATGAACACACAAAACACCACATTGGTTTTGACATATCACTCTGATGCAAAGACAGGTCACTAATAAAATATTTAACTTCTCAGTACACCTCTTTAAAAAAAACAACAGTACCATCTGAATTTGGAAAGTTCCACCTGCTGAATTCCAACAGAGCAGTGCAAGCACGACTTATCACTTTATTTCCATTGTAGAGGAACAGGATACTTCCAAAGAACTTGTGTTTGTACACTGCACTACATGTCATCATGTCAAAATGCACAGTCCCCAAATATTTTTGTTTACAAGCTGCCACATGGAGAAGCCAACTGGCATGTTGTTTAAATATTAATTTCTGGTATGTGCTTTGTATACAGAAAAATCTGATTTATGAAATGCAAGATAGAAACTTGTAATTTTTTTCAGTATATACCAAAATAACTGACTGTGCAGAAATCATGGCTACATCCACAATACATTCTGAGATGCTTGAATTGCTTATTTTTTAAAATTGGCTAAGATTCTTTTAGTTGAAAAGGGCTCAAACTTATCACTACTATATTTTAGCAAAACATTTTAATATGCTGGATGTGTTACTGACAAAAAAGGGCTGATCATCTAAGTCTGATGCAATAAGATTGTAAGTGAAATATGATGGTGAGGAGACAGAGAGGAAGGCTAAAGGCTACAGCCTTTACAGCCTGGTAACTCAGATACCATACGCACATCTTGTCAACTCGGATAAAGTATTTTAAAACATACTAAATATGGGCTAATACAGTGGCTAAAGTTTGTGTAACTTGTCCTCAGCTGACCTTGGTGGAGTTCTGCTGATTTACATTAGAAACTCCTGGTAGTGATTTAAAAAAAAAAACAACCAAGCACAAAACTACTGTTATTCCAGATGGAATAACTGTAAACCCTTTAAATAAGATATTTTGTCAGGTTGAAAGTTTCTGTGATAAAGTATCCAAACTTTATTTTCTCCTTGGTCTCCTCCTTTCACCCTCAGCCTTCTCTTTCCCCTCTTCCTGTTCTGCCTCAGAAAAAGTAGAAGAAATACAGAAGAACAAAAAGGAGGATAAACAAAGATGAGTATGGCAAGAGTTTTTCATTTTTTAGTCTCACTGATGATAAATGAAAATAATAAACCGAGGAAGTTCCATGATAATCTGTTGTCTTTCCACTAAAAATGACAACATAATAAAAGGTTGATGTAGAAAGGTTTAACAATCTAAAATCATGTCTTACACATTTTATTTTGTAATTTCTAACAAGTGGCTCACAACACATGAAGCTCAAAGTAAATGTCATCAACTGAATCTAATGGCTTAGCCTATCTGAAAAGGGAAAACATCTGCCTAAGAAAAAGCACTAAAAAAAAAAAGACTCGGAAGGAAGCAGCTTGACAGAGCACTGCTACTGGCATTAACCATCAAGGGAAAGGAAGATTCCAACGAGACTTGGTTGACTAATTAGACAAAGGCAGAGTTAAGATTCTGAGAGCTAAGATTGCCTATGCTACAAACGCCTTTCTTTAGTTGCTGAATAATCTTTAACGTCGCCAATCTTCCTATATAACCTGTTCTTGCTTATTCTTGCAAAATCATGGCTTTTATTGTCATCAGTGCCAACAATAGCAGTAAGTAGGGTAACAAATTCACTATTTGTTAATTACGTTATAAAATGTATGACAAAAACCTCATATTCTTTCCAAGAAACCACAACTATTACTTAAATTTCATGTGTAAATCAGTATGGGACACAAATCATACCAGATTAAAAGCAGACGCTCCATGTAACCTTAGACTAATACCATCTAACAGCACTATGCAAGCTGACAAAAACCTGGGCTTTAGTCCTCTGAGCACTTTGGAAATGATTACTACTGTCATTACATATAATGCTCATACATTTCTCCACAGAAACAAGACTACTTTTTAACAGACGAAGAATGAAAAATGTCTGTGAAGCTAAACTGGAAGATGTAGAACCAACAGCTGTGAAAACTCTAACGGAGCAGTCATTGCATCATGCCAGGAAACACCTCTGCCCAAAGACAGTGCCGTTTTTTCCAGCCATAACACAACAGGGCTGAGAACTTCTCTAGTTTTTAAAAATTATTCCAAGTAAAGCATTTGGTGTACAACTTTCGTGACTCATGAGCCTCTTCGGTAAGGATCCTGAGCACTCCTTCTCTCTTCTGTATGCATTACATCCTTCAGTGTGAGGTTCCTAATGCTTCCTAAACATATGGGAACATAACTGCTCTTTGTAGGTACGTACTCCTAGCCGATGATTTCTGGCAAGTGTTTCTTTTTCTGTGTTTTTGTCACAAGAGAATACCCCATATTTGGAAGCCTGCTACTTTGCCTGCAAAAATGCTAAGTAACTTCTTTAGCATCCAGCAGAGTCCTTCACTGCAGTGAATGTATCATTTTCCCAATACATTACTCTGGAAGTTATCATTTCTCTCCATGAATGATATAACTGACAGATTATCTGACAGTCAAGATGTCAAAATATTTTTCTTCAGTGTGTACTTGCAAACATTAGAGCTGACTGTCAGGATATTGAGCTTGGATGAAGTTTGCTTGATTGCAGAAAGCAAACTGATTTTTAAATATTATAGTCAGTTGCTTTGTTATTGAAGAATAAATGGAAATAAAGTGAGGGCATAAATCCACATGAGAAACACACAGACACTATTTGCTGCCTTCTAGACCCAACACTTTTCATTAAAAAGTAAGATTACTTACAGATAGGACTTCGCAACAGTGGGCTGTAGACAGGTCAAGTGGCAATGAGGCATGTGCTGTGGACAGATTATACAATTTCTCCCTTTGCTTGGAAAAAAGGCAGGACGTGCTTTGCATCAATTTTAGTGTGACAAGGAGGAAGCCTGGAAAAACTTGTGAGCACACACATTTCTCCCAAAAGAGAAGGATAAATTTGAGTTAGAAATCCAAAGGCTGACTGGACAATGAGAACTGTGCAGTGATTTTCATTAGAAGGCTGTGGAGGAAGGCCAAGAAAGGACAAAAGAACAAGTGCCAACTGAGAACGTGGGAACAGGTTCAATTGAGAAGTTATTTTTAAAATACTAGTATCTATGTGTAAAAATAAACATGATACCTTTAGGCATCAGTCTGGGATACAAGCTAACTAATTGCCACTATTTCCTTCCCTCTGCCATTTCTTGTATGTACAGGAAAGATTCCCTCAATAAGCAGCTGGAGGACTATTCTATCCAAACTTCATTTAACTGTAAAAGCAGTTACTCTTGTTTTGCTTAAGGATTGTACCTCAGACTATTGGGCCACTATTACATGCAAAATCATATGAAAGCAGAAGATGGTGTTGACAGAAAGACTTCGATAAATTTCTTGCATGGTGCCAGCCCTTCTTCTCCCTACGTTAACTGTTGCAGATAATTTCTCTTTTCCTCAGACATTCGAGTCTATGCTATACCAGCAGTACCTGAACTTGCTGCTATGGCAAAACTCATGTCTCAACTTTGTGCTGTGATGACTTCCCTGACACCTTCAGAAGTTTGTCTGCACATGTGCTGCAGATTTGACTGGATCAAAATTGCACATCTGTACTGTGTAGCATGATGAGGAAAGTGAGGAAGGTCAAACCCAGAGCAGAATGCTACTGCAAGAACTATTCACACAGGCTATTATTACTCCTCGACTGTATCTCAGAGGACGGGGTAGCTGGGAGTAGGCCAAATGAAACATTCTGGTAGGTCTCAATCTCCTCCTGAGGAGGGTAATACATCTTCCTGAAAAGAAGTCATGAAGAAATATAACAGGAAGCCTTTAATGATCTGCTTATGAGATAAGACAAAACATTGCTGGGTATGTCTTTACAACTAAACATCTTTTGTAATTGTTGGACTCTGTCCTAATTAGCTTTGATATATCAGAGGACTGCTTTGTGAGCCTTTTGGTTAAAACATGTTGTTCTGTTCTACTTCCTTTCAGATGTTCTACAGATAACATTATTAAGCTTACCTTTTTGTTCATTCACTATACTATTTCTATGCTAGTAGAACATATACACATGCTCTTAATTTGATTCAATCTCTGAATAAACTGTCCAACTTTAAAAATGAGATTTATTCAATTCTGTTTCAGCACTCATGCATCCACTGCCTGAAAGTTGTACCTGGCTCATTAAAGCACGATAGAACCACAGAATATTTAGGGTTGGAAATGACCTTAAGATTATCTAGTTCCAACCCCCCTGCCATGTACAGGGACACCACACACTAAACCATGCTACCCAAGGCTCTGTCCAACCTGGCCTTGAACACTGTAATTGGCATATTGAATCTGTATCTCTCTGTTTAAAAATTTTGAAGTTCCAGTATTTTACTACAAGCTCTACAGCTAAATCTATTAATTAACAAACAGATAAACTAATTAATTAACTGATTATATTCTAATCTTTTCAGACTCCTTATCTTTCTTAGGAAGTCCAAATCACTGATCCTATTTATTTTCATTTTGAACCTCTCAGCTTTTTTGCAAATTATATCAAAATCCAAAATGCTCCACCTCATACCTTTCACAACAAGAAGTTACTTACAGCATCCAACAGTTTAGATGAAGCAAAACTTTGCTGAAGTTGGAGGATGCAGTTAACACAAACTGAGAATAAAAGTGAGAAACAGTTGTACTTCTTGGGAATTAATTAAAGCAAAACCTATGGTACAACTCATAGCTTACACGGCAAGCCAGATGATGAATGCAAATGAATTTTGCCAGCAACTGAATGCCAGAGTCTTCCAACATTACCCAAGACAATGTACTGGGTATTGTGCAGAGCAGGGGTGTGACCAGAAGAGGATGTTACAAAGCTGAAAATAGCCAGAAAAGTGATGGAAGATTTTTTAGAAAACACTTGGAATTTTAAACAAAAACTCTTCTGTTTTCCTTGTATATTTCAAAACAACTCAGTTCTTTCTGCAAAGGAGTATGGCTCTCTGTACTTACAGTAAATAAATATATTTGTTCATGAAGAAACAGCAAGTTCGATAAATTTAATTTACTAAAGAAACTATCTGCAAGACCATATAACTGTTTATGTCAAAACAAGTAACAATGTTTTGGAAAAATAATCAGTAATTTCCATAAAGCAGAACTTCATTTCTCTCTCAAATAAAAAGTTAACCAATTTCCACACACTGCAACAAATAAGCCTGCACACTTTCATTTCCTCAATATATGCTTTGGTTTCATTAAATTTTACTGAGCTAAATCTTACATATTTCTCATCAGTATAAATTTGGCCAGTCTGCAAATTCTGAAATACTCTCCCTGATGTAATTTTCCTGGTTGCACTGAAGTCATTAGCTGGTATTATTCTTCCATTTTAAATACCCACAGGCATGATTCTAATTTCGCATACAACAGTTAAGCTTCTAATACAAACAATTACGTGTTCATGGAGTAAAACTTTCTGAATGTTAATGCAGAGCAGGAATCACAGCCCATGTATGAAGGCTGCAAAGCAAGCAGATAGTACTTGAAAGTTTAATTTTTAATCTTTAACCCTTATGGTGTTTATTGTTTATTTATTGTTACTTTAAACACTTTCCTGAATTAACATCTTAGCTATGATTCTTACACTTCCGAATAAGCTTAATGGAAACATTTCAAAGCTGGGCTTAAGAGGGAGTGATTAGTTCAATAAGATAATCTTTATACTTCCGAACGTAAGAATTAATACATATTATCAGACACAAGTTCTTTCATAAAAGTTTCAGTATATAATGACATGATTTGTAAAATACAGTACATGGGGGAAAAGGGGTATATGAGCAGTAATTAGATGAAAAAACCCTGGTAAGAATTTTCTCTAGAAAGAGTGTGCGGTTCTTTCCTATATAAACTACTGATTCTATCATTTGGTGGATGACGTTTCCTTTTTAGCTGTGGCAGCTGTGCAGAAATCGTGCTACTTTATGAGCATGCTCAATTAGGAAAGTGACATGTACACAGGTAACACAGCATTCAGAAGCGTTATCTTGAAAAAGAGCTATTCCTTCTTGTGCATGGATCTGGGTTTTGATTCCCAGCAACAGCTGCTACATCAGTACAGGAACAGGACAAAAAGACTGCTCATGATAAAGACCAATAGCAATTTCTCCAACTCTCCCAAATTAAAATCTAACTGGCAACCAAATTAACAATTCCTTAGAGGCAGTAAGGAGTTAGTAGTAGGTCATTTCTATGGTTCATAAGCTTTCAGAGGTTCCAGGTTTTTGTAATTTTTAACTTGGTTTTTCTTCCTCTGATGGCAATCTCCAGTCAACCTCACAAGATGCAATCATCTCACTGTGTTGTGCATCAATCAACCAGCTCCTGAGGCACTGTTACGAACAGGCCGAACCTCCTCGCAAAAGAATCTCAGGATTCTTCACAGCAGCAGCCTGCAATGATGCAAAATTTATTAGCCGGACAAGTTTTAATAGAATTCAATATGCTGCTCAATAATACAATCATTGTATCATCTGTTCTGGCATTTAATTTCATATTAAAATGATGTTATCCTTAAATATTTTTCACAATCCTGCATGTGAATAATTTACCATAAGAGTTGCCAGGAAGTGGCTTTGACCTCCCTCTGAAGGTTTGGGGGTTTGCTGTTGCAGGTTTTTTTTTTTAGGGTGGGGTTTTGTTTGTTTTTAACTGAGGTTACTTCAATGACTTTGCTTCAGTTTGCAGCACAGCACTGGAAAGAGTTAAATCAGTATTGCTGAGGGATGGCTGGGGCAGGCTGCAGACATAGAGTTGGAAGGGTTGGCAACAGTGATTAGGAGGGGACGGTTCAGAAACAGGGGCTGCCCTTTTAAAATAAATGTCATGCAATGACATTCTGAGACAGCTTCATGTTGGTTACATGGCCATGTCATTTTTGACAAAAGAGCTGCCACAGTCATTGGCTTGACCAAGACTGGGGAAAACCAACCAAACACAAACCTGATCTGACCTGGCTTTTTGCCAGACCCTTTGGAATTTTAACAGAACAGTCATGTTTTACACAACTAGTGGAAAACTATGACAGCAACAGAAAGAAGAGTTGGAGAAAGTGACAGATCAAGAATTTGCCCTCTATTTAACTCATGATCAGATCCATCTTGTGCACTTAGCTCTCTCTTCACCTCCTTGTTCCTGACTCTCCAGCTGCTGTCGTGATCTCCGTTTCTCATATGCTGCCAAACTACCCACGTACACGGCACTGTTTGTAATCAAAACCCTCCGAGAGACAGAAATTGTCATCATCCTGCTTATATTTTCCCTACATTTTGCAGACCACTGACAGCATTTACATTGAAAAATTAATAACCCTAAAGAGGAATATTCACTTGAAAAAAAATCAGTTGATTCATGAAAGAGGCTCAACAGTAGATATGTAAGAGTTGCTCTTCACTAATGATACATATTGCATTAAATTATGTTTTCAGAGAGAGCAGAAGTACAACAGTGCAGTATGTCTCCTTTAGCACAGGCTGATGTAACAGAAGCCAGGAACAATACTGAGTTTGCAAGAAAAAACTGTTTCTTGCCCAATTTCCTGTATAAAGGAGTTCTGATAAGCATTCGGAGATTGCAGTCTTATCTGAACTGACCCATTAAAAATGGGGCTTGATCTTGCCAAATACTGAGCAGCAAGTCTCTTTAGATGGCATTCCACAACTTGTCCATTTGGGTCCTTAGTAAGGTGAGATTATTCACTAGAAATACACCTGCATTGAAGAGATATGTAATGAAAGCAAAACGAACTTCTTGTTTAAAAAAGAACCAATGACATGATTGCCAACAGTAGTGTTTACATTCTATAATAAAATATTTGTCCTGCTTTTTTTTGTAAAGGGAACAACTATAACCTGAGCAGCACCAATGTAAATTTCTAAAGACTATGCGCTGGTCATTTTTATATGACCTAGCCTGAGAAGAAATGTATCCATGTACTGTCAAAACTGTGGTGTCTTCAAAATAGTGCCAATTGCACTAATATTTTCATGGCATCTAGACAGCTACTGATACTCCAGGAGGGGTAAACTTGGATGCTTAAATGTAAGCATTTGAATGAAGTAGGGGATATAGATTTTATTTATTTTTTAATTGAAAGGGAGGAATATTAGAGGGATTTATTGATATCAAGAAGTATTGATTTTGCGGTATAAAGACTTAAATCAACAATTTACAGTAAAATTTTGTGTATCCACTACTGGCAGAAAAAGTACCAACTGAAACATATCAAGGCTGTGGAAAACATTGCCTGTTCTTAGTGAAGCTGCTCTTTGCTATTCCCTTTCCCAAAAGGCTGTTCCCCCATCAAGACCAATGGCAATTTCCTTCCTCTCATTTGGCTGGCTTTCAGTCTGGGAATACATATCCATGGAGAGAAACAGTAGGCTTTAACTTTCCCCACAAGAATAAACCACCAGAGAACTCATTTACAGACCAAAAAACAAACCACCACTAGAGAAGAGCTGCTCACAAACTGACTTTAGTAGTACTTAGTATCTTCGTACAAACAAACACACAACTTCAAAATTAAGAAACCAAACCATACCTTGAGAAATTTTAAGATGGGGAATTCCCCAAACCATTCCTAAACTAGCAATTTCCTGTTTCACAGGTTCTCAAGTAAAATGCAGCTTATGGGTGGAGGAAACAAGGGAAAATGTATACGTAAAGGCAGGGCTTGCTTTTGGTTTTATGAATGTTAAGCTTCTGACAGAAACTGCTTGTCTTCCTCACGCCATCCCAATGTTCTCATGATCAGCTCCTATTGACATGCAGAAATCACTATGATGGGAACCACTAGAGAGCTACTATATAGAACCTACCTCTCATAGTAGCAATTTATGAACAACAACAAAATAATCAAAATTGAGTATACATCTTATTTGATCTTCCAGTCACACATGCTGAACAGGGTACAACCCTGTTCCTTATCCATTAAGTCCTATGCATCGCATTGATGGGATGCCAGTTTATTTTGGTTACATTCTAAAATGTAAAGGAACAGTTGCACGCCCTACAGCAAGAGTCTTCAAATTTAAGCATCATGTTTTATGTTACTTGAAATGCTCCCTGACTCACTGATTGCTCTAAGGGTGGAGAATTTTCATTGTCTGCATCTAGCAAGTGTACAATGGAGCTTCCTGAGCCACTACCTTACCTCTGTACAAGACGTATCACACGCCACAGAGCCCCTTTGCCATTTCCACCTTTAAAACTTTTGTCGCTACATGATTACAAGATTTAATATATACCATTAGTTGTGCAAAAAGCACTGGATTTTAGAAGTCGTACGGGTAGATGTAGTAGGAAACGGGCAGAAAAGACTGTGACTACAACCAAAATAGTTTTTCAGACTGATTATTGAAGCTGTTGATGTCGTTTTAGACATTGAGAACAATCTTTAACAAAAAGCAGCATACAGATGAGGCTTTTAAAAATAATTCTCAAATACTTTCTTGAAATGATTTGTCTATAAAGTACTAAATTAAATCCAGTAAGATCATGTGACCTCTGCTTTACGAGAAAAGCAAAAATACCAAATGATAATACAAGTTGGATAATATTGCATCCTGTCCCAGAATTTACAAAAGTAAACAAGATATCCATTCATCTAGTTTGTTGAGCATCATGAACAGCTCCTTTCAAATGTTTACACAAGAAAAAATGTAACTTTGTTTCACAGCTGCTTTAGAAATGTTATTTACTTATTATTACTTACAAGCCAGAAAACCAGTAGGCTTCAAAAAGCATTAGCCTAGCATCTTAAGACATATATAAATACCTAGCTGGAGAAAAATAAAGCTGCTTTTTTCCAGCCCCCCTCTCCTTGGCAGCACTTGCCAAATTCTATAAAGTTCCAGGGGAGCTACAACTGTCAACCTGAAGATGAAGACAAGTTAATATAAACACAGTATTTTATTACCAGCTTCTCAACAATTGTAAGAGAAGTCATGCAGGCAAGAAATCTCAATTTCTTTTTTTTTTTTTTTCACTCCTTTTGAAGAGCAGATACTCGTTCATGATCAGCATCTGTCAAATGGGTGATTTCTTTGGTAGGTGCAATGTCATAAGCTGCCACATCCGCTTCATAGTGGGAGGGAGAACACTTACCTCCTGAAACTATTAACATCAATGAAATCATTCCCGCATTTGGAACACACACCAAATGCGTATTTGCAATGGGTGTACACAGCCAAAAGTGCTGGGGGGAAGAGATGTGATAAAAAAAATAAATATATCTATGAACAGAAGCACTGTAAATGAACCACTTCCTGGATAAGTTTAATTTTTCATATTGTTTATTTCTCCAACTCTGCAGAAATTGCCACTTAGAATAATATCAGAGATCTGTAGAGTGCAAAATATATGATACAGTGGTAGCTCTTCCAAGACTCCCTTCTACTGATGGAACTTAAGCAAACAGGCAAGTGTGCTCATGCTGGCATGCAGAGAAAGAGTGCCTTTTACACAGCAGATCTACAAAATATCCAGAGTAAAAACATTTCTCAATTTCATAAAACAGTTCAGAATACAGTTATGTATACAAATTCACGCTTTTCCATGTTTAGATTGAATTGTTGGCACGTTGTTTATTATTTTTAAATAAGTAACAATTCCTTTGAAGTTTCTGCTGCTCAAGGGAAATTTTATGATTTCTGCTGGCACACTGCACAGTGACAGATATTACTGCTCAATTGGTAACTGTGGGTACTTCTTGTGACTATGAATTATCACTTAAATTCCAGCTGAATTCAAGGAGCAAGCCTTTCAGATACAATTCAGGTTTTAAAATCAAGCTAACCGAGAGGGCAATAGACAAAAATTACTATATGATTCAAGAAAGACAGAAGGTCTGTAACTATTTAGTTATTACTTTTTTAATGCTTTCATGAAAAAAAAAGTACCTTCATGATAATAATGCATTTCCTAGATTAGCTCACTTTTACTCCCTTCACCACCCATAGTTAGTACGGTATTTCTGAAATTGAAGAACAATTTGTTTATTAACATAGTAATAGAGAGTACTGGAAAGACTTATTTTCCTTTCTAGTGGCAGTAAGAATTCTTCTACACATGTACTGTTTTTCCTTATAGCTAGCAAAAGCATTTGACTATTTTGTGCATTTTGAAGGGAAAAAAACCCCGAACAAAAACTTGGGGTTTAGATCAGTCTCCTACTTTCTTGACTACCACTCACTGTCAAGATATAACATGGATTATCACACCACACTGATCAGAACTTCAGCGAAGGTGGTAGAGGGAACATGCAAATTGTACATCATTTTATTGTGAACTCCTGGACAATATAGGAGCTACTACTCAAATACAAAAATGAATTACCACGTTTTTTTTTGTTCCAAATTTCAAGAACATAATTTAGTAATTCAAGCTTTTCTGCTGTAACATTGGAGTAAATGAAAAGAGCAGGAAGAATAAAGATGCAGAAAACCCCCAACTGTTAATGAATATGGAAGGTTAAACAAAGGAGCTACTTTTTTCCTGACTAATCCATTGTCAGGTTGTATTAGTTTAGGCTGTTTTCCCTTATATGCCTAATAGTCACATATTTCAGGCAGCTTGACTAAAATCTGGCAAGGTGGCAATAATGCAAGTTACATTTATATTTCCTAAGGCACAAAATGGCATCCTGTGGGTCCTTCTGATTAGCTTCCTTTCTTCTTTGCTGTTTTCAGTTGACACACAAATCCAAGATGGTTGTCTTGTCACATTTCTCCTGGGCTACTGTAAAAGGGTATTTGCCTTATAGTTAGAGGTCTTCTGAGCTATTATAATGTTGACTCCACACGTAGAAAACCTCCAAAAATGAAACAAGGGCCCCCAGAACAAAACCAAACCAAAAGTATGAGAGATCACATGTGCATCCTGAGCTCCTTCATACTCTTGTGTGACAGTGTAAGGAGGTGACTTACCTTCACTTCCTGAGTAGCTCATAGCTTGCAGCTGCAAAGAACTTTCACAAGCAGGAATGAAACACCAATTTGGCCTGATACACCTAATTTCAAGCACCATAGTTTTTCTAGGGGCTGAAATAACAAATATTGCTGTAGGTGACTAGCATGTACGCTCTGGACTATAGAAGACATGTGAGAATTTAATTGTATCCTGCAGGGATTGATAAATTACTCAAATTTACTACCTGACTTGGGAGTCACACCAAATATGTTAATAATGATCAAAAGGTTCTGTTAATCAGCAGTTTTGAAAATAAGCACGTATCTGAGAATGGATCTGATGAGGAGGTGAGATAGTAAAGGAACAGTAATCATCCATGGAAACACACTGTGATCCAGAAAACTTTTCACGGAGGAAGTCTGGCTTTTTTATACACTTGGTATAACTACAGAAGTGCTGCACTGAACCTCTGTCCTTCTGGAGATCAAGTGTTGTAGAAACACAGAAAATAAGGCAGATTTAGTCCAGCAAGGAATATTGCTTTGAGAAAGTGAATTGGTGGTAGCTGCCTTGTCCAGGAAGAATTCCATGTTAAACAGGAAGAGAGGTTCAGCTCATCCATGCTGAAAGTTAAGGAAGTTCAACCTGCAGACTGTCAACATACTGAAGTAACTGCCTTAAAAAAAAAACAACAAACAAAAAAAAAATCTTTTTGTGTGATACTATACAGAGCTTTGAAGAGTTCAAGAAAAAGCCAGTACAAAGAAGTCACATGGGCAGCTTCATATCCTGAGTTGTGGAAGATTAGGCACGGCTAAAACAAACCAGTATGGTATACTCCTGCCAGGTAACGCTTTTGAGTTTATATCCATGGTTGTCTTTTTTAAGATGTACACATTAAAACATTTGAGTATTTGCATGCATTTGCTCCTCCTCATTTTACACATAGGCAGCCCAAAACATTTTACATTTTGAAGACCAAGTCTTTTTTTAAGGTAGAATTCTCTTCAGAAAAATCTGCGAAATTTTCAGGGCTCTGAACACTAATGGACTACTTGTGCAGTTGCCATTCAGGAGACTTGCAGCAAGGAGCTTCATACTTTGTGAGAAGCAGCTTTCCTGACACTAGACAGTATCTATTGTAGCAATGTGCCTCCAGTTAGGACCTCAACAGATTTACAGTGTATTTGTGGTGACCATTCATGACAGACTACTGTACTCTTGCTCATTTAAAGCTGGCGCAATCACCACAACCTCTGAAAAGGTCCTCCCTCCTTTAATTGACAATGCAAGCTAAGCACTTGATTGCTGGAGTTAAAAGTGAAAAGTAATACTGAAGTGAGAGTGAAAAGTAGATCTGGAGCAGGTCACCCTTCCCTTGTTCCATCCTACCATGGAGCTATTTTCCCGAGATTGAGTTCTCACTGATGCGTGCTCAGGCTTGTCCTATTTGCCAGTGAACCTGGATGCTTGAGATACCACAACTACCACTGACATTCAGTGAGATGACAGCTTGAATCCCAGCGTTGAAGCTGAGTCTTCCTTCCATATCAACTTCTGTGCAGCAATTTCGGGAGTTGCTTTTCAGCTAAAAAAAGGCATGAGGCGATGTATATTTATTTATAAAGAGAACTGTAGAACAAACTTCTGCTGTCTCCAATATTGCTTTTCAGAAGTGGTGCATTAACTTAGCATTTCAATTTGGAACTGCAGAGAATGACCAGCATGTCAAACATCTACTTGTAGCAGAGCTCTCTCTGGCATAAACTACCCTGCAACTGTACACATTCTAACAGTGCTCAGTCTCTTAACTGATCGGGCAAGTCTTGCAGCATGACAAGGCAGCACCTGCCAAAGTGTACAGGAATACAAAAACTCTGCATGGAAAATTAATAGGGATGAAAACATACAGGGAAGGGGGACTCTAAGAGTACAGTTCAGTCCAAGAGTTTCATCAGTCCACTGCTTTCATGCAGAAAGTACCAAAGTGATTCTGGAGACTCACAGGTGACTTTGGAATTTAAACTAAGCTAAAACCTAATGAGTTAAGTAATACTTGATAGATCTGTAATAATTGAAGAACACCACTGCAGTTCCCTTCTTTCTTCTTGAGAACATAAGGACATATTCCTTCTGAGGTCAGCTTCCATGGCATATCTTAAAGCAGGAGACAAGCATTACACTTACCTGAAACAGACTCTCTCCTTTCATGCAGGTGATGGTGTACAAGTCTTACCTCCCAAAACTCTTACCTGACTGTTTGCAAGGGCAGGGAGTGCTTACTTTCAGCATGCATTTTCAAGCACTTCTTGCTATTATTGCAGAAGTTAAGCTTTGGATGCATCTCAAAGAGTTGAAACAATGCATGACAACTCATGTCATCCAAACAGTAGTTCAGACACACAAAAAAAAAAAAAAACCCAAAGCAAAAAAACAAACCCAAAACAAAACAGAAATCAAAAGCAGCTAGTTCAATGCAAGCAATACAGGCAGGATACAGAGGTTAACAGTGGTTACTTCTCCGGAGTTGGGTACTAGAGATGTTGTGACTTCAGGTGCATGGAAGTTTCTCATGATACTTATACTTTCAGCTGAACTAAGAAGCGGAGCGGGCACTCACTTCGTCACTGCTTCTATGAAGTCTCTTGAATTGCTTTGTAATTTAGAAAATATCTTCCTTGTATTGAGAAATAGTTTTCTTTACTATCCCTTCCATTGACTTATACTTGGGCTACTGGTAAAATATCTTACTTTGGCACTGTACCCACCAGTAGAGTCCTTCGTGCTGATGAGAAAATGTGTGAATGATAAGCCATGTAAAATACAGGTGAAGACAGATGTTTGATCACAGCTCTTTTCACCATTAACAGACTGTGGTCCATTCTTGGAACCAAAAATAACCTGTTTTTTATCTGGACACCAAACTCAAAAGTACTTTAAACGCTAATGCCTGTCTATTATACCAACACTCTAACCAGCTGCCTGCTGGCTATTTCAAGATATGCAACCATAGCAAACTCAGGTGCTTTCTGTGTCCTAACTGCATCTGCATCAGAAAGTATGGCTACATGACAAGATTCAGCTTTTAAGAGAAGCAAGGACATACTAATTTGAGTCTTGTCTTCCTTTGCATGATTCAAGACTTTGACTGGACCACATTTCCAATCAGTGAGCTGGGAAGCAGCACCTGCCTTGCACACTTGCACTCTTCCCGTGTTTCTGCACTGTGAAACAGACACCTCCAGGATCAGAAAACATTTGAGGATCCAATTGGAAGACATCATTGACATGCAAACAACAGCTGTAATACCTACAGAGGCAGGAACATGCCTCAGTTTCACGAGTACAAGATTTCATGGTGGCAGTTAAGAGGGGATAAAACCAGTAAGCAGCACCATTGTGACTGAACATCACATGGATAGTTTGGCCTTGGACCGTACTAATCTAATTCCCAAAGGCAGTTTGTAGCTCCAGTTATGCTTGGGAGCACCTGGCATCATAAAACAGGCCCTGTTCTGAGGGAAGGAAATTCAACTCGCAGAGAAAAAAGTCTGCCCTGCCACGGGGCTGTGGCTAGACACTGGAGAAGGGATACAGTGATGTTACAGAAGATCACTGCTCATCCATTTTCAGCAAAATGGGTATGAGCAGTGAGCTGTGCCACCATGCACCCCCAGAAGGCTGGTTCTTCATAAGTAGATGTTAAGATCTAATGATTTTCAAAAACCCTAAAACTTCCTGGCAGTACGGGCAAATTAACAGGACTGCAAAGAGACAATAGGAAGTTCAAGTTCTCGGATAAGCCAGGAAAGGTCGAGGAACTAAGGATGCCTAGGTAGCATCTACGCCACAAGGCACACTGTGGGCAAGCTCAGCCTCATAAAGGGGAAGCAACCAGAGCACACAAAGCTCCTTTCTCCGCAACGTCCAAAAAAGCTCAAGAGACTTACGCGTGAGGCATTCCCGGCAGCGCAACGTCCGTCCTTCGCGCTTCCCCATGAAGCAGCCCCGCTCTAGCCCACCACGCCGTAACCGGGCCGCCCAACGCATCACAACACAGCGCCCTCCCGCCGCTGCCTCGCGAGAGGTCGCCCGCCCCACGCCACGTGACGCACCGGCCGCGGGGCTGATGCCAGCGGGCATCGCTCCACCTGTCACTGCCTCTAGCCAATGGAACCATGTCAGCGAGCCGAGCTCAGGCGCATCGGTGGAAGAGCTCTATGACTGACGTAAGTCAACAAAGGTCACGTGCGGCGCCGCGGAAGCGGCGATTGGCGGCGCGGGCTCGAGCGGGGAGGTGCGGGGTGGGGGGTCACGGTGGCGGCGTGGGGCTCGCTGTGTGACACAATTACAACAACTTTGGGCAGCGGCTGGGGAAGTTTGTACAGGCGGCAAGCACACCCAGCGCGGCAGGGCGTGCGGGGCCCCCGGCGCCCCGGCTCCCAGCAACACCCTGCTGCCAGGCTGAGCGGTGCCGCGGCCATGTAAACACCGCTCCGCCGCCATCCGCCGCCGCTGCAGCCACCGCCTCCTCCCCCCCCCCTCCCCCGAGTCTCAAGCGCTGGGGCTCCCTCCCTCCCCCCTCCCTCCCTCCTCCTCCTCCTCCTCCGAGCAGCGGGGCTTCCCCCCGCCTCCCTCCCTCTCCCCTCCCTCCCTCCTCCCTCTCTCCCTCCCTCCCTCCCCCTCCCTGCCGGCGGTTGTTGTTGTAATAAAAGTTGTGGTGTGTGTGTGTCGGGCACCCCGCCCCGCCCGGCGCTGGGGGGTGTTGGGGGCGCGCAGGGGGGGGGGGGTTGCGATCGTGAGTTAATTACGCTGCGTTTCCATGAAATCGTGCGGAGTGTCGCTCGCCGCTGCCGCCGCCTCTGCTGCTCCTTTCGGTGATGAGGAAAAGAAAATGGCGGCGGGGAAAGCGAGCGGCCAGAGCGAGGAGGACTTCGCCAGCTTGACAGCCGAGGAGAGAGAAGCCCTATCCGGCCTCGACAGGTACCCGCTCCCCACTCCGCCCCGGCCGCCTCCGTGTCCCGGCTCGGCCCGCGCTCCCTCCGTGTCTTCCCCCTCCCCTGCCCGCGGCTCCCCGCTTGGGAGTGCGTGTGTGCCCGTGTGCGGGTTCCCGGCCCCGCTGCCGCGCTCTGTCCTTGCCCGCCGGGAACGAGCCCGTCCGCCCGCCCGCCTTCCTGCCCGTGCGGGGGGCTGACTCTCACTAACGCTGGTGCTTCTCTCCCCTCCCTCCTTCCCGCTCCCCTTCTGCAGCCGACTCTTCGGATTTCTGAGGCTTCATGAAGATGGCGCCAGAACGAAGGCCTTGCTGTTAAAGGTAAGCGCGAGGGTGGATGTGGAGCGGGACTGGAGGGGAGCAGGGGGGGAGGGGAGGGAGCCGGCTCGGCCCAGTAACCCCCTCCCTCCGGTCCTCTAGGTCCGCGCGGTGAGTGTGTGCGTGCGAGGGCGCAACTGAGTGCGAGCCCGGCTGTGCGGGGCACCGCCACATCCACGGGCGCAGGGCGCTCCGCCTCGCCCCCCGCTACGGTCTTCCCACGCCTCGCTGACGCCTTTGCTCCTTTCTCTACCCCCGTCCCGCGGAGCCAGCGTGGTCCCCCTTGCGAGAGAGAGCCGACCAGGGCTGGGTGTGAGACGAAAGCAGCGTGGCCTTGCGAGTGTCCGTCCAGCCCCGGGACGGGGGGAGGTCGGTCGACGAGGAGGAGGTGGTGGTGGCGGCAGCGGGGGGGGGGTGAGGGCGCGCGCGCGAGGCGCTGCTGACGTTGGCCTCTCCCCGGACCCTCCCTCGTGATTTTCGCCCCGCGCGGAGGGGGCCGGTGGTTGCGTGCGCCCTGCGCGGCGGCGGTTGCCCCTCGCGGCGACTGGCGGACGGGGGGCAGTCGGTGGTTGACCCGGTGACGGAGGGAGCGGAGGCCCGGCCTGGGGTGAGGCGCTGAGCAGCTCCCGGAGCCCGTCGCCGAGTGACTTGTTTACTCTCTGGGCTCGGCAGCCTCCAGCGTGCCAGGTCCTCGCTGAGTGCCGTGTCCCGCCCGCCGGGCCTCCCGCTGTCTCCGCCGCTGGGCGGCCTGGCAAGGAGTGGGACGGCCCGCGGGTTTCTGGAGCCTGCCGGACCTTTTGAGAGAAATGTTTGTTTCTGTGAAAAGTTGTTGGCCCTGTCATTTAGTTAAGTAATGGCTGCTCCTGTCGGCCCAAGATGGCCGGACAGGGAGGAGAAAGAGAAGGGGGGGGCGGGGGGTGTAAACACGAAACAAATACCGGGAACGAATATGCTCGTTGCCTGGAGCATGAAGCCCCCGGTGAACGTTGCGGGAAACTCATGGCATTGCAAGTTCTCTCTGGATGCTTTCCTGCTGCAGGCAGGGCGTTTGCAGCGCTGGTGCCCTTCTTATCAACCTGTAGCACGTTCTGATGGCCATCCATAAGCTATTGACAAAGGCTGTGCAGGCTGTCTGCCAGTTGTGTTTGAAAACTAAACGCTAAGAAAACGTCACAGAACAAGTCGAACTGTTTTTAAAAATGCCACACAGTTTAAGCAGAGGACTGTGCTCTTCAGGTTCCTGCTTTCAGACTTGTTCCTGTCAGCAGCCTTGTGTTTGACACTTTGTTCATCCTATTGTTGTGCCTGTGCTGTATGCTGATGTTTTCACGTGAAGAATTTCTGTTGCTGGCCTTGGTGGATCTGATGTCCTAACTCTAAAATGTTTTGAATTCGGTAGCCTAGGCCCTTGCTTGTGTTTGGATGTTTATTTCTGGCATGCTTGGAAAAGCTCAATGTCAGGACGTGGGGGAGGGATGGAAGGAGAAGCAAGTACACTTTTCTTTGTGCTTAATTTTAAAAAATCCCGTGGTTTCCTTTTGATTTTTCAGAGTTATTTCTAAAAGTACTTCTTCCGGTAACTTAAAAAGGTAGGGGAGTGACATGTCAAACCAGTTAAATAACGTATATTAACTGTTAGTGGACCAGAATTACTGTATCCTGTGTGAATGCTTTTGAGGCTATCAGAAATATCAGAGGGAATCCTGTATGAGATAAAGCTTAAGTATGCTAGGTAGGAAATAAAAGCATTGTATGTAATTGGATTATCCATCACATAACATCGCTAGGTTATGGGTTTTTTTTGGTACTGTAAAATTACGTAGTGCAGACAGCAATTCAGGATATTAGTTGAGTTTTGAGTCCTTTCTTGCATATAATGCATTTCCTTCTTTTATGCTAGTCAGTTAAAATTTTAGTATATAGAGTCTGTTTGAGATGACTGAAGTTGTGGGGCATTTAGATAGTTTTTAAATATATTTCTATAAATATCACTGTTCTCTTACTGTATGAATCCGTGCAGCAGATCCATGCAGTGCATACTAAAAAAAAACACAACCCAAACAGCCCAAGCAAATATTTAAGTATTTTGCCTCAGTTTTCTGACAGTGTTTTGGGCATTTATGAATTGCACTGACTCATAAAGCATTTTTTTTTATAAAACTTGTCTCTAGGAAATGTAGGTTGTTAAGGAAGTAGAAAGATTAAAATGTTCCTGTTCAGTGCAGAGATGTTTGAGAAGAATTTCTTGGCTTGAACCAGGTTCACTTTTGTTTGTGCTTTTTACTTTCAGGGAATGTGCAAGTGTTTCAGTTACTGTTATCGATAAGTAAGAAGTTGTTATTTTTAAGATAAACAATTCCTTTTCTCTGTGTGTGTGTGAAGCCTCATGCAGTTTACTCTGTACGAGAAGGTTTAGAGTAATTAATCTAGCAGATCACTTTAATTCCGTGTAACGGTTATTTTTATTGTAGAAAGCATGGCCGTATGTATGTGCATTTAATTAATAGGTTTTACAGTGATAGTAACAAAATATTTCCTTTGTGCATAGAGGAGCAACAGCTAACAAAGACCCTAGACTCCATAATTACAAAATCCTGACTGATTAGGAATCTACAAGCCGGTGCATTATAAAACAGTGTGAGATTTCAGTGCCTGTTTAGCAGGTAAGGAAAATCATTGAGTCATGTTTCCAGAGGAATCCTTCACACAGGCAAAAATTCATGGGTACTCCACTCTATGTGAGAAGAGTGCACCTGCTATTGAGCCTTTTAAAAAGGCAGGCTGTAGCAGTGCCTCTTCTGTGGGTGCCTAACAATGTTACCTGGGGTTAAGGTGGTAGGAGCAGTGTTCCTGTCTGAGGAGACGGTCAAGGAGACCGCCCCTGGAGGTCCTGGGTTGCAAGTGTTGAGGGGACTGCTCTGTTATCTGCACAGGTACTTGTGCAGCGGCAGGATTCTTTTGTGAGCTTAAATTCGGTGTCCCAATAAGAGGAGGTACTACTCTTGCTTTTAGTGGGGTTCACTCGGCAGGAGGCAGCGGGTTGGTTCAAGCCACTTGCAGGCAAACCAGGACATTCCATGAAGTCTTCGCAGTGGGAACTCTAGATAAATGAAGCCACACCCTGACAGTTTAATAAGAAAAAATGTGGGATCTTTTTCAGGGATTTAGGAAGCTTCGTGTCTGGAGGTTTAACGTAGTTGCAGGTTTCGTACATGCTCCAGGTCTGGACTGCAGTCCCCCTTTTTATGTAGTTTTGTCTTGTAGAATGTATGGCAGTAGTATTGTGAACTAAACTGAGTCCTGCTTCTGGGTGTAGCAAATCAAAAGAGCAGATAAGACATCACATCTGTTCAACTTATGAATTATTGAAGATACAGATTAAAGGTCAGGAATATTGTATTGTGGCTCCATGCATTGGATATATGATAAGCCGGAAGAAATCAAACTTTCCTGTAACTGTGTATGCGCTGTTAGTATGTGTGATGAAGGAATAGAATTCTCTGTTGCCAGACATTTTGTATTTATTTTACAGAAAAGGGCCTTGAAAATCGTAATTTGCAGCTAGTGTGGTTTTGGGGGAGAGGAGAGAGAAACTGAGAGGTCATCTTTCAAAGTGGTTGAAATGCTAAAAATCCAGTGTAGCCAGTGTCGTGTAAGAGGTGCTTGATATTATGCTTCTGTAGCTGACAAGCACATTAATGTGAAGGAGTGAAAAAAAAAACCCAAACGAGAACCCTGCTGTTATCTTGATGTCCCTTTCTCCCAGGAATACCTTCTCACATGAGGTAAAGCTGAAAGATTTCTTGGGGGGAGGAGGAAGATGACATCCATTGTATTGGAAGTGAATTGCAAAGCATTTCCTTGTTCTTTCTTTCTTTACTGTTTTTTGTTGTTCTTTTTTCCTTCCCACTAGTACTTCCAGGGTTTGGCCAAAGTTGACTTTCTTGCAGAGACAAACCTTCATTTCATAAGCTAAAACTACTTGGCTTCTGTACAGATTTAGGTTGATGTAGCTGGTCTGATGTATTTGGTATAAGATGATTGTTAATTCCTATTCGTTGAGTTTAATCAGTTTGTATACTGTAGACAAAATCTGAAGCATGTTTCCATTTAAAAGTATTGCTGTTGGAGTCAATTTAAAGAGAGATGAAGTAGTTCCATGCAATATGACAGTTTTGGGGCCGTGTTACCTCTTACGTTTTTTTCAGCCCTTTTGTTTTCCAGCTGATTTAAAAAATGGTATTTCCTTTGTGTCAGGACCACATGTATTGACAGAATTACAAAGTGATTATCTGTGCTTTCGCTAGGCATGCAAAATAAGAGCACAGTGGCAATATTCTGTCATCTTTCTTACAATTGAAGGTGTTGCTTTTTTAAAATGGTTTTGGACAGTGTGAATTAATATATATTGACTTTGTCCTTTTAATGTTGACATTAATGTTAATTTTCTACTAATCCATAATTAAATATTCTTAGTTTTAATTATAACAGGGTGCTTAAAAAATAATGATGCAGGAAAGCATTTTAGCAGATTAGCCTAGGTGTAGTAAAGTTGGGGTGTTTTTTTAAATAACTTTGGCAATGTTTTGGCATACTTTATTCTTATCAAAACAAAGAAATATTGCTTTAAAAAGAATTATAGCATTTGCCTTATATGAAAAATTATATCATAATGGCAGGGCTGGGAATAGAGAAACTGGGAATTGGTACCATGAGAGGTTTGTAAAGTATTCCAGGAAGTGGGTAGCCTCTCCAGTTTATGTAAATTTATGTCTGAGCTGTTCCTTTTTGTGGTGGTTGTGTTTTTTATGGGGGGGGGGGGGGGGGGGTGGGTTGGTTTTCGTTTTTTTTTTGTTTTTTTTTTTACGTCTTCATCTCTCAGTATGTGTTTATTATTTATCATATTGTCTGTTACTATGGAAGAAGTTGGTTAACATTTTGTAAATCATGTTAAGGGTCAAACTGTTTTTCTAGCCTTTTCTGAAGGTGTCTGGAAGTGGAAAGATTTGCAGTAAAAATGTTAAGTGTTTTTATTGGATGATTGGGACTGACATACAGATTTCTTAAGATCAGTATTTTTCTGTATGTAATTTGGAGTTTCTGGTAATAGGGTAGGGTATTTAAGATCCAATTAATGTTATGGATGGCATGTTCTGTAGTTCATGGTTGTGCTGTGTTTGTACTTTGACATTACAGTTCCAGTCTATGTGATATGTATCCTGGTACTTAAAGTTCAGTTGTAAATTTGCAACATTCTTACTTCATCTGGTATTAAAAACATCATTTGTTGTTTTTTTTTTTTTGTCAAATGAACATTACAAGGGGGTGTTTATGAGATACTTTTGATGTTTTGATGCTTTCAAACCTAGTGTTCGAGGCCTGTTTCTTTAAAACAGTGGGGGCTTATTGTGCAAAGCATACATTCTTGAATGTTTTGTATGTTTCTTAAGTTTAAAGTGCAGCGTTGTTACTACTCCCTGAAAACAGGGAAATTGCTGAAGTGACAAATGTTACAGTTGTCATTTTAATGTTAATTAAAAGGCAAGGATGGACCTCATCTCTACCAACAGCATGCCTTTGTAGCAGTCTAGTTAGGATTGCAGGACAACTAGCATACTGGTACTTGCATTTCAGTAAGCTTTGTTTGCTATCAGGAGACTATTAGTAGGGAATACAGTGTGAGATTTTACTTTGTTATAGTAGCTTTTCATATTTCTTATGGAAGAAATGTTGCATATTGTAGCTTCTAAATACTGGTCTGCTGAGTCTGGAGGCCAAAGTGGTCCATTTCTTTAAGTGATATATGTGCATAGATTTAACATAATTCATGCCCTACTGATTTAGTAACCAAACACACAAGGTAGGCAGCAATTTTGGACGAAGGAAGAGAGAGAAATATTACTGTATTTTAGCAGTTGAGGAATAGGTGTTCTGATGAATTACTTGATTTTTGAAAGTGTGAAGAAAACCTGAGGCAAGGATAGACACAATCGTTTTCCTTCAATTCCATTCCAGCAATTTCACCACTGAAAATCTTCCATCAATCCATTCGTGCATTTTGATTCTCATGGACTCTAGCTTTCAGAGGTAACCATATGTGAATAAGTAGTAGACAGTCAAAAGCTTCTTTCTATACACAGTGTTCAGGTGTGCTTTCTGCTCATGAAAAGTGTGGTTCTCTGCCTCTTGCCAGCCTTTATAGCTAGCCGTTAGTTAACTGTAGGGGATTGAGCGGACTTGATAATTATAGAGGTACGACTATCTGCAAGTGTTGATAACATCTGAAGTATGTGTTGAAAGCATCATCTAAAAGCTATACCATATGTTTGTTATACCATTTTAGAAAAGAGTAGATGTTTCGTACGTGGGTAATTCTGTGAGTAGAATCATTTGTTTTTATTATATTAGCAAGATGATACAAAATTGAGGAGAGTCAAGGAAAATGTTTGCAGCTGTGAAGAGATTTTACGCTGATTAACATAGTCACGAGACTACAGTACTGGCATTATATGCCATAGCCTACTGTTTTTCTTTATCCCACTGAGAATTAGGCAAACTTACCTTCTGTGGAGAAATTAAGCTTTGGTTTCCAGCCTTACAGGTTCATGAGTTAAACTTCAGGTTGCTCTCCGGTTAGTGAACAAATACTGTTCTCAGTCCTCAGCTGACAAAATCTTTGGGTAATGGGAGTGATTCTGCAGTATTGTCAGCAGACTAAAAGGGAAGGAAATGTAGCTTGAGAATGCTAAAATAGTTGTGTGAAAGCAAGTGACTGCTATAAAGGTCTTGGATCAGCTTCTGCAGGAATGGATTAAGCAGATGTTCTGATGTGAATACATACCTGAGCCAGGTGTCTGGTTTTTAGTATTGGTAAAGATAATTCCAGAAGCTGAGCCATGACTATGCTCACTTTGAAGGCATATAGGTATCAGACAACTTCCAGTCCTTTAGTTTCACACCTGTCTTGCATTTTAAATGTGCAACTCACATAAGTTACTGTCTGTTTTAACCTCTCTTCTTGGTGAAGTTCTGCAGCTATGGTATTTGAAGTGTAATGTCTGAGTAATGACACAATTCAGAATGGCAGTGATGCTCATTAAACTTCATGTGTCATAGAGATCAGTTGACTGTCTTTGTTACAAATGTTAAGAATGTTAATCTTGTTCACTAGCAGAATACTTCTTTGTAGTTAAAAACAGACAAAATTGAACTACGTGGTCCTGTATGGAGCCCTACAGAAGGCTGCCAGGATTTATATAGTTGTACCTGAGAGGATAATCTTGGTACCTTACAGAACATTTTTTATGAGGAAAGGGACTGTGTTTGATCTGAGTTCGTTGTCCAGGGAAGTTCTGAAAAGCAAGAAAAAATAACTAAATCTTTTCTTGTACATTTCTGACTTATGTATAGATACATTAAAGAAATAGCTGCAGTGTCTCCAATTCCTTTTGTGGAGAGGCTGTTTTCAGGACTGGCCTGTGTTCAAGACTAGTTCTGCTGATAACTGTTAAAAGCAGTGTGGGCCATTTATTATGCTTGTGGATCTAATAGAATTGTTGAATGGTGCTATTTTAAGATTAACGTCTGTGAATATTCTGAGGTGAATCAGGTGTTGTCCTTGACACCTGAATGCTGATCTTTGTATCGACAAAATGATAGGAAAACATTCCTTATGTAAATAAAAAAACCTATGCTAATGAACAAAAAGCCCCTTAAATGTGTTTGGGAGTTGAAAAATACTCTTTCTCAGATACTTTCGCCTCAAAGTATGAGAGGACACATGGATTGCCATCAGGGCTGTTGAAATACCTTCCTTTATGGTTCTTAAATTTACTAGGTAGTGTTAATGGAAGAAGCTTGTTTAATTAAGATGTAGAATTAAGAACTTATTTATAGTTTTGTAAAGGGAGTGACTAAAAATGTGTTACGTATTTTGCAGCTAGAACACTATATGTCTACATATGAATTTCCTTTGTGGTAAGTTGTTACATTAATTGTTGTTTGTTAAAATGTATCTGACAAGCATTTTAAATAATTTCTTTTTCTCACAGTGGCATTTGAGGATTGTGTTTCACTTTTCAATACAGATTGGTTATTGAAGTCTAAAGGAGGTGGAATTGTGACTATGCTTTTCCTTAAATTTCTGCTTGCATTTTGAGAATTTAAAGGTTCTGAAAAATTTCAGGATATCCTTTTCGGCATTAGTCAAAGGTGCAGCAGCTTTTAAAATAGAGCCAGTATGTCTTTTTTGAGGGGTTGTTATGGTACTTCAATTGCAGTTGCCATTTTAACTTTTTATTTAAATGCTGTTTTCGTTAACTTATGATATGAAAACTTGCACAAGAATCTAGAGTAGAATAATGAGTTGAAGTTAAGGCTCTACGTTTATGTATCCCCCCACCCTGCGGTTACAGAATTCAAAGTATTTTCTCTGTTGCTTTTCATATGTGCTAGTGAAACGATTTTGGGGCCTGTGTGAGGAATCAGGCTGGAGAACTGATTTGGATAAAAAATAAGCTAATAAAAAATGGAAAACTCATTAGTTTTAAATAAGCAATAATGAAGGTTACTACTAAGAAAAGGATTTTAAATTTTAGATGAGCAGACTTCAGCATTCTCAGAGCTCATTTGGGAGGGATTCCATGGGAAGTTTCTGTGGAGGCTAAAGGAGCTGGTGAGTGAGGGGATTTTCAGGAATGCTCTCCTGGAAGCACAGGAACAGTTCATCCCCTTTAAAGGTATGGGAAGTAGGTGGAGCAGGAGACCCTCTTGGCTAAACTGCGAGCTTTTTAGTGCTCAAAACAGGAAGAGAAGCGTACCATTGATGGAAAAGCAGTTGAATACCCATTGAGAACTACAAGGGCGTACAGAGATGCAGTTAGAAAAGCAGAAGCTCAGCTTGAGTTGAAATTCATGAGAGATGTCAAAACTATAAGAAAGGATTTCTCAAGTATGTAAACAAAAGAGAAAAACAGAAGGAAAATACTGGCCTGCTGTTAGGCAGGTGAGGTGAATTGGCCTCCTCCAAGGCTGAAATGCCAGAAGTTCTCAACACTTTCTTCACCTCTGTCTTTAACATCATTGTTGTGCCCTAGGGCTTGGGATCAAAAACCCAGGTTGGTGCAAATGCAGACCCACCATCGGTAAAGGAAGACTTGGTATGTGAACTGTTACAGGAGCTTGACCCCTACAAATCAATGGGCCCTGACAATATCCACCCAAGGGTGTGTGTCTGGCTGATGTCATTGTGAGACTGCATTGGGGGGTGTCCCAGAAGACTGGAAGAAGGCAAATGTTGGCCACATCTACAAGAAGGGTGTAAAGGAAGAGGCAGGAAATTATAAGCCCATCAGTTTTACTTCAGTTCCTTGGAAGGTTATGGAGCAAATCCTTCTGGGGCCTGTCACAAGTCAAGTGAAACACATGACTGGGAGAAGCCAGCACGGATTGACCAGGGGCAAATTGTGCTTGACAAAACTGTTTGCCTTCTGTGACAAAAGTAACGTGTGTGATTGATGTGGGACAAGGAGTGGACACTGTCTGGATTTCTCTGAGCCTTTTGATGCAGCTTCCCATGTGTTTCTCCTAGAGAAACTGACATGTTACGGTCTACATGAATGGGCTGTGTGGTGGGTGGGGAAATGGCTGACAGGCTGCATGCAGAGGGTGGTGGTGAATAGTTCCTTTTCAAACTGGCAATCTATCACTAGTGGGTTCCCCTAGGGATCATTATTGGGCTCATCACTGTTTAGTATCTTCGTAAGTGATCTGGAAGATGGGATCAGGTGTACCCTGACCAAGTCTGCAGATTATACCAAACTGAATGGGGAAGTAGACATTTGGAAGGGACATCCACCCTGTTGGATGACCTGGATAGGCTGGAAGAGTGGGCTGTCAAGAACCTTACGAAGTTCAACAAAGACGAATGTAAGGTCTTGCACCTGGGAAAATGTAATATAAGCCTGCACCACAGGCTGGGATCTGCTTGATTTGGGGTAGCACTGTGGGAAGGGTTCTGGGTGTTCTGGTGGATAAAGAGCTCTATGAATCAACAGTGTGCACCTGTGACAAAGCCAACAGGATGCTGCGTTACCTTAAGGGCATCACCAGCTGAGATAAAGATCTCAGTATCCCACTCTACTCAGAGCTTGTCAGGCCACGCCTGGAATGCTGTATTCAGTTTTGGTCCCCACTCTACAGAAAAGATGTGGACAGGCTGGAGAGGGTCCAGAGAAGGGCCACAGAGATGATTAAAGGACTGGAAACTCTGCAGATGAGGTAAGGCTGAGAAAACTGGGTTTGCTCAGCCTTGAGAAAAGAAGGCTTAAGGGAGACTTTATCACCATGTTCAAGTATTTAACAAGTAGGTACAAAGAAGTTGGAGACTCCCTTTTTACAAGCAGTCACATGGAAAATATGGGTAATGGGCATAAGTTACTCTCGGGGACAGTCCAGTTGGATAGAAGGTGATGATTTTTCGCAAGAACAATCAGCCTTTGGAATAATTTTCCCAGAGAATTGGTGGATTTCCCAATATTGGACCCTTAAGATTTGGCTGGACAGGGTGTTGGGACTTCTAGTCTATGCTGTGCTTTACCTTGAAAGGTTGGACAAGATGATCTTTGAGGTCCCTTCCAACCTGGTATTCTATGGTTCTGTGAATACAGGTCATAGTGCAGACACAAAAAAGGCTATAGAGGTCCTTTAAGAGAAATTGTTTTGGGAGACTACGGTGGGTCCTACTTAGTGTGATGCTGTTTCTGTAAGGAATATTTATAAAACTCTTGCTGAAGCAGAAGGGTTTGCTCCCTTGTTTTCTTACAGGAATGGAATTACATATTTTGGAAGCACAGGTTGTCACAATTGTCTTTCTTTTTGGAGAGGAGGGATGGAATGAGTGAGTGGCCTAGATTCATTATTTCTTTGAAAGATCTAATATACTGTGAAGTTCATCTGTCACTAGGAGATTTCAGGTAAGTTTCAGATCTGAACATACGTGCAGCACTGGAGAATGTCATGAATATATGTCACAAGGACCGTAGAAGAAAACAGTCTTTTTTATGAAGCTGTTTTATGTCACGGCTCTGAATGAAAGGTACTGATGGATCTAGGTTGAGTACTTCATGAATTATGTTTGAACCTATGCCTACTGAAATCAGGCCTCCATTTGATTTTGGGAAAGAGGAGAAATGAAGCAGTCTTCTGGAAATGTTTTTCAGAATATAAATGGAAGATACTTTCAGTTGAAAGAAGTGGAGAAAAAATTGAAAAAGGACACTTACAAAATTAGGTGTGAGGAAGAGTGGGAAACTGAGGAATTAAATGGGTGATGTAAGGATGCAAACAAAATGGGGGGTGAAGAATCAGCAGTGGAAAAATCATAGTGTATTTACTCTTTCCAGGAGCTACTTAAATCTTGTTCCTGGATACCATCTGACTGCCACAGCTAACTTAAAGTAGCATTTAAGCTGTTGATGATGCTGGTCCCTGTCTCAAAGGTTTTTGAAACAAGGTAAACAGGAACAAAATAAAGATAAATGAAATTGATGAAAGTTTGTGGAGGCTGTGAAAAAACTTAGTAAGAATTATCCACTGTAAGTTCTGAATGTAACAGTGCCTCTGCTCTCCCATTTCTGAAATACAAGTAAGGCATGGTAGAGGAAGCTGCTCCTTTAACAGAAGCATTGTCTGTGTCTTCTACTGCTGCTTCTGTTTTCCCTCCTTAGCCCCTAAGGAGAGTTAAAGAAACCTACTGCTTCTGCTTTTTCCTCAAGGTGAAAATGATGACCAAGAACTGTTATGTCTTTGTCCTCATGTTACTTTTTTTGCTGCCTTTAGATTTGAAGGATAAAGCTGAGCAAGTTTGGAAGATGTAGGTGGATATGTTAAAAAGGCAAGAAATAGTTTAAAGTATGGAATTGAAAGCCTGCGTAAGGGAGAATGATGCTGATTTAGAGAATAACAGTATAGTTTAATGCAACGAAGTGTAGAAAGAGCATAAGATAAAGTGGAAAGATAAGAAAAATTGATAACATCCATTATATAACATCACAAAGCATGTCATAAGCAGTCTCTGGTAGGAAAGAAAAAGTGGAATGATACGGGAAATAATAAAGAGTACATAGGTTGACGAACTTCAGTGGAGCTTTGAGAATGTTACAAATACAGTAGCTAAAGGTAGATACACACACCATGGTTCTTAAAACTTCATGCATTCTTAGTTGTTGGTGTGGTGCACAGAAATGTGTTGTTTTCTGAATATTTTTAATCTCTTCTGGGTTTTAATGGTTGGAAGGGCAGAGCCGTTGAATTTGTGGTTTCATTAACAATTGAACACTAAAAATTTTCAAAGATGGGAGACTTAAATTTCATTGCAGGACTGTCTGATTTCAGGTGTAACTTCTTAAAAAGATGAACAAATTAGACCTAACGGTCTTTTTTGCATCTTAACCAAATACATATGTATTTCCTGGCTTTTAAGAAGAAATGTTTGTGTGTTTGTTCTTTCTTGCTTCAGAGGAAAAGAGGAGTCTTAACTTTTACTTTTCATAATTTCTGAAAAAGAACCGCTACTTAGAAACTGTTCAACTAACTTTGAATCAGAACAGTAAGTACATAGTCCTCTATTCCTTGCTTCAGCGGTGAGGAAATAGATTTAAAAAATAAAAAAACAAGTCCATGAAACCAGAATGCTCTGTAGATGGTATGAGGTGCACGTGTCTGAGCCAGCCTCTTCTGCTGTCTTTATGAAAATCCTCAGGCAGACCTTTAAGTACAGGAGCACATGTAATTTAATTAGCAAGAGTTTTGTGGTGGAGGGCTGTCTTGACTGTAAGTCACTATGTGGATGAAATTAAGGGTTGAAATGGCTTTAATGCCTCATCTGTTTATACATGGGGAAGATTTAGAGGTGTTTATATCAGAGTTTATTTTTGTTGTCTGAGTAAGATGAGCTCACGGAGACCATCAAGAGTACATGGTAACTAATGAACAGAATAAGGTCTCATTTTCAACCGTAAAAGGGCTCTGTTAACTTGCATGTGTTCATGTGTTAAAAAACTGATTAGACAGTTTTCTGAGATAAGTTGTACACTGTCCATCTTTTCTGTCTTGGTGGGATTTTTTTTTTGTCATCTCAGTGGAAGATACTTTAAAAAAATGCATTTGATTATAATGGAAAAAAGGTATGAAGGGTTGAATAGAACCTAGAAGGGAGACGTTTTTATGTTAAAAAAAAAAACCGCAAACAAACGTAAAGCACAGCATTGTAGTATGGAAACCTGTTTTGGGGAGGTGGATGTATTTGGTACAGCTGGAGGAATTCTGAAAGGTTGTATAAGGATTCCTTAGATAATTGTGTGTGGCAGGAACGTGATTGTTGCATATGACTGTGATGCCTGATCTTGAAGATTGTCTTGAGTTAATCTGGGAATGTAAATGTGTTCCAAATTGTATGAGGAAAAATATGGATTTGGAATATCACAATCTGTTTGTTCCCTGCCAGTAAAAATGCTGTCATCTTAAGTTGTATTTTCGTTTATTAGTTGATTTTCTTCCTCAGTGGCAGCTTGCTTTTGCCTTTGAATGGTAGGATGTTTTCCTGTAATGCCAGCTGCAAAATTCAAGCTTGCTTGCATTGTGGCCAAAAAAACTGAGAACAGTGGTGATGCTGAGAAAAGAATCTTTTGTACTACTTACTTTTAATTGCTAATTAAAAGTCCTTGGTAGTTTGAAAGAATGGAGTAGTTTGTCTTCTACTTTAGACCAGTATTTGCTACTCAGTGGTAGAGAATGATGGAAGGAGTGATTTTTATAATGAGTTCTAGGTGAAAGCGGCCTTCCTGAGAAAGTGAAGATGGGCTAGACCACTCATTTTGCACAAGAAGCTCTCAGGATTCAGGGAACATGCAGTGCCAGTGGAACTGAGGAGCAGCTTAGGACTTGTTGCTAGACCTTCTCAAGCAGCACACATCACCTGCACCCTCCTAAACTCTCTGTAGGTTTTGCTTCATTATGTTGCTTCAGTTTCTGTATTAACTGAATAAAGATATTTTAGATTGTTCAGACAAGCAGTAGGGATCTTCTAGAGAAAGTTTGTTGATATTCAGATATTTTTTAAATTTGTTCTTGATATTTTTTATTTTTTTAAGCAGTGAGATTTCAGTGAAGCTTCCTTAATAGTGCAGCACTGCTTCCAGTGCAGAAACTGTGCCTCAAAGGAGTGGGTAAGCTAACTGAAAAAGAAAAGTCCCAGCTACAGGTCACTTCACGACCCTTTCCTCAGGGCTTTCTCACTTCCACAACCAGAACTCAAAAATGGAACAAACTGATTCAAAGCAGTTCATTAATGACTAGCTTTAGGTCTGTCAGGCTTCAGACAGCTGGAAAGGAGAATGTACACACTTCTGCTCCAGTGACTTCATTTTCATGATTTTTCTGTAGAACGTTTCCAGATTTTTATTGTGTCATTGCCAAAGTTAACTCATGTATTCTCATAAGCAGGTTACCTGTTTCATGTAGCACCTTGTTTGCCAGCAATTCCATTTTCTAAGTAAAAAAGACCCCAAAACAAACTTACTGAAAAGTAATTATGAAAGTGTATTTGATTATAATGGAAAAAAGTATGACTGGTTGAATAGAACCTGGAAAAGAGACATTATGTTAACTACCACTCCTTTTTGTTTTTTATCAGTACCTGTACGTATTGGTACCTGGGTTTAAGAATGAGTGCACTGTCAAGTTCAGACAACCTCTGTGTTTATGCTCACACTTGGATCTCAGTTGGATGGTAGTCTCCCTTGCTATAGCTGTGCTTGCCTTTTCTCTAACTCAACAATCCCTACGCAGCATACGCTGACAGAAGTTACTCTGTTAGCGTCATTGCACTATTTCGAGTAATGTCAGAATCAAGCCATTACCTTCCAACTAATTGGAGGGTTGAACCAAGGTGTACAATTTTTTTTTTTTGCTTACCCTAGTGTCTGAGCAGACAGAACGTGGTAGAGCTGATCTTTATAAAACAGCAATTCTGTCTGTACTGGGGCCTTCATGTGCTGTTGTGATACTGCTTGTATTAGTTTTGGCTTTCATTATTTTCCTTGTTTTCTAAAGAATGAAAAATTCTGCTCAGCCTTAAATATTGTTGGAAGTACTGTAATTTAAAGCCCAGGTGAGTGTGATTTTGCTATTTTTTTAACTCAAATGACTGGAAAAACTATGTAATGTTGTACTGCACTATGACTGTACAAGGATTTACCTCTAGTTAGGATGGAATGTTCTCTAGATGAAAAATGTTCTGAAGTGACAGCTTTTAAGGAAAGAAACATTGTTTTAAAGCCCCAGCTTTTTTGTCATGTAACTTATGATGCACCTGTTATTATGTTCTCTACTTTGTTGCAACTGCTATATCAACTCTACAGTTTGATTATAAGGTACTGTGTTTTTCCTTGTTTTATAATTTGGTTTAGACAAAACTTTGGAAAATATAATTTATGGATTAAATCTGCAATGTAGGAGGAATGGTTAGTGTTACTTGGATGGAGTGTAGAACAACATTGTTATACAATAGATACATGCTGCATCATCTTAAGAGTGTAACTTCACATGGCTTGTTAAATTCGTAATTCATTTAAGTAGACCAAATTCACATTTTGCCCAGAAATAAAGAACAGCTGTTAAATGAGTAGGGTAGGTACCATGATACTGTTCTTCTTCCACAGTCAGGTAAGGGAATTAAGTTGCTAATTCTGAATAAATTGTACTCTTAGTGTAAAGGTGAGTTGTATTACTCCTTGAAATGCAGATTTAAAGCGAAATACTGGGTTTTCTTCCTTCACATATATAAAAATCTTGGTGTTTGATTATCCATTTGGTTGGACCTCTTGCTTTGTACGTCAAATTTAAAGGAAGATTCCCTTAGTTTTGGAGAAGGAATACCTCTTAGGGGACACAGTTGCACGCTCCTCACTCACGGGATTGATCTGAAATTAGAGGTGAAATTTCCATTGCCAGGTGGCATTTAGTGCAGGAAAGTGCCCATGAAGTTGCACTTACGTGTCTGTATGAAGCTGTAGATCTGTATAAGTTGTCTTTTCTTTGGCTGGGTAGAAACAGTTAAAGCTTCATTGCTTGTGTAATGTTGGCCTCCTAATCTCTGCAGCAAGTTAATCCGTTCATTTTTTTGTGTATGTGTCCCACCCCCCACAGCATTTTTAGCCCTGTTTATCTAAAATTCTGCATGCACCTAGCCTCCTGTCATGTAAATGTGATACGTGAGGTGTCCAACATAAGCTTGCATGCAGTGATAGGAAAGGATGTGGGTGAGGGGGAGACACACTCATGAATTTTAGAAAAACCTGTTTCAAACAATGTTTATTTTCAGCATTACTAATTAAGTTTTCCACCTTTCCTCAAGTCTGCTGCTGTGCTTTTCAGCTAAAATATGGATAAATATGCAAAAGAATGTAATCAGTTGCGGTAATAGCACTTTTTAGTATACACATATTTTAGAATGATCCTCCATAGCTTTCTCTTGGATGCTATCATGCAAGTATTTAGTGGCTTATTTCTATGCATGTAGCCTGTGTTATCTGTGAGAAAGATTTTGATTTGTCTACTTCTTTTTGTATCATCTACTTTTATGCAGGCAGTATGCAATAAGCCTTCAATTTTTGACTAGGGGATGTCTGAGTTCTGTATTTTCAGTGAATGACATGTTGAGCCCTCGTATCTTGTAAGCATATACCTGAACCACCACAAAAGCTTTGTAGATAATGGCTACCCAGGACTTTAAGGGAACTGAATTTAACTGTTCTGTGAGACTTTGTCATATGTAACAGGCGTTGGCCTTGGAAGTAGTTTCACGCTTTCTGAAATGAAAGTAATGTGATTGAAATGGGAAGAGGGAAGAAAGGGCAAGCTAACAGCAGACTGTGAGTGATAGGAAGATTTCTAACACAGGAAAGAGTAGTAGTCAAATAGTGTTTCTAGAGGTGTCTCAGAAAGGTAGAGAAGACAGCCAAGGTATGCAGCAGTGTTGGAGGTAGCATATATATAGGGCCATGTAATTAAATCAGGAAGTTACATGCTTATTTTACCTCACATGTTTAAAACTACTGTAACCAGTGGACAGATGATCTCTCAAAATTTTGGGAAGCAGCCCACAATCTGGGCATAAATGTCCCTGTTAGTTGTAAACTCTAAATATAGGCCTGCGTAATATGGGAGGTTTTGCTTTCATCAGGATATATAATAGGTGAAGGAAAGCAGAGCACAGGATGGCAAAGGCTTGCAATGCTAAACTTGTGTTAAGAAGTGCACTGTATAGTGGCACTGTCTTTTAGTGTTCTAGCAGAGCAGTATGTGGTATTTGCCTCACCTGAAAACCTGTATGTCAGATACAGACTGACTAGTTGCATCTGGCATATGAGCTCACGGAGGATGGAGGGGTATTTGAGAATTGGATAGTATCCTTTCACTAGTGATGGCTGTACCATATACAGTGCCCCAGGAATACAGCTACTCAGATTGTAGTAGTAAGAGAGAGGATTATTTCTTTTGTCCTTTCTCTCCCATGCAGATTCAATATTAACAGCACAAAACTTTGCTTTGCACAGTGAACCTTGTTCTGTGGTATGTTATGTCCTCTCAGACTGGTCTAGCAAGACTTTTAAAACCAGGGGATGGAACTGTGATGCCTATATATACAATTTTAACTTTGACTTCCATGAGTGACACTCCCTCTTTTGTGTACATGTATGCTCATTTGTCACTGTCTGCAACTGAAGTGTGGAGCTGCCTGTGGCATTCCTATGGCTCAGTTCATAGGCTGCTTTCCAGGAAGACTCAGCTTTGCTTTTTTCTAAACTTGGTTGGGTGTGTTTTTTTTTTTTTTTTCCCATACCTGATGATCTGCCTCTCTTCACCAACTTTGAGATTTGCATGTCATCCTTTTCTTGTGCAGCTGCTGATGGTTGTAGTGGCTTAGGTCCCGGACCCTTCCTCCTGCCTGTACAAGGCAGTGCTAAATAAATCATAATGGTTTTCTTCAGGCACAGAAGTGTTCTTTCATTTGATCGTGTTAGCATTCAGGCTCACACCATTTCTCAAGGGCAAGTCTTTCTGCATTGCGTCACTGCTAATGTAACAACTCATACTTTTTAGCTTAATACCTTGATTGTAGAGTACAGCTACCCCTTTTGCAGCTGGAGTACTAACAGCTGCTTTCCAATGACTGTTGTCAGATCTTTGTGGACAGACCTGTGGTTGCATGTATTTCCTGTTTTCAGGATGTTATGTAGATGCTCTAAGCCTTCTGGAAGGCCTTACACAAAATTCCACTTGCTAATAAACTATGTGTTAGATTTTGTTGACAAAGGTCTTTTCACTTAGCATTTTTTACACTTGGCATGTCACTCTGAAAACCTGTTTCACCAAACTAGAGCTACAGTTTCTATTTAAAGGGTATATTATGTTTTCAGATAAACTGTACAAAAATTGTGGTATCGCTATCCATAGCATTCACTAAGGGCACAAAGCTATAGCTTTAGACAGTGATTGCTTTTTAATAGTGAAAGCAAGTAGCAGCATTAGGACAGCAATTCTGAAAATGGCACTTTTCAAATTTTAAAATACCATGCCAGATTTAGACCTGGGTTGATGAGAAGGGGTAGGAAGTTAGTTATTTGATTCTTGAGTCCCAAACAGATGTCGGCAGACTCCCACCATGATGTTGCATTTTGCTGGATCAGTTTCATCTTGTGTCATTTGCTTTTGATCTTATCGGTAACATTTCTGTGTTAGTGAGAAAAACTGACATTCATTGGCTTAATGAAAACTAAGAACGTTAAAGAGTAATAGGTGACACTGGCTGTTTATATGTGTTACAGGGAAAAAAGAAAAAAAGAGTAAGTCTGAGTTAGGAGCCTACCAACTGGATAAATGATGCAGCAGAAAGTGAATTGCATGCTTCTACTGATATGAATGTCATGTGGGGGGAACATCTTTGGAAGAAAAAAATGCTGGGAACAATTCCTTGGAACATACTGCTTTGGAGAACTTGAAATGGTAGCTTAGCATTATAACACTTAATAAGATACCCTTTCCAGTGTAACCACCGTGATTTTCAAATGCCACTTTTTCTTTTAGCATATTATTGATACCTCTTGAGGTAGGAGAGCTGTTCATTCTTCTTGTACGCTGTGGGTGGCAGTGCCTGTTGGGCACGTGATGTTGAAAATCCTGTAAAAAGTGATATCTAGTCTTTTATTTATGTTGGTGTTTGTGTGTGTGTGGTTTTTTGTTGTTGTTGTGTTTGTTACTTCTTTAAATGTTTTGTAACAGGTTATGAATAGCCTTCCCCCCCCCCCTTCTTTTTTTTTCTTCCTCAAAACCGTTTTAATTCTTTATTGTGAGGGTGGTGAGGCGCTGGTACAGGTTGCTCAGAGGCCCAGAGAAGATGTGGATGCCCCGTGGCAGAGAGTTGGAACTAGATGATCTTTAATGTCCCTTCCAACCCAAACCGTTCTGTGATTCTATGAATTTTCTGCATAAAGTTTTGGAAGCGTATCACAGAATGTGTAATGCTGCTGACTTTTTGTGAATGTTCTTCCTCTTTCTTTCATTTTTCTTTTCTGGGGAGTTGCTAAACTAAAACTTTTCTTCAAATTTAGGAGAAAAGTATTTAACAAGTGAGTTTTGAAAAGCATTTGTGTAGAGGGAAACTAGTTTGTACGAGGACAGGAAGGTTCAGTTGTTAGTTGATACTGACATACCTGCAATGTTAGTACTTGTCTCGTTAATGCTGAAATTAAAGCCAAAATAATAATCTGAAAGACTGTAATAGGTGGGTTTGGTTCTTAATAAATTAAATATATCTGCTAAAAAATTGCATTCCTTCATTAATTACAATATAAAATTGAGATTCTCGAGAGAGAATACATGCACTGAATCCCACATGTATTAGGTTGTTGAAGCTGGCCAGATACCAGAAAGTCTGGGTTTTGGGTCTGTCGTTATACTTTGCACTTACAGTAAGTGTATTTGTCTCCTGTCTGGACAGCAGAGATGCAGTAGTTTCAAGAAGTTCAGCCTTTTACCAAAGCTTTCCGAAATACTTTTATCCAAAAGTGCCTCAAGGGCATAAGCCATTTGTTTCACAATTTAACTCTTTATAGGAAGTCATTGTTACTGGTCTGTCACACTCAGCTAGAAATTCCTTTCAGAAATCCTGTGCAAAGACTTTTAGAGAAAACACAAAAGAATACGTAGGTTTACCTGAGAGATTCCAGCTGTTTTTGTAGCCTGCCCCGTCATGTTACAGGTGGTTATATGTTACAGCTACATAGATACATGTAATTTTGTGATAGAAAAAGGGTATTTAAAAGTGCCCTTTTGTGTCTGCTGTTCCCATTTAAATGCTGTGGAAGATCCTAATTTTCTGATTCTTCAAATATTTGTTTAATTTTCAGTCTAAATTTGTTTACATTTTTTTTGTTTGTCAATGTTGTTAGGCTGAAATGGCTCTTCTCTTTCCCTGTTACTTGTCCTGTTGATACTTGCAGAAAGCAATCATATTAGTTTTTGATTTGCTAAGGCAAATAAGGCAAATAATTTCAGCTGTTTTGACTTCCTTTTGCAACAGACACTCTTCTTTGCTCTTATCCCTGCAGTTCTCTTCAAAATTTACTTAAGTTTATAGTTTCTGAACACAGAGAAGATACCTAGAACGCTGTAGATCAAATCTGCTGAGATGGTATTAATACTTCCGCATTTAGAACAGGTTGTTCCCTGTCTCTTCTCCTGCAAGAGCTTGGGAGCATCAACTGAAACTTCCAGGAGCAAATTCAGAATAAATGGAAGATGATTCCTTGCAGTTAATCTTTGGAACTGCTTGCTGCCAAATATTGTTAACGTAAAATGAGTGCACATGGTTTTGAACAGTGGCGGGCAAATTAATGAAAGGAAAATCCATTGTTGTTAAGAACAGCAGTACCACTTGTGCCCAGGAGGTTCCTAGACTTAAATTACTGCAGACTGGGAAAGTGTTTGAAAAAAAAATATTCTAACCTTTTTCTTTTGCTTCTGCTTCAAGAATATGAGTTCATGTAAAAGCTGTGCTAATCTTTTATTATTTCTATTTTGGTGAATGTGTTCTTGAAGTAAATACGAAGACACAGTGCTGGACTAGGCTGAGTATTGGTGTGACTTACTGTGGACATCTTATTTTATCTTTCTTGGAAATTTAACCTCTGCTGAACTTCAGAATTGTGTATGCTTTTTTTTTCATTTTATATTGGCAGCATATACTCATCTTTGTTTCTTATCTCATAATTCAATAATTGTTGCGCTTGAGGATTTTTTTTTAATAGTTTCAATAAGCCTGTTGCAGAGTTTAAGATCTTAGATGGCTGTATAGTGATTTACTGCTACATGCCTCCTAGGTTACCTTTGAAAAATCCATCTGTGCATGCTGATTGGTGTATTTTCAAGTATTAATGTCCTCACCTCATTTATAGTTGATAGACCTAAAATAATACTGTAAATTCAGTCCAAAGGGCAATCCCAAATCACTGTGAATTATGGAGATAATGACAGGCTATGACCAATAAGTGTATTTAATATTAAAGTAGTTCACCTTTTATGTTTAATTTCATGCTTCTTGGACACTACTAAATACCTGTGAAAATGGATTTTAGGTAGAGCTTGATCTGACTCAGGAAAAATGGAAGCGTGTTGAACTGTATGTGAAACAAGTGTATTGGACTGATGAGAATCTCAAATCTCATTTCATTACTACACAGAAAGAATAAACTTTGACAGATTTATGTCTCCTGCACATTTTGCAGCGTAACTGCACCGTTAAATGTTATGGCAGTAAGAGTGAAGTTGAGATTCTGCTGCTTTTAGGCTGCCTGCATGTGGGAGGGACTAGCATGAAGTTAGCAGACAGGTCTTTACATCTGGAGAGGCAGGAGGTAAAACCAACAAGAGCTGCGAACTTTATTTTAATATTCCACAAAGACTTTCAGTTTTTCAAGTTAAAGCAAAATAAAGTTTCAAACATATTTTCAGTATATTGTGATTGATTTTTTTTTTATTTTTTTATTTTCTTCTTAGCATAAATTACGCGACGTCTGTGTGGTTTGTTCCACTAGCCTGCAAACAGACTAACAAAAACTTCAAATTTCATGCCTATCACCTGTAATACTTTGAATGTGCTCTCCCCTCTGATTCTAGGGCTCCTTGCCATCTTCTTGGCTTGCTTGCATGCCTTCTGGTTCTACTTTTTCTGAAGGTCTGAGCCTTCCTGTCTTAAACTGTCAAAGAATCCACTTAAGGAGCTCTTCCACCTGCTCAGCATGTGGAGAGGAAGGAAAAACATACAAGATAGGAAGCCCTTCTTCCTCCTGTTGCTTGCATGGGACAGGCCATCAGTGGTCTAGAATGATGGGGTTTGCATTTTTTGGATATAAAGAAATCCATTCCTGCAGAAAGCTATGAAAAATTAACCTTTTGTACTGCAACTGACAGTTTAAAATAAAGGGATTAAGAAGATTGACATTTGGGACTGACTTGCATCATGTGACCATTTGCCTTTTACGATTACTTGAAAATGCCTTAAATTTGATGCACTTTTAAATGTTTTTAAACTCACTTTTGTATTTTTTCATTCTCCCTAAACATTCTCTGCAGAGGGCTAATCATTGGTTGTCCGTTACTGCAGTGATATGGTACCATGCCTTTGTAAGCATGAAGGCCAGCGGTATCCCAGCTGCCTTAGGAAGGGTGTTGCCAGTAGGTTGGGGGAGGTGATCCTCCCTCTCTGCTCTGCCCTGGTGAGGCCTCACCTGCAGCTGTGTGGCCAGTTCTGGCCTCCCTGGTGCAAAAGGGACATGGGGCTCCTGGAACAAGTCCAGTGAAGGGCTATGAGAATGCTTCATAGTCTGGAGCATCTCTCCTATGAGGAGAGGTGGAGGGAGCTGGACCTGTTCAGCCTGGAGAAGAGAAGGCTTGGGAGGATCTGATCAATGCATGTAAGTATCTGAAGGGAGGGTGTCAAGAGGATGGGGCCAGACTCTTCCTGGTGATGCCAGACGGTAGGACAAGAGGCAGTGAGCATAAACAAAAAAATCTCATTTTTTCCAAACAGGGAGTTCTGATTGAAAATGAGGAATAAATTATTTACTGTGAGGGTGAGTGAACATTGGATAGGTTGTCCAGAGAGGTTATGGAATCTCCTTTCCTGGAGATAACCCAGCAGCCTCTAGGACACACTCCTGAGCAATGTGCTCTAGGTGCTTGGGCAGGGTGGTCAGACTAGATGGCCCCTTCCAACCTCAATCATTCTGTGATTCTGTGGCTGGCATGACTGAACCTCAGCCGTTCTGTGATTCTGTGACTGGCATGATTGAAGTAATTATTATGTGGAGATGCTATGTATTGGGTGAGTAATAACGGGGAGGCTGTTGTGCTCCAGATGGAGTAGGGGTGAAACAGTAGTGCAGTGAAGAGGGTGCTGTTGTTTGTTCAGGGTTTTTTCATTCTCTACTATTCCCCCGATGAATGTTTCATTTCTCACTGGTGCATTCCCTTTTGCTCTCTTTTGTCTGAGCTTTTATTTGCCGCTTCTGTGGGTGTAGCCAGTGTGTTCTGTGGAACTTCATTCAATGTCTGACTCTGTCATGCTTGGTTCATAGATTTTTATTTTGCTGTTTTCCTTGTTTCCTCTTCTCATGGCTTAAGCCCAGTCAGCAATGCAGCTTGCCTACTCGCTCCCCCGCTCCCGGAGGGATGGGGAGGAAAATCGGAAGAATGTGATGGGTTGAGATAAGAACTGTCCAGTAACTAAGGTATAACACAAACCACTACTGCTACCACCAATAATAATAATAAGGGAAATAACAAGGGAAGAGAATACAACCACTCACCACCTGCTGACTGATAGACAGCCCGACCCTGGCAGTGATCCCACCCTTCCGGGTAACTGCCCCCAGTTCTATATCCTGGGCATGACATGCTGTGGTATGGAATACCTCTTTGGTTAGTTTGGATCAGTTGCCCTGTCTCTGCGTCCTCCCGGCTTCCCCTCTTCCCTGGCAGAGCATGAGACTAACAGAGTCCTTGGTCAGAGTAAACATTCTGACCAGCAACTACAAACAGAGGTGTCCCAGGCTGAAAGTCAAAACCACAGCACTGCACCAGCTACTAAGAAGGAGAAAAATGACTGCTGCTGCTGAAACCAGGGTACCTCTCTAGGGGGACTGCTTGTTCATGATGGCATACTGTTTTGACAGGGATTTTTCTACAGTGCATGGTGGCTGTTTTATGTATATTAATGAAGGTGAATGTACAACTCTGTGTACACATCCATGTACCCTGTGACGATGACATAACTTTCTAATAATGATTATTTGGGACCAGTACTTGGAGAAAAAAAAACCCAACAAACAAACCCAAAAGAGTCTGCTGTGGAAATAAGTTTTTCTTGCATTGAAAAGTGTTCTTGTTGACTGCAGTTCTCACACTGGTGTATTCTGGCAATTTAAAGATCCTCTATGATTAGGCCATTGAGTGTTTTGAAAGTGAATTTAGCTTTTAAGCAAAGATAGATTATATTATTGACGGTTATGCCCCATGTATGCAAAACCTCAAGAAGGAAGACAGTGAACTTTTTAGTGTTGAGAAACTTGATTTTTAATGGAAACTCTTGAGTCACTATGCCCTAGGTCACTTTTGGTGCACTTTTGCAGTCTCAAGATGGTTGCATTTTGAAAACTATCTGGCCTGTGAAACTGCTGAAGTTCTTTAACAAGGTTTTGCATGTCTGCCACTGTAAAGAATTTAGGAGTTGATCCTTCACATAAAGGCCTGAGTAAGATACTTAACTTAAAAAACAATGCATCTTCTGTGGAGTGAATCTTCTGGAGTATAGCACGCACGTTCATCAAAAATAAAAGCTTCTGAACAAAAGTCTGAAATGCATGTCATTCAGCTATTTCTATCATTATTTCATTTTAAATGCAAACCCTGCATTAATCTGTCATAAGGAGATCTTCAAAGGTATTTGGTGTACGAATCACATAGATGTGCTAGTTTATGAATGGTGCCATTAGCCCTTGAACTTCTGGATGTTAAATGCTGTACTGTGCATCTGTTCTTCTGTAAAACTTGTCCCATTTTGAATCTTTGGTGATGGAGTTTGGCCCTCAGTGTGTTTACAGAATGCTTTTTAACAGTTTGATTGTTTAAAGAGATTTGAATTTTCTCTGTTTCTGAGAGACAGGTGATAGTTTTGGTGCTTAGAGATACTGATTTAGTCACTCTGAAAGGTGGTCATGGATGCAACATAAGATTAATCCTAAGTTAAAGATTTGGCTTCCGTGCAGTGGAATTCCACTTATGTTACACAATTTTTTTTCTTCTTTTTTTTTCTTTAGATAAACATCTTACTTTGTGACGTTTGGGATTGGCAAATGTGATCAACAGCATGTTTTTTGTTTTTTGCGGGTTTTGTTTTTTTTTTTTTAATCTGAGAGCTGTTGCTGCTTTAGAGGATTGTTATTTCGATATAAGTATGTTGGGGACGCTTACCGCTTTTCCTAAAGTGTAGTCACTCATTCTTGAGGCAGCTTTGTGATAAATTCATAAAATTCTATAGTTAGTCTGGTTTAAAGATGGGGATACTGTATTTTGATTTTTCAGTTATCTCAGCATTTTTTAGCTGTGTTGTTAAAATTGAAATCTAATTCAACTTTAACTGTTACAGTTTTTCTTTTAAAGAGTTAACACAAAATAAAAACATTAGGTGTGAGTGGTTGTAGCAGGTCATTCGATTGAGCAGCGTTGCGTGGTTTGAATTGGTGGTTTGTTGTCCACCAGTATTGGAGTATTGTGCATTAAGTAGTCAAGACTATGTGGTAACTGAAAGTTAGCCCCAACAGAAGGGGATATTGTACCTCTTCCAGCTGGGAGTGGTAGAAAGGAGTGTTTCCAAATACTTCTGTTGGAAGAAATAGCAGCACGATGGAATTGAAAAGAATTTGTAATTCAGGCTATGTTTGTTAGTGTTCAAGTAAGACACATGATGTTGTGGCCCCAGACTTGGTGCCTTCCTCTAATGGATTGCATTCTTCTTTATCCAGTTGTTTGTTTTAAATCACAAAATCCACCATGTCTACACAGGGTCAGACTGTATTTGTTCTAGGGGAAGGGATAGGTGGAACTGAGTTCTCCTTGTATAGGTGGTAGCTTAGTCTCTGTCATTCCACCTCTGTCCAGCTGGGAATCATTGTGGTGACTTTTGGCTTAAATAATAAATAATCGAATTGTTTTCTGACATGCTGTATTTAGTAGGAGTTGTGTCCTTTGAAGCAGGCCCTGTTTTCAAGTTCAGTAGTATTCCTGAAATTACATTGAAATACATAGAGAATTGGTGTTAAGCTTGGTAGATGTGTTTTTCCACTTTGAATTTGTTAATGTCCATCTCTATATTGGATTCAAATTTGATAGGGCTTGGGAATCATTAATTGAAGGAGGTCTTCTGTCCAGCTCCAGGGGATTGTTAATGGAAACAGCCTGTACTGGCAATCTGCATGGCTATTTGCCCTGCAGCCACAGGATTCTTTACCGAGTACTGGCTGTGAAAATTCAGTACAAAATTTGACTTACCAGAAGATTCTGTTGAAGAGTTCTTGAGCAGTGTTTGAGTGTATTGTCATTGTAGCACATATTACGATGTGCATGCACACTAGTAGCTAAAATAATTTTGACTTGCACTTTGTAGTGCATTAATTACCGATTCTGAAACGTGTGTGAATGTACCTCCCCCACCTGTAATTGCTACGTAGCACAAGTGGAAATTATTTCTTTCCTGGAATGATGCACACCAGTTCTTCCATTCAGAAGTGGTACTGATCATCAGTGTGTGACTGAATCCAGAGGACTTCATTCCTCTTATTTTGCCATTGCATTTTTTCTCTTCATTCAGACTGATATTTGAGATGGGAAAGGACAGGGGTAACTCTGGGTGTTAGGTATTAGGAGAGAAGAGCTACAGCTCTTGATGGCAGTTATTGTGGTGCTTTTTAAGGTGTTTACTGGGCAGAAAGTTCTTCTCCAGAAGATTTTTTTTCTGTGCAAGCTGGTTTTCATGCACATTTGGTTATGTTCCAGTGCTGATCACTTTCAAATGTGCGTGGAATCCCCATCATCTAAATATAATCAGCTACAAGAGGGGTATGTATGAATGACAGTGGAAAACGGAACATGATATGTGGAATGGTACCTGTATGTGAGAGTTCGAAAATGTGATGGAAAATCCTTGTGGGGCACCCTTCCTGGTATACTGGCTATGCTAACTTCAGAAATACCAGCACTATGAGATTGTTTTTGAAATAGTGGTATTTCAGTATTTGAAACCAGGTTCCTTCCATTTAGATGTTCTTTTTCTATCCTTTGTGTCTTAATGTACCGTTACCAATTTTATGTGTCCTGTGGTGCTGAAAACTACTTCCTACCCTATTAGCATTAGCTCTTATACTTTCTTTATAAAGAGTTCCTGACCAATTTTTATTTCCGTTTTTCTAAAATAAATCATTTCCTTATATTTTCAGACTGAGCTACCAACAATATTTATATCTGAAAATGGGCCACCTCTAGTGCTTGAACCCCTTTCGGAACTGAAGTTAAGACTGTGCAGGTTTAGCAGAGCAACTGATGATAGTTTTTTAATATTTAGAATCACAGAATAGTTAGGGTTGGAAAGGACATTAAGATTATCAAGTTCCACACACACCTCCCCCCCACACCCCCCCCCCCACTAAACCATCTCACCCAAGGCTTCATCCAACCTGGCCTTGAACACTGCCAGGGATGGAGCATTCACAACCTCCCTGGGCAACCTATTCCAGTGCCTCACCACCCTAACAGGACAGAAGTTCCTCCTTATATCCAGTCTAAACTTCCCCTATTTAAGTTTGAACCTATTACCCCTTGTCCTATCACTACAGTCCCTAATGAAGAGTTCCTCCCCAGCATCCCTATAGGCCCCCTTCAGATACTGGAAGGCTGCTATGAGGTCTCCACGCAGCCTTCTCTTCTCCAGGCTGAGCAGCCCCAACTTTCTCAGCCTGTCTTCATACAGGAGGTGCTCCAGTCCCCTGATCATCCTCATGGCCCTCCTCTGGACTTGTTTTAACAGTTCCACGTTCTTTTTATGTTGAGGACACCAGAACTGCACACAGTACTCCAGGTGAGGTCTCACAAGAGCAGAGTAAAGGGGCAGGGTCACCTCCTTTGACCTGCTGGTCATGTTCCTCTTGATGCAGCCCAGGATATGGTTGGCTTTCTGTGTTGCAAGCGCACACTGAAGCTGGCTCATTTTCTCATCGACCAGCACCCCCACGTCCTTCTCCCTAGGGGTGCTCTGAATCTCTCCTCTGCCCAGCCTGTAGCTGTGCCTGGGATTGCTCTGACCCAGGTGTAGGACCTTGCACTTGTCATGGTTAAACTTCATGAGGCTGGCATCTGCCCACCTCACAAGCGTGTCAAGGTCCCTCTGGATGGCATTCCTTCCCTCCAGGGTATCAACCAAACCACACAGCTTGGTGTCATCGGCAAACTTGCTGAGGGCGCACTCAATCCCACTGTCCAAAGATGTTAAACAAGACTGGTCCCAGCACCGATCCCTGAGGGACACCACTCGTTACTGGTCTCCAGCTGGACATTGAGCCGTTAACCACAACTCTCTGCGTGCAGCCGACCATCCAGTTCTTTATCCACCAAGTGGTCCATCCATCAAATTGATGTCTCTCCAATTTAGAGACAAGGATATCGTGTGGGACGGTGTCGAACACTTAGCACAAGTCCAGGTAGATGACAGCAACTCTCTACCCCGTCCATCAGTTCCGTAGCCCCATCGTAAAAGGCCACCAAATTGGTCAGGCAGGATTTCCCCTTACTGAAGCCATGCTGGCTGTCACCCAAGCACCTTGTTGTTTTTCATGTGCCTTAGCATACCTTCCAGGAGAATCTGCTCCAAGATTTTGCCAGGCACAGAGGTGAGACTGACTGGGCTGTAATTCCCCGGGTCATCCATTTTCCCCTTCTTGAAAATGGGGGTTATATTTCCCTTTTTCCAGTCATCGGGAACTTCACCTGACTGCCATGATTTCTCAAATATGATGGCCAGTGGCTTCGCAACTTCATTTGCCAGCTCCTTCAGGACCCGCGGATGGATCTTATCAGCACCCATGGACTTGTGCACGTTCAGATTTTTAAGATGGTCTCGAACCAGATCCTCTCCTACAGTGGTCCAAGGTCTTCATTCTCACAGTCTCTACGTCTGCCTTCCAAGACTTGGGTGGTGTGGTCAGAGCCTTTGCCAGTGAAGACCGAGGCAAAAAAAGTCATTCAGAACCTCAGCCTTCTCCAAATCCTGTGTAGCCAGTTCTCCCGAGAGCTTCCTGAGGGGGCCTACGTTCTCCCTAGTCTGTTTTATTTGCTGTGTACCTGTAGAATCCCTTCCTGTTATCCTTAACATCCCTAGCCAAGTTTAATTCTAACTGGGCCTTAGCTTTCCTAACCTGGTCCCTAGCTTCCTGGACAACATCCCTGTACTCTTTCCATGCCACCTGTCCTTGCTTCCACTTTTGATAAGCCTCTTTTTTGCAGCTGAATTTTCTTAAGCAGCTCCTTATCCATCCAAGGAGGCCTCCTGGCCCTCCTGCTGCACTTCCTTCTAGTCGGGATGCAACATTCCTGAGCTTGTAGGAGGTGATCCTTGAATATCAACCAACAGTCTTGGGCCCCCCTGCCCTCTAGGGCTGTATCCCATGGAACCTTACTAAGGAGGTTCCTGAAGAGGCCAAAGTCTGCTCTTTTGAAGTCCAGTGCAGTGAGCTTGCTGCACGCTCTTCTCACTGTCCTGAGGATCTCAAATTCGAGCTTCTCATGATCGCTGCATCCAAGGCTGCGCCGGAGAGTCACATTTCCACCGAGCCCTTCCCTGTTGGTGAGCACGAGGTCAAGCATGGCACCTCTCCTTGTCAGCTCCTCTTACTTGCAGAAGGAAGTTGTGTTCCACGCAATCGAGGAACCTCCTGGATTGCTTGTGCTGGGCCGTACCGTCCTTCCAGCAGATGTCAGGGTGGTTGAAGTCACCCATGAGAGCAAGGGCCTGTGAGTGTGAGGCTTTTCCTATCTGTCTATGGAGTGCTTCATCCGCAGGTTCTCCTTGATCAGGCGGTCTGTAACAGATCCCCACAGTAATGTCTCCCATAGCTATATTCCCTTTAACCCTGACCCACAAACTCTCTGTGGACTGCTCACCTGTCCCCAGGCAGAGTTCTATGCTCTCCAGCCTATCCCTAACATAAAGGGCAACTCCCACTCCCTGCCTGCCAGGCCTGTCTTTTCTAAAGAGCCTGTAACCTTCCATTCCAACATTCCAGTCATAGGAGCCATCCCACCATGTGTCTGTGATGCCTATTATATCATACCCCTCTAGATGTGCACATATCTCTAATTCCTCTTGTTTGTTCCCCGTGCTACGGGCATTTGTATAGAGGCATCTGAGCCGAGCTCCAACTGAAGCCGGTTCATTGGCTGGAGCGGCTGGAATATCTCTACATTGCTCCAAGCATTTATTATAGGTGCTGGCAACTGACTGGGTGTGTTGGGATGGAATGATGCCCCCCCTCCCCCAACACACCTAGGTTAAAGCCTCCTTGACCAGCCTGGCAAGCCTCCTACCAAAACCACTCTTCCCCTTTTCAGACCAGCCCCCCCCAGCCTCCAGTAGACCTGGCCTACAAGCTTGGGTCCCGTGTTCAAGACACCCAAACCCCTGACTATGACACCACCCTTTTAACCAGTTATTAACCTAGCCAATCCTCCCAGCTTTTTTTAGGTCCTCCCCTGTACCCTGGAGCATTGATGAAAAGACAATCTGAGCTCCAGAGCCCCTAACCACCTCTCCCAGGGCTCTGTAGTCCTTCTTTATGTTCCCCAGGCTACTACTATCTGTATCCCTAGGACCCACATAGATCACCAGGAGTGGGTAATAGTCCGTGGGACTTACTAGAGCAGGCAGCCTCCCTGCAACATCCCTGATCCGTGCCCCTGGTAGGCAACACTCCTCCCTTGAGACCAGGTCAGGCTGACAGATGGGTGCCTCTGTCCCTTTCAGTGTAGAGTCCCCTACTACTACGACCCGCGGCTTTTTCCTAGCAGCATCAGTAGAGATCTTCTTTACCAGTGCATCAGCCGGCTGTTACTGGCTCGAGTGCGCTTCCTCATTAGCCCCCTGCAGGACAGCAAAGTGGTTCTGCGTGGGGACAACAGATTTAGGAGGAAGCCCCTTGGTCCTTCTCCTCTTTATTTTTTTTTTTTTTTGCTGTTTTTTTTGTCAGTAATTCCCACTTCCCAAGTTAACGGCCTCCTTCTTTCCTTCATGAGCTAGAGGGGAAGCTCGAGGCCCCTGCACAGTTTGGGCCTGGAGCAAGCAGTCCTGCTTCCTCTCAGCTTCTCTGACATCTCGCAGTCTATTAACAGCATCCCGCAGCTCAGCCCCTGCTGCAGGAGGACCTCCACCAGGGAGCAACGAGCGCAGCCCTGCCCATGGCGCACCCTCCCCTCACCAGACCAGTGCAGGCACTCTCTACACCCCGAGCTCTGCCCTGCAGCCTCCCCTCTCATCGGCTCTGTGGGTGCCTACGCTGGCCGCCGCCGGGGCAGCCAGAGCAGAGCCCCCAGACGGGGCCCTGCTCATACGACGGGTGCTCAGCACCCCGCCCGCCTGCCCGCACAAACTGCCTCGCCGCGCTCCCTGGCGCAGGTTTTTACCCAGCCAGGGCTGGTGCCGCTGCTCCTGGCTCCGCCCCGTGTGAGTCAGCTGCTCGCTCTCGTCAGCTGAGCTGCCGGCTCCCGGGCAGGTCCTGTCGAGGACTTGAGGCTCCCTCCTCGGTGGCTCTTGTCGCTCTGAGGTGAGGCTCCTGGACGCTGATCTCCCCCCCTCTCCGGTGTTGAAGGCGTCATCTCTAGAGCTACTCACCTCAGCAATTATCACCTCACCTCAGCAATTATTTGATAATAATTACTTTTCTGTATCACCTTGTATTTAAACAACGCAGAAAATCAGTCTATTTATTCTGAAACTGAGTATTTTCATAAAGAGATACTTGTTTTGTCAATCTTTATAGTCATTTTCATATTTATGTACATTGTTCTCTATTCAATACTTTTTTCCCAAGCTGCTTTATACATTGCTACATTGTCATCTTGATGCTTGGTAGCTGATAGTGTTACATTTCCAATGGCTTCAGTCTGCAGCAGGAGATCTTTGCATAAATTATACTCAGATTTAATGTTTGGAGTTTTTTCTTAACTGAAACAGGCAGTTTTTAATGCAGACCCTGGCTTTAACTGGCTTTTTTCTTTTTTCATCTGTGTTGATTTTTAGCGTATTTCCAAAGTTATTTACACAATGGAATGGATAAATAAATGACTATGTATTTGATTTGTGATCTTCCTAAGATCTATATGAAAATTTGTAGCTTCCTAATCAAAAGTGGTTTAACACTTATAAGCTTATTTATCAGCGTTAACTGTCTAAATGTTCTCAAGTATAATGTAAACTATACAAACATAGACCATCAGTTGTGATGTTCTGTGTTTGTATAGTTTAGAATTGCTAGAATGAAGTCTGATTTAGTAGCCAAATTTAGTGTTTGGTGAACTATTCATTAGGTCTAGAACAATTGCTAAATTAAGGTGCTGTAATTCTACTTCAAATAGGATTATATAGTAAAAAATAACAAAAAATGTTCCTATATTCTCAGATTAAAAAAATCAGACATTTCAGTTGCTTATGAAAAATCTACTGCTATGTAAAAAAAAAAAGTACGTTTCTTTTGTTTTCTGTATTTTTTTCTTACATTAAAGAATAACTGTGCAGTATTTGGAATGATGAAAATCCATGCAAAATTTGTCAGAATCTCCTGAGGCTTCTGGTTATGAAATGTTTTCAGGGACAGAACAGAAAGCGTTCAGTTTGCTGATAGTTTAAAATTTAATTTCCTGTATAGTGCAGGTGTGTCTGCACTTACATGCACATCTATATTTCTAAATATAACTTACTGGATTTAAAAGAAGTAAGGGGTGGGGGTATTGCATCCTAAGGGTGATTTCAGGATTAATGCCCAGTGATTCACTCACTAACTCCAGTCAGTTTTTCATTCAGAATGCATTTGGTTGTGGATGCTGTCAGCTGAAAACTACTGAGTTTCCTGTTATTCTCTTGGAGAGGCTAACTTACATCTGCCTGACAGAAAACAGTTGTAAAGAATGTCTTATAGTTGATAATATGTGTTCTTTATTCAGTGGTGGCAAGTTGGTTTTATTCCCCCTCCACTGAAAGGTCACTTTTCTCTATTTATCATTGATTTGCGTATATTCTATGTTGTATTCTGTTCTGCAGTTCTGTGTTTCTTATGCAGTAGTATCCCTCATTTTTTAGTGATAACGGGTTCCAAGAAGAATTATTTCTAAGTTACTAGTTTCTGCTGTTTATTCTCCATCTGATGGTAGAGTTTTAGTGATACTGATGCTCCACAGTAGGTTTCTGAATTGTTAATAGTTTTATTTTACTGTTTGTTTCTTATGGTGATAGTGTGTTGCTTTCACTCTGGTCTTTAGAGCAAGTTCTGGTTTGTGCTTTTTGCCTTTCAATTAATTTTCAATTGTAAATTTAGCAACCTTCACCTTCTGCTGCTTGCTGTTTCATCTCCTCTCTTCTGCTTCCAGATTGTACTGAAGGTGTAACTATTTCTATTTTATTTTTTTTTTTTTTTTAAATTACGATTGTGGTAGTCAAGTCCTAGGCTACAGTAGTGGCTTTCAAAGAAAACTTGTCTAGTTATCATCAAGCAGTGCAGATAGCAAACATGCACAACCACTTTTCTTCTTTATTGCTTGCAATATTTGTTTGTGTCTTCTTTCATGAAACAGTAATCTTGGGGCAAGGGGAAGTTTGCCCAAAATTGATGCTGTGTTTCTTGAGAAATGGGTAAGGAGGATCAGTTTCCATTGTCCTATACTACTTGCTGTCCCTGAAATAAGGACTTCGGTCTTTTATATAATACAGTCCATATGTAAGATGGAAGAAGAGTAAACTAGTGCTGAGAGAGAAATTTTATAACACAGTGTGAGTATCACAAAGAAAGCATGTAAAGAGGCTTTGAAAGCTGTAGTAGGAGTTGATATTGAGTAGGAAAGTAAGGGAAGTTAAAAGTGTTGTGCCATCCATACAAAATGCAAGAGCCTTCAGTGGAAGAGCCAATGAATTAATGCAGGTTGTCTTAATCAGATATGATTATTTGAAATGTATGCTTTTCTCTGGGAAGTAAAAGAGATGTTCCTTTAAGTCATCTACAGTCCAGGAAATGGGGCCAGTTGGTGGGGGTGAGGGGCAAAAGAAATAGTTTAACTTCTGAAGAATTCAGGTTGTCTTTTTGTCTGCTTGCAAATCTGAGGCAAGTCTTTCTCACACTTCTCTTGTTGCAGAGCAGGAGCAAGAACTGACTGAGGAGGTTCTCGGGATGTTAGCTGTTGTCATTGTTATTAGAAAATCGTGTGTGTGTGTTGGTGAATTGTGGCATGGAGAAAGGAATTCAAGAGAAGTCTTGCAGAGCATCCTCTTTTGATACTGACGTGGGGAGAACAAGCCCCGCATATACATAAACTTCTGCGTTTCTCGTCTCTCGATAACTTTCAAATATCGACTGCTAGTAGATAGCGTGATCATCACTTCAGTGTCCAGCACTGTCGACGTAATTGCCTTCTTTTCCAGAAGGGTAAAATATCCCTTAAAAGCTAGTAACATTTCATTTCTAAACATTAGTGTAGTATGTATTTCATTTGTGAGGAGTCTGCTGATGTCTGTTTCTTCAAATTTGTCATGTGGAATTTTTTTCATGCTTTCAGTTCTTATTACCTGCTCACAAAGTTTATCTGTTCAGGTTACTGCTTTCTATAGAAACAAGAAAAAATAAACAGGAATTGTTTGTTTGTTCCCTCTCCCCCCAATGGAAAGCATGTCTTTATATACAATACTGTTTTCTATTGTGAACTTTAAGGTTCTAGTAATATCCTGAGGCTTTGAATTTGTCATTTTATACTGTGTTGTCTGCATTAAAACACCGTATTTTTCTTCAACAGTTAATTTATTACCCAGTAAAATTCAAATTTCTTTCACTGTACATTACTGCCCAGCTGTTGCCATGCTAACAATTTATACTGCTAGCTTTTTGGTTTTCTGTAGCTGTCAGTGTTTCTTCCATGTTTTAAGTAAAAATTTGTGGATTGAGTGCACTCCTCTGCTCTCATATCATTAATACATTAAAGAATTAATAATTAATGTTTTGTCATGTTTGGCAGTTTAGTCCTACTACTTTCATCTTAGTCAATCATGCTTGTCACAAGTAAGAAAGGACAGAGGAACATCATCATCTTTAGAAGCTGTTGAAAAAAGCTGTATTGTTTGGTTTGGGTTTTTTTGGTGTTTGTTGTTTGTTTTTTTTTTTTTCCCCCTCCCCTTTTTAGTACGATGGTTTAACAGTAATTTGAATTCATGCTGTGAAAGGCAAATAGTTGCAACCAGTGATAATGGTAAAGGTTTGTGTTCTCCCCCCCTTCATAGTAGTTGAATTAGAAATAACATCATCCTTTTCTTTTATGAAGTAGAGTTGCAATATGTGTCAGTCCGTTTTGCATTCACTATTTAGAATTTTGGCTTTATCTTAGATTTTTGTTGTAGTATAGTCGCGCGTCTAGGGTCTTTTCTTCATGAAAAGATACCATGTTAATAGTAGCCAAAACTGGCATTTGCTTCACAGGGTTGTTTTTCTTTGGTTTTGGTTTTGTTTGTTTGGGTTTTTTTTTTTGAGGGGGAAGAAGGGAGAAGAAGTGTTCTTCTAACAACGGGGGGGGGGAATTCCACCTTTCCCTTTGGAATAATAAATAGTGAACATTCAAGGATTCGACAGTGCATTTTTAAAATGATAATGGAATTATTTTTCCTTTTGTGAGCACATATGAATGTTTTGCTGACTTTTTTAAAGTTGACAAATATGCTAAGTCTTTTTCTTCTTCACTGTGTTGTATTTATCTGTGTCATAACAATTGGTGGTTCAGTTTGTGAAATCAGAATGCCCCCAGTCATGAGCTGTGATGTCATAAGAGGGGGCTTGTAAGTGTCATGTCAGAAGTGTTGACAGTAGTGTATTACTTCAGTTTGCTTTTAATGGAGCAGGTGACAGACAAGTACTGTTACTTTTTTTTTTTTTAATCCTATAAGCCAGCTTCTTTTCCTGCAGCCATTCCTGTGTTTGTTTCCTCCTTTTGCTCTGGTTGTCACACTGCAGAACAGCTGCGGGTGATTATTTTGCCAAGTTCCTAAATTCTTTAGGTTTCCCTTTTATCTTCATGCAGCCCTTGAACAAAGGGAAGGAAGTGTACAACATTGTGTAGCAATCTTCCCTTTCATTTTGCGGTCTTTCTTGTTAATTTGTCAATACTAGCAATTTGCAAGGCTGGCTCCATTGAGTGCACTTATAAATCCATACAGTGTGGAGAAACAACAATACCTAAAAACCTGAGGGATTTTTAGCTTCCTTAGAATTCTTAGTGTCTCAGGATGATTTAAATTGGTTGCAGAAGTGGTACCATAGATGGCCTTTGCAGTTACAGACCCGCTGAAATGGATCTTTTGAGTATTCCTTCAAAGCAACCATATACAGATACATGTGATTGTGACCTCCCTCTTTCAAAATGCTTTGTATTCATTTATTCAGCTGAGAGACAGATTTTGATCTATGCAGGAAAAAATACTTGTTCCTTTCTAAAGATGTTTGTGAAGGGGCTTAATGGGGAAGGAAGTTTTGTGACCAGAACCAAAGAAGTGTCTTCTAGTGCAAAGGGAAGATCTGCCTTGTTGAGAAGTGATCTGAGTTGTGTGAGAGACTTGGGTGTGTTTTTTTGCCTCTCTCTATATAATATATAATGCATAATATATAATATACAATATATAATACATTACATATTATAATATATAATTTTATATATAATTATATATATAAAATATATATAACTTCAGATAACTGTACATCATTTAATGAAGATTTAGTTAAAAAAGGGCTGGGGAAATGTTAAGGGTCTCCCAGATGCTTTCCTGTTTTAAGTGTATGTGAGCTATAATTTGCTTGAATATCTCTATAGAAAAATCCTTTCATATTGGTTCATAAAGTCATAGGTTTACTTTAAATACCCTTAGCCATCTAATTCAGGAAATAAGCTACTCTAACTTCCTCTTCAGCAATTTTTTTTTATAAACTGCCTGTTGTGGCAGTAGTTTTTAAATGCTCTGAACAGCGACTGAATTGTAGAAGACAAAATATTAAAAAGAAGTCATAGTGTGAATATTCTCTATAGCAGCTGCAGCATGTATTGCATATCATCAGAAAATGGAAGGCCTGTTTGCAAATTAATCTGTGACAGTAACATTAGGGGCACTAGCAAGAGTTGTATTACAGTTTTTACAAATTGAGAGATGAGACCAAGAAGTGGGGAGAGGAAGCAAGGCACAAACCCCAAGATTGTGCATTACAGCATGTGCAGGTGGGAGTAGGTTCAGCTGATGAGCCTGAATGTTGAGAATTGGTTCATACCCACATTATTTCTGATTCCAGGGATCATATTCTTTAGATTGAAAGTTTGCTGGCTCCAAGAGGTACTCAGAGTGGTGGGAATAAAATTAAAGTAGCTCTGATTAACTGTCAACAGAAACCAAGTCCTTCCAGTGCAGTTTTGCTAAGGCAAAACTTGGAGCATGAATAAAAAATTCTTCAGCAGCTCTTTGATGTAGAGAGGCAAATGCACATCTCAGTCTCCTCAGAATATGACCAAATAGCTAGTTTGAAATGTGGAATTTAAATGGAGTTATTAAATAATTTTAATATTGTGCCTACACATAATAGATTTGATACAGGTGTCACCCATTTTGTTGCAGTTTTGCAGCAGCATAGCTTCGATTTTATCCATCAGAATATTGTTTCTGAAAACAGCCATAAAATATGGCCATCCTCGTCTTAGAAGTAGGTGAAAATGTGTTTAATGCATCTCAAGCTTGGGATGCAAACTGAGAGCCACTCCTCTGGTTCCATGCATGGCTTTGTGTTCATTGAGTATAGCAAGGCCTGTCTTATTATGGCTTAGCATTTAAACAAGAATTTTAAATGTAGCATCACAAGACAAAAATGGCTGATTTTTACCTTGCTCTGATTTGGATTAGCTTGGTTATTTGGATTCTCCACATGTGTGTTTTAACTGTCTCTTAACATTTATTCTTTTTATTATAACATTTCTCATTTCAGTGATTAATAAAAGTGTACACAAAATCCTAAATACAGACAAGTGTGCTAATTTAGTGTTTGGACTCAAGTATTACAGGATCATCTTTTCCCTTTTCGAATTTCTAATTTTAATAAAATGACTTAATGAAGCTCATAATTTCAGATTAAGTTCAGATCAAGGTCTTTGATTACTGTAATATATTAGGCCCAAGCAGTTCATAATTGCAACCAAATTTGAAACACAGTTAAAATAAGAGTTGATGAAAGTCATGGATTAACCAGCTGGGTACCTTCCTTCCCATTCAAGTTTATTCAGCGACTTCATTTTAAAGGCTGGCATGTTCAAAATCAAGAAACTGGAAGTTCAAAAAGTTGGGAAACTGATTTTATTTATTCATTTGTTCCCAAAGTGTAAGTAGGGTCTTGAGGTAAGAGGTTAAAGTTAGGTTATAGATGGTTAACCATTATGGTGAATAGAAGTTATCATTCCAGTCCATTAAAAATGTGTGTTTGCAACACAGAACATCCTTTGAGTGTGCCGCTTAAAAACCTGTAGAGCAAATTTTCTCAAAGGGAAATTGTTTTCTAATTGGATTCATGCTTTTAGCTTTACTTAGTCTACAGTAGCTGTTTAGTAAATAGAAGATAGTAAACTGTATTTTGTGACATGATGAGGTATGTGAAATGAATCAAGTCTTGGGAAATACATGCTAAGGTATATGAATTGCCTAAGCAAGCGTGTTGAGGTAGCATATTCTTCATTTTAGCAAAAAATAGCTAAAAAAAACCTGGTAAAATGAAATGTGAGTCCTTTAGAGAAAACAAACACAGAATAAGAGCAAAATCAGAGAACATGCTTTCTTGCAGACTGAGATGAATAAATAAAATCAGTTCTTTTGCATTTCATTGATTTTTAAATTAAAATCGTCATGTATGTTAGAGGTTCGTTTTGTGTTTAGGAAATTGAATGTTTCTGGAGTTCACAAATAAACCAGAGAAAACTTGCATTTTTCATTTGCTGTCCATTTTCATTAGAATCAGTGAACTTGAAAATCTGTTTTGTCTAGAATATTACATTTCTTCTTTAAAAAATAATGCTAACCATGTTGTTATTGAGAGTTTTTGTAGACTTCTTGCCTTGCACACTTTAACAAGAAACCTTATTATTTCTTAGAAAATGTATTGAAAATGTATTATTTTGCTTTAGTTAAATACAGAATTTTGAAAACCTTGTATTTATTTTTCCCAGGCTGTTCGCTGCTATGAATCGCTAATTTTGAAAGCTGAAGGAAAGGTCGAGTCTGATTTCTTTTGTCAGTTAGGTCACTTCAACCTCTTGTTGGAAGATTATCCAAAAGGTAAGGCTTTTTAAGTACTTCTGATAAATGTAATTGGGGGATTGTCATTTGATGTAGGGGACACACTAGACAGAAAAACATTTGAATTAACTCACTGTTTTCTCACTTTGTACTATATTTCAAAGTCTAGTAATGGAATAAGACTGGTGTCTTTACAGAAACAATTGTATTCTAACTTCTCATTTTTTATTTTTTTAAATTGAAAATAACAAAAACACTGCTGGCTCAAGAATGACTATGGAGTTTCTTTAGTTTATACAGTGGTACTGCACTGCCTACTTCATTTTTCTGGTTCATTATTGCATGATTTTATGAGCAGTTGAACCCATGCCTCTGAAGGTTTCCTATGGGTGGGAGACACTGGTGCAGAGAACGAGAGCCAGCCTTAGTGCTTTCATGTATGTCCGCAATCTCAATAGATAAGGCTAGGCTGAAAGCGTTAATACAAAAGCAAAAATCTGCGCTTAGTGTGTTTCAAGTTGTGTTTTAAATATTGAGTGGAAGAATGGTGTTGGGCATCTGGGGGCTAGGTGGCTTCATTCTTTTTATGTCTCTGCTTCATCAGTCTTTGAAAGTACTTAAGTGTTTTATGCCACCATTGCAGCCAGTGAACACAGATCCTTGTGTACACTTGTGCTTTGTTGTGTGTAGGTCAGTAGAGCTCTTTTTTGTAGTGGTGTGGATTCACAGTGATACTCTGCTGTGTGCTGAGACATGGGCTAGGTTTCAGCTTGTTCTGTTTCCATTTAATGTCATGCTGGGTGTCTGGACCAGTCTCTAATAGCTGCCTCCCTTCCAGTGACTGTTGAAGGTATGGATGAGTAGAAAGTCTTTTTGGGTGTTACCCTACCTTAGCTAATTAGAACAGGTCAGAACATTATTTTTTTTTTAAGTGGCATGTCTTTTTTTCGTTGTTGCTGCTTTTCAGTTTTAATAAGAATTCAGTTCTGTTTGACTTTGTGTAAGGACACAAAGAACACCTTCACCCTGAAAATGCCTTTATTCCAGACACACAGAAATACTGGTTTACAGTTACCTTGGAACTTACGTATAGGGAAATGAATTGTAACTGCTAGTAGCTCAGAAACACATTTTAGTGATTCAGGCTTGCTGTAGACCCTTTCATAACAATGTGTCTGTCCACTTGTTCGCTGTGTCTGACATAAACCCTTGTGAGTTGGGGTTGCTGGAACTTTCAGTTTTTACGTGAGAAGTGTTTAAATTTGATAGTACTAGGGAGGAATTTGCAGTTATCTGAATTCAGTAACTAAATGCAGAAGGCTTTGAGTTATTGAGGCATCTGTCTTTTTCTGTTGAATATAGGGGCAACTCGGCAACCTTAGTATCCATTATTTGTACCAGCAGCTTGGGAGCCCCAGCTTGTAACTACATCCTATCCAACTGGTGTAATATAACCACTTGTGTTTCCAGTTCCAGAGACATGGGGAAGCCTGAAGGGAGTGTGGCAGGATGCTGTCTGTAGATTTTTTTTTTCTGAAGAATAGTCTGATCCCATCTTTTTATTTTTGTTAGAAAATTTAACCACTCCCTCTGAAAACAACTTGCACTGCTGTTTCTGATTAGCCTGATACAGCTTGATATAATGTGAGTGCAGTATGGCTTATTGGATATATTTTACTTGGCAAAGACAACGCAGGGTTGTGGGCTGTATTAACTCTGCTGTTGAGTTGATAACAGTTAAGACTGGCAGGACTAGGTGTTGCTGTGAGTCAGAGACAAGGTTTACTGGTGGGGAGTGTGCTTTGTACTGTGTATACAGTTTTAAAGAACAAGCATTAAAAATACAAATGATGGTTGAAAATACCAGCTCTCCAGAAACATTTAGGCATTAAAACCTAAATTAAAATACTTAGTATTTTCTTAGATGCTTATTTAAAGTCACATCTCAGTCATGAAAGAAGTTTCAAGAAGTGAACAAACCTTTTTTACTAATAAATGCATTTTAAAAAAGATGTATCGGTATTTTGAAAGAGATGGGGTAGGACTGAAAATAATACTGGAGGAATCGTAATTGATGGGAAAAGGGAAGTTAAAGAGTATGATTTGTTTTTTTTGTTGAGGGCCACATTTTACACTTGTTCACAGCAGTTGTGGAACTCCAGTACCAAAGACTGTAAAAGTATTAGCTACAATGCAAAAGTCGTAAGTGTTCCATAATTAATTTACTATTATTACTTGAAAGAAGTAGACTGCTGATGCATTGCAATAGCAGTTTAACATACAAATAAACATTATTCCATTCTATAAATTCTGTTACTTTAATTATCATACATTCTAATTGCAATTATAGTTAAATATTAAATGCTTTGGAAGTGAAAAGTAAAGGGAGTTAAGGAGTGTTTTGATCCCAGTAATGTATATTTTATCCAGTTTTTAAGTGCGGAAGTTCCAAAAGTGTAAAATGCTGAAACAAGATGATTTTCAGAACTATAAATCTGTCTAGTCTGTAATTAGTCTTGGACAAAGTTATGGAGAAGTTGATATGTTTAATAAATAGAATCTAATTAATAAAATATCACAAGATAGCAGCATGACTAATACTGCCCTTTTTTTTTACTTTTTTTTAATCCGTGGAAGCCTATTATTTATTTAACTAAATATAGTTAATAAATGTGTGCACCTTTATAATGTAGAAAGGTGTGTCTTTATTTAAAGGCAAATGTGAGAGTGTTTTTTGTTTAAAAATGCCTGTAATACAGTTTGTGGAAAGCAGAAAAAAATAACTGCAGATGTATGAACAGCGATTGAGATGAAGCAGGGCTCAGTTGATAGAGATGGGTTAGGTTCCATGTGTATAGTTTCTTCTGTTTTGATATCTCTCATTTTTTCTAAATACGTTGAGAGACGTGGATCATTCAGTTCAGTGAAGGTTAATAATCACTGCGTGTTAGTATTTTCATTTAGCTAATATCTACTTATAAATGTAGTAACAAAAAGCTGTAGGTCATTTGTATATGAGAATTAGGACTTGTACCCCAGAAAATAGGGACCTTGAGGAAGATTCATGGTAGGTTACTGCATGTCATTATTGGAACCAACCAGGGAAGTATTGTTTAGGGTCAGGCTCCCTTTGAATGTGTGGTAAATAGATGGCTGATGCCTTGGTGAAGTCTAAATACATCTAGCATATATATTTACATTTTTAAATGAAGTCTGTTAAATGTTGCAGTAATTTCTCTTGAAGTGCATTGTGTTTTCTGTCACTTACCTGCCGAAGTTCAGATGTTACGTGCTTTTTTTTATTTCTTCCTTTTTTCTCTTGCATAAAAACAAAGAAGTTGTCTCCAACAAAAGTTGTGGGTTTGCATCAGAAATTTCTGGATGAGACTCTTTACTCTGTATTTATCTGAGATTAGACTAGAGTATCATTGTTTTTTCCTAGCTTTTAAAATTCCCAAGGCTAGTCTGCAGCTTGCAGATTTCCCAAAATACAGTGTGTTTAAATTGCTGTTGTTGAAGGGTTTTCTCTGCCGCCATGAAATTGAGTTGTCTTGTTAATTGTGCTCCGGCACTGGGAGGAGAAGGTTCTAGGCAAGGTATCAACCTTTTTGCAGATTTTAAATACTGTGAGCCAGTGATGTGTATTCACGTGATTATAACCAGTGCAAATTGATTCAGCTTATCAAGTCTGTTAAAGCTGGTTTCTGTGTCCAGCTTTTGCTGTCTTGATCATTACTGGTTAGACTTTGGCTTCAGGATTTCCCCAGATGAAAACGTTTCCTCCTCCCAATCAAAACTGTTCTGTTTCCTCAAAACTCTAATCTGTTATCTTCCTCTTTTTTAATCAGGCAGTTATTCCCAAGCTGTTTGATTGTTTCAGAGGTTTCCAAACCCGTTGTTCTTTAGGTGTGTCTTTTAGTGGCAGCCCCCATCTGCTTGTTGCTGTTCTCTGCTTTGGGCTGGCACAGCTGAACGTGCAGCTGTGTGGGGAGCTCATCCAATTGAAAAGTAACCTACAAGAACAAAGTGGCACAGTTGCCCCAGAATGTGAAACCTCAGCCTCAGGTTTCGCTGGAGGACGTTGATGGATTGTCATGTAGTTTTTTGGACACTTGTCAGCATTGTGAGTCCAGCTATTGCTCCATGCTACCTATATACCTGTGAACTTTGCTACTGCATTCCCTGGGAGGGCCAGCAGAGTCACCAGAATGACTGCGCTGCTAGTCTAGGAAGAAACAGATGCTACATCAGCATTTGGAGATTTTAAAACTTACTTTTACCTCATGATTGGCTTCCATAAAGAGTACAGAGCATAGACAGTGATCTTTAAGGCTTGGGTTCTACTTGAATGCTGTTTAATGAGCACATGAATTCTGACATCTACTGTGGCTTTCCTTAGGGATCTTTGTTTTGTAGAAGGGTCATATATAGTGACTGTGTTCCAACTTATGACTTGGAGGACAGCTGACAGTTGCACAGGTGGAGACATACTTTTATAATTTGCCTCCTTGAGCTGCTGTTCTCTAAGAAAAAATCTTGGAAGTAGATAATGCAATTGAAGAATGATTTGGGAAAAACATACTATTGTTCAAATCATAGTTACTAAAGCACAGTAAATACTGCACTAAAATAATTCTTACTGCTGTACTCAAGTTGTGATCACATTTTTTTCTGTACTACATCTGAACAGTTTTAATAATATTTATTTTTATTTGTGGATAGTAACCACACTGTCAAATGCACCATATAAAAATGAATAATTTACAAGATAGAGTTAATTAGTCCAAGGGCATTTTTCTAGCAATTGGTAGGCTAAAATGTAAACCAAAACTGAACCCCTTCCCCCATTTGAGGTCCTGGTTTATGAAGATACAGCCTAAACCCTGAATTTAAAGGCTTTTTGATTGTTGTGTTTGATTGAGAGAAAACTCCCAAACTCAACAAGGTACATGTGTTCCTTTGTATTATAGCTCTGTAGAGGATTTCTCTGAGGTGGCCGATGTCTCCATCTTGTTGGAGTTTGGAAAGTATTGTCATTAGGAAGCATTTGAATATGCTGTGGTCTGATACACAGAGTAGTAGTAGAGTCATCTTTTAAAGTAAGAGAGAACTTTCTAGCATGCACAGGATTGTGCTGTTTGCTGCTGGGTCATCTTTTACTGCTGAATCCTGAAGAATTAGAATGAATTTTAAGTGGCATAGCAATCTGAGTTGCAAAAGAGATGACTTTTAAATAAGTTTGATATTTAGGTTTAAGATTTTTAGTTTTGTTGTCTGTAATCGTTAGTAACTGGCAGAAATTGGGTTGCTGTTGATTTCATCTTTAGGATGCTGCTGTTAAATATTGGGTGGTTTAATTTCAGGCAGTCCAAACCATTATGCGATACTCCTTTAGAACAAAATAAGAACATCATCTTAAGCTTAAAACATTAAAATGTTTTTTACAAGGCGGGGGGGCAGGTGTTAGCATTAGAAGGTTGTTGTTACAGAATATGGCTGGACCTTGTTATTTGACTGGTGTTCTGAAAATTCTCATTTTGGGCAGTGTTCTAAATAAACACTTTAATTGTTAAAAGTAATTTTGCAGAATATGCTGTTTGAAGGTTTTTTGAGCATCATGTGATTCCATTGTGTTCCTTCATTGATACTCTCAGTATTTCAAGACCTTTAATAGAGTTCATTAGCTAAAGGGTTTCTGGAACAGTAAAACTCCTTGTAAAACTCCTATATGTCTTACACATCTAATACCATTTAGTCTCCTAGGCCAGTGATAGTTGGACATGACTGTGGGACAGTGGGCTTCTCACCACTTTACTGCTGTATTGTATTTCCAGATGAGGATGTGTAGTTGTTAATAAAATTACTTACAGGGCTAATTGGTGATAATTATTATTTTCTCTTCAGTGTATGATTGTGTTGCCTTTGTGTGTCTGCCTGCATTCTGTGTTAATGCTTTAGGCTTCTTTCATCATCTCTTTGGTACTTTCAGCACAAATCTCTGCAGGATATGGAGAACAACCTCTTTCCTGAGGCCTTGGAACAAAAGAACTGAGCTGCATTTTGCTGCTCTAGCTTCCATATTTGTTGTTTGGTTTTTTTGTATTATGGAGTTACAGAATCATTTAGGTTGGAAAAGACCTTTAGGATCATAAAGTCCAACCACTAACCTAACATTGTGGAGCCCACCATTAAACTGTTTCCGTAAGTACCACATCTACACGTATTTTAAATACATCCAAGGATGGTGACTCCACCACTCCCTTCACAGCCTGCTCCAGTGCTTGACAACCCTTTCCACGAGCAAATCTTTCCTAATACCCAGTCTAAACCTGCCAACCTATCTCTTGTTACTTGGGAGAAGAAAGAGAGTGACACGCATCTCATTACAACCTCCTTTTGAATAGTTGTAGAGAGCGATAAGGTCTCCTTTCAGTCTCCTTTTCTCCAGGGTAAATTACCCCAGTTCCTTCAGCCATGCTCATAACTTATGCTCCAGACCCTTCACGAGCGTCGTTGCCCATTTTTGGACATGCTCCAGCATCTCAGTGTCTGTCTTGTCATGACAGGCCCAAAGCTGAGCACAATATTTGAGGTTTGGCCTCACCAGTGCCGAGTACAGTGGGACAGTTGCTGACCTGGCCCTGCTGGCCACACTGTTTCTGATACAAGGCATGATGCTGTTGGCCTTCTTGGCCACCTGGGCTACTGCTGGCTCATGTTCAGCTGACTGTTGACCAACACCCACAGGTCATTTTCTGCTAGATGCTTTCCAGCCACTCTTCCCCAAGCCTGTAGTGTTGCATGTGGTTGTTACCCAAGTGCAGAACCCATCACTGAGTCTTTCTGTGAACCTCATACAATTGGTCTCAGCCCATTGATCCAGCCTGTCTAGATCCCTCTGTAGAGCCTTTCTACCCTCCAGCAGATAAATACTCCTGCCCAGCATGGTGTCTAGCTTGCAAACTTGCTAAGTGTGCACTCAGTCCCCTCATCTAGATCACCGATATAATTGTTAAATAGAACTGGCCCTGGGGAGCACCACTTGTGACCGGGTCTATCTCCATTCACCATGACTCTTTGGGCCTGGGCATCCAGTCCATGTTTGACCCAGCAGAAAGTAAATTCCATTGACTCAACCTTGGAATTTCCTCACCTTTTGATGTCTTTAGTTTCATGGCCCAGTAGTGTTCATTTTGGTAGGTTAAAACACTTGTGAATAAAATCTGCACTATGTAATAAGCTGTTTCCATAACCTGTGTGTGTCTCCTAAGTGTTTAATGAAGATTTTTTTTTTTCCTGGAAGCACTGTCAATCTAAAGCAATGCATGCACCCTTTCATTGTTTCCCTTGTGAAGTTCTTCAGCTTTTTTTCTATCAAAGTGCTTGTTTTCACATCAGCTAAGCACTAAGAAATGTCAGTGCTTGATTAAAAATTAACATTAAAATAAATTTTTATTTAAGAAAACAACTCTTGATTTATGTGGAAGAATATGGACCTTTGAGTTGGTTTAAAACTCTTTTCAGGAGTATGTCATCAAATTAATGCTTTTAACTTTCTGAAATATTCAGCAAGCCAAAAATCTGTTAGTCACATTTAGCCATGCAAGGTGCCACTAGATGGTGTCAGCATCTAGTTCTCTTTTTCCTTGCTCAAGCACTAAAATACTGAAACTGCTCCATGTTTGCATCACTTTGAAAGGCCTCTTAATTTTTCAAGTATAAAGTAGGTTTGTTAGGACAGATCATAAAAGTCATTCTATGACTGCGTGATTTGTGATTACAACACAGATGTAACGTGCTAAAAATGACGGGTAGGTGGATGTCATTTAGTCTAGACATTTTGCTCCCATTTTCACCTTGTTTGTTAGATTACAGTTTTAGACTGGATACGAAGAGAGATTGTCTGTTGTATTGCTGATAAAATTATGTATTTTATAAAGTTCTATTGTTTATGAAATTAAGCATATTTAAAAAAACCCCAGACCATTAAATAACAAGATAACGCCCGGAAACCCCATACCTGGTAATTATATAAAATCTAATTTGTATTCTCTGTGTGAAATCACGGAAGCTTACACAGAGGTGAATAAGAAACCCCTATCCTCTCTGTCCTGATTATGAGATGTCCCTTGACCCCTACTCATAGTAAAAGGAGAAGGCAAATTTTTAGATGACAAATAATAAAGGCTGACAGTGTTAAAGTCAGAAGTTCTGGGTGACTGTAGAAACCTGCAAGAGGAAAGCAGTATACTGTAACTGTATGAACTTGGCAAGGGTCAGCTCTGCATAGGAGGCACAGGCTTAAAGACAGAATCCAAAGTGAGCCTCAGTTGATGAGGTTTCTTACTGTCCAGTAATTTCAGTTGTTTGGGTGGAAAGATGGTGTTTTTCTTCCCAGAGTGGTGGCAGGTAAAAATTCTTTTATTCTGTTCAAGCAGTGTAGCTGATGATGATTGATCTGAAAAGCTACAATGTAGCTTTGGGGCATATGCTGCCACCCCCCTTCCTATTTAGAGTAGGGTGGTAAATGCTGTATCTGCCCCTCGGTTTTAAGGTTTCTGTGTATTTGGCCAGCAGCAATTCCATATCTCTAAGCATTTCAGTGGCAGACTTTGAGATTGGAAAAGCTCAGTAATAAGCTCCTTATCAGAAGGTTGTCTCGGAATTCTGGTGTGAATAGGAGTGATTTGAAAGCACCCATTTCATTAAAAAAGGACATCTTAAATGAAATGGAGTAGTTGTGTCTGTAAAAATGACAGTTGATCCTATGTTAAAAGAGGGGCAGTAGCGCATAGAATTTTTTTTTTTTTTGACAAAAATTGTCTCACCTTGGGATGACCAATCTTGGATGAAAAGTAAAGGTGTAAATGATATTGCAGCCTTCAGTGTTGCTGGGGTTTTCTGGTGGTTTAGGTTTGTTTTGGTGTTTTTTTAATTATGCCTTTCTGTCAAGAAGTCATTGATATCTGGGAGAGTGTGAATCTAGAAGGAGCATTTGGGGTAGGAGGTTTTGTGTTATGTGAGCATCCTTTATAACACAGTTACAGAATGTGACCGAAATATGCTTAGTCATAACATTCTTAAATTTACACTGTCAGACTGCAGTCATCCTTCAGATTGTACCAAATTTGGTGGGGGGAGGGGGGAGGAATTGTGTTCTGAAAGGCTTAGCCTGATGGATTTTCGGGTGATCTTATTCAACTAAGTTGCATACATTTCATTTACGCATACTGCGTGTTGATAGCATATGGATGATGAGTATTCTCTGTTGGGTTTTTGTTTCATTTGTTTTGTTTGTTTTTTTCCTACTTTGGACATGTAAATAAATCCCAGTTTAGAGCATCAAAATCAGAGGCTGGCTTCACAAGCAATTCCAGTGGTGATGGGCACCTTATGGGCATGATTCGGCATCTGTCAGGCATTTAAAAATACAAGGTTGTGAGGCCTTGTATGTCTTTGCACTCATCTGTCTATTCTTCAGAAGAGAAAGTTCTGTGTGCCTTGTCATTATGTGTCGTGGTTTAAACCTAGTTCTTATTTTGCTTATATGTAAGGATTTTTGTTAGGTTACAGAAACAAATATGCAAGATAGGCATTAGAAAGGTGATAAATTTGGGGACATTGTTTACCTGTGGCACTTACAGGAAATGAACCTGGACACAAAGTACATATTCTTCTTAGGGTCTTAATCTGTTTAGAGCTTGTATTTTTTCAAAGCAGTTTGCCTTCTTTTGTTGTTTGGAACATACATACTGTATAGAAACCATTCTTACATAAATTTAAAATGCAGATACTTTAAAAAAATCAAAATCTTGGTGTTGCCACAGTGAATCTTCATTTAAAACTCTTAATTTTTTGGATGGTGCCTAGTGCAGTGTTGTTACAAGAATGTTGTTCTTACTGTAACATTTGCATTACAGTCCTGTGTGGCCTGTAAACATAAGGGCAAGGTGAATCAACCAGAATTTTTAGTGGGAAAGAGCAGTGCAGGAATGGTGATTTGAGAAATACTTTGCCAGGTAGAGCTACTGTTCTACCAAACAGAGCTGCTGTTAGCGCTGTTTTCCAACTTAGTTTTGGTCTTGGATGTTGAATAAAATACAAGCTTTTTTCTGCCTGCTTTTGTTTCTCTAGTTACTGAATGAAAGGGCATGTGAAATTGATTTTTCTTTGTATGTCCCTCTGCACCAGTTCTTTAGAAATTACAGGACATCAGGGAGCATGGTAAATGAGCTACATGATTAAATTTTTAAATCTTACAACAGCTTTGTCCAGGATGAAAATCCCCAAATTTAAAATGATTTCTTTATTAGAGGTTTTCTGTAAAATATTGCTTGATTTACATTCATAAGATTGATAATAAATGTACTTTTGCATTGACATTTCATAAAACAAAATTATAATATCAAGGAATGCATTACCCACAACAGTGTACTTATTGTGGCAGTGTTACTTTTATTAAACCATTTATCATTTTAATGTTATGTATTCTGACTCCTAAGGTTTTTCTGTCATTTTCTTCAAAGAAAATGTAATCAAACAAATTCAACATTCATTTTTCTCTCCTACAGCATTATCTGCATACCAGAGGTACTACAGTTTACAATCTGACTACTGGAAGGTCTGTATATGCTGACTTTTTTTGTTTTTTTTAATTAATATGTTACTGTAAATGATCAGATTTAAAAAAAAAGATGAATTTCAATGTAAGTTTGGAGTATTTACCTACAATTAATTTTTGGCATATTAATTGAGTGTTAATGGCAGTGTTCACCCTGTATGTACAATTTGTTATAAATCCAGAAATAAATATCATGCCCCTTGCTGAAATGGCAAATCAGTTAACTTGATACAGTTTAGGGTTTTTTGAATTATTATCCATTCAGGTTTTCTCATGTAAGTATAGATATGTGGGTATGTATGAGTATTGAGAGAATCATAGACACCTGAAAGCTTCTGCACAGGCGTTGGACTTGTACTGGGAAAAATGTTCTCAGGTTGCTTTTTATTTCTGCAGATGCCAGATTGTTTGAAGTACCTTTCAGTATTTTGGATAATGCTTTTATGTAAGACAGGGAAAAAAACTCCTGTATAGTAGAACTGCCTTATGTGTAAGTCTGTGTAGAATTGCCAGGACTTCAGATTAGCAAAATGAAGACATTTCTCATAGTGATATTATGAAAAATAGTTAGCATTATTATACTGTAGTAGGAAATAATTTGAAGCTTATGACTGAGACAGAGGTGCAAGAAAGCATATAGCACAGTAGGTAATTGTGTGGTCTTAAATAGTTGTCTTCCTTAAAAGTGTGTATAAGTGCATAATTTGAATAGGGAGGACTCATTCTGGAAAGACATCAATACTAGATATATGCAAGCATTAGAGCAACAACATGTTCTGTGTTCATTGCATTTTATAGGGACTCTTAAGTATGTTCTGAAAAATCCTGTGGCAGTTTCTTCCATTTGGGTCGTGGAAAGGGAGAAAAAAGGTAAATAAAGTGTAAAAGAGTGAACCAAAATAAGTGAATTCTGGCACATGGAAGGAGAGGTCAAATTGGAAGATCCTGGGGAGGTTGTTTGTATTGTCTTGCAAAGCCCCAGCTCCAGTAGAAGTTGTATGATGCCATCCCTGGCGGTGTTCGAGGCCAGGTTGGACAGAGCCTTGGGTGACACGGTTTAATGTGAGGTGTCCCTGCCCATGGTAGGGGGGTTGTAAGTAGATGATCTTAAGGTCCTTTCCAACCCTAACTATTCTGTGATTCCTAAATTAATTTCTCTGCATTTTCAGAATGCAGGGTGAAGTGTAGATGATTATATGTATTTCCGTAGGCATAGAGTGTTTCAGTATGGCTCAGAGTAATCTGCAGTTAAAATAAATGCTGATTGTTTTGCAGTTCCATTTAGAGAGCATGGGTGGCAGTACAATGTGTGTCTGTGCTTGACTTACTGAAAGCAAGTTCTGTTTGTATGCAGTGTGCTGATACTCTAACATAGCCGTTTCTTGTGTGTATCTCAAGAGCTCTACCATGCAGAGATTATTTCAAACAATTGTTTGCAGCTGACAAAAGAGCATTTTGATGTCCAAAAAGAAAAAAAAGGAGGGGAGGGGGAAGCCATCAACACCTTCTATTCCCATTCCCAACCCCTTCAAACTCAAAACCCTGGTAATTTTTCTTAAGGTTGGCCTTACCTGGAGAGGACACTGTGCTACTTGTTCTCATTATAAGCTTCCTTATAAATACGTAGTACAGAGTGTTTTGTTTTTCTTTTTCCATAATAATTTTGGGGATTATCTTCATTTTTATATGCACAAAGAAGAGTCTGAAAGAGCCCAAAAATATGTTTTCAGTTAAAACATTTTTGCTGAAACCAGTAAAAATCACAGGTGAACCATATTTCATCTTACTAATGACGAAGCCTTGAGTGGCATGGTTTAGTGTGAGGTGTCCCTGCCCATGGCAGGGGGGTGTAAGTAGATGATCTTAAGGTCCTTTCCAACCCTAACTATTCTATGATTCTGTGATGAAGCTAGTCTGGAATTGGCAGTGGAGGCTTCGGTCTAGAGAAAAGTCTTCCTCTCCTTACCCCAACTGAGAGGATTTCATGTTATCTTTAAACCTTTGTGTCTCTAAGAATCCATCTAGTAAAGAATAGTAAGCTTGTGGTATATTATTGGTTACCCTTATATGTTGTTTTGTTAGTGTTTGCAATTAACTTTTTTTTTTTTCCAAAGAGCTACAGATGACTAAAAGAAAAAAAAGCAGTCATATTTCCTAGTTCTAGCTCTTACAGGGTTAGATATCATCAATGAAGTTGGAGTTTGTGATGGTAAAGAAAGGGAGAGAAGTGAGTGAAGAAAGGGTAATATTTATGAGCTGTGAGGAGAGCTGTGTGAGAGAACTGAGAGGTTGATGGAGAGTGCTGAGTCGCATGAAGGTTATTATATAAAGAAGGTTTGAAACCAGAGATGAACAGTCTTAGGCAGCATATCTGAAATTGCTTACTGCGGTGCAGTGCAAATTTAAATGCTTGAAATAAGTGTCCTGTATGTTCTTTGATTTATAAACAAAAAACTTCTAGAAGGATTGTGTGATATTTAAGTTGCTTTGGGTATAGTTTGGACTCCTTATGTAGTCTTTATAGTCTCTGCTACCTTGTTTTTTTGCTGTTGCATGGGGTTAGTAATTGAACATTATTTTCATCCATTATTCATTATAAGATATTAATTCTACAGTTCATCTCTTCTCCTTTCATGAAGAAAAGCATTCTACTTGCTTTTTTAATAGAATTTTCTGATGGTTTGAATTTTTCAGAATTTGTCAGAATTTGGTGCATGGGTTGTTTCTTGGCAATACACTAAGCATTTTGTTGATCCTATGGAACAAAAAGAAAAAAGGCTTTAGAAAATATAATCTGGGTGTAAGTTATAGTGATGGAAGTAAGTGTGAAAGATTAGGAAGATGCTGTATTTTGCCATTTACCACATCAGTATTTCCCTCCACTCTGAGACATTACTTCCTTTCAAAGAAGTAATACCTGTACAGATAGTTTTGAAAGAGCTGGCTTGCATTATGTCAATAGAACACTTTTTGCAGTAGTGTCTTTGGGCACCCGCAGATCCACATAAAATGTCCTTTAAAATTATATAGTTTCTGCAATTTTTATTCTGCACAGGCGCTGTGGTACCTTAAGTCTGTGTTAAAAAAATATTTGACTTGAGATCTTACGAAGTAAATATATCAACTTGGATAAAAGCTGAGATAACTTAATAGAGTTCTTGCATTCAAGTAGTTTTCTCAATGCTGCTGCTTCTTATGTGCCTATGCTAAAATAAATCCCCCTTCTGTGCAATGTACTTCATTCTGATTTCTTTTTAAAACTCCTGTGTCAACATGTTGGGGGAGGTGAGGAGGACTGTGGGGGATGAATGGATGGGAAGGGCAGTTCAGGAGAGGGAGACAGCTAGAACTGCAGTTTGTGGATTTTGATGCTACTGAGAAAATAAAGACATCAAGTGTAAGTGTCTGCCATGGTTATCAGTTTTGACATATTCTGAGGAGGCAGGATTAAAAGCTCAGCAAGGAGTAAGATATTCTTGATTTTATCCAAACTTGATGGCAGATATCTGGCACCTGGAAAAAAAAATTATTTTAATCATCTCATGTGGTTGTATTCTAGTGCAGTTGATTGTACTGGACTCTTTTATATAACGTCTGGGTTTGGCTAGGGCTTTATAACAGAAATTTCATTACATGAGTGAATTGAGTGTAAGTGTAAAACATCTAGATCTGTTACACTGACGTGGTTGCCCAGGGCAGGGGAGGCCTAGAAGCCTTCCTCCATGGATATAGGGCTACGGGAGGTTTCAGTGCTCACTAGAGTGATTCCCAAGAGGGTATTTGAGAAGAACATGGCTGTCTGGTACTTCGATTAGATCTCTGCTTTGGCATAACACTGCTACTGCAGCCCTTACATGGTTTGATAGTTTTTATTATATAGTATATATTTGGCCTTTTGCAGGTAGACAGAAAATGTGAACCTGTAGTTTTTGCAACACAGAATTTGAATAAATAGAATTTTTTGGTATGGGTATATTAAGGAGAAGTGAGGTCCCATATGCTGATTCTCTGCAGTGTTTCCATGTCACCCATACTGAAATCTCTGTGGTTGTGGAATGAAAAGGTAGCTTTCTAGACAGGATTTTAGGAAAATCCAGGGGACTGTGGACTAGTTATAAGGAGCATGAGGACAATACTGCCATTGTACCTTAATTCTGAGTGTGTTAATTCATCACTATTCTGTCTGTCTTCAAGGATTTCTATAAAAAGCTGTGTTTCATCTGAGTAACAGAGGGTGCACAAATACTTAAATATCTGTATGTGAATAAACTGGAGGATTGCCAGGGCACTGTGTTTAGAGATGCATTTTAAGTGAAGCTTAAAATGATGGAAGTTACTGTGCAGATTAGTTACTCCCGTATCAAGGAAGATTACTGTGAACTAGGATGCTAGAACTTGGATTGAGGATGCCTTAGAAAAGAAATGTTTGGAATGGATCAGTCAGAAAATATGAATGTTCTTGGAATGTTTGAAGAACATTTAATTAGTGAGTTGCATCCTTGAACATGGGTTCAGAGATGCAGTTCTTGGTAGCTGTTGACTTTGGCTGGAAAGTTTCCTAGAAGAAAAGTAAATTTGACGGGCACTCTTTATCTCATTGTTATGAAAATGGTCCTAATCACCTTTCTTTTAAATATAGATTCCATTTATATGGTCAGGGTGAAAACATCAAAGAAGTTTAGTAAACCCCAGTGGGGGTTTCAAAAACATTTGAAAATGTCTTTGTCCCAGTGGATTTTAAGAATATGTGGGTACAGGACACATACAGACTGAATTTACAGTTGCGTGGCTATACTGTAAAAGACCAAATGGTCTAGTTTAAAAAAAAAGAAAAAAATTGAAGTGGGGGAGGGGGAATAAATCCCATAGTTGTCTTGCAGCAAGTTATCAGTCTAGTTCTGGAAGGCAGCTGTTTGGTACTCCCTGCACATGTTTACTAGACATGAGAATTGCTGAGTTCAAATACTTACTTCAGACCTTCTTCATATTTGTCTTTCAAAAAGAAATAATTCATAGAAATTTAATTTTGGTTATATGTTTGCAAATAATGGAATTTCCTCTCACTTTTCCCAGAAAGTCTTCATAAAACTGAGGAGAATCCAAAACCATGCACAAGTATTAAATAAAACCCAAAAACTCCAAATTGAAAGCCCAGGAAAATGCAACTGTATATGTGTGTGCTAGTCATGGAAGAAAGATGTGATCTTAGTCTACCACATTGAGTTGCTTGTTTGTTAGAAAAAGTGATTTTGTAACATTCCTTCTTATATAGACCTAAAGTGTAATTTTTTATCAGGTAATTTTTCACAATGCTGTTTTATAATTAAACCTATGTAGAAACGTTGCTAGGAGTATTCTCAACCTTATGGCTCTAAACCACTTTTAATTAGTAGTAAGTTTTTTTTTCCCCAAAGAACTAAAGCAATATTTTATTATTAGCCCATGAGTGTTTGTTTTTTAAATGTGACCTGTTGCTTCTTTTAATCTCTTTCTACCTTTTTCATCTTGATAGCCCAAATGTTTGGGTTTTTTTTTTTTGTATGTACTCCTAATGCTATAAAATACGAAAACAATTATAAAAACATTACTACTATATTTTTGTATTTTTTGCTGTCTCTTTTTCTCCAGATTGTAAGTCTGTTTCCCTCTTAAAAATAGGTGGACAAAAAGCAATTACTAGACATACTGATAACAGCAAAAGCGGTGAGAACATTTTGCACCTTAGAGGATCTGTTATAAGACAGCAATTTTCCACTTCATTGAGTCACAACTGTTTTATTTTCTGCAGTAACCTCAAAATACCAAGTAGTGTTTTTAGACAGAATTCATCATAACTTCCATTATTGTTTTTAATTGGATATAAATGCTTGGTTTAATTGAGACAGTACAGTGGTACAGGATCAGTAGCAATTGCTGGAGCAGACCTTCCTGAAATGGAAGTAGAAGAAAGAGAAGGCAGTAGAATGATTTGTGAGAGCTGCTTTTTATTCAAGCCCTTTTTTTTTTTTTTTAAACTTTCTGTTTCTGAGAGAATGGCTATCCCATGTAAAGCAGACAGATTTCCCTGGAAGAGTCTTCAGAAAACAAAATTTTAAAATTATACAAAAACCCTTTAATATAAATTACTGCTATGTAACAACATGGGGCATGTACAAGAAAAGCAGAAAGACAAGCAGCCCCCTTGATCAGAGGAGACATTATCAGAGAAGCATTCAGAAGAAGACTTGGATCAAGAAAGCAAGTTTCAAAAACCCTTGCTGAAGGCGGCATTTGTTGACATTAAGGGCTTCACAGAAGTAATTGGGAGATACGGTATTTCACATAAAGATGGCTAAGTTGAAAGCCTCCACTTCAGAATATATTTGCAAAATAAAAATGATAAGAGTAGAATAAATAGACATTTCAGAGGAAAAGGAGAATCAGAAAGTGAAAAATAAAACCAGAAATCAAATAAAGATTCAGCTGCTCTGGAAGGCATTAAAAAGGGAGATACTATTAATACCTTCTAGATACTCTTTACTTCTGTCTGAAAATAAAACGGTCATCCTTGCAGCACGTAGGATTCTGTACCACTGCTCATGTTTGACTAAAACAAAAGGTTTTAGATTGCAGTCCTTTCACTAGAAGGCTTTTGATGAAGACATTCTGGGCATGTTTTGAGAAGGTATGAAATACAATTTTTCAAGGACGTACTGTAGACAAAGAGGGAGAGAAACATGATATTATCATGTGTTATGGAACAACAAATACAAAATAGAGATCAGTTTGAATGTCCTAACTTTTTAATGCTGAAGACAGTAGGTCTTTGTAATGGAGTTAAAAATATTTTTATGGTATTTAATGGAATAAGTATTTTCAGGAGGCTGTATTGTGGAAAGCAGTCTAGAAATACAGTCTTAGTCTGATAAAGCATTATGATATAGGATGGCAAGCTATTATGCCCAGAAAAAGAACATAAGAGGAGGAAGGAAGCTGAGAAAAGAAAGAACTGTAAGACCAAGTGAGACTGAACAAATAATATGGGGAAGACAAGCTGAGGAAGAATCACAGGGAGTGGGGGAAGGAAGATTGTGGCCCTGCTGAGAATTTGAATGTAAAGAAGATGAGAGAATTAAAAACAAAGTTTAGGGCTAAGAGCATATGGAAAGAAGGGAGGAAGGTGTATATATAGAGTAATACAGGAGTGGACTGCAGGAGGACTGAAAGGAGACTTTCGCAAGCTTTCTCCTAAATTGCTCTAAATAGCAACCTCTGTCATACATTCACCAAAAAAGAAATCTGAGGAAGAAGGTAACTCTTCAGGTGAGAAGCACAGTATCACTCTTCAACTGACCAGGATGTCTTCTATTTTGAGGAAGACAGAAAAAGGTAGACTGCAAAGCACCGAGGCTCACTTGGGTAGCAAGAGAAGTAAGTATACAATAAAAATCTGGTATGTTAAAGAGTAGAGGAAATTTCAGTAATGGGGCTTCAGCTGATAGAAATTAACTTTCTGTCCTGAACTTCCTGGAGAGTAAATAGCAAGGGGAGGAGGGATTTAAAATGATGGAAACTCCTCTCTTATGAATTAAACAATGAAGATTTTTAATGTATAGCTGTTACTGCAGCTGATGGTAACAATTTTCTGCCACAAAAGAACATTTTTTTTCAGGAAATCGGAACAAAGGATCTAGCAATTGCATGAAGTGTTTTACTGAACTGCTGATGAAAAATAACTGAGGACATATTTTCCACAATATTTATTTTTTTGGGCCACAGTGTATAAGAGTAACTATGTTGGTGCAAACTTTTCACTTTGATCCTAAGATGTACTGGCAAAACAAAAGAATGGAGAGGAGGAGAAATCTAGATAACATCATCAAAGTAACTTTTAAAGAAAAAAACAGTAAAAAATCATATAGCAAAGCACATAGCCAGCAATATGTTTCTCCAGAAATTTTTCAAGTTATTAATATATTTAGATCATGAACTTGTATTTTCAGTATGTTCATGATGGATAGAAATTGCATATGAGAAGATACTTGAAAAGATAGAGTTGTTAAAAGAACAAGATCTAGGAGGAATTTGTAGTACAAAGATTGCTAAATTGAAGGGCTAAATTTATGAACTGTGCACCATATAATCTCTCTGCTGTATTAGAACACTTGGTTGGTTTGGAAATGCTGAAATAACCTCATTTACAGTATCCCATAGATGTGATCAGTTAGCGTGATGTTAAAAAAATGTTTCTTAAATGCAAACTATGAGTACTAACTGCAATTCTGCCTGTTCCTAAGGGTGAAAGAATGGTGTAAGCTTTCAAAATATTTCAGAAAAAAATCATTAATAAGAAGAAACAGGAATGCTGGAAAGGTACTTAGGATTGTGTTACCAATAACACTTGGTCCATCTGTAAAATACACAAATAATAAAGGAAATGAACAACTGTATTTGGGTTTCAGGAAAAGAACGACTGTACTTGGGTTTCAGAAAAAGGTCTTTTCATGGCGGATGCAGAAAATAAATGTTCTGTAAAGCAGAGAAGTTGAAGGAAGTATACTTTTTCCCCGAGACGTGTTGTTAAATGAATGCCACCTAGCAAGCAAAGAAAAAAATGTGTTGTATTTCATGCTGTTAATTAGAGTAAAGCACAAGTGATCCCTGGTTTAGAATGGAGAATACATTTATCCAGATGTTTCTTAAAGGGTAATAAATCTTAAGAGTTACAGTTTGGGGGTTTGTGCATTCTAGGGTGTGTGTGCATGTCTAAAATTCTATCCCTCTGTCAACTAAACCACAGGGAATTCTTGGGTTGTCCTGTGACAAAGAAAGAAGCAGATGCTGGTTTTTACTATTGTTAATACAGACAAGTAATGCAGACTTTCCAGTTTTGTGTACAGTAAAATCAAACAAGATTCTAATAAGTAAATCTATTATTAGATGATGTATCTCATGAAATTATGACAGGATGGTATACTCCCTCTTCTTGAAAGGAATCAAGAGTAGGTGTAAAATCTTAAAAAAGCAAAGACTGACCAATTTGGCTAATAAATTTTGATGTTGCTTTTGACTTCCAGATAAATTTGATAAACTGCCACTTTTTTCATGTCTCTTTTTATTAACTGTCATCATACAGAATAAAGGAATCCGCCTCTGCATGTATAAGCCATGTACTTGTTTGGGTCACAAGAAGGATTAGGTATTTTTAGGGAGCATGTATGTTTCTATTTGATTAGAAATATTTTGCATTTGCGCTAAATTAGAAAAAGGTTTTAATTGCAATGTCTGCAGTTTTAAAATTTTTTTTCAGTGTGCATTCATTAAGCCACTCATCCCTTTTAATCAGTGGATTTATAAAAACTCAAAACTCTGGCAAATCTGTAATACACTCAGAATATTAGTGGAAAAAGAGGAAAGAATGTGCTTTAGGGAGAAGCTGTGCTTGAGGCAGGAGAAGACAAGACAGAACCTCAGAGGAAACACTCCCACCTCACCCTGGACATGGAATCTGTTTCCAAACCACCTTCATAACATTTTTGAATAGTGATGTTTCACTGTGGAAATTCAGCAAGGACACTGTTCTTGTCCCCCTGTATGTATGGTCTCTGTTTAAAAATCCAAATACTCTGGGTGGAAATGCCATAAGTATCATCAGGATTGATGGAAAAGTCTCTTCAGAAAAGCTTTTAATGCATGTTAAATTCTCCTGTTGCAGAAGTTTCCTTTGTGCGGAATAAAAACCTGTCATCCTTCATCTACTAGTACTTAGAATAATAGCATGCTTCCTTTCTTCAATCCTTGTGATGAGAATGCAGGATGCTAAAATATGAGACATGCTGAAATGTGACAGTGGAGAATCTTATCAATTCAGATTTTTGGGAGAGAGGCATATTTAGTTGAGTAGAACGGTTCTGACTCAAACAGAGGACACATCTTCAGTGTGCAAGAATATGATTTGAATGGTGATGATATTGAATGGCCAAATGTTTCTTTTTCTAAACAACTGTATTGACATGGATGTGATTCTTGTTTTTTCCATAAGTATTCTGTTGTTTGCATGATACAGTTACTTTTGCTCCATATGATTGCTCTTCTGTTGCATGGAAAAGGTTAAAGCAAAGCACAGCCACCCTGTCTTTCTTATTTCTGTTTTGTAGATTTCAGTTTGATCATAAGCTGTAAGGAGATGCTGTCTCATGAATGAGTGGCATTGCTTTTCTTCAGAAATGACTCTTTTGCATTTTAAGGTTCATTCTTGGAAAGATTAAATATTTGCTTAGTTTTGGAACAAAGAATTAGTTTGGAAACAAAGAATTGTTTTATTCTCCATATATGTATAATATATATATAAAATACATATATATTTATTTTAATTTTATTGCTCTCTCCAGAATTGTTATGAGTTCTTTGTTTTTTTTTGAAAACTCCTTAAGCGTATACCTCATTAAAGCATTTCTGCTGCTGCAGTCTGCATCCCCCCCTTTTGCCAGGGATACAGATGCAGTCTTTCCTGTGTGGTGGGGAAGGGTAGGGTAGGAGTAGTTGAAGTGCGAGTGGTTCTAGTACAAATAGATGGAGAAGGTGGGAGGGTGGGGAGGCATAGAACTTGTGTCTCTTTCTTAAAGACCGTGTAAGTAGGTTGTATGAAGCAAATAAACTCATGCTCTGAAGAAAAGGCAAATAATTTTAAATGTTTTGTGTGTTTGAGCATGAATTTGCTGTGTTATCTGAAGCACCCTTACAAAAATGACTATTTGGAGGAGAAATAGAAATCAGTTCTGCTTCTTATGTTTACTTGTGTAAAGGTATAGCAAGAAGTAATTTCTGGTGTCTGCTTGCCTTTGTGGAGTGTATAAGGTGAAGATTGGTGCTGAAACCACTGAGTGCTTTTTTCACTGAAGTGAAGGCCAGGTGCTGAAAGAACGCTGTAAATTCAAATGCTAAAGCATACTAGCAGCAAACAAAAAAGCCTTGGAATTTAGATAATCTCAGGAAAATCTAAATATATGCTGAAAGTCTGTAGCTACCTAGAAAACTTGCAGCTAATTATCTGTTCCTATACAGCTTGCAGGTCTGTGGTAATTAGGGAAGGCATGCAGAAACAAATACTAGCTTGGAAAAATACTAGCTTGTCACCCTCAGCCGCTTCTCTGGGCTGCTATATTCAAATCATTTGGCACTAATTTCTAAGTCACTGTTCAGTGTCATTTTGTACAAGTTATCCCTCCCAAGTTCTCAGGGATAACTCAGAACTCGTAACTTCTATTCTTCATGCTGTGTCATTTTTCTCATCTAATTTCTCATTGAAGAATGATAGTGATGAGAGATCCAACACCTCAGATACGGGAGAAGTATCTCTTCTCCTATAGAGAAAGATCTTCCACCCTATTTTCTTCTTTCCCAGCATAGTATTTGTTGTGCAAGGCTAAAAAGTTCCTTGGTTATGTTTTATCTGGTATTACAAGCAAAAAAAAATGTAGCAACTGTTTTTGGTTTCCTCATTCAGTCTTTCTTTCTGGATTAGATTTTTACTTAGTGTTTTTCTTATTGCAGGCATTATTCTAGCTTTTTCTTTCTGAATTCTCAGGTTCATCAGAAAAACAGCAATAAAACTGTATTGCCAGGCATCATAACTGTACTGATGCTGTCTAATGTGTTTTTTAGAAGTATTTGCATTACTGCTTTTTCCTCTTCCTAAAGACGATTGGGATCCATTTCATGCATGCACCTGTTGGACTGTTGGGGTCAGACACAGATCTGTTCCCAGCTATCTTAATGGTATAATCAGAAATTTGTAAACTTTTTCTGAAAAAAAGCCGAAAAATCTGAATCCCGTCTTGTAAGCACTGTAGAAGGGGAGATGGATCAGAAGGGGGGGGGGGGCAGAAAGCAGAGATTGTCATGGGCAGTTAGCTTGAACTTAAGAAAAGAGGAAGATAAACTGGTTATTATTCCTAATTATTATTTTCATTATGGCTAGAGGATGAAAACCTACAGTGGTGACAGAGAAAGGGGAATCTCTTTAAATGAGAATACTGCTGCTGCAATTTTCTCTTGTCAACTGCTGCAGGAAATTCATGCGTACTACATCTTCCAGTTTTCATTTCACTGGTTGTATAGGAAGTTACATCAGTTTTGCAGAATGCTGCAGACTCACAATGTTTTAATGGTTTCGAAAAGCAACTGGGCAAATCCAGGGAAGGAAAATCCATTAAGAGCAATTAAATATGAAGACATTTTGTCTGGCTTTAGAAACCTCTGAACCACAAATCACTGGAGGTTGTGAGGGTATTCATGGGAGGGAAAGGCTTAAAATAATGATAGAAAAGTAAATGAAGTTACTCTTGGTAGGAACTTCAACAGCAGTGTTTGAAAAGTTAAATATTACTGCTGTATGATACCCTGCTCCCTCCCTCCAGGGTTGACCTACTTGGAGTTACGTTTCCATTTAGTGACATAGTCTTTACCTTTTGGAGAGGAAGGATAATTTTCTGATTAAATGCAATCATTGGATGTTGTCTACAGCAGGATTACTCTGTGGAGCTATACAGGAATTTCAGTACACTTTAGTTCTCTCTCTCTGCTTGAAATCCGTAAAAATACAATAGTATAAATGAAATCATCCATCTAGTTCATAATGGAGTATTATAATTCCATCTAATTTCTGTTCTGATCTCAAAATCTAGGCAGACAGAGCCCTCTATCTGTCTGGAACTTCTAAGTAAGATCTGAAGAAAAGCTTGTCTTGAAGGCAGTACCACTTCGCTCAGACAATATGCTTTTTAGAGGCATGTCAGCATTTTTCTTTCCTAAACTTTCTTCCCTTTATGCTGATGTCATACAGATTCCTTGGAAGTTTCTCCTTGATAACAGTGCCTGTAACCCTGGCTTTTATAGAAAGAGAACATGTAGGTACTCCTTGCTGGAGAATTTTTCTCACCTTGGCTTTGAGTACTGAGAAAACTGAAGCAAACAGATGAAGAATGTTGCTTCTGAGATCAAGACAAACCCAGATGACTGATGCCACAGGCAGCTAGTCTTGAACTAAGAATGGATATTGAGTGCTGTGTTGGAAAATTAGTCTAAAATAAAAATTACTCTAAAAGAACAAAACTGAAATGTTGGGTTGGTGGTTTGTTTCGGTTTTGTTTCTTTGGGTTGGTGTTTTTGTTTTTTTTTTTTGTTTCTTTGTTTTTGTTTTTTTTTTTCTTTTAAGCTACTTTTTTTAATTTTTTTTTTCTAATTTTGGTATTTTATGTAGATGTGTAATTCCAAATCCATGTGGCATCTTCCCATGTTCCCTGGTAGCTAACCTCTATAAACTTTGAATTTTATCTTTTCCTGGGATTCTAGTTTTTATTATATATTCTTAGTCTTGCAACTTGTACATACAAACTTGGAGATGTTGTGTGTGTCTTGAGATACTTTGATGATTCAAGTTCAGGGAGCAAGTATCAGGGATAGGACTTTGCTTTGTTATCTGGCTGGAACACAGTGAATCACTGAGGTATTGGAGCAGTGTCTTGAAGCACTGTTCCATTCCATGGTGACTCATCTGTTCTGGTTGTGAAAAGAAAGTGGTCGACAGTTTTTTAATCATTGGGAAGAATGCGATCTGCCATGTCACCAAAGGATTACTTCGTTGTGTGGAACAAAGTTTCTTGTCTCCGTGCTGTGTCATTCAGTGTGAGGTGAACAGCAATTCATTGGTCTGGGTTATCAGACCAATATAAATCCAGAAGTGTACCTCTTCTCCCGAGTCACTTTGGTAGACTTTGCTTTTGGAAAAAAGAGAATGAAGGGAGAGCGGCCATACGTATGAAGAATCTAAGACATGGCTCTTGTAAAGTCAGATTACTCAAAATCCTAGGTATAGAAGCTCCCACTTCACTGACATGGAAGTAAATAAAGTGGAATTTCCTATTTTACTCCTTTCACGATGGGCATGTTGCACAGAGTTTTCTAAGGGATTTGGGGAGGGCTGAAGCAGGTTGTTAGCCTGAGGATTCTCTTTGTTTTACTGAAAAGGATCTGAATTGTAGGCCTGAAAAGTCTTGAAGGCCGTCAAAGTGAATACACTAAAAAGGTTTAAAAACAGTTGAGAGGCATAGCTATCATACTATAAAATTATAAGAGATATCAAGAAGTAGAATGTATCTGCCTGTTGATACAGAATCAGTTAATTACCATGTTTAGCAATTAAATATGGCCTGAACTTTCTACAGCACATCGTAAAGTGGATGTGTTTGTGTTTAAGAAAAGAATTAAATGACAGGAACAAGGGTGCATCAACACTTACGTGGATTAGGAAGGGATTCTGCTGACGTTTAGTGCAAGAGGGGGGTATCCACTCACACCAAAGAGCAGCAATTGGAATGTAAAATCATTACATGGAACTCAGCTTAGCAAGATAACTTTAAATAAGAGTTCCCTAGAGTCTTGCAAAAGGATGTCAAATGAGTAGAGGAGCAGAAAATCCCCATGCTGTGGCATTGGTTAATGGGCTTTCCTGTCCTCTCCTCCCTTCTCCTTCAGACTGCTGGCTACCTGCATAAGCAGCAGAGTTAGAAATAAACTGCCCCAGATAAAAAAGATCTAAAAACTACCATCTTTGAGAGGTTTCTTATAACCTTCCCTTGTGATCATTAGGCAGTTGTCAGAACTGAGGAGAGACCAGTGGATTTAAATTGTTCAAGTTCCTGATTCAGGACAGTTGTGATGTTTCCATTTGCAATTTTTCAGAAGTTAAATTGTTAGAATTAACTAGCATCACGTACAGCAGCAGTGATACAGTGGTAAGAAGGAGGGGGATTAATGGGGGAAAGCAAGCTGAGCTCCGAAGTAGATGAAGAAAGAGCTAAGTAGAGCAGCGCAGGATTAGCAGAGATGGTGGAGAGTGAGTGTCCTATCATTCAGCTTGTTTGTATTTTTTTCTTTATTTGTTTTGCCTTTAGAAACTGGGGGCTCTTGCACTCTGGTGTGTATATATTCATAGAGTGGGCTGAAAATTCACTGATGTACAGTTTTCTGTTGAGAAATGATGATTTGATGGGATTGAAATATTCTGTGGGAATGGTTGGTGGGCTGCCCAGCTGCTCTGCTTTGCTCTTGGCTGCTGGCCATCTTGTCTGCTCTCCCAGCTGCCTGTCATGTGGGCCTGCTGCCTTGTCTGTTGTATCCTATTTTAAGTATTTGTACATTCTGACAAATAAAACAGCAAATCACCAATTAGAACATCAATTAGTGTTACTACTTAACCAACTACAAATCTAATTGGAAAATCATTTTCAGTACTAATTGATTGATAGCTAACTAGCAACCATTACGCGATGAGCTTGCATTTCAGTACTGAAAACCATTAAATCTTTTAAAAGTTACACATTCTTATTTTAATATTGTATGTATTTATAACAACACAAACTATATGCTACTGAGCAGCATTTCCCATCTAAAGATGTTACTGACTAAAAATCAAGTAAAAATTGAAGCAACCAGTGCGACTTTCTCCTAAAGCTGATATTCAGAATTTTGTTCCAAATGTAGGATTTTGTTCAGTTTGCAGTTTACAGAACAAACTGGTTTTATGCCAGGGTTAATGAAGCCTGGGTAATGACAGGCTGCTGTCTGTTGTCCTTTCACACCTCCTGTCCTTCCTTCTCCCGCTTTACTTTGGAAGCACACATAAACTGGAATTCCTCTAGTTTTGCTAGTGAAGCATCCTGAATGACATCTTGTTTTCTGTGACATCTCTGAGCAGGAAAAGAACATGCTTGATATAAAACTGTGCTCTTAAGTGTCATTTCCCAAAGAGAGGAGAGTAATTTAACTCTATCTGCTTTCTGCAAACAAGCCTTGGTTTGGGGGCTCTTTCCTTTATCCAGCAAATATTTTCAGTGACATTTTTCAAGTTTTCCATCTTTGAGATGTTCTCCATTCTTCAGAATTCATTTAAAGGCAGCTAACTCATTCAAGAGTTACTCAGCTGCAAAGAACAACATATGAGTAGCCACAGCATTCTTCAGCAACTTACTCAAAATTCAACTTATTTCCATTAAGCAGAATTCCAGATTCAGTATGGTTCTCGGTAGCACCCAGCACAATGTGGCTTTAAGATTCAAAGGAACAACCATAGATAGGTTTGCCACTTCATTTTTGTGATTGTTTCCCTTTTTGGTTTTTATTGGTTTGCTTGTGTGTATTTGAATCCCTTTGTAGTCATTCATGCTTTAGTATTCCGCTTGTCTACTACCATTTTATGTGGTGGGCCTCAGATAGAACAGCTGTGTAATTAATGATACTAAGGCTTTTTCCAACATAGTAGTGATTCTCCAGCAGTTAGAAACTGACAGGGAAATAATGGGGCTCCTTGTAAACTCAGTGGGATTCCTGTCCTTACTGGAAAGGGTTGGAAAATGGTGAATCAAGAATGTAAAATTTCATACTAGTTGATCTATTTCATTAAATGTTTTGGGCATAAATAGTGATGATCACTTGCCATATAAAAGGAAATAAAACATTTCAATAAACTGATCAAATGTCATCTTCTGAAAAAGATGTTTCAGTAATACTTAATGTCTCTTCATGTATGCACACCATTTCTGTACTTTTGATTAAAAACATTCGTGAAGACATCTAATAATTTTTGTTAGATCACTGTATCTAGGTGGAAAAAGAGAAAGACCAAATCCTGTAATAGGTATGAAATAAAAATGGTAGTCTTCAAAGAAAAAAAACAAAACCAAGGTTGAAAAGAGCTGCTCTGCGTTTGACTTGCTTTTGCTAGTTAACACTGGGGCTCCCACCACAAGAGTATGGAACAAAAATAAGATCCTGCAGGACAGGATTATGGGTGTCCTGGTTTTGGCAGGGATAGAGTAAATTTTCTTCCTAGTAGCTGGATTCTCCTCCTGGGGGAGGGTTCCTGAGGCCTGGATTAAAGGAAATGTCACTTCAGACTTCCAGGAGGAGGATGTCCCTTTGTCATACAAGGAGAGGAGGCTACAAGAGCTGAGGTTATTCAGCCTGGAGAAGAAAAGGCTCAGGGGGATCTTGTTAGGATATATACAAATACCTGATTCAGGAAGTAATGAAGATACAACTAGACTCAGTGGTGCCTGCTGAAAGAAGAAAAGGCAGCAGGTACAGATTGAAAACACAGGATTCCTTTCAAAAACAGAGAAGACTTCTTAAATTGTGAAGGTGATTGAAGAGTGGAGGAGGTTGCCTAGGGAGTTTATGGAGTATCTATCCTTAGAGGCAGTCAAAACCCAACTGGACATCATCCTTGGAAGCCTGCTTTAGTTGACCATTCCCTGAGCAGAGGGTTGGCCTAGATGATCTCCACAGATGCCATATCCATTTCTTTGTGCAAACCTTGGGCGAATCGGTTTAGTTACCAAGCATCCGGTCTCAGACTTTGTGAGTATTAACAGTATTAGGGGAATCTTAGGGAGAATATTAAATCTGCTTAGATGAACAGTCTTTACAAAATGTCTCCCAAGGTGAATTTAATTCTGTGTGCTACGCAACACCTTTGCTCACTTGATTTGTTTCACGAAGACACTGTTTTCTGTTAAAATATGTAAATTAATGAAAATATTTGTATCAAGTGGAAAATGAAGATGTTGATATCGAGTGAACTTTTATAAGCTTCAGTGGAAAGCATGTAAGTCAGATACCCATAGCAACGATCACTGTTGAGATATTTGCTTGGCTGTTTGTTCTTATGACAGATTTGAGGAGGTACACTAGTTGATCTGGATTGCATTTTGCCAAAGACTGAAATTTACTTATAGATAAAGGAATGCCTAGTTTACAAGAGTGCATGTATTCCATCATCAGTTAAGATATTTTGATTTATTTAATGTTGCTTTATCATTTTGTCTTTAATATTAAAGTGGTCCCTGTAAAGCAGTTGTAGCACAGCGTATTACTCAAAGGGTTTTGAAATTATTAGTCTATCTTGAATTAGTTCCTGGTTGTGAGTTTTGATAATTCAATAATTGTCTTACTTTGATGTACCCTGTCCTTTCCTGGGTGACAAGAAGCTTTTTTACAGATACTGCTGAGAAGCCATTTGAGGTACTGTGGCAGAACCAGGCTCCCTCTTGAGTGTGTTTAAGCAGGTTTTGCCATCTGTGTCTTGGTCCTTGAGTGAAAATGGTTGGACAGCAATGTTTCAGAGGAGTTTAAAAAGTAGTGCTCATTGAGAGGGGTGCTGCAGGGAACAGGGAAGTGCAGCGTTGGTGAGTAGTTGAAAAAGGTAGGGAGAAATGGGCTGTCTTTCCTAAGAAGGAGATGGGCAGGATGGGGAGGAGAGCATGGTAATTTCAAAGATAGGTACCACTCACAAGAAAGGAAAAAAAAAGAAAAACAAAACCAACCAACCAAAAAGCAAAAAATAACCCCACCAACAATGACAACAACAATAAAAAAAACACAAGGAGAGAGAAGAAAAATATTTACACATCCACAATACTTTGTGGATGGCAGTTTTTGTTTCTTTGGGCTTTATTTGTTATGTTTTTTCCTATTTCACCTTCTTAAAATCTTTTCTGTGAAAGAAAAGAAGTATTTTTTATGACTCAAGAAAAATGTATTGCCCGGTTTTCCTCTACAAGCCGTAGGTGTATTTTTGCAATATTACAGCTGTATTTTAAAGATCCTGTATAAACCTAATGATTTTTCAGGTACTATAAAATTTCTTGACGACCTCGAAGAAGCCAAAACTAAATTAATTTGTAATACACCCTTTACAGGGATCTTAGAATTTCTGCAGGTGTGGCAAATGTGTACAACATCTAGATAGGGAGCTCTCTTTTTCATGTTACTACAAATCTAAACAAATTTTGTTTAATCCCTCTCGTCTTTCTCCTGAACACTTACAGTCTTTGTGACTGGAACTGCTAGAGCTTGTCAACTCCCAAAGGCATATAGCTGTTTATACACAGGAGCCTGAGTGGAATTTTTTATGTGGTGCATACTCTCCAGGGAACTGCTACTATATATCGAGTAGTGTCAGGAGGAATATTAGGCACCATAGTGTCAAAACTACTTCTTTGGGTTTTTTTTTTCAGTAGATAAATAAACATATTCACACATTTGGACACAAAAAGGTTTTCTTTTGCTTGGAACAAGTGGCTGACAGACCCTGTGACCACAGGATGAGCTGTAAACTGTGAAACCTTATTTTTCTAGTTAGGTTTCCTGAAGAGCAATGCCCCCTGCCCACATGCCAACTCTTCTGCAGCCTGGTGTGATGTGGGCCAGACTGCAGGTTCTGCTGGAGCTTAGGCAGCTATGGAAGGGGCGTTTGGAATCCTGCTGGAAGCAATTTTAAGGTGTCATCAAAGACTTTACAGTCACCGGCCTCATGAGGGTGCTGAACTTTTTCAGTTGTTTTTTTTTTTCCCTCATAATTCATCTTTACGCTTCCACCACGTGACTGCATGTGGACTTTGTTTCTTCTGATCTGTTTTTTGTCTCATTGTGAGGTGGGGTACACTCTGATTTCTGTATAAATAGTAGAAACCCTTTCATGAAATAAAGGGGTTATTTTACCTATGTCTGGGCCTGCCCCTTAGAGTCATAAAGAAGAAATGGTATATTTGCTTGTTTCTCACTGATTAAGGACCTACCTGCATGGTGAAGGCTGACAGGCAGGCTGTGGTGTTATTCCATGTTTTTATCCATCTTTTACTGACCCATAGAAGTTAATTCCTCTCAAGTCAAACATTTACATAATTTATAATATCTGTTTATCTAGTTACAATATCTAAAGTATTGAGCTTTTCTTTTTTTTTTTTTTAAAGAAAGGACAGGTTGCCTGTTAAAATCTTCAGAATTTCACTCTTTCTGTTTGAAAGTCCTTGTAGGTTCAGTATGCGTTTTCTTAGTAACAGTGTAGGCTTAAAGAGATTTTACGTACTTTGCTACATTCCACTCTTTCATTTGTGCTAATGCAGTTGCTGAGGGGGGGGGGTTACACAATGAACATGGCTGGGAAACCGATCCAGTTAAAAATAATCTTTTTTCTTTGTTTCTTTTTAATTTGTATATTAATAACACGTATCAGTTCTGGCATCGAGTTGGCTATAGTACTATACAAATGACTCAGCAAAATTAAGAGGCAGCGTTAGGGAATGTTTCTGAGTCAGCAATGCTATGAAACTATGGCAAAAACTGTTCCTTTTCATTTTTAAGTTGCAAGGTCCTAACTCGATGTTGCCCTGAGACTGCTTTGACTCTTCAGGGTGTTTTTCCACTCTCTAGAAATGCCTGCCAAAGAGATTTTCCTTTGCATGCCTAACTTCTTTGTATATAAAAGACAAATCAGGTCTCAAATGCCTGTGGAAGGTACGCATGTTGCAGGTGAAAAACATCTGCACTGAGGTGGGATAGCTGTACATTTATACATTCAAAGATGGCCATTGATAAGTCTTGAATGTGAGTATGGACACGTGCTACACAGGACAGGTGCATTTTTCTGACCCTGTGTTTGTCGACAAAGTGTAACTGATGCTCTGGTCTGATGTCGTTCTGCCGGAACTACTGACTGCAGACTTGAAATGGAGAAAAAGGTTTTGTTGTGAAATTGGCCTGAAATGGCTAGAGAATAGAGCACATGAAATGTTTGGGGATCTGTTTCCATCTGCTGCTTCAGAGAGGCTATAAACCAGTTACTTGGGTTATTGCAGAAGGTCTGTGAAATAGAGTTTTCCTCATTTGTTAATTCCCCCCCCCCCCCCATGATTGCTTGAAACAAGACCAGAAAGTCTTCAATGTGCTTTCTTGTCTCAGTTACATATAAAGGTACATACAGATACATCTTTTGCCTTCTGAATTACCTGAAGTAAAATACTGTAGCTCATACTCATACATGTTGTTAAAATACAACTGAAATGTTGCGTAGCGCTAAATAGTGCGTGTAAGTAACGGTACACAAAATAAACTTGACAATCTTCTTAAATTGCATAAGCATATAAAATGGAAAGAGGTATTTGAGCCATCTAGTGGTTGGTGTGAAACATTCTAACATTTTTGATAGTTTCTAGAAAATATGAATGACATCTAATTGGAAATGGCATTTCTAATTTTTGTCCATGCTTTTTAATAGCATGGCTGTAGATGAAAAAATATAGACATACAACTTCAGATTTGAGGTACAGTCTGTTTCAGTTTGCAGGGATTTTTTTTTCATTTACTGTAGATTTTAGTGGAGAGCTCTGATGACATAAAAATTGCATTAGAAGTTAGTAACCGAAGAATGAGTTTTGTTAGCGTAAGATCTTCAAAAATTGTGAGGGTTGTTAAGAAAGTTCAAGGAAAGGATTATAAGAGATAATTTTGTTTGATAATTTTGTTTTCTACTCCTCACTTTAAAATGTTTGGAGGGGGGAAAACTGGGCTTATATTCCACTTTACCAGCTATTTATAGTAGTATTCTGAATAGCAGGGGTTAAATTCCAAAGGTAATCTCACTGGAAAAACATGCGATGGATACTTTTTGTGATAAACTTGTCTAAATAAAATTAACAAAGGCAACTGAAAACAGATATGTATTTATTTATTTATTTAAAGATGGAGTGAACAGAGTCCTTGTGAACAGAGTCACAGAATCTTGTGATGTTAAGAAAAAGGACATTTTGCAGATGAAAATTTTGTGTAATGATCTTGCTTGGTCCTGGTAATGCATTAAGTTGTTCTAGCCTTTCATATTGGATGTTGCCAACAGGAACTTGGCTGCACATCGGACATAATGGTATTCTGTAATACAGGCAGAAAAGTTAGTTGCTGAAGTAGAGAATTTTATGTACTTCTCACCTTGAGTTGTTTGTGGGAAAACACTGCATACACTGAAGTGCTGATATCTGCCAGTTGTTGTGAAAGTCCTATTGAGCTTCAAACACAGATTAAAGGATATTTTTCTTACCTTTCTGATGACAAATCTAATAATCAACAAGCAGTACTAATGGTGTTATGTTACATGTGGTTAGAGCTGTAGTATTTCAGGACAGATAAATATGATCCGTCTTGACATTTCAGAATTTTTACGTTTACACGTGAAGTAAAGTATTACAGGGTCCTAAACCTTGCCCTGTTTTATATTGACAAGACAGTGTCAGTTTAACAGATTTTCAGGGTCAGTCTCAAATGCTTTGTGAGGCCAAATGAGAACAGGAGAAAAATGGGAAAAACAGTCACAGAACAAGGGACAGAGCAGTAATGGCTGATTTGTGTTTTACTGGGGCAGGAACAACCTGAAAGCGTTATGTGAACTTGATACGTTAATTACATTTGGACAAATCACCTACATTTTGTCCTGTTGTGCCTTGGAAGTTGGTCGTTATTAACCCTTAGGATCAAAATAATCATCTCGATTAATCTTCTGAATCTGTAACTCATTTGGACCGTGAACTCTAATAGGTTTCAGAAGAGGAAATTAAATTCTTTGAAAATGTTTTAGTTGTCTGGCATATTTTTCTTGAATCGTGCAGTGTGGTGATGAACGATTTTTGTTATTACTATTATTCTAATCTTTACAATGATCTAGTCTTGATTGCAGTCGGGGGATCTCTGGACAGTTTTGTTAAGTTCTGTTCTCTAAATGAGCCTGACACTATAAAGATTACTAAGTGTGTGCTCTGTTTTGAAGCTTCCATGTTGCATACATGAAAATCTCTCTGTCTTTTTCATTTAAAGTGACTTTAAGGCATTATGTGTGCTCAGTTTTTGAGCTTGCCTTTTTTCCTAGTCTGGTGCTGCCAGAGCACGCTTGGAAAGCAGGAAATTCATGGAGTACAGAATGAGAGATCTTTTATCTTTCAGATGTCCGTGTTGTGTTTTTGTTCAATTAAACAGGAATGTGAGTAGTAAAGTGTCATCTTTTTCATGTTTATGTACTTCCCCCTTCACTCCCCCTGTTAACATCTTCCAGTGCTCTGATTGCTGTCGTATCTGGTCATACCACATAATTTTCTTGGAAGCTGTCCATAGCTGAAGCTATGATCCAGCTGTATTCATGAAAGGATCTTTGGCATTTCCCCTGGTTTTAATTTGCATTTAGAAGACACAAATGAGGTATAATGAAATGGTAGTATTGGGTCCTGTTTCTGATGAATGTTGCTTTTCGAATTGTGTTCTGGTTACCAGTTATTTTCTAGGAGAAAATTGGTTATATTTGGATTGTTTTTAAGGAGTAACTAGGATTCCTTTCGTGGAATTGAACAGAAATTTGACTTGTTGAACAAGTGAAAGAGGAATTATCTTGAGCTATAGTCTTTGACAATAGAAATTCCATCTCTTGTCCTGTGTCAGAGCTTTGTGTTCTTTGGGATTCATTCCTTGTCTCTCAAAACCAGAACTGTATATAAGAAAAGCCTAAAAATGTGTTACAGGCAGCACGTACGTGTTGTCTCCTGTAATTAATGGAACAGCTCTGCTAAATAGAAAACAACTATGGTGTGGCGTAACTTTTACATGGGAAAAATAAATTGCTTTTTCTAATTCAGGATATACATACTAATTATTTGTAGAATTAGATAGTTAAACATGCATTAAACGTCCTTAGTGCAGTGTCACTTTAGAAGCAAGTCATACTTTTCTGTGGACAGAAAATGGCTTTCCAGAGGGAGAACGGTTCTTCTCCCTCTTCCCCTCCCCGCCTCTCCTTCCTTCTTCCTCCGCCCTCCCCACCCCCCCCCCCCCACTCCCCACTATTTTCTATTTCCTTACTTTGGGAAGTAGGGAAAACAGAAATTTGTTTAATGATGAAGAAATGTGATTGTCTTGGGCTTGAAGCCAATGTCTGTATTTTTGGTATTCGGAAAAGTGAAATTTCCTTAAGCATATTTTCAGATTCATGTAATTAATGTTCTGCTTTAGACACTGAAATCGGGGTGTGCAGCTTTGTTTACTTGTATATTAGTATAAATTATTATGACTATGAAATGGTACTCAGTCATAAAATATTTTTTATTATAATAAATTGCTTAAGACCTCTACTCCATCATTTCCTTCCCTGCTGTTGTACAAGTAGAACAAAACACATCAGTTTCTCTGATGTAAAAGTACTTGAATATTATTGTTGTTGCTATTCCTCCAAAAATACGTGGTGAAAAATCACTTTTTGTTTTTTATTATTATTTTTTATTATTATCTGCCTGTCTCTCCATTCCTTTTTTTTTTTTTTTTCTTCCTGTTCAAGGTGAAATTTAAACAGAATGTCAAAGGATAAGTAAAATACTGGAAAATCATTCTGACAGCGTATGGTTGTGTTATCTGAGTTTTAAACACTCTTTCTTTCTTTTACAGAATGCTGCCTTTTTATATGGCCTTGGTTTGGTCTACTTCCATTACAATGCCTTCCAATGGTAAGTTGGAACAAACTAATGGTATTGCTTTTGTGTGATGTTTCATTAGTAGGTGAATATTTCAATTTCAGTTCACTGTGGGTGTACGATAGTTTAATTTTTTTATTATAGGTGTTTCAAGGCATACTGTTCTGGGTCACATATCTGACTTACTGTAACGTATCTGTGGCAACCACAACAGTTGCTTGAAAAAGAAAGCACTTACCAGAGGAGAATTTTAGCTCCTAATGATACCATTCAGCCAGGGGGGTGGAGCAGTGTGACTCAGCAGGTTTTTGTGAATTGTTATTATTGATAGCCTGTAGCCTGTGTTTGTTTGAAAGCCTGCTTACAAAAAACTTTCCTCTTGGAGAAGTGGCAAAGTGGGGTTGTTTTCATTTAGCTTTGCATTCAGCAATTGCTACATAGCCGTATAATGTAAAAGTTTTGGATGTGAGAAGCAGTACACTCAGACTTGAATCAGAATGTTTAAAACTGACATAAAAACTCAAGAGTTGGAAATTCTGGCAGGACTTTGGGGACCGAAAGGGAGGGGCTGCTGTTGGATATGGAGGAGAGGGTTGATTTTCAGTTTAGGTTTTGGTTTTGTTTTATTGGTGGTGACAGAAGAATGATGAATGGAATCAATTCTATTGCTGGGGTTCTGACTTTCACTGGCGTTTATTCTCGTAGAGATATAGTTAGTGTCATTGGGAGAGAGTCAGGTGCAGTATTTAGGTCAGTGCTTTTTTACACTCAGCGTGGAAACTGTTAGTAAGTGTGACTTTAATACCTGGTCATTGCTAGAAAGTTTATCATCTTACTGTACTAAGCATAACTGCAGTTAAGGAGGCAGTAAGTGACTACCAACTGATGGTTTGATGGTTTGGAACAAGAAAGAGGTATTTCTCTCCCCTCCTACCTCCATTCCTCCCCCCCCCCCCCCCCCCCCCCCCCGCCCTTATTTCTGTGTGTCTGTTAGACAAAAGATTTGTGCTTTCCTTGGGGTATAAATAAGCTTTTATTCTTCAAATTAAGATAAACTGGTTAAATCATGTGCTCAGAACCTGGCCTTCTTTTCTGATCTTGCAACTTACTGCTTTCCTTATCGACAGTGGTGAAATGAATGCCATGTATTGTACGTTGCATTCTAATTAACAAGAGAAAAACAGAAAAGTTTTCAGCATGCCTGGGAATCCACTATTTTAAGATTGCGATCAGTCTTGGTTGAATTTCACTAAGTGTCAAGAATGTTCTAGTTCTTATGAAGAGTATTTTGTGCGCCAGCTCTTCTTACAAGGGATATCTTGTTACAACTTGCACTGTGAAAATAGTAGAAAACTGTAAAATAAAATTGAATAAGACGGAGTAGTTAGAGTAGTTGAGTTTTTGAAAGACCATCTGTTCAACATCAGCTTTTGCAAACAGCAGTTTGTGCTATTTATTAGCGTCTTCCGGTGGATGGAGCAGCAAAGTTGGGTGATTGTGAGGCCTAAGTACTATTAAATTAAAGCTTTGAATGAATGTAGATTTTTCTTCCATGGCTTTAAGTAAGCTTGTTGAGAACATGAGTCTAAATTGATGCCTTAATTTACGTTGTCTTAAATGCATATAAAATTTTGTATTCAAGGTATGTAGAATAATATTTGCAGTTTCATTCATACAACAAAGTTTGGTATAGTTTGGTACTAAGAAAGCTGTATATCATTAGGGTATTGGGCAGAGTTTTTAGAGAAGAAAATCTAATGCAGATAAAATCTTCCACTTCCTTTGTTGTTGTTTGTTTGGGTTTCTTTTTTTTTTTTTTTTCAATCCCTTTGATGCTCTCTGCCCTTTACCATGTTTTCTTGAGGTCGAGAGGAGTGGGATGTGTGGTTGTGGGTGTTTATGTGTGACAAAATCATAATCAACTTGGAAGTGATAGCAAGTAATTTACAGTAGATATATTCTTCTTTGTAGATGTTAACCATCTACAGGACAGTCTTGCAGATTGCAAGAAGAATCCTGCTTCTTTCAGAGTGAAATGCTAGTCAAACTGTCTTATTTCCTACAGAAACTATTCCACTTATTTATTCATTAACAGAGTACACAAATCTGTATATTTCAGGCAAGTATGGGAGAACCATTTAAGGTAGTTCAAGTTATTGTGCTTCACCCATGAATATATTTTTTCATCCACACCACTTCAGATATTCATAAATTCTAATGAGAGGCATGTATAAGGTTCTTCAAAAAGGAAGGGAATAAGGAAGTGTTCAAGCTTTTTGCATGTTTCATATAAAAAGGGATAATAAAAAAGCAAGTGGGAATAAGGTCAGGTTTAAAAATTTTGTTCTTATTTTTACATTATTTTTTAAGTTTTCCAGCTTTTGTAAATTGAAAGCTGGAAATAAAATTGAAGTGTTCAGTTAGCTCCAAGACACATACGCGATTCACTGTAACTCAGTATTTTACACTTCTCTATATAATAAAGCAGTATTACTAAGTATTATTAAGTGTTATCTTAAGTACGAATCTTGACTGATACATAATTTTATGTTATGATTCTGTATGACTATTTGGAAACTGAAAGCTCTCGGTGTATATACAAATGCCACAATAGTGTGATCAGACCAGTGCTATTTCATGCAGTTATTATAGTGAGATATACCATAAGGGATCAACTCCATAAATCAAACGAAGTCTGGTAAAACAGGTCCTACAGATCTTAAATTTTGACACTGTTCTTTTTATACCATTTACCATTAAGTACTGAGAAAGCGGTTTGCTGGTTTTCCCAGTGGTCTCCCTCTTTCTCAAGCATGGTATAATACCAGTAGAATAGAGATAGCTGAGATACATAACTTTAATAAATCTAGAGCCTCCTTAGTTGTCTTTTAGATGGAACACTTAAAGCATTTCAGTGGTTTATCAAAGGCTGCCCTTCATTTCTGTGTAATATTTGCATCCAAGTGTATTGGCTTAGATGCCAATTGTTTTTTTTTACTTCAGTAAGGATTCTGAGCCTGACTTGTCTGTTGTCTGTTCATATACACTTGAGTCCCGCCAGGATGAAAACCTGGAGTTCAAGATCTGCAGCTGTGTCCTGAAACTGGCTCTCATGCCATCTTTGGATCCCAGGGTAGAGCTGTGGTGCCCCAAGGCCAGCCTGCTGTGTTTTCAGTGACTGTTATCTTGCAAACTTCCGGACACCCTGTTTGTTTGTAATACCTTGCAGGAGGCTGAGATCAGTCCCCCCTTATCACCCCATTTAGCATACCCTGAGGCTCTTTAGTCCAGATCCTTATCAGCTGTAGAAGTTGTGTTTTGTAAGCCTCAGTCCTTCAGCATTACATTTTGCGGGATGAAGTTCTGAAAAAAGCCAAAAACTAATGCAAGAGACCCTTTTCCTTACCCCTATTATGCGTAAAGATGCACACTGCCTGCAGAAAATTTGTCATCTTCTAACTGGAACCTTCTGACCCTTTTGCAGCCATCCTTGCCAAAACAGAACCCCCATCTCTGTTTCTGGCTCCTTTAAAGTCACCTCACAGCCAGCCCAGTCTGTTTGCACTCCTGCATTGTGGCTCTTCTGTATGCTAGGATTTCTCCTGTTAGCGTAATTTTGACTCCTTGAAAGAGGGACGTGGGAGTTCAGCCCAAAAAGCTTTTCTGCCCTCTTGAATTCTGACTCAAAATTGGAACTTGACATCAAGAAGGCAGTTGTACTCTTATTATTCTTACTTTAATCAGGTAAAGACATTTAATAGGCAAGAGGGAAGAAGCATATACAACCCCTGTTGGCAGAATGTACATTCATCTGCAGCATACAAGCACTGAGCAGGCTCTCTGCCTCCCATCTCTGCTGCTGCTGAATTCCACAACTGTCCGAAGGCCAAAAGCAGACAGCAAAAGGCAGCCCTCAGTTGTTACCTGTGGTACTGCATCTCAACTCTTCTGTCAGCCTGCAGGCCTCCAGACACCTGAGACTTTCTTTTCTTCTAGAAGTCCTTTGAAAGCTTCACTGAGGCAGGGGCATTCTTTTCCAGGTACCTACAGGAAAACACACAAACTTGTCACCTGAGAGGTGTTCTTACTGCAAATCACATTGGACCATTTATTTGAGCTGGAGGAGCCTGGTCTATTTCTCACTCTCCTTGGCTGTCATCCTCCTTCGTCTTTTTCAGAAAATGAAGTTCTGCTCTTCTTACAGTCATTCTGAAATCATAAAGGAGCTGCTTAAATAGCTTTTAATATACAGTTGTCTACAGTGGAATGTAAACTTTTTTTCACTATTCTGACGTGCCAGCCTTCAGTATTGTGTGCGTTACTCATCTACCCAGGAAAGTATTGTTTTATGGTATTTGCTGTTTGCCTGTGAGAGTGGGAGAGTTCTGTGCTGTCAAGGTCCATTCTTTGCCCTTCTTTGCTTCTTCTATCAGTACATTGTCTTTTTTTTTAGGGGCAAGCAGTTAGTAGCACAGTCAGATTTGTCCACCCCTCACAAGCAGGACCAGATCCTTCGGATGGTTCTCAAGCTGTTTGTGTCTTTGGTTGACAGATCCAAGGAACTGGGCTCTTCCATACAAAGAGTAGTTGTCGAGCGGCTAGTGGGGTATGTAGGAATGCTAACAGCCTACTGGGGACGTCCTTCCCTTGTGTGGGAATGCCTCACCTGTCATGTAGACAGCAGCCGCTCATCAAATGCAGTGTCTGCTCTGCACACCTCCAGGTATATCAGTAGTTTCTGCCATTGCGGAGGTTGTGCGGCATTTGATGAAATAGTCCAGTGGTTGTAGTTTGCGTGAAAGGCTCTGAGGTTCACCCAGCAGTGTCATGGCTCTGGGAATTAGCAGTATGTGGAATTCCTGCTTTAGAGACACCTGCAAAGGAAAGCCCAAGAGGGATATAATTTGCGAGTAGAAACCCAGCTTGCTTACCAGTAACTTGTGATCTTCAAGGTACACATTTGTATTGGTGCATCTTTCCCTGTTCTGTCAGAGTCCTTTCAGCTGGTGTTTGTAGTTATCTTTGTAAGGAGGGTAGAATTTAGATACATACTGCGTAGATGCTTCTTTATCAAGTATTTCTTGGATTTCAGGTGGCTGTATCTATATGTGTATTTTTTAGGTATATAAAATAGAAACGTAAATATAGGCAACACATAATAAGTAGCCATTAATGAGGAAGCAATTATATTTCTCTTTCGTTGTCTCATGTTTCTGTGATTGTATCACAAAATCAGAGAATGATTGAGACTGGAAGGGACCACTGAAGGTCATCTAGTCCAGCCTATATGCTCAAGCAGGTGTGGAGCTTAGGTATAGGTTTAGGTGGAGCTCAAGATGTGGAGCTTAGGTGCAGGTTTATCAAACCATTTCTTGGATGGATGGAAAGGCATAATATTCGACAATATCGGAAAATGCTTACTCTCAGCTGCTGTTCTAGAGAAATGTTTAAAGACTTCACTGCACAAAATATTTCACCATTCAGCTATTAGGAGTTGTATCTAAAGACTGTGTAAAAGTATTTCATGAAATTGCACTGTCTTGACTATTGCTGTATATGTACATTTTGTTTATGCTCAAATTATGATTTTTCACGTTGAAATTTGTCTGTTTTCATTAGTGCAGTCATGAAATGACATGAGGCTTAGAACAGGTGATCAGAAAGTTGAAAGAAGATAAAAAAGAAGAAACTTTCAAGCGGCATCATTTCTGATACATCGGAATAATGTTACGTTCTTTGAAGTCATACACTTATTCTGATTTTCATGTTTTTTGTTTGAAATGCATGAGTGTTAACTTTTAAATAGTTAAACTGATGCCATTTTATTATATTCTTTTGCCTCATTCAAAGCAGATGTTATTCACAGTCTATCCAAGTAAAACCTTCCAATAGAAGTCTTAGGAGAGTTAACTAAATGTTTAGTATAATCTTATATTATTATTCAGCTGGTTTCTTCACTTTCAGAATGGTAGCCATTATTGTGTAGATAAGTGGGTGGAAAGGCAGCTGCCGTATTGATTCTGAAAGTCTTGATTTGGAGATGACAGATTCATGTCGTTTTTATTTTTCCTGAACTACTATAGCAGCACTGTGTAAAGTGTAAGCCTAGAGGTGCTTTTCATCCTCCGTAGTGTCTGTTTTCCAGCCCTGCTCTATTTTGTTGATTATTAGATAGCCTTTCTGTCTGTTAGTTGAAATGCTCTCATTCTTGGAGAAAACTTCTATTTAATCTGAATAAATGCTAGAAGACTCAGCCAAAGTTGTTTCTTACCAGGCAGTTACCTTCAGTGAACAAACCAGAAGTCATTTCTTGCTGAATTTATATGACTGTCATTTAGTTCTGAAGTATGAGAGCTCTCAGCCATGATTTATCCTTTGGACTAATGTATGCTTAGTCTGCTGTAGGATTAAAATTGAAAAGCTCTGTCTGTTCAGCAAGGCTCATTAATCAGTGGTGGAGACTAACAACCTACTTGAGGAAGGCTGTGTGCCACCATCTCTGAAGGAAGCCGTTAACCTCTTAAGCCAAATGCTGCTTCGTATGTGCCAGATCATCAAGCTGTTAAGTTATTTCTGCTCTTCCAGTTTTGGTAAAACCCCAGAAGAGCTTTGAGGGAAAACAGCTGAGTAACTTGGATGCTTTGAATCCTCTAGACCCCATCTTTCTGTATGTAGGCTTGGGCAGAGGACAGAGATTAGTGATGTTTCAGAGCAAAGATCAAGTGACCTCTGCTGCATCCAGAAGGCCCTAACTTAGGCAAACAGATTGGTCAGGAAGGACTGCAGATACTTACTCTGGGCCACATTCTCTCATTTACCTTTGCAGCTCATTTACCTTTACAACTCTTGCTCCTACTTTGCATTTCTCATGTCCACTTTTTTCTGTGCTGTACCAGCCTGTGGCAAGCCCAAACCCATCTGCATTGGACGCTGTTGAGCGCTTACAACTGAAAGGGATGTCAGTGATATTGCATATGTTTTGCTATTGATGTAGTAAAGAGACTGAATCTGGAGCTTTGGGCATGGCACTGGGAAACAGCCCCAAAATTAAAGTTTTTAATGTAGTCTGTGTTCTTGATGTGTCCTGTAATGTTCGGTGCTTTGCTACTTTAAGTGTTCCCCATGGGCAAAATTAGGTCAATATTAATTCAGTTATGTTATAGAATTGCTTGTCTGTGTGTGAGACTTTAATAAGTGTCTTTTCAGTTTGAGTGGTTTATTCTATGAATTTTACTGACTGTTTAAAATGAGGCTGTAGTTACCAAATTAGACATGCGCACCTACTACTGCTAGAAATACTGAAAATACTGGCTTTCCAGTCACTTTTTTGTGGAATTTTGGTGGTGTCCTTTTTCACAGAAGTAGTTGAAGTAATTTGTATTTGTTACTGTCAGTGATTGTCGTACTGGAGTAACTGCAAATTGCATAATCAATATAGAATTAACGCTAGAGTCAAGTAAGATGCAGGCCAGTATTTTAAATGGAGAAGAAAAAATAAGTGATTTTTTTAAGTTAGAAAAGCTGCTTTGGGGAATATTTGGTGTATTCTTACATTTTCCCCTTAAATTACTGATATAATTATGCTTCATTGAAGTTTAAATTTATGCTACCTTTCAGAATTATCTTTTAGTTTTTATTATGGCATCTGAGGATACAGAATTTAAGATGCAAGCAAGACACTGACCCAGGAGTACCCTAACATTCTGAGTGCATATGGATTCTTTCTTACGTGTAAATCCAGCATGTATTAGAAACCGAAGGAAAATTTCTAAGTGGAGAGTCTTTCACCAAACTCTCCACCAGTGCCAGTCCATTTTGTTGCAAAATCAGTGCAATGGATGGGAGCGGTCACTGCTCCCTGACCACACTCCTTTGAATTTTCTGACCTTTCAAGGAAACTGTGTTTTTAAAGCATTTCTGCCTTGGCTCCCAAACCCACCAGTTTAGGAGCGATCTAATATAACTGAAATGTGCAGCTAGAATGTTATTTAGCTGTTAGTATGGTAACTTGAACTAAAATGGTACAGAGAGTTTTGTTTTGACTTAGTTGATGTATTTTTCAAAGCATCCGTCAAAATGGGTTGAAGAGCATGCCATTTACTTCCTGCATAGATTTTGTGTGAAAGACTGATGTCTCATCCTACAGATTTTTCTTCCTCCTTGCACATAATTGGGCTTGTTGTCATTGGAAAGTTGTGTTGGATTAAAATGTTATCTCAAAGCCTGCTAATGTTGAATCTGACTCCATGAGCAGCCTAGACTAGCGTGAATGGTGTTGCCATGTTGTCTGCACATAAATAAACCTTGTATGAACCTCACAAGGACGGTCTGTAACTGCCAGGTACTGTGCTGAATGGCACACGGTTTTTCATGTTGTGCACTGATTATAATTGTACTAGAGTTTGAGTGCTGTGCTTCTCTGAAAGCCTGGGGTAGGCAACATTCTTGTTCTTTTGAATGAATGACAGTATGCATTCAAACTAAGCTAAACTTCTGAACAGTCCTTAAAAGTTGTTATACTTGCAGATTTGTTTAACTCTGTTCGGCTCTGGCAGTAAATAATATTTCCTGTTCAGTAAACAAGAGACTACAAAAATATTTTTGTCTCTTACAGTTTCGTCTAATCTTTTTTAGAAATCCATGTTTCAGTGGTCCTGCAGCTGAGACTTGATAGAGGGGAAATACCCCAGGTGACATAGAAGTGCAATGTCTTTATTCCTGATTTTTGTCTTCTTTTTGATATGTATCACAGACACCATTTTTCTTCCTTTTTAGAAATTAGGATGCTGTCTTTAAGCAGGACGCAAATAATGGATTTTAAATACCAGTGGCTTACATACCAAGTATCGTATTAGAGTTAAGGCAAGGAATGCAAATACACGATAATAAAATCTATACTTCAGCATAACAAAAGCATAAATTAAAATAAATGCTGATGTTAGTGATCAGTTTGGTGTTTGGCCTTCCAGTTTGAGTAGTGTTCTTGTAGATGATGGTGAGCTTACTGTTAAGAGATCTGTATCCTTGTTTGTTATGATTTTGGTGTAGATACTGAGGTGTGTGATTCATCACCACCCATACTATTGCAGGGAAGTTCAGATGAGATGTGCGAGACTGCTTAGCTGGTGCAAGTTTGTCTCTTTTGCACTTCTCTTGCTCATTTTCCTTATGTAAGCAGATAAGTATGGTGCAAGGTAAGGAAAGCCTTTCTGAAAGATTGTATAGGGAAACCTTCAGTTTCACAGTACAAATGCAATACTTTTTCAATCCCACCTGCTCTTAAGTACTATTTGAACGGGTCAGATAATGCTTCAGGTATATTTTCGTTGCATTGTCTAGAGGAAGTTCTGTGCCTTTGGTTTGCTTTGCCATTAGGAATGAGAAAACAGCCTGCAAGAATTTTAAGAGTAGAAGTGCTTTTGCTGATGGATTAAAAAATGGTCATTTATGTGTTTTGTGAATTAAAAAAAGTCTGTGAAAAGTATTTGTTGATTTTCCCATTGTAACTGCTAACCTTTTGTCCTTGTAAATAATGCTGCACTTGGAGAGTAGGAATGAACTACTACAGTGCATAAACACTGTAATTTTAGGCACTGTGGTTAACTCTTGTCCAGTGTCCCTGTGCTGCTTCAGAGTGGGTACAGTTCTCCCTGGAGGTTTGTCTGTCATCTGCCTGATCAGCATCAGTCTCTGGACTTCCCTAGGACAGCAAGTGGGACTGTGTTCCCTGGCATAGGTGCTTGAATCTACCCTAAACTGAGAGTGTTTGTGGGTTTTGTGATTGTTCAAGCAGTGATGTATATGAAGGTATTTTGTTTCAAGCTGTCTGGATTTCAGGCCAGGTGATACAGTAAATCTTAGCTTCTTTCTCAGTTTCACTGTGAATTTATATCTATTACTTTTCAGTTGCTTTTCAGCTGTCCTAGTTTTATGCAGTTGCCCTGAGAGGCAAAGCAGTCCTGTTCAGAAGTAAATTGTCTTTTCTCCGAGATACAGTTGTTACATAATATTTTTGTTTTATCTGGTACAGTGACATCAGGAACAGGGGCATGTGTGGGGAGGATTTAAAGTCAAGGAAGTAGAATCAGTGCCATGTTCACCTGTCATAGGAATATGAAAAGCAAGTTAGAGTGGGAGGAGGTGGCAGGCTTTCATGTCTGTGTTTTCCTGGGGGTAATTGACTGACTGGAAAGTAATGGAGCAGTAGGTATTGGTTGAATCTGTATGTGTTGCTGGTGCTGAGAAAGTGAGGACAAAATGGAAAACAGAGCAGGTTGGTGCAGTGGGAAGAGATGGGTGTAATCTCTCCTTCTTAGGACTTCTGTTAGTTACACTGCTGCTCTTGGTGGTCTGCACTTACTGGCAATCAAAAGTTGGTTGTGACATGAACGATCACTGTAGTGTTCTAAAGTTGCACTAATTTTGTTGCTAATTCCTGGGTCATGCTTTTTGAAATAGTAGATATGTTACTGTATTTCATATAGCAAATTAGTTTCTCTAAATCAATAGGAAAGATTAGACTTTCAAATATACCAGGATATCTGGAGTACAAATTACCCAGTCTGCGAAGAATCAAAAGCCATGCACCAAAAACATTGCGTGTAAACCACTATTTTGATGTGTTCTTCTGTAACAGTGCTTTCTGATCCACTTTCTGCTAGTCTTATAAATAATATTCATTAGGAAGTAACAGTTCCATAAAAAAGAATCATTTTCTAATCTGTGTTTTTCTTTCAGGGCAATTAAAGCATTTCAGGAGGCGCTTTATGTTGATCCCAGCTTTTGTCGAGCCAAGGAAATTCATTTGCGGCTTGGGCTTATGTTCAAAGTGAACACAGACTATGAGTCTAGTTTAAAGGTAGGTCTAAGAGCTTTCAAATTGAATTAATGTTTTTTACAAGTTGTGTCGCATCTTGGAATGCATGAGCATATAGCAGTTAAATAATATCTGCTTCAGAAATACAAGTGTGTTAAGAGCTAGAAATACTCATAAAAGCCCAGCAAAATTATAGATGAGCACTGATACTCCAGTAGATCAAGTGTTTGGTGTAGGATTCTTGTTAAAATAGTACATCTTGGGGAAAGTTGGAGGAAAAAATAAGAGAAGAATTAGCAGCTTGGATTTCTTGATTATTTTTTTTTTCTCTTCTAGCTGTCCTACTGTAAACAGGAAGTTCTTAAAGATTATTAAAAATAGAAAGCTTTTATTCAAAATAATGTTCTGATATCATTTTTTTGTGTAATTTCTACTTTCTAGTAGTTAATCTTTCTTTTATTTCCTGGTTTGAGAGTCAGCTTCTAAGGCAACAATTTTTGGCTAATCAGTTAGAAATGGTTTGTGTTAATACAGTACTTTGTTTCTCCTGTACTCTTTTAAAAAGTTTTTTACTGCTTTTTTCTGTCTCCAGTTGTAATCTGACATTTTTTCTCCTTCCATTCAACATGCTTGCCCCTTTCTTTTTTCCTCCTTGCATTTCTTACTCTATCCCCATGTGCCTTCCTTCCTGACCTCTAAATTTAGATATGTGTATCTTGGAAAAAGGAAGCGTCCTTTAACAGTTTCATACGGTGGGAAATACACCTGCAGGGCTAAGAATTTTGTAATTTGTAATTATGTGTAATTTATAAATGTATTTCTGCTTATTAATCCCTTCTGAAACTAGATTTTTTTTTTTAAATTGACATCCTTCTCCTGGCAGATTGTTTCGTGGAAGTCGTATTTATGAGGTTATCAGAATCGCATTGTCCAAGGTTTTAAAGAGTAGGATGCCACTCTCCACTTTTTTGCTTTCACTGTTTGTAGTAATTGGAAGCACTTCTCTCATAAGGCTTCCTTCTCTTCATCTAGAGTCTAAGCTTTCACTCAGAGAAGGTGTAGTTGGAAGTTGTGGTTAGAGGATATTGCATAGGAGTAGGAAAGATTCAGTGCAATAAAAGACAAAGGAGAGCAAGGGAAGGTAGAGATGGATCGCTTGTGTTGGGAAAAGACTTATGTGCGAGTTTGATCCTGTTTTCTTGTACTTTGGCACTGATTTAGTATTGACTATCTTGGGGAATAAAATAAGTGCTGGAGAAGTGCATTTTGAGTTTGGTTTTGAAGAAGTCAGGGTTACAGAAGAGTAAATTTACAAGGCGATAGTAAATTTGTAATCAATTAGTGGAAGGAATGTCTCTATTTTAACCTGCAAAATTATGATTCCATTGCTTCTATTACGTGCAATGGGATTAAGTCACTTAAGGAAACAAATAGCAGCAACAAAAACAGGCTCCCATGGAGCAGAGTGAGGATCTTCAAAAGGGTGATGAAATAATCATGGGGGGCTAGGGGTGAGTGTTGCATTAAACATAGTTTCACAATGTCCTCACAGCAATATAACTGCAGGTTGTTGCTAAAAGGTTGTCTCATTTTCCACCTTACTATTCCAGTTGCATTGTTCGGCAGCCTCTGCTGCTTTGAATCAAGTGATTTTTTATTTCCATTTGCAGACTGAAGTGGATAAGAAGTCTAAACCAAGTCAACCTGAGATTGTCCAGTTGCTAGATCCAGCGCAAGGTAGATAGCAGGAGTGCATGAATGGGAAGGAGAGGGTAGAGCTCTCTTGTACCCTTCTGGTGCAAAACATAAAACCATAATCTGGAATTATCAATGGAAACTGAAAGCCAAGGCAGTTTAAGTTCAGCTCAGCTGTGGATTTAGTGTAGAGTCCTGACACTGATCTGTTTTGTTTGAAATCAGAATGTTACTGATTGAAACATACCAGAGTGTATCACTTGAGGAGCAAACTAAGCAGAACAAGCAGGGTAGTAGCTTCTTTAAAAGCCGGTCTGACTGATCCCTGAGTTGAGGTTTCAAAACAAGCCTTAAGCCAGAATTCTGTGAGTGACAAGAATGAGAGGCAAGTCAAAAAACTTGCTTCGTGAAGAGAGCAAAAGAAACTGCTGGTGCAGTGGTTTTGCACAAGCATGGGGAGAAGAAAATGAGGAAGAGATAAGATGAAAGAGTGCTAAAGGATGTTTTCGTGAAATGTCTGTCTCATTCTCTGGGACAGAGTATCTTCTCCCTTCACAAAAAGGTATGTAAGCCAAAGTAATGAAGAGACAGGGTTGTCTTGTTCTGTCATTTTTGGTTTTGTTGGGTTTTTTTGGACTTTTTTGAAAGGATCCTGGATTTTAAAGGATACAGCCTGCTAGTAACTGGCCTTGAGCACAGACCCTTTCCTTGGGGCTCTGTATAAAGTAAAACCACAGCCCAGCGTTACTCCCTGTTTGACATTGAGGCACAAAGTGAAAGCAAGTTTTCATCCACTATTCACTTGTGACTGTTCTGAATTTCACAGATTGTACCAACGTTGCATTAATGTACTCTAAAATATCATAATGTTTTTGATGGTATTTAAACATTCATGTTAAGTCTGTAATTGCTAAGAATAAACCATTACCAACAGATGAGTCATTGGCAGTAAGTCTTCAGGCAAAGGGGGAAGATGGGAGTCTGAAGGTCAAATATTCCATGTTTTTCACAATTTTAGAGCATTAACATAAATCATCTATATTTTATGTAAGCAATTTAAGTGCAAAATTAATTTTTACTATTTTAAGATGTTGATGATCAAGGTAATTACCAGAGTGCTGTTTAACAAGCATAAAATCAACTCGGTGTTTTTTTAAAATCGGTTACTGCTTTTGCATGTTTTTAACGTTGCTGCAGTTAAGACTTGCAAATTGCTGTGAGAACCATTGACTGCTCAGTTATCCCATTGCCATAAACTCTGGCAAGAACACCAGAGCTGTTGAAAATTACTTGGCCTTCAGTGGTCCATTAAGGAAGAAATAAAAGAAAAAAGTGGCCTTTCTGTTTGAAAGAAAACAGCCCTTGTGTAACCAGACAGTTAGGGCAGTGTCACCTTCACAAGTGATACATGAAAACTGAATTTGCCCATTCATCAGAAAAGTGCAACTTAATTCCAAAATCAACTGTCAGTGACTTAGGGGGGTGGTATTATTGATTACTATAGCAGTTAGTTTAACTCTTGGACTCAGTGATCTTAAGGTTCTTTTCCAATCTAAATTAGTCTATGGTTATATTAAGGTTTATTTCACAGTCCTAGCCTTTTCACACTTTACTGAGTGTTCTGTTGCCCCCCTCTTATTTACCATTTCCTGCAAATGACACTAATACTGTATTCAGTGGTGTTAGCTGCAGTTGAAGCGTGATAACCTCAGAGGAGAATACAGCAAGATCTGTGGGAACATAATACATCTTTTCATTGATTTGGTAAATATTGATGGGAAAAATGTTGATGCTTGTGAGTACATGCCACGTTATTTCTGGCATATCACTGGCTATCTTAGTAATTTTCCTATTTATTGAATATTTTTTCAGTTTTAGCCTCCTTTTCTCATATGTGTTTGTAATCAACCTGTCTTGCACATGTGTCTCAGTATTTCTTTTAAGTACTTTTGAAACGTAACCAGTTTTTAGCAGATAAGTCAGAATGAAAGTGATATCAAAGAGAAATTCCTCGAAAGTTCCTGTGCAGCATACTGCCCCAGAGCCATTCAAGCTCTGCAAGCTGAGGACCAAGTGATTTGCATAGCTTGAACTACAACAGAGGCACCAAATGAGTGGTCATGGGTCTGGTCTGTTGGGATGTGAACCTACAAAGGGAGTTGTCCCATCCATACGGGAGTTGCTGTGAATCGGGAAGCCCCAGTGCCTCTTGTCCACCCAAAAGCTGAACACAGAACTAGGTGGTAGAGCATGAAGGGGGAGCTGGGTGCATTGTGTGGGACTACTCACATGCATAAAAGAGAAGCTAAGGAAAAAAGTAAAATTACAGCTTTGGTATTACTTAATTTAATAATTGTATTGCACTGGAAACAGCAGCTATGGGAAACAAGTCTTCCATCTGGTGCTCATTCTGCTTGGTGGCGCTGAAGTATGTAGTGTGCTTTCCAGTGGGGAGTCAGGGCTATGATCAGGGAATTCCCAAAGCGCAACACAGCTTGATTTGGTTTTAAGAATTGTAGTGGATCCTGTACCCAGCAACAAAACCTTTAGAAGAACGAGAACTAAATTTCTCATGTTTTCAATTGTCTGCCTTTTAGTAGAAATACTCATTCTGCCTTTCAGACACTTTTCCTCCTTATCTGTACACAAAACAGCTATCCTAGCAGTTTGCTTCAGGCTTCTGCTTTGATCTTGCCTGTAAATCATCAATTTGAATAGAATTTTAATTTTTTTTAATTATTTTCCTAAAGATTCTCATTTGTTAGTAATGTTAAGACATACTGCTTATATTAGGATGAGAAAAGGCTGCGAAAGAATTCAGATTTATTGGGAAAATATGCATGAATTACATGAATATGCATGAAATACAAAAAAAATTAATACCGATACACGGATGAGCAGCTCAAAGTACTTATTTAGTCATTCCATTGCTTATTCAAATAATTTTCCTGTCTCTCTGTAAATATCTTTATTAAATATATTTTTAGCTACTGTAGCTATTGTATGCCAACATGTAGCTGTTACAGACATATTGTTCATTTTTAATGCTGTTTTTCGCAGTAATAAATAAAAATGTATTTATAAAAGTGCAAATTTGTGTTTTTAAGCCTTCTTCTGTTTCACAACCTAGTTATCTTCCATATGTGCTTAGATTACTAACTTTTAAGCTTAAACGTGTTAAATTGAAACCTTATGTATTTATTTTTAATTATTTAAAAGAATAACTAGAGAAAACATACAGTTATGAGAATTTTTAATTTCTTGTGTTCATTTTTATGGCTGTAATTCTGCTAAAAACTAATCGGCAGCATTTTTTGGTGAGAAAAAATCACACAAAATAAAGGGCTTTAGCTATTATGTGGATATCCACTATTTCAGCCGCTTCAGCTAAAAAGCATTTTGTGGAAAGCAGGATGAAATCAGTCAAAGTACAATTTTAATAAAAATGTAAGTGATGGCAGACAGCATTTGGGGATGATCTGCTCTCCAAGTCTTTGTAGTTTGCATATGTACATGATAGAAGGACATATACAAGAAGTAAAAAACCTGAGAGGTTTTTTTAGTGCAGCGTGGCACTGGAATCATAGAATCAACTAGGATGGAACAGACCTTAAGATCATTAACTTACCTCAGGACTGCCAGTAAAACTGCAGGAGAGTTGTTAGTGGAGCTGGTTTTGATAGTGGATGGTGGTACCTCAGTGTCTGGTCTACAGAGTGTTTTCTTTTGTTTTCTCTTAGTTTTGCTTGGGGTTTTGAGTGATTTTTTTAGTTTTCCTAGAAAAGAAAACTGTAAGCAAATTTTAGAAATGTCATGATTATAAAGGGAAGTAAATGCTAAAATTGAGTTACTGCTCTGCGTTGTCTTACACCTTTTTTTTTCTGGGAGGAAACATACTGTGAGAAGAAAAATAGTTGGCTCAGAAGTTGAGCATTCAGGCTGAGTATTGCAGGTGCATTTCATTTGTGCACCTCCTTGTGAGAGGTATCTTGGTCCAGGTTTATTAGCTGTAATTGCAACTGAAAGATTGGCATTCAGGGCACACAGTAATAGCCAGCTACGTGTACTGCCTTGGTAGCCACAGTTACGCGGCAAGGGTTAGGCTGTGCTTTTCATCCAGCCTGGGTGGGTGGGTGGGTGAGTTGGGGGCAGAGCACTGCAGGTTCTGAAACAAACTCACCTCCAGCCAGCAAAGTGATGTGGGGGATGCTGATGACGCAGTGGCAGTGCAAGGTTCCAGTCATCACATTTCCCTATGGCATTTTGTTGCCACTGGCAGTCTTCCGGCTGTTAACACAGCAATAGCTAAATTCTGATGTCGCACAAATATTAGTAAAGCATGCAGCCAACGTGAGTATTGAGTCAGCTTTGTGGAAAGCACTGTGTTGCACCATATAAGATGTTGGTCGGTAAATTTGAATGCAGCCTTCTTCTGGCTAGCGAAAACACAGCTTTACTAACCTTTCAGCTTTAAAATAATTTTTCATTTATATAGCTAGTCAAAACCACAGATTCTTCCAAACATACTGCTGTTAATTCATTTTATGTGTCTCATATGACCTTTGTTTCTTCAGTCCTCAAGTAGCTTTCTTCTGCCCTATCCATGTAACAGTCTTCCTCAGTCTTGAGGGTTTGAGGGGTTTTTTTTAAATGTTGGACAAAAGCAACCGAGTGTTTGTGCTGCACAAACCTTCATAGTACAATATGAATTTGTTCTGGCTTCTGAAGACACTGGAGAGCAGAGCAGTGTGCTGGTGTAGCAGCACATGTAGCGTGTCCTCTCCTGACCCTTTCCGCTGGCCCCAAACATGCCTGGCAAATGGATGCTTGGCTCTCTGCCACAGCTCATTACACCAGGCTTTCCGTGCCCTACTTATCTGAACAAAGGCTGCTCTGAGGAGCACAGGCATCACACCTAGGTCACATAAGCAGAAAAAGCCATCAGAATTTCACTGAGTCATGATGGAGCTTTCCCTTCATGGTAAGTCTGTGAGAATTGTCAGGTTTCAAACGATGGCTCGCCTTGCTTGCTAAATAAATGCAGAACTCATAGCTGTTAAGCTTGCTAATGTCTTCCTCAGAGGAGGAGAGAGCAGAATCACTGTTTTGAGGTATCAGGCTTGGATGTAAACAGAGAAACAGTACTGGAAATCTTGCACTAAGAAGAAGGTGGTTCGTTTCGTGTTGGTCATTTATCGATTGAAGAGCTGCCAAAACCCTAGGTACTTGCCTCTTAAATTGTAAAGGACTGATTTGTTAGGAGAATTGGTGTTAATTCTAGTAGTGAAAACATGAAGTAACCTAAAATCAGTGTCAGATTACCGTTATTTTACTACCAGACCTAATGCTTTCATCAGCTCTGTTTGTATGCAATCTGCTGTACTTTTGATCCTTGGAAAGGTTACCTTTGAAATTGTTTCCACAATCAGAGGCAAATCAGACTCCAGAGGAGACAAAATAGGCTGTAGATAATTGTGCAATTACAGATGGCTACAAATCAAGGTATGTTATGACTTGAGCTGCAGCTCTTGAAGAGAGCCTGTTACTTTTTAACATTCAGAACACTGCCTTCTAGGTAAATCCTCTTACTCGGGATTTGAATTTCTATAGACTGCTGTCTGCCTTGAGGTATTGTGTGTCGTCTCTGAACTGCAGCGGCCTCTCCTGCATAGTAACTATTTCACACAGCAGTAGCCGGCTTCAGTGCTGCAATATTTGAGAGACGGGCAGATGTTTGCAAACCGCTTCTGCGTGCGGCAGAAATGGAAGTTGGAAATGATTACTATTTTTCTAATTTTTTGGTGCTGGTAATTGTGGTGGGTGGATCTGCTTTTGGCTGATGAGGTTTTTATGTGCTAGAATGCATGCATGCCTTTATTTTGGGTCTGATTTGGAATACTTAACGGGGAGCTATGTATTATTTATCTGGCAGGAGGAAGAGGTTTGCTCACGTATGTGCATTTCAAAGGTTCTTGGTGTGAAAGGTTCTGAGTTTTCTGTATATTGCTTTGTGATAATTATTTGGTGCAAGTGGTTTATTTTGCTGTAGTTACAGGCTTTGGTTTATCATTTTCTTTACTGTTTGTAGCTTAGTGAACAGTGCAAGCAGAAATTTACTACACTTAGTAAATTTTCATAATGTGGACTTTGAAATGTAGAAGCCAGCTAACGTTGTCTAAGAATTTAAATTTTTAGGAGGCATTGCTGCAAATAGCCCTCTTTTTTTTTTTTTTTTTTTTTCCACCGTACAGTACTGATATTACTGGCATATTTAAATTTTAAAATGGTTAGATTTTTTCTGATGTGGTTGCCTGCTTTCTCTCACTTGAGTCTCACTGCAGTAACCCTTCTGAAAAAGCTGCTACAGAACAGTTGTCAATCGTTTCTCTTTAGAGCTACTTAATTTTTATAATAGCATTGCTAGGTGAGAGCAGATCTCTGCTGTTCTGCTTTATCTTTTCATATTAATTGTTAGTGACAGTGCAAGATGGCGCATCTGTGCAAAAATAGGTTTGTACCATTTAGACCAGTATACTCGATATACAGGCCAAGGTATATAGGTCTGTTCCTTTTTTTTTCCTTTTGCCATGCAAAATGCAATATAAAGTAGAGCATTTTATTTTTATTTAGCCTTTTTTTTTAAGTTGCCTGCTTACTAGTATCACTATGGTAACCGACTGAAGGATGTCTCTGAGGCACACAACCTGCATTGCAATGTAAGTGAGGGGAGATCTTAAGTTGTCTAACTGCTGAACAGTAGAAAAAGGAACAGACAAGGCAGAGAAATAGGCTAATGTTTATAAGCTATTATTTAATGCTTACTCAAAGCTTAAAAAGTTATTTTACAAGTAACGTATATGTGAGTTCATTGTTTTCTGTCCTCTCTTCTGGGACTGCTATTGCTAAAATATTCATTAAAAATCATAAATTTCTGTTATTCAAATTGAGTTTGCTTCATTTTTTAAACACATATTACAAATGATGTTGATAAAAGTCAGTGCAGAGGTAAGCTGCAGAACTGTGTGCCTCACAGAGCTCATGAAGTGTCAGCATTCTTTTTTTATGCTTTGCTATGAATAATAACTTAATTTTCTAACAATTTGTCTGTTAAAAATGTTCTGTGGTCTGTAAAACTGTTCTCAATCTTCAAGATGTGTGTTATAGAGATGTGCTATACACGAGGTATTATTAGGACCATGAGGAAAGTAGTGTCTAGTAGCTCTGGTATGACAGATACGAAAAGCAAGTTGCATATACATTCATTAATAAGGATTTATTTTTTTCCCAGCTACGCTAATAAGCCCCTGCTGCTACCTAGTTTGGAATCCTGAGCGGCCAGAGCTAAATCACCATTTTTGTGCTAATAAAATACACCAAAGAGTCAGTAATTTTTGTGTATTAGAAGCCACCTGGAGCTGTATTTTGTAAATAACTGTATTTATTAACTGTAGTATTTTATGTGCTATCTCTTAGGCCTGACTTTCTGTTGAATTAATATGTTAATCCAAATTTTGCACTGTCTAGCAATTTTATATGAATTTTATGAAAAAGTTCAGAGGCACTTGAGTTTGTATGCCAGTTCCATTCATTTTAATACTTGGTTGCATTTCAGACTGTAAATAGTGATCACTGAATTAGCATGACACTTAGAAATGATTTGCTCACATCCAGATTTTCTGCCAGACAGGCTTAATTGCTCTGCTTGTGTGACCTTCTTTCTAGAAGAAATTCTTGTCTCAGGACTTCAGAATGCAGAGATGGTTTAAAAGATACTTTTCATATCTTTTGAGGAATAGTGATTAAAAATAAACAAGCTTCAATGGTTAGTTGCAGTTATCTTGAAACCTGGCGGATAGGATGTAAGAACTTTGGAACTCTTTAAGAACTCATGTTTTAATGTAAAGGTATTCGTTGTAAGTGCTTTTTGACATGAGATCAGTTTTCTAAAAAGACTTCAAATCACTCAATTTAAGGGAAGCTTACTGTGTTTTTCTAGATAGACAAATTGAAGGCTTCAGTGTTTATCTCCCTGAGGCTGTGAGCTGGTACGACTGCAATCCCAGTTCTGTATTCTAAGGAAAACTTGATTTTCCAATTTTGACCATTCATATGATGCAGTCATTCTTACAGATACTATCCCAGTTGTTTTGGGAAGAAGTCTGTTGCTGTCTTACATTACTAGAAGCATTGCTGCATCTGCAGTAGAAAAAAATATTTTCTTCCAGTAAGCAGTTGAACAGAAAAGAAAATACATTTTATTGAAGACACATGGTAAAATGACATATTGATTTTCAAGTACAAAATTTATTTATCCTTAGTAATTTGCCAAATTTCTACTATTATGTTGGTTAAAAAACAATTATTTCTTTTTCCAGCATTTTCAGTTAGCTTTGATTGACTGCAATCCCTGCACTTTGTCTAACGCTGAAAGTAAGTAACCGATTCCATTTATTTTGTTGTAGCTTTTTGTGTTTTTTAAGTCTTATGCTCACAACTGTATGAATTTGTAATGAACCAATCCTTCAAAATCAAGAGAGTCAGTACTGAGAGGGAGGCTACACAACCTGCCTCCGTCTGTCAGTGGAGACAGATATTCCAGTGGAGTTGTGGGTCGTTTTAGTAAGTGGAATAAGTAAAAATCAAAACTCAGCTTATTAATTGCTTTGAAGATGAATTCTTGAGGAGCGTTTATTTATTCATAACGGTAGTGCTTGTGCCATGGCATATGTTTAATAGCAGTTGTTTAAAACTTTGGCATCTTGATAATCTCTCATTTTTTGGTGATCATTTTAATGCCAATTTATAAGTCTAAAATTCAGCATTGGTTTTAACACTGAAGTAGGAAGTAGGAAGAGGTACAAACTGTAGTTTGATCTTTAGGTGCCAGCTACATATTCATCTATACTTGAACATGCTAATCTTTTAGGGTAATATGATTTGTCAGATGCAGTATACACTGTAGTCTGTTACAGAGCGTCCTGCAGGTATTTTTCCATAGTGGAATTGTATGCAAGAATAAGCATACGTTGCTGCATGTTCTGGAGTCTGTAAGAATTAAAAGACAGGCAGTTGTGAAGGAAATTACCCTCTCAGTTTTTAAGGTATCTTCATGCTGATCTTGGTGTTGAGCTTAAGTTATCTCCTAATTCTAAATTCAGAAGCATTGGGTAAAGTATTTAAAAGCATTTCTTAATTTTTTTCATTTGGATTTAGATGGAATTATGAATATTCTGTCAGCAAGGCTAATGAAAAGGTGTTTGTGGGTGAAACTTCTGGCTGTATTGGTATCAAGGAGCTAGCTATGCTACAAGGTCTTCTCTAAAGTTTTGTCTCCCATGAGGAGCAGACACAGATAATACTGTAAAATATTTGCAGAATTCTTCGTCAGTAGGCTTTTATTGTTTTCTACCAGCTACATGATTCTTTATCATATTTCACGTTAGTTCGTATTATTTCTCACTGACTTCATTGGTTTTTCATTGCATCTCTGAATTTCTGTAAGGTTTTCCTAACCTTTCCCCCACAGTCCCCTATGGCCCCAGTTTTATGTAGAGGTGTGGCCCCATGTAAAGGCTTTATTGCACAGTGCCTGACAAACCCGAAGGAAGAGAGAAGAGGAATGAGAGATACTTTGTCAGGTTCTCCCATTCTACTTAGTGGAAGAACCATGCACTTTGACCCATGGTCTTAGGTACCCTCATAAATGCTTGTGGTTGCCTTAATCCTCCCCCTTGCATTTCTAGAGGCTGGGTGAGTAACGGCATTACAGTGAGTGTGTTCCTAGCAGAAACGTTCTAAGCGTGTCTTATTTCTATTTAGGCAGTCTCCAATGTGACAGCTTTAATTTCTTTCCCCTGCATGGTGAAGATTCATACTGAAGGGGTTTTGCTGTGAGGGGGGGGGAAAAAAAAAAAGATTTTTTTAGATAATGAACTTCAAAAATAACAGCAGAGGTTTTTTCCTTCATCAGTACACAGTGAAGTTTGATGTTGTGGTGAACATAATTGATGTTATGTGCTCTTTAGCAAGGAACACAAAAAGTTTATTAAAATTTTAGATGATGCATTTCATTATGACCTGGTTTTTGAAGTGCGCTAGGCTACCTTCTTTATAGTGAAGGACAAAACTGTGCACAAAGAGGATTTTCCCCCTCTTTTATGACCCAGAGGGAAACCCGGGAACTCCAGATTACCTGTATAAGCCTCTATGTCACGCTATTCTTCAGCTTCAAGAGACAGAAATCTGTGTATTGAAACAAATTGAGCTTGGTTCAAAGACAGGTGTTTTCTTAATTTGCAGTCCTCAGGAACATCAGGTAAAAGTCTGTCTCAAAGGAGTTTGTCTTTCCTCATCAAATAGAGTGAGGATTACATCCATCTCAAATAGCTTTAGCTATCTATCATTCTGTGGCTAGTCTAAGCTAGCAGTTCACAGGCCTGAGAACTCAGGCATTTCATCTTTTGTTTAATGATTTGAGCAGCATGAGAATAATTTTCCCTCTGCTTTTACTCCTGAACAATTTTTGTTGTGTTGTTTGTTTTTTTTTTTCCAGCCAGCAACTTTCTTGCCTCTGAGAGCTGCTAGTAGTATTATGGCATTCTGTGCAATTCATACGAGTAATTTAAGATGCTTTACAGTAATGATCAGAATACCATCTGTAATTAACACTCTCAGCTTAACAAGGGAAAGTCAGTTCCTAAGAAGGAAAAAACCAAAACCCAAACACCTAAATTTAAGATCCTGTATAAAGCTGGCTGCGTATAATATATTTTTCTGTCCTAAAATATAGTCTGTCCTTTGACAGTTGAATGACAATAAGTGCCTAATTCAGTTATCTACAGAAAATACTAATGTGCGTTCTCTGCTTAAAGAAATTTTATTGCTAAGTTTGCTGAAAGGGTAATGGACTCTGCATTTCAGAATACAAATAAGATCCACGGACTGCCTTTCTGCAATATTTGTTTGCAGTCTTAATGCTTTGTTAGGATACATATTCATTCTCTTGTCAGTTCTGTTACATTTAGCATAAAATGTGAATGTAAACAAATACTTCCTTTTATCTCTAAAATTTAATTTATCTTGGTTTTGCATTGATAAATTTTAAACATTCTTTATCCCTCACTTTAAAGCAGATATTGTAATTGTTGTCATTAATTAAAACTAATAATTTTTATTTTCCCGTTCTTACAGTTCAGTTTCACATCGCCCACTTATATGAAATCCAGGTAAGCTTTAAGCTACTTTATATAAAGTGTGGTTGTTTCTGTCTATATGATGGAATTAGTCTGTTGAACCCAGATTATGGATGCCTTTTTAAAGTTCAGCTTAAGTCTCAAATCGCTAAAGAAACTTTATTAACTTTGGCCAAATTTAAAAATATTTTGTATATGGACTGTCATGCTACAAAATGGAGTAGCAATTTTAATAAATTTACATATTTACTGGTCTCACAGGCTGAATGCAAAAAAAACTGTTCAGTGTAATTTTTAGTAAAATTCTTTTCTGAGATTATATATAATTTTTAAAGTTACAAAAAAGTATATAGAAATATAAAAAATCTGTGGTTTGTCAGTTCATAGATATCCCTATTGTTTGTCATACATGCACACACATGGTTGAGTCTAGCTATTTGCCCTGGTGCTTTTTAAGTATATTTGACATGAAATTTTCAATTTTAGCTGAACATACGTGGTACAGACATTTTAGATCCAAGGTCAGCAGCACATAAAGCTGTGTTACTAATTCTGTATCAAATCCTACCACAGAGTTTTTTATGTGAAATTTTTGGGAAATTGCAGAACTCTGACTGAGCTTCCAGAATAGAAGTAAATTAAAACCAAGGAGCTACTGAAATAGCTATTGTATATTTGTTATTTGACTAACTGGTCATATAATGACAACTGTATGCCTTTTTATCATGTTTATAGGTATTATGTGACTGAGGAAGGGATGTGACATGAAAACAAACTTGCAATTAAAGTGGATGACAGACATAAACTATATGTTCAGTCAGTTGAAAAGCAGCTTGGTAAAGTAGGTGCTGTCTTTTGATGGCACAGTTGGAAATGGCTTAGGTATTTATATATGAGTAAAAGATACAAATTTGATATTTCTCTTTTGAATGCTTTTGGTCCAAAGCTGTATGACAAGACAGAAATTCCCTGCCCCAAAACACCATTCAGAAACTTCATGGAGTGTTATGGTTCTTACCTGGCCAGTGTCCAGATTCGGTTCTGAGCACTGGAGGACAACTGACACAATTATATAACAAAGCATCCTCAACACGTTAGTTCTTTTGATTTTCTAGAGTAAAATAGAAAGTTAAAGGCTCCAAATCTATATGTACATACCAGCTGCCTTATATAATTGTGTGACCAGTGTTACAAGTGCTTAAGCTCTGCTTTCTGATTGACAATTGTGGGCAGCAGGAACTTTATTTTAACACAAGTCAGAGCAAAAAATTTTCAGTGCGTTCTCCCATTAGACCTGGTTTGTCTTATAGTTCTGATTGGGAGGGGTGTCTTGTTTTCTGGAATTTAAGAAACTTGGAACCACAAAGGGCCGTGCCTTCATTCTGGATATTGCCTCTGGCACAATGAAGAGATGTTTTTGGAGGCAGGCTGATGGCTTTGTTTCTTTTAAACAACACTGCTACAGATCTCTGAACCCTTCTGTATATTTGAAAATTACTTGCTCTCTAATATTTGATGAAAAAGTGATGTACCTTCACAATACTGGAGTTTAAATGGTGGGTTGCCAGAACTCTGAACGAGAGGGTAACCCTGGTGCTGATAGGAATTAGCAGTAGTTATTCATGGTGCTTAATGCTAGTTTCTGTTATTTCATCAGTGGTAGCATGAGTCCTCCTAGCTATTTTGGGTGGTTGCTTTATACGGTGTCAAAAAAAGAGGTTGGGCTGGGTTCCCCTCCCATTTCAAAGACCATTCATGATGCAGCCAAACTTCAAGGACTTTGGAATTAATATATAGATGTTAGGAAGAAATTTTTCCCTATGAGAATGGTGAGGCACTGGCACAGTTTGCACAAAGAAGCTGTGGCTGCCCCATCCCTGGAAGTGTTCAAGATCAGGTTGGATGGGGCTTTGGGCAACCCGGTCTAGTGGAAGGTGTCTCTGCCTGTGGCAGGAGGTTGGAATTAGGTGATCTTTAAGGTCCCTTCCAAACCAAACCATTCTGTGAAATAAACCAAAATGTAAATATTGTGACAGTTTTCTGTAATATTTTAAGCCATGCATGTAGGCAGATTTCTAAAGACTGAATAATACTACAAAGAACAAGTAAAAAATATCCTAGATCTGGAAAACATGCCCTATTTTAATATGTCTTCCTGAATCCTCACAAGCATGCAAACATCTTTTTCAAAGTGTGAATATTAGGCACCAATATTTATATGTTTGACATCTGGATAGCTGCCACTGCTGTCATGCTATACAGTGAACTTCTGTTCTTTTGCTTATCCTTCATAGTCATGAGCTACAAATTATGTTCCCAGTGCTAAATTTAAAATTTTTTCCTGATTGTTTTTATTTTGCTGGACATGGATATTTTATTTATTTATATTATTTGTTTTCTTACCAGTTGTCTGCATTTCATGAACACCAATTAAAAATCCTTTCTACCAACTTCCCCTTGTTCCATTTGAAAGTATGTAATTGCTGCTTTAATTTTTTTCCTGACTAGAAAAGGGTTATAAAACCAGCAGAGTTGTCTTTCGTGATTGTGAGATGCCAAGAATCTAACAACATTTTTAACTTCCAATAGGTACTTATATTGTTTAGAGTCTTGCCAGTCATCTCTTACAAAACAGCAGTAGTCAGTACTGTGTACTCTTTGCATAAAAAAATGTAACTAAGTAATGATCATTTGCATTTAGATGCCCCCATTTATTTTAGTATGCTTTTCATCTGTTTGCCAGAATGAAGTCTAATGTTGAATTACCTGAAAGCATATTTTTCTCAAAAACTTGTGTAGAATTTTTAGAAAAATAAAAACAAAACAGAAACAAACCAACAAAAAAACCAGACTTTTAGTAACATCAGACCCTCAGCATTTATGTCATACAGACATTTGTGGGAGAGGAGGAACAGAAGAATTAAGCATTTTAAATATTTTCACTGTTAAACAGTTATTTTTAGGGTAACGCAAAGATAAATACTGACACTATTCTAAAAAATGCATCTGTTGAGAAGTATTGACCTTTAGCATATACAAAACAGCTCTTAAGGTTCCAGAATTCAATAAAGACCACGATCCCAAGCTGGAAATGTGTTTTCTGCATCGAGACCTATTCATGTAGGGAGTTAGGAATTCAGTGTTTCCATGCTTTAAGCGCAGTTAAACTATATAGCAAATAGTAAGATGGCATACATTCATTCTCCAGGTATAATCTGTGAATACGTTTTAATTCTACATATGGTGGGACTCTTACTAGGACAACAGATACATTGTAAAGGCAGTTCAAATATCCCAAAGTGAGCAGAGAGGCAAAATTACACCAGCCAGCAGTTACTGATGATCTTCATTTCTGTTACAAATTTTCTGAGAAGAATTTGTGTAGAGTTTTATTTCAGATGTAGGCTCACATTCAAGCACTCCCCTTAAAAGCAGTGTACTTATTTGTAGTGTAAGAAGTATAATGCATGCATGTATGAGGATTTGACCAAATTTAATAATTTGCAAATTTTCCGTCAATTATTTTAGTAGTCAACTTGTATTAAATAGTATATTTATGAAAGTTACTCTCTTAGCATATATACGTCACTCATTAAAGCTTTCATATGCACTGTATGCAAAAAAAAAACCAGATTTTTTTGTCAATGTGTTTGTGTGCTGTCAGTGCTGTGAAATCGTGGCTATTTGGTGATCTGTTGTAAGCTTTATGATTAATCTATGTACTTTTTTCCTTTTGCAGAGAAAGTATCACTCTGCAAAGGAAGCTTATGAACAGCTTTTGCAGATCGAAAACCTTCCTGCACAAGTAAAAGCAACTGTCTTACAGCAGTTAGGTATGTAAAATTCTATTTTTCTGTGTGTTTCTTTTTTCCATCTTCGCCTTCAGCAGTGTTTTTAAGGCTCCGTTTCCAAAGAGTCTTAGACACTGATTATGATATGTGAGATTTTCACCCCAAATAGAATGCATAACAGTAGATAATTAAGTAAATAAGAGAGGAGAAAAAGATTTTAATTAAACTTACAAAATTAAACCGCTCTTAGACTTGCTACAGTATGTGCATTACAGGTTTTGGGCAATGAGGGGGTGGTCTGTCACAGAAGGAGTACAGCAGTTAGGATTCTGTTATTATCTGTTCTCTTTTGAGAACAGCCCTTGAATAGCCAGGCTGTATGCAGTAAACCAAAATGCTCTGTTGCAGAGTAGAAGAGCATGGCAAATAAAAAATGTACATTTGCTTTCTCTTTAACTAGAGTATGTAATGAAAACCTTTCCTGTAACTAAAAAGTTTACTGTCAGAGTCTATAAAAGAAAACACATAACAAGAGAAAAAAAATCTTTTTTAAAAAATTGTCATTTTTCATATTGATAGAAAGCTGTTAAATCATTTTATACCAAATTTTCTAATGGGTAGGTAAATTACTTTTGTCCTATCTGCCTTATAAAAGTATTTCAGAACATTTTGTTAAAATTGTTCAACCCAGTGCGAATCTTCTTCATTCACTTTTTCCATGTTCTTCCATCTGATTTGTTATTCTAAATATTAATTTAGTCTGCTTATGCCCATTTTTTTTTTTTTTAATTTTTTTTTTACCCATTTTACATAATGGTCATTTAATTCAAATTAGTAATTGGCACTAAGTTATGGCCACAATGCTTTCTTTTGTTTGTAATAGAAGTTTTGTATGGATTTGGAGTGGACTGATGTGTTTAGCTTTTGAGTCTTCTGTGTGGTATCACAAATGAAACAGTGGAGGAGTTCGCTGCAGGACTCCAGGTGTGCTCATCTTTTTGCTGTCACACAACAGTGTTGCTAAGATTTCAGTATTCCCTTTATTTTTTTTTAACTTGGTATTATACCACCCAGTATATATAGTCAGCAGTTTCAGCCAGAAAGGCTATACATATCATCTGTGGAATACAGGCTTCCCAGAGCAGCTGACCAGTGCTTTTTCAACTCTTATTTGATGTATTTTGGCACAGTAGAAGCAAAGGTGCATGGTTGTATTAATAAAATCCTACCAACAGGCCTCGGTCTCTGTGCTAGCAATAGGGGCAGTGACTTTGCGGATTGTCTGCTGTCTAAAAACTGGATTAAATCCCTTTATTCAGTCGGCATAGGTCACCTAGTTTTGCAGTGTGAGTAACTTCTACGTGGATAAAAGGATAGAGTGGTCTTAACCAGGACATTTAAGGAACAATACCATTTCTTTTGCTCTTCACTGTTAATAGTGGTGTTTATCAGAGTATGATATTTATCACAGGTTTAGTTTCTAGCAGCTGGTAATAAAAACACCTCCTCAGGAGGCATGGTCTGGAGGGTGGACTGCTACTTAGAAAAAATAATAGAAAATACCTTTAATCCGCCAGAATGCTACTGGCAAAACCCAGTCAAACTATATTTGTATTTCTAGGTTGAACTGTGCTTTTTTTTTGTTCTGTTGTGCGAGGGGTGGTTTTGCTCTTGTGATTTTTTTTGTGGTTTTTTTTTATCTCCAACAGAAAAATTGTTTTGGCGTGAAAATACCCTGTGTTTATTTTCTTTAGTTAGATAATGCCAACTATTTCCTAAGTTTGATAATTGAGCCAGTGTTGAAATTTAGGCAAGTTCAGATGTCTTGTGAGAGATTTATTAAAATCTTTGCTCTTGTTGCTGTTTTCCGAAGCAGATGAGGGTGGAAGAGAATCCTGTGATTCTCAGATAAATACATATCCATTTGAACTGATGCATGCTGACTAGTTGAAGAAGATACAACAGTAAGATCTGTACGATTGGATAGCAGCAGTTTTTTCTTCTTTTGCGCCATGTCTTTTGCTTTCCAGACAAGAATTTTGTTCACTGCTTTGCCTAAAATTGCATGAAATTAATGAGACTGAAGATCAGATCTGTCCTGGTATTGTTTTTCCAATTGTATTCAGTATTTGCTGAGGGAAGAGTGTAAGAACAGTGTAGGCATCTGCTCAGAGGTTCCCAAAGCACTCTCCAGTGATCTTCGGCTAGAGGCGTTCCTAGATGATGTCCACATAACCAGATAAGACATCATAAGATGTTAAAATAGGGAAGAGGCTCATCTCTTCAGAGACTGAGATGATGATGTTTATTGGAGAAAAAGAGCAATTGTCACAAGTTCAGCATGAGGGTGATTCATAACCATAAAAAAACCCTGCAGCATCAGCTAGGCTAGCACATCCTCTTGGTGAGGCAACACAGGGATTTGTTACAAATCAGATTGTAAAGACCTGGAAAAGAGCTTTTGTTACGCTAAAAATGTTCACAGGTCAGGAAGAATAGTCAGTGTACTACTTGAGAGTTTGAGTTAGGTCTTGAAAATAGGAAACTGTACAGCTTACCAGGGTTTTTCCATCATCATCCTTCTGTACATTCTTAATTTTACGCATGAGGAGAAGAGAGATCCAGTTTCCTTTACCTGTGCTATTCTAGTAGAAAACTTCTGTTTGTTCTCCCCCATGCTTTCTTGTGCTTTTGCCTCTTTCACCTCCGTGCATAGGAAGATAAAATTGGGAAGCAGCCCTTGTTTCAGCAGTGTAACTAGATAGGGATTGCTCATTCTCAGTTCTTTCTTTTAAAAATAGATTCTTTATCAGTAAGCCTCAGTAAAGATCTCCTGAAGATACAACTTGTTATTCTTCAATCCAGCAAGGTTTTGATGAAACAGAAAATAGGCATCATGGCGCAGCGTTTCCAGAGATACAGGAAGTTGTTTAATGTCTTTTTTTACCCTTGTTTATAATCCCTGAACTATTACCTTTATCTCAGGCTTTGCCTGGCAGTGCACCTGGAATGCTTGTTCTTGATGTACAATGGTGCATTCTAACAACCACCGTCACGTAAGCCTTTTTTTCTTACAGCATGAGTATTTTCATTTTCGTATGCTTAAGAATCTCAGTGATTTGGAATTTGAATCAAAAACATAGCTTAGGAAGTCCACAAGTGAAGGTAGCGTATGTTACATATCTCTGCAAGAATTATTGTGGGGTTTTTTCCCTTCCTTTTTTATTTCTTTTCTAATGGGTATGGTTTTGATTTGATCCATCTTCAGACAAGATAAAGTGCGCTTTCTTTTTTTTTTTTCCAGTACTGTAACCACTTGGCTCTTAACCTGACATTTCTTTTAGTCCATGAAATACTCAGACTTCTGCTTCTGACCACAGTTTCCAAGCGATACGTCGTAAAACACCTTAGGCAAATGTTGTTCAATCGATAATGTTTTCTTTGAGATTTCTTTTGTTAAAGTTTGGAAGTTTGTCTTCCATTTGCACAAGTGTCACTGTGACTGTTAACAAACTATAAGCCCATGGAATAGAACAGGTAGAGTGAAGTATTTAAGATACAGTCTAATTATGGAGAGCTAAGTAAGGCTGCAAATACTAATGAGTTTCATTTTCAGCCTTGCCTACTTTGTCTGTCATTTCACAAGAGACCTGAATCTGATCTGGATGTTTGAGTGGTATTGCCTGTTCATGTGGTTAGACTTTATCATAAAGGGCAAGGTTAGGGTGCTGAAGTTTAGCTGATGGAGGTTTTAAATGGAAATCATGGCAGACAGGTGAAGTTCCCGACAACTGGATAAAGGGAAATAAACCCCCCATTTTCAGGAAGGGGAAAATGGATGACCCAGGGAACTACAGCCCAGTCAGTCTCACCTCTGTTCTTGGCAGAATCTTGGAGCAGATTCTCCTGGAAGGCATGCTAAGGCACATGAAAATCAACAAGGTGCTTGGTGACAGCCAGCATGGCTTCACTAAGGGGAAATCCTGCCTGACCAATTTGGTGGCCTTCTATGATGGGGCTACGGAACTGATGGACAGGGGTAGAGCAGCTGATGTCATCTACCTGGACTTGTGCAAAGCATTCAGCACTGTCCCACATGACATCCTTGTCTCTAAATTGGAGAGACATCAATTTGATGGATGGACCACTTGGTGGATAAAGAACTGGCTGGATGGCCGCACACAAAGAGGTGTGGTCAATAGCTCAGTGTCCAGTTTGAAAACAAGAACGAGTGGTGTCTCTCAAGGGTCACTGTTGGGACTGATCTTGTTCAACATCTTTTTCGCTGACATGGTCAGTGGGATTGAGTGCGCCCTCAGCAAGTTTGCTGATGACACCAAGCTGTGTGGTTCAGTTGATACGCTGGAGGGAAGGAATGCCATCCAGAGGGACCTTGACACGCTTGTGAGGTGGGCTGATGCCACCCTCATGAAGTTCAACCAAGCCAAGTGTAAGGTCCTACACCTGGGTGGGAGCAATCCCAGGCACAGCTGGAGGTTGGGCAGAGAAGAGATTCAGAGCAGCCCTGTGGAGAAGGACTTGGGAGTGTTGGTTGATGAGAAAATGAATATGAGCCGGCTTCAGTGTGCGTTCGCCGCCCAGAAAGCCAACCATATCCTGGGCTGCATCAAAAGGAGCGTGACCAGCAGGTCAAAAGAGGTGATCCTGCCCCTCTACTCTGCTCCCATGAGATCTCACTTGGAGTACAAGTCAGTTGTCTGCTATGAAGGATTTCCTTTATACTCATAAATGGCAGTGAGATGATTTTGTGGCTGCTTAAAGTAATTCCATCTAAGCTTAGAGGAAGGTGAGGAGCACCTTAAGATGATGAAGATGTTTCATTTGAAATGGAAACCAATCAGTGGTAGAGATGTAAAAGATGATTGGGAAGCATTGATTATGGAGACCTTTAAAGTGAAGGTGAATAAATTGTCTTATGTAATGAGACAACTGAAAGAAAAAGGGGCATGTGAAAGAAAATTATATGCAGTTAGATGAGGAAATAAAATTATCTTTTCAGCAGAAGTTATTAAGTAGATGAGAAGTAATTGTATTTTTCAAGGTGAATGGAAGGGATGTTGTAACAGTGAAGATTGAATGGTTAAGAAACTTTTAAGTATAGATAACAAAAATTCTTACAACTGTTCTGATGGGGAATTGTCTAAATGTAGAAATGGGATAAATATGAGGACTCAGACGAAAAGGAGTAAACTGAACATAATGTACAGATAATTGGTGTGCATGACAGGGAAAATGGTGGCATTTTTCACAATGACAGGGAAGGTAACTTTGTTCACGGGAGTAAAGAGTTAACATTTCAAGATTTTCATAGTAGAAGGCTGAGCAGTTCATAATTGTGCTACTAACCCTTGTGGAAAAGTTATTTAAACAACAAAAAAACCCAACACACTTTAAAAGTACCTGAAAGTAATTTTAACTTAGGATCCTTTGGTTCTGTAATTTTAGTATAGAACTTTAAAACGTTTAAGAGTTTCCCTTACAGTATTATATGTAAATGTTATTGTTGATATTCCTGTTCTGAAAGAGGAACTAATGCTGTGAACATCCTGCTGTGCCAAAATGTTAAATGATCTTCGGGAATTTCACTTCTGCCATTTATGGATTCTTTGTGTAGGCTGGATGCATCACACCGTGGATCAGCTTGGAGACAAGGCAACCAAGGAAAGCTATGCTATACAGTATCTCCAGAAATCTCTAGAAGCAGATCCAAATTCTGGTCAATCCTGGTATTTCCTTGGAAGGTGAGCTATGACTTCATAGATGCTGTAACTATATTTACTTTTTTGAGGATACTTACTGTTGTAAGCATCTTGTGTTGATTTTCTGCTTAATACCTTCAGAGGAAAAATTAAGGGAAAGGATGTTATGTGCTGAAGTCTAGTTTTCTGGAAGGTGTCTGAAAAGACAAGGTGCTAACATTTGGGTGAATATGTTACCCAAGTGGTCCTGCTGCTTTTTTTGTAGTTATTATTTAGTCTACGCATTTACAGTAATCTGAATCGTCTCTGCTGGTTTTACCTGTTCCTCCTACCCCATCTCCTGTTCTCTCTCTTTTTTGGTCAGTGCTTTGTAAATGTTGATGCTTTTCCACAGTTCTTTATCTCTATTTTCTCAGAATCTCCTTTCTATCTCAGTAATTTTTTGCACTAAAATACATATATTTTCCCAGGTACACGTGCATTTTTAAACAGCATATATTGCTGCTAAATATCGGTTCAGATAGATACATTCTATTACCTATTTAAGTGTTGTGTTAATTTTGTACTGTCAGACAGTATTTTTACTTGAAAATTAACTTTTTGCAAGATGTAAACCATATAAATGTGATGGCTTTTCTTGGTTTCCTTTTTAAGAAAATAGACTAATTTACACAAGCCAGCAGTAACTCTTGAAATGCTCAGGTTCTGGAGAGCTCTTTGAGGGCAATTCAAGTCCATATGTGAACAGGTTGGTTCTGTTGAGAAATACATTAGAAATTAGTTATGCAAAAATAAAATTAATATCCTAACCTCAGTATCTTCCAGATGACTTTCTTGGAGGTTTTTATCATCCTAGTTACATTCCTCCAGCTGTTTCTGTAAGACAGGGCTCCTCCACCAGCTGCCTTGCAGGCTAAGGGAGGATTGAGTGTGAAGGGCAGAGAGCTATAGCAGTTGTGGAGGGAAAAGGGAAAATAAGCCAGGCATCATGTGGCTCATCTTACTATCCACTGGGCTGAAATCCTGCTTTTTTTGCCAGTGGTCCCGTCCCATGGGCCTTGGGCTAGTTGAGTTCTTACATAGCAGCAGGATCAAGCCAAGACTCTTACAAACTATGTGTGCAGCTGCCACGCTCCTGCTCCTACTGTGCCACAGCTTTCATGTGGTTAGAGTGAAACTAAGGACCATACAGACAAGGGGGAGGAACACAGGAAATGGGGGTGGGAATCTAGTGGAAGCATCTCTTACACTTTACAGGGAGGACGCAAAAATGTTTCTGTGCCCCATTCGTCCAGGCCATATTCTGGCAGAAGAGGAAAGGAACAGGGTTGTGCATTTACTCTTTTTCTCTTCTCATGTATTCCCTTGTGTTCCTTCCTCTCTCTGCTGGTTGTCCAAACTGGATGGCAAGTTGGTCTAAAGCTACTTTTCTTAAAAATATGCCACCATCGTCTCTCTCTCCCACTAAAAAACCCAGCAACTTGTTTTCAGTTTTGTTGGGCACTTAATGATAATGCTGTCCTAATTGGAGTCTTCATGTATCTGATAAGCAAGACAGATTGAAAAAGGTATACTGGAACGCACATTGGATTGTGATTAAAATGGTCTTCTGAAGCATTGTGTTCAAACTTAATGGATGCTTTTAGGTGAAGTACTGCCAGATTTCATTATATTCCTTTCCTAGCATACCTCAAGAATACATGAAAGAGGGTAGCATGCTTGACAGACCTTTGCCTCTACTATTCTGTTGGGATTTATTTTCTATAGAATAAAATTCTTCTATTGTTATTTATGTGTTTTGAAATTTAGCAGTTCTTTCCCCAGCAGGAAAACTTAATGCAAACAATATAAGAATCAGAGCTATTGTAGATTAAACTAGTAAATATATATATATATATTTAATGTTGTATTTATTTGAAGCTTTCATTTTTAAAAAGGTAGGTATTATTCCGTGTAGTATAATTGTAGTTCTCTTTAGAGTCTGATATTTCTGCTGATAATAACAGAATACCTTTGATTCTGTGTGTGAAAAATAATCAAGAAATTATGAAAAAATAGAAAACAGCAGGATTCTTTACAAAATGTTGTGCTCTATGTATACAATAAAACTAACTGGTTTGCTGTTCACATTGGGATATGAGAAATGCACATAAAAAGCTTCCCGGGCAGTCAGGAACCATCCTGACTCGGTCACTGTCTGTTAATAAGTCTGAAACACTTCTTGTAGAATATGAAGTTTCCTAACCATTTGTTAGGTGAAGTAGGTAACGTAACTATTTCTTTGTGCTGCTATCTGTAGATAAATAGTGTTCATATTGATTGATAAGTTACCACAAACGAGAGAAATGTAAGTTTTTTAATTATGGTATGACTCTGTTTTCCTTACAAATGCAGGAATCCAGGGTTTAAGCAGTTTTGTGTACTTTTCGAAGAAATAATTAGTAATACATGTTGAGTAAAGTGTTTGAGTCTGCTTATGCCTGGCATTCAGAAACAGCATATGTTTTGGGATCATCTAGATGAGTCTGTATTTGCATGACTTAACATTAATCAGATCAGTCTTGGTAAGTCATCCTCAATGATTACCTTGTATAAATATTACCAAAGTTCTTTTTTTCTTCTCCCAGGTGCTATTCAAGTATTGGGAAAGTTCAGGATGCCTTTATATCTTACAGGCAATCTATTGATAAATCAGAAGCAAGTGCAGATACATGGTGTTCTATAGGGTAAGAATGATACAGGGTAATAAAATTACATAATTCCCTGTTAATATATATAAATGAAGAGTATCAGCTCTTTAGCTCTTTTGTGGTCTCAGGGGGACCTGAGTAAAAAGTAAAGCTTTTTTACTGATACCATCATGTTGTCAGATTGGTTTGATTTGAAGTTTAAATAATTGATATATATTTGCTTTCTCAATTTTTTAAAAATAATACATATAAAGATTGTATGTGTTGTTTATGCTTATAACCATGGTTTATATAATGGCAAAGTTTATTAAGGGTTTTGAGGGGGGTGTGTATATTTGACTTGCTTGTATTTTGACATTGTTACTAATTCTCAACTTCACTAATCTTTCTATTCAGTGTGCTGTATCAACAGCAAAATCAGCCTATGGATGCTTTACAGGCCTATATCTGTGCTGTACAATTGGACCATGGCCATGCTGCAGCCTGGATGGACCTAGGCACACTCTATGAGTCCTGCAACCAGCCTCAGGATGCCATTAAATGCTACTTAAATGCAACTAGGAGCAAAAATTGTAGTAATACCTCTGCACTTGCAGCACGGATAAAGTATTTACAGGTAAAACCAATGTTTTCAAAAGTGGGCGATACTCTTCCAAATACACAGCAGAGGGGAGGGGAGAAGTAACACACAAGTTTAACTTGCAGTTGTTTGTGGTGTGTATAACCTGTTTTCATGTTTATTGTAAGCATATCATAGCCTGTAATATTTTATTTCTGCCATTTTTAAGTGGGACTTAATTCCTTATAAACCCTATTTTGCACATTTAATCAAAGCATACTGTTCTACATCACTTTGCTTTTTTTCTTTGTATTGTCTACATTTTTAAGTTCTCATAACATAGAGAGAGAATGCACATGCACTATCTTTCACTCTTGTTTGCAATTTCAGAAAAAAGGAATTGTGAGACCTCTGAATCCAGAGCTCATCTTTGTTCTGATTCTCACAAAGGTTTATATTCTGGTTACCCTCTTTATACTTAGCACCTTTCTAAAATCCGAAATTTTAAATCTGTCCTCTCTTTAAGACATAATTAGCTACAGCATTTAGGAAGATTTCATGGACTTGCTCTTACTAAAGTAGGCTTGTGTTAAATTTGCTTTTTACATAATTTTTCCTAGGCTCAGTTGTGTAACCTTCCACAAGGTAGTCTACAGAATAAAACTAAATTACTTCCTAGTATTGAGGAGGCATGGAGCCTACCAATCCCCGCAGAGCTTACCTCCAGGCAGGGTGCCATGAACACAGCACAGCAGGTGAGAAGTTGGGTTATGTTCTGCAGGTGCCCAGCTTTAAGGGTTCTTTACAATCGGTAGTGGTCAAGCTTATTTTCTTGAGCACAGGACTGGCTTTTATTAATAAAAAGCCCTTGATTTATTTGCAAAGGGATACAAGATCAAGAGGCTCCCTATAATGTGGGAGAGATATGGGGGTACCAATTTAGAACCTTTGTGGATTTTCATGATTTCAAAATATATCATCTTAAATAGAAATGCTGCAGTGGTTTGATAATCCCATCAAAGGTACACATTCCTCCATTGATGACCATATGGAAACTGATTTTTCAGTTACTGAGATCACCTTCAGAATACCTACTCAGCCCTTTTAATATGTGTGGGCTGTTAAAAGATATAATTTAAAGGAAAGAAGTAAGAATATATAGAACCATATTTTTGTCTTCCTTCTGTGATTCTTAGGCTTGTAAACCTCATCATCCAAATACTGAACCTGTACTAGGCCTCACTCAAACACCAATTTCACAGCAGTCCTTGCCACTACACATGATTCCTTCTAGCCAAGTAGATGACCTGACCAGTCCTGCCAAGAGGAAAAGAACATCTAGTCCAACAAAGGTATATACTCTGATGAACTCAAGAGCCCTCTACCAAAATTATATGGACATATGCATTAAAATAATGCAACATGCACAGAATTTGTGCTTTAAATTTTAATCCTTTGGCATCAAGGTGGGGAATGTTTTTAAGAATTTTAAAAAACATTTTTCAGGGATGTGTTTTATCAGGTTACAGCTCAGACAAGAAGTGTGTAAGGGCAATGCAGATCAGTGGCACTATACTGCAATCCTAGTTGTATAAGTGAAAAAGTGTTGTCTTATGACAGAGAGGGAGATGATCATGTCATCCTGTTTATTGCCTTTGCTTATATTTAGAATTAAGTGTTTCATCATCATGTAATAGTATTACAGTAGATAAAGTATTCAGTTTTAAAAGTAGTGTACATTTAAATTAATAGCATGATTTGACTGTTTTTTGTTAAGACTTTAGATACCATTTAACTGTTTCTTCTGACTACTCTGATACTATATGGGAATGGTAGAATGAGACTTGGCATGTTTTAGTATGTTCTTCATTTATATTTTTACTCTTGAAAAAATATCTAGTTCTTTCTTAAGTAAGATAAAATCTAGCTAGTTAAAGAAGTTCTGTTTACCCTTTGATAGTCACACATCTTAATGTAATGTTTTCTCTCAGAATACTTCTGATGTTTGGAGCAGTGGCCATACAGTGTCACATCCTCCTGTACAGCAACAAATTCATTCTTGGTGCTTGACACCACAGAAATTACAGGTATGTTGAAGATTTTCAGAAGCTTTGATGTATTATTTTTTTTTGTTTCTTCCTTTTAAGAAAATAAATCTGGAACATTTTTCTATTTCACATCTCTGAAATTAAGTGTGAAATATATCCCAAATAATTCCCACAGTGTAGTTCAAGTTGTGTTACTATTTATGGCTTCCCTGTGTGAGAAGAGAAGCCATAAATATTATTATGTCTGTAGTAAAATAAACGATCTCTAGCAGAAACTGAACACTTGTACACATTCATACACATTGTATGAATTCTATAATTTATAAAGTAAGAACATACAGTAGTTCTTTTTCCTTATGATGTTTTAAAGCTAGATATGCAAATTGCCGCACTTGTGTGCCAAGTGAGTCTTGCTACTTGCTGTTAGTGTGAGGGATATTGAAGGAGGTGTAGAAGTGTTGTAATATCCCTTTTTTCCCTTGAGGTAGCTTCTTCTATCACATTGCATAAACAAACGTGCACATTCTACAAAATGAAATTCTTCAAATGAAATCTGGTACTGCTTCTCTGTGCTTTGTGTATGTGAAATGCTAGATCTAATTTTTTAGATCTTGTTTCAGGTATTTTTTTGTTACGGTGCTTTGTGTCTGCAGTTTGTTAGGGCTTGCAGTGAGCTTCAGCAAGAATTACACATTCTGAAAATTAGGTCTAGCTGGAAACTCTTAAACAGATACTGCTTTGGATGCAAAGAAAAATAGAAAGGAGCACAGTGCAGAGACAGAAGGCATTCTGATTGACTGACCAGTGTTCCCCTCAACTCCAGTATAGTTCTTCAGCTGCTTCTCTGTCTGAACAATACTGACTTTATTATGCTGCATATTGTTCCCCTCCTTTCCCTCCCTGTCCTCTGCTGCCTTGCACACCCCTTTGGTCCTCCCTAATCACCCTTCTGCATCTCTCTCTCCAGGCATTCTCTTTCTTTTTCTTTGTTTATTTTATATCCTACCACTTTTCCCCCTTTTTAGTTTCACTTTTTTTTAGATCTAGTTTCTCCTCTTAAGCAGTATCTAAGTAGGCTTCTGTGTCCAAGTATGGTATACTGGATTTGCTGGCAATTGCATGACAGAGTTCCAGCATATATGAATAGGAGAGCCAAAAAGAGATGATGCAAGAGGAGAGGGAATAAAACCTTTACTGCCTCGTCTAAGTCCGCCTTTTAAAAGTCACAGCTCAGAGGCTGGAAGGAGACGGGATATAACACACACCAAATGGCTCACCTAACAGAAGTAGAAGGGAAAGAGGCTAAGGCTGCACAGTAACCACTGAGGCTCCAAAATGCCAGTAAAGGAGGGATGGGTGTTGATTTCACAGAATTGGTGGGCCGCAAGAGCAGTGCTGCCTGCAAAGCCTCTGCAGCCATAGCACTGGAGAGAGACGCAGACTTGCTTCTGCTGATGTATGTGCTAGGTCTGCCTTTCTGATTCCTGTTACCCTATTTAGACATTTTTTAAAAAGGAGAGTAACAACTGAAGAGCACTGGTTTAGACTTCTGTGTACCTGCTATATGCACTCTGTGGAGACCCTGTTTTCATCACACCATCATATAGATACATATATTCATTGCAGTCCCCTGCAGAGGGACTTCAGAATGGAAAGATGTTTGAGTCTGTAACAGAAAGCTTAGTCATGTTTTGAGCTTTACAAGCCTTCTCTTCATGGATGATTTCTAGTACTGTATGCAAGCAAGTTATTAAAAGGCACATGCAACTTTAATGATTCTGAACTGTACTGCTGTTTTTTCAGCACTTGGAACAGCTGCGTGCAAACCGAAATAATCTAAATCCAGCACAGAAACTTATGCTGGAACAGCTGGAGAGTCAGTTTGTCTTGATGCAGCAACACCAGCAGGTGAGAACAAAAATATTTTTCTCTTCTACAAAACTTTAGTCAGTAATGGTGTGTCTGTTGTGTTTCCTGAATTCTGAAGAAAATCTCTTGTACAGAGTTCTCATGCCCTTTACTATGTGCTAAGTCATCTTTAATTGTGGTTTACTGGTTGAAGTTTAATGGGTTTGGCCATGTTTTATTATAGGGCTACCAGATAATGTAAAAGTTTTCAATCCACACTGTCAAATTGAAGTGGGCAGACACACATTTAAAAGTGGTCTTATTTGAAAGATGCATAATTGTAATAAGATGCATTACAGAATATCCTCCTCTCATTGTTCACTTTTCTCTCTCTTAGTGTCCAACTTTAGCAGTAGAACGTTAACAGTCAAACTGAAGGGCCTAGAAGAAAAGTGTGACGATAGCTTTACCTTAAAATCCGCTCAGCGCGTTTGTGAGCATGACAGTCATCTTATTTCTCAAAAGCAACTCTGAAGATCTTAAAATCAGTATAAAATTGGAATTGATCAGTGCAGTAAAGTACACAAGCGCTGTATGATCTTTACTTCTTAAATTCCACAGCTAATGTTCTTGTGCTTTGTTCATCTTCTGTTAGATGAGACAAACAGGAGTTGCACAGGTACGATCTACTGGAATTCCTAATGGGCCAACAGCTGATTCATCACTGCCTACAAACTCTGTCTCTGGTCAGCAGCCGCAGGTTGCTCTAACCAGAGTGCCTAATGTCGCTCAGCGTGGAATCCGTCCCGCCTGCCCCGGGCAGCCTATGGCTAATGGACCCTTTCCAGCAGGCCCCATTCCCTGCAGCACAGCAAGAACGCTGGGTAGTACAGACACTATTTTGATAGGCAATAATCACATAACAGAAAGTGGAAGTAATGGAAACGTGCCTTACCTGCAGCGAAACGCACTCTCTCTACCTCATAACCGCACAAACCTGACCAGCAGCGCAGAGGAGCCGTG